>NC_081317.1:98852622-99477622 GCF_026419965.1 Kogia breviceps
GGTTGACTTCCAGCCTTAGTACAGGCTGAGTCTAGCGTGTCAAAGAGACACAATTAACCCACTGGGCCCTTCGCTGATTCACGGTTTTCTATACCCGCTATTCTGGGTATAGTGAACTTCCTAAAGGACGGACGCTGGAGGATGTCCAAGAGCCTCTGCATCATCCATACGCCTTTCTTTTTTCACCACGAACTGTGCTTCTGTGGAATTTGGAACGCACGCCGACCCTCTCCTTGAGGAATTGCTTACCTCACATAAGACGTGTTGGAAGGAAATAGAAACAGAGTGCTTTGTTCTGTTGAGCTTACCTAGGGCAAGGGCGACCACGTCCTTGGCGAATTAGGGATTCTTGAACTGTGTTTCCGAAGCTGTTTGGAGGTCGGAAAATCAAACCGTCCCAAGGAAAAGTGCAGTGTGCTGCACCTTACTCTGCACACACAGAGCGACTCTGAAAGGCCTGCGATGCTGGATTTTGCATACAGGCCCCAGAGAATCGTGGAGGTACAGAGTGTGCTGAAGCCAAAATGGTTGCTGACACGAGGTGGCATGGAGAACGATAAAGCCTCTTCCCTATAAACTGACACAGAAACAGCACATTTAAGGCTCACGGAGCTGTTGCACTCCTTCACTTAGGGAAGCTAAGTCAATCTCTTCCTTCGAGGCTTGTGTTCACATTGAGCTTCACATTTGCTATAGAGCAGAGCAGGATGAGCTTGCAACTCGGAACTGCAAGCACAATGCTTCTTTCCACAAAAACTAACTCATGGTCTACGCTGAGTCATGCTGGCATGTACTGAAAGGCTCCCGTTACAAATGCTTTTCAGGTTGCTTTGACGCCTTATGAACGGAGCTTTCAAAACTGGAAAAAAAGCCTTTGGGATGACACTCCTGTTTCCAGGTTGACTTCCAGCCTTTTTACAGGCTGAGTATAGCGTGTCAAAAGAGACACAATTAACCCACTGGCTCCTTCGCTGATTCACGTGTTTCTATACCCGCTATTCTGGGTATAGTGAACTGCCTAAAGGACGGTCGCTGGAGGATGTCCAAGAGGCCTCTGAATCATCCATACGCCTTTCTTTTTACACCACGAACTGTGCTTCTGTGGAATTTGGAACGCACGCTGACCCTCTCCTTGAGGAATTGCTTACCTCACATAAGACGTGTTGGAAGGAAATAGAAACAGAGTGCTTTGTTCTGTTGAGCTTACCTAGGGCAAGGGCGACCACGTCCTTGGCGAATTAGGGATTCTTGAACAGTGTTTCCGAAGCTGTTTGGAGGTCGGAAAATCAAACCGTCCCAAGGAAAAGTGCAGTGTGCTGCACCTTACTCTGCACACACAGAGCGACTCTGAAAGGCCTGCGATGCTGGATGTTGCATACAGGGCCCAGAGAATCGTGGAGGTACAGAGTGTGCTGAAGCCGAAACGGTTGCTGACACGAGGTGGCAAGGAGGACGATAAAGCCTCTTCCCCATAAACTGACACAGAACAGCAATTTAGGGCTCACGGAACTGTTGCACTCCTTCACTTAGGGAGCTAAGTCAAGCTCTTCCTCCGAGGCTATTGCTCACATTGAGATTCACATTTGCTATAGAGCAGAGCAGGATGAGCTTGAAACTAGGAAGTGCAAGCACAATGCTTCTTTCCACAAAACTAACTCATGGTCTACGCTGAGTCATGCTGGCATGTACTGAAAGGCCTGCCGTTACAAATGTTTTTCAGGTTGCTTTGACGCCTTATGAACGGAGCTTTCAAAACTGGAAAAAAAGGCTTTGGGATCACACTCCTGTTTCCAGGTTGACTTCCAGCCTTAGTACAGGCTGAGTCTAGCGTGTCAAAAGAGACACAATTAACCCACTGGGCTCTTCGCTGATTCACGTGTTTCTATACCCGCTATTCTGGGTATAGTGAACTGCCTAAAGGACGGACGCTGGAGGATGTCCAAGAGGCCTCTGCATCATCCGTACGCCTGTCGTTTTACAGCACGAAGTGTGCTTCTGTGGAATTTGGAACGCACGCTGACCCTCCCCTTGAGGAATTATTTACCTCACATAAGACGTGTTGGAAGGAAAGAGAAACAGAGTGCTTTGTTCTGTTGAGCTTACCTAGGGCAAGGGCGACCACGACCTTGGCGAGTTAGGGATTCTTGAACTGTGTTTCTGAAGCTGTTTGCAGGTCGGAAAATCAAACCGTCCCAAGGAAAAGTGCAGTGTGCTGCACCTTACTCTGCAAACACAGAGCGACTCTGAAAGGCCTGCGATGCTGGATTTTGCATACAGGGCCCAGAGCATCGTGGAGGTACAGAGTGTGCTGAAGCCGAAACGGTTGCTGACACGAGGTGGCAAGGAGAACGATAAAGCCTCTTCCCCATAAACTGACACAGAACAGCAATTTAGGGCTCACGGAGCTGTTGCACTCCTTCACTTAGGGAAGCTAAGTCAAGCTCTTCCTCCAAGGCTTGTGCTCACATAGAGCTTCACATTTGCTATAGAGCAGAGCAGGATGAGCTTGCAACTCGGAAGTGCAAGCACAATGCTTCTTTCCACAAAACTAACTCATGGTCTACGCTGAGTCATGCTGGCATGTACAGAAAGGCCTTCCGCTACAAATGCTTTTCAGGTTGCTTTGACGCCTTATGAACGGAGCTTTCAAAACTGGACAAAAAGCCTTTGGGATTACAATCCTGTTTCCAGGTTGACTTCCAGCCTTAGTACAGGCTGAGTATAGCGTGTCAAAAGAGACACAATTAACCCACTGGCTCCTTCACTGATTCACGTTTTTCTATACCCGCTATTCTGGGTATAGTGAACTGCCTAAAGGACGGTCGCTGGAGGATGTCCAAGAGGCCTCTGAATCATCCATACGCCTTTCTTTTTACACCACGAACTGTGCTTCTGTGGAATTTGGAACGCACGCTGACCCTCTCCTTGAGGAATTGCTTACCTCACATAAGACGTGTTGGAAGGAAATAGAAACAGAGTGCTTTGTTCTGTTGAGCTTACCTAGGGCAAGGGCGACCACGTCCTTGGCGAATTAGGGATTCTTGAACAGTGTTTCCGAAGCTGTTTGGAGGTCGGAAAATCAAACCGTCCCAAGGAAAAGTGCAGTGTGCTGCACCTTACTCTGCACACACAGAGCGACTCTGAAAGGCCTGCGATGCTGGATTTTGCATACAGGGCCCAGAGAATCGTGGAGGTACAGAGTGTGCTGAAGCCGAAACGGTTGCTGACACGAGGTGGCAAGGAGGACGATAAAGCCTCTTCCCCATAAACTGACACAGAACAGCAATTTAGGGCTCACGGAACTGTTGCACTCCTTCACTTAGGGAGCTAAGTCAAGCTCTTCCTCCGAGGCTATTGCTCACATTGAGATTCACATTTGCTATAGAGCAGAGCAGGATGAGCTTGAAACTAGGAAGTGCAAGCACAATGCTTCTTTCCACAAAACTAACTCATGGTCTACGCTGAGTCATGCTGGCATGTACTGAAAGGCCTTCCGTTACAAATGTTTTTCACGTTGCTTTGACGCCTTATGAACGGATCTTTCAAAACTGGAAAAAAAGGCTTTGGGATCACACTCCTGTTTCCAGGTTGACTTCCAGCCTTAGTACAGGCTGAGTCTAGCGTGTCAAAAGAGACACAATTAACCCACTGGGCTCTTCGCTGATTCACGTGGTTCTATACCCGCTATTCTGGGTATAGTGAACTGCCTAAAGGACGGTCGCTGGAGGATGTCCAAGAGGCCTCTGCATCATCCGTACGCCTGTCGTTTTACAGCACGAACTGTGCTTCTGTGGAATTTGGAACGCACGCTGACCCTCTCCTTGAGGAATTGCTTACCTCACATAAGACGTGTTGGAAGGAAATAGAAACAGAGTGCTTTCTTCTGTTGAGCTTACCTAGGGCAAGGGCGACCACGTCCTTGGCGAATTAGGGATTCTTGAACTGTGTTTCCGAAGCTGTTTGGAGGTCGGAAAATCAAACCGTCCCAAGGAAAAGTGCAGTGTGCTGCACCTTACTCTGCACACACAGAGCGACTCTGAAAGTCCTGCGATGCTGGATTTTGCATAGAGGGCCTAGAGCATCGTGGAGGTACAGAGTGTGCTGAAGCCAAAATGGTTGCTGACACGAGGTGGCATGGAGAACGATAAAGCCTCTTCCCTATAAACTGACACAGAACAGCAATTTAGGGCTCACGGAGCTGTTGCACTCCTTCACTTAGGGAAGCTAAGTCAATCTCTTCCTTCGAGGCTTGTGCTCACATTGAGCTTCACATTTGCTATAGAGCAGAGCAGGATGAGCTTGCAACTAGGAAGTGCAAGCACAATGCTTCTTTCCACAAAACTAACTCATGGTCTACGCTGAGTCATGCTGGCATGTACTGAAAGGCCTGCTGTTCCAAATGCTTTTCAGGTTGCTTTGACGCCTTATGAACGGAACTTTCAAAACTGGGAAAAAAGCCTTTGGGATCACACTCCCGTTGCGCTGCTGACTTCCAGCCTTAGTACAAGCTGAGTCTAGCAAGTCCAAAGAGACACAATTAACCCAAAGGGCCCTTCGCTGATTCACGTTTTTCTATACCTGCTATTCTGGGTATAGTGAACTGCCTAAAGGACGGACGCTGGAGGATGTCCAAGAGGCCTCTGCATCATCCGTACGCCTGTCGTTTTACAGCACGAAGTGTGCTTCTGTGGAATTTGGAACGCACGCTGACCCTCCCCTTGAGGAATTATTTACCTCACATAAGACGTGTTGGAAGGAAAGAGAAACAGAGTGCTTTGTTCTGTTGAGCTTACCTAGGGCAAGGGCGACCACGACCTTGGCGAGTTAGGGATTCTTGAACTGTGTTTCCGAAGCTGTTTGCAGGTCGGAAAATCAAACCGTCCCAAGGAAAAGTGCAGTGTGCTGCACCTTACTCTGCAAACACAGAGCGACTCTGAAAGGCCTGCGATGCTGGATTTTGCATACAGGGCCTAGAGCATCGTGGAGGTACAGAGTGTGCTGAAGCCGAAACGGTTGCTGACACGAGGTGGCAAGGAGAACGATAAAGCCTCTTCCCCATAAACTGACACAGAACAGCAATTTAGGGCTCACGGAGCTGTTGCACTCCTTCACTTAGGGAAGCTAAGTCAAGCTCTTCCTCCAAGGCTTGTGCTCACATAGAGCTTCACATTTGCTATAGAGCAGAGCAGGATGAGCTTGCAACTCGGAACTGCAAGCACAATGCTTCTTTCCACAAAACTAACTCATGGTCTACGCTGAGTCATGCTGGCATGTACTGAAAGGCCTCCCGTTACAAATGCTTTTCAGGTTGCTTTGACGCCTTATGAACGGAGCTTTCAAAACTGGAAAAAAAGCCTTTGGGATGACACTCCTGTTTCCAGGTTGACTTCCAGCCTTTTTACAGGCTGAGTATAGCGTGTCAAAAGAGACACAATTAACCCACTGGCTCCTTCGCTGATTCACGTGTTTCTATACCCGCTATTCTGGGTATAGTGAACTGCCTAAAGGACGGTCGCTGGAGGATGTCCAAGAGGCCTCTGAATCATCCATACGCCTTTCTTTTTACACCACGAACTGTGCTTCTGTGGAATTTGGAACGCACGCTGACCCTCTCCTTGAGGAATTGCTTACCTCACATAAGACGTGTTGGAAGGAAATAGAAACAGAGTGCTTTGTTCTGTTGAGCTTACCTAGGGCAAGGGCGACCACGTCCTTGGCGAATTAGGGATTCTTGAACAGTGTTTCCGAAGCTGTTTGGAGGTCGGAAAATCAAACCGTCCCAAGGAAAAGTGCAGTGTGCTGCACCTTACTCTGCACACACAGAGCGACTCTGAAAGGCCTGCGATGCTGGATGTTGCATACAGGGCCCAGAGAATCGTGGAGGTACAGAGTGTGCTGAAGCCGAAACGGTTGCTGACACGAGGTGGCAAGGAGGACGATAAAGCCTCTTCCCCATAAACTGACACAGAACAGCAATTTAGGGCTCACGGAACTGTTGCACTCCTTCACTTAGGGAGCTAAGTCAAGCTCTTCCTCCGAGGCTATTGCTCACATTGAGATTCACATTTGCTATAGAGCAGAGCAGGATGAGCTTGAAACTAGGAAGTGCAAGCACAATGCTTCTTTCCACAAAACTAACTCATGGTCTACGCTGAGTCATGCTGGCATGTACTGAAAGGCCTGCCGTTACAAATGTTTTTCAGGTTGCTTTGACGCCTTATGAACGGAGCTTTCAAAACTGGAAAAAAAGGCTTTGGGATCACACTCCTGTTTCCAGGTTGACTTCCAGCCTTAGTACAGGCTGAGTCTAGCGTGTCAAAAGAGACACAATTAACCCACTGGGCTCTTCGCTGATTCACGTGTTTCTATACCCGCTATTCTGGGTATAGTGAACTGCCTAAAGGACGGACGCTGGAGGATGTCCAAGAGGCCTCTGCATCATCCGTACGCCTGTCGTTTTACAGCACGAAGTGTGCTTCTGTGGAATTTGGAACGCACGCTGACCCTCCCCTTGAGGAATTATTTACCTCACATAAGACGTGTTGGAAGGAAAGAGAAACAGAGTGCTTTGTTCTGTTGAGCTTACCTAGGGCAAGGGCGACCACGACCTTGGCGAGTTAGGGATTCTTGAACTGTGTTTCTGAAGCTGTTTGCAGGTCGGAAAATCAAACCGTCCCAAGGAAAAGTGCAGTGTGCTGCACCTTACTCTGCAAACACAGAGCGACTCTGAAAGGCCTGCGATGCTGGATTTTGCATACAGGGCCCAGAGCATCGTGGAGGTACAGAGTGTGCTGAAGCCGAAACGGTTGCTGACACGAGGTGGCAAGGAGAACGATAAAGCCTCTTCCCCATAAACTGACACAGAACAGCAATTTAGGGCTCACGGAGCTGTTGCACTCCTTCACTTAGGGAAGCTAAGTCAAGCTCTTCCTCCAAGGCTTGTGCTCACATAGAGCTTCACATTTGCTATAGAGCAGAGCAGGATGAGCTTGCAACTCGGAAGTGCAAGCACAATGCTTCTTTCCACAAAACTAACTCATGGTCTACGCTGAGTCATGCTGGCATGTACAGAAAGGCCTTCCGCTACAAATGCTTTTCAGGTTGCTTTGACGCCTTATGAACGGAGCTTTCAAAACTGGACAAAAAGCCTTTGGGATTACAATCCTGTTTCCAGGTTGACTTCCAGCCTTAGTACAGGCTGAGTATAGCGTGTCAAAAGAGACACAATTAACCCACTGGCTCCTTCACTGATTCACGTTTTTCTATACCCGCTATTCTGGGTATAGTGAACTGCCTAAAGGACGGTCGCTGGAGGATGTCCAAGAGGCCTCTGAATCATCCATACGCCTTTCTTTTTACACCACGAACTGTGCTTCTGTGGAATTTGGAACGCACGCTGACCCTCTCCTTGAGGAATTGCTTACCTCACATAAGACGTGTTGGAAGGAAATAGAAACAGAGTGCTTTGTTCTGTTGAGCTTACCTAGGGCAAGGGCGACCACGTCCTTGGCGAATTAGGGATTCTTGAACAGTGTTTCCGAAGCTGTTTGGAGGTCGGAAAATCAAACCGTCCCAAGGAAAAGTGCAGTGTGCTGCACCTTACTCTGCACACACAGAGCGACTCTGAAAGGCCTGCGATGCTGGATTTTGCATACAGGGCCCAGAGAATCGTGGAGGTACAGAGTGTGCTGAAGCCGAAACGGTTGCTGACACGAGGTGGCAAGGAGGACGATAAAGCCTCTTCCCCATAAACTGACACAGAACAGCAATTTAGGGCTCACGGAACTGTTGCACTCCTTCACTTAGGGAGCTAAGTCAAGCTCTTCCTCCGAGGCTATTGCTCACATTGAGATTCACATTTGCTATAGAGCAGAGCAGGATGAGCTTGAAACTAGGAAGTGCAAGCACAATGCTTCTTTCCACAAAACTAACTCATGGTCTACGCTGAGTCATGCTGGCATGTACTGAAAGGCCTTCCGTTACAAATGTTTTTCACGTTGCTTTGACGCCTTATGAACGGATCTTTCAAAACTGGAAAAAAAGGCTTTGGGATCACACTCCTGTTTCCAGGTTGACTTCCAGCCTTAGTACAGGCTGAGTCTAGCGTGTCAAAAGAGACACAATTAACCCACTGGGCTCTTCGCTGATTCACGTGGTTCTATACCCGCTATTCTGGGTATAGTGAACTGCCTAAAGGACGGTCGCTGGAGGATGTCCAAGAGGCCTCTGCATCATCCGTACGCCTGTCGTTTTACAGCACGAACTGTGCTTCTGTGGAATTTGGAACGCACGCTGACCCTCTCCTTGAGGAATTGCTTACCTCACATAAGACGTGTTGGAAGGAAATAGAAACAGAGTGCTTTCTTCTGTTGAGCTTACCTAGGGCAAGGGCGACCACGTCCTTGGCGAATTAGGGATTCTTGAACTGTGTTTCCGAAGCTGTTTGGAGGTCGGAAAATCAAACCGTCCCAAGGAAAAGTGCAGTGTGCTGCACCTTACTCTGCACACACAGAGCGACTCTGAAAGTCCTGCGATGCTGGATTTTGCATAGAGGGCCTAGAGCATCGTGGAGGTACAGAGTGTGCTGAAGCCAAAATGGTTGCTGACACGAGGTGGCATGGAGAACGATAAAGCCTCTTCCCTATAAACTGACACAGAACAGCAATTTAGGGCTCACGGAGCTGTTGCACTCCTTCACTTAGGGAAGCTAAGTCAATCTCTTCCTTCGAGGCTTGTGCTCACATTGAGCTTCACATTTGCTATAGAGCAGAGCAGGATGAGCTTGCAACTAGGAAGTGCAAGCACAATGCTTCTTTCCACAAAACTAACTCATGGTCTACGCTGAGTCATGCTGGCATGTACTGAAAGGCCTGCTGTTCCAAATGCTTTTCAGGTTGCTTTGACGCCTTATGAACGGAACTTTCAAAACTGGGAAAAAAGCCTTTGGGATCACACTCCCGTTGCGCTGCTGACTTCCAGCCTTAGTACAAGCTGAGTCTAGCAAGTCCAAAGAGACACAATTAACCCAAAGGGCCCTTCGCTGATTCACGTTTTTCTATACCTGCTATTCTGGGTATAGTGAACTGCCTAAAGGACGGACGCTGGAGGATGTCCAAGAGGCCTCTGCATCATCCGTACGCCTGTCGTTTTACAGCACGAAGTGTGCTTCTGTGGAATTTGGAACGCACGCTGACCCTCCCCTTGAGGAATTATTTACCTCACATAAGACGTGTTGGAAGGAAAGAGAAACAGAGTGCTTTGTTCTGTTGAGCTTACCTAGGGCAAGGGCGACCACGACCTTGGCGAGTTAGGGATTCGTGAACTGTGTTTCCGAAGCTGTTTGCAGGTCGGAAAATCAAACCGTCCCAAGGAAAAGTGCAGTGTGCTGCACCTTACTCTGCAAACACAGAGCGACTCTGAAAGGCCTGCGATGCTGGATTTTGCATACAGGGCCTAGAGCATCGTGGAGGTACAGAGTGTGCTGAAGCCGAAACGGTTGCTGACACGAGGTGGCAAGGAGAACGATAAAGCCTCTTCCCCATAAACTGACACAGAACAGCAATTTAGGGCTCACGGAGCTGTTGCACTCCTTCACTTAGGGAAGCTAAGTCAAGCTCTTCCTCCAAGGCTTGTGCTCACATAGAGCTTCACATTTGCTATAGAGCAGAGCAGGATGAGCTTGCAACTCGGAACTGCAAGCACAATGCTTCTTTCCACAAAACTAACTCATGGTCTACGCTGAGTCATGCTGGCATGTACTGAAAGGCCTCCCGTTACAAATGCTTTTCAGGTTGCTTTGACGCCTTATGAACGGAGCTTTCAAAACTGGAAAAAAAGCCTTTGGGATGACACTCCTGTTTCCAGGTTGACTTCCAGCCTTTTTACAGGCTGAGTATAGCGTGTCAAAAGAGACACAATTAACCCACTGGCTCCTTCGCTGATTCACGTGTTTCTATACCCGCTATTCTGGGTATAGTGAACTGCCTAAAGGACGGTCGCTGGAGGATGTCCAAGAGGCCTCTGAATCATCCATACGCCTTTCTTTTTACACCACGAACTGTGCTTCTGTGGAATTTGGAACGCACGCTGACCCTCTCCTTGAGGAATTGCTTACCTCACATAAGACGTGTTGGAAGGAAATAGAAACAGAGTGCTTTGTTCTGTTGAGCTTACCTAGGGCAAGGGCGACCACGTCCTTGGCGAATTAGGGATTCTTGAACAGTGTTTCCGAAGCTGTTTGGAGGTCGGAAAATCAAACCGTCCCAAGGAAAAGTGCAGTGTGCTGCACCTTACTCTGCACACACAGAGCGACTCTGAAAGGCCTGCGATGCTGGATGTTGCATACAGGGCCCAGAGAATCGTGGAGGTACAGAGTGTGCTGAAGCCGAAACGGTTGCTGACACGAGGTGGCAAGGAGGACGATAAAGCCTCTTCCCCATAAACTGACACAGAACAGCAATTTAGGGCTCACGGAACTGTTGCACTCCTTCACTTAGGGAGCTAAGTCAAGCTCTTCCTCCGAGGCTATTGCTCACATTGAGATTCACATTTGCTATAGAGCAGAGCAGGATGAGCTTGAAACTAGGAAGTGCAAGCACAATGCTTCTTTCCACAAAACTAACTCATGGTCTACGCTGAGTCATGCTGGCATGTACTGAAAGGCCTGCCGTTACAAATGTTTTTCAGGTTGCTTTGACGCCTTATGAACGGAGCTTTCAAAACTGGAAAAAAAGGCTTTGGGATCACACTCCTGTTTCCAGGTTGACTTCCAGCCTTAGTACAGGCTGAGTATAGCGTGTCAAAAGAGACACAATTAACCCACTGGCTCCTTCACTGATTCACGTTTTTCTATACCCGCTATTCTGGGTATAGTGAACTGCCTAAAGGACGGTCGCTGGAGGATGTCCAAGAGGCCTCTGAATCATCCATACGCCTTTCTTTTTACACCACGAACTGTGCTTCTGTGGAATTTGGAACGCACGCTGACCCTCTCCTTGAGGAATTGCTTACCTCACATAAGACGTGTTGGAAGGAAATAGAAACAGAGTGCTTTGTTCTGTTGAGCTTACCTAGGGCAAGGGCGACCACGTCCTTGGCGAATTAGGGATTCTTGAACAGTGTTTCCGAAGCTGTTTGGAGGTCGGAAAATCAAACCGTCCCAAGGAAAAGTGCAGTGTGCTGCACCTTACTCTGCACACACAGAGCGACTCTGAAAGGCCTGCGATGCTGGATTTTGCATACAGGGCCCAGAGAATCGTGGAGGTACAGAGTGTGCTGAAGCCGAAACGGTTGCTGACACGAGGTGGCAAGGAGGACGATAAAGCCTCTTCCCCATAAACTGACACAGAACAGCAATTTAGGGCTCACGGAACTGTTGCACTCCTTCACTTAGGGAGCTAAGTCAAGCTCTTCCTCCGAGGCTATTGCTCACATTGAGATTCACATTTGCTATAGAGCAGAGCAGGATGAGCTTGAAACTAGGAAGTGCAAGCACAATGCTTCTTTCCACAAAACTAACTCATGGTCTACGCTGAGTCATGCTGGCATGTACTGAAAGGCCTTCCGTTACAAATGTTTTTCACGTTGCTTTGACGCCTTATGAACGGATCTTTCAAAACTGGAAAAAAAGGCTTTGGGATCACACTCCTGTTTCCAGGTTGACTTCCAGCCTTAGTACAGGCTGAGTCTAGCGTGTCAAAAGAGACACAATTAACCCACTGGGCTCTTCGCTGATTCACGTGGTTCTATACCCGCTATTCTGGGTATAGTGAACTGCCTAAAGGACGGTCGCTGGAGGATGTCCAAGAGGCCTCTGCATCATCCGTACGCCTGTCGTTTTACAGCACGAACTGTGCTTCTGTGGAATTTGGAACGCACGCTGACCCTCTCCTTGAGGAATTGCTTACCTCACATAAGACGTGTTGGAAGGAAATAGAAACAGAGTGCTTTCTTCTGTTGAGCTTACCTAGGGCAAGGGCGACCACGTCCTTGGCGAATTAGGGATTCTTGAACTGTGTTTCCGAAGCTGTTTGGAGGTCGGAAAATCAAACCGTCCCAAGGAAAAGTGCAGTGTGCTGCACCTTACTCTGCACACACAGAGCGACTCTGAAAGTCCTGGGATGCTGGATTTTGCATAGAGGGCCTAGAGCATCGTGGAGGTACAGAGTGTGCTGAAGCCAAAATGGTTGCTGACACGAGGTGGCATGGAGAACGATAAAGCCTCTTCCCTATAAACTGACACAGAACAGCAATTTAGGGCTCACGGAGCTGTTGCACTCCTTCACTTAGGGAAGCTAAGTCAATCTCTTCCTTCGAGGCTTGTGCTCACATTGAGCTTCACATTTGCTATAGAGCAGAGCAGGATGAGCTTGCAACTAGGAAGTGCAAGCACAATGCTTCTTTCCACAAAACTAACTCATGGTCTACGCTGAGTCATGCTGGCATGTACTGAAAGGCCTGCTGTTCCAAATGCTTTTCAGGTTGCTTTGACGCCTTATGAACGGAACTTTCAAAACTGGGAAAAAAGCCTTTGGGATCACACTCCCGTTGCGCTGCTGACTTCCAGCCTTAGTACAAGCTGAGTCTAGCAAGTCCAAAGAGACACAATTAACCCAAAGGGCCCTTCGCTGATTCACGTTTTTCTATACCTGCTATTCTGGGTATAGTGAACTGCCTAAAGGACGGACGCTGGAGGATGTCCAAGAGGCCTCTGCATCATCCGTACGCCTGTCGTTTTACAGCACGAAGTGTGCTTCTGTGGAATTTGGAACGCACGCTGACCCTCCCCTTGAGGAATTATTTACCTCACATAAGACGTGTTGGAAGGAAAGAGAAACAGAGTGCTTTGTTCTGTTGAGCTTACCTAGGGCAAGGGCGACCACGACCTTGGCGAGTTAGGGATTCTTGAACTGTGTTTCCGAAGCTGTTTGCAGGTCGGAAAATCAAACCGTCCCAAGGAAAAGTGCAGTGTGCTGCACCTTACTCTGCAAACACAGAGCGACTCTGAAAGGCCTGCGATGCTGGATTTTGCATACAGGGCCTAGAGCATCGTGGAGGTACAGAGTGTGCTGAAGCCGAAACGGTTGCTGACACGAGGTGGCAAGGAGAACGATAAAGCCTCTTCCCCATAAACTGACACAGAACAGCAATTTAGGGCTCACGGAGCTGTTGCACTCCTTCACTTAGGGAAGCTAAGTCAAGCTCTTCCTCCAAGGCTTGTGCTCACATAGAGCTTCACATTTGCTATAGAGCAGAGCAGGATGAGCTTGCAACTCGGAACTGCAAGCACAATGCTTCTTTCCACAAAACTAACTCATGGTCTACGCTGAGTCATGCTGGCATGTACTGAAAGGCCTCCCGTTACAAATGCTTTTCAGGTTGCTTTGACGCCTTATGAACGGAGCTTTCAAAACTGGAAAAAAAGCCTTTGGGATTACAATCCTGTTTCCAGGTTGACTTCCAGCCTTAGTACAGGCTGAGTATAGCGTGTCAAAAGAGACACAATTAACCCACTGGCTCCTTCACTGATTCACGTTTTTCTATACCCGCTATTCTGGGTATAGTGAACTGCCTAAAGGACGGTCGCTGGAGGATGTCCAAGAGGCCTCTGAATCATCCATACGCCTTTCTTTTTACACCACGAACTGTGCTTCTGTGGAATTTGGAACGCACGCTGACCCTCTCCTTGAGGAATTGCTTACCTCACATAAGACGTGTTGGAAGGAAATAGAAACAGAGTGCTTTGTTCTGTTGAGCTTTCCTAGGGCAAGGGCGACCACGTCCTTGGCGAATTAGGGATTCTTGAACAGTGTTTCCGAAGCTGTTTGGAGGTCGGAAAATCAAACCGTCCCAAGGAAAAGTGCAGTGTGCTGCACCTTACTCTGCACACACAGAGCGACTCTGAAAGGCCTGCGATGCTGGATTTTGCATACAGGGCCCAGAGAATCGTGGAGGTACAGAGTGTGCTGAAGCCGAAACGGTTGCTGACACGAGGTGGCAAGGAGGACGATAAAGCCTCTTCCCCATAAACTGACACAGAACAGCAATTTAGGGCTCACGGAACTGTTGCACTCCTTCACTTAGGGAGCTAAGTCAAGCTCTTCCTCCGAGGCTATTGCTCACATTGAGATTCACATTTGCTATAGAGCAGAGCAGGATGAGCTTGAAACTAGGAAGTGCAAGCACAATGCTTCTTTCCACAAAACTAACTCATGGTCTACGCTGAGTCATGCTGGCATGTACTGAAAGGCCTGCCGTTACAAATGTTTTTCAGGTTGCTTTGACGCCTTATGAACGGAGCTTTCAAAACTGGAAAAAAAGGCTTTGGGATCACACTCCTGTTTCCAGGTTGACTTCCAGCCTTAGTACAGGCTGAGTCTAGCGTGTCAAAAGAGACACAATTAACCCACTGGGCTCTTCGCTGATTCACGTGGTTCTATACCCGCTATTCTGGGTATAGTGAACTGCCTAAAGGACGGTCGCTGGAGGATGTCCAAGAGGCCTCTGCATCATCCATACGCCTTTCTTTTTACACCACGAACTGTGCTTCTGTGGAATTTGGAACGCACGCTGACCCTCTCCTTGAGGAATTGCTTACCTCACATAAGACGTGTTGGAAGGAAATAGAAACAGAGTGCTTTGTTCTGTTGAGCTTACCTAGGGCAAGGGCGACCACGTCCTTGGCGAATTAGGGATTCTTGAACTGTGTTTCCGAAGCTGTTTGGAGGTCGGAAAATCAAACCGTCCCAAGGAAAAGTGCAGTGTGCTGCACCTTACTCTGCACACACAGAGCGACTCTGAAAGTCCTGCGATGCTGGATTTTGCATAGAGGGCCTAGAGCATCGTGGAGGTACAGAGTGTGCTGAAGCCGAAACGGTTGCTGACACGAGGTGGCAAGGAGGACGATAAAGCCTCTTCCCCATAAACTGACACAGAACAGCAATTTAGGGCTCACGGAACTGTTGCACTCCTTCACTTAGGGAGCTAAGTCAAGCTCTTCCTCCGAGGCTATTGCTCACATTGAGATTCACATTTGCTATAGAGCAGAGCAGGATGAGCTTGAAACTAGGAAGTGCAAGCACAATGCTTCTTTCAACAAAACTAACTCATGGTCTACGCTGAGTCATGCTGGCATGTACTGAAAGGCCTGCTGTTCCAAATGCTTTTCAGGTTGCTTTGACGCCTTATGAACGGAACTTTCAAAACTGGGAAAAAAGCCTTTGGGATCACACTCCCGTTTCGCTGCTGACTTCCAGCCTTAGTACAAGCTGAGTCTAGCAAGTCCAAAGAGACACAATTAACCCAAAGGGCCCTTCGCTGATTCACGTTTTTCTATACCTGCTATTCTGGGTATAGTGAACTGCCTAAAGGACGGTCGCTGGAGGATGTCCAAGAGGCCTCTGAATCATCCATACGCCTTTCTTTTTACACCACGAACTGTGCTTCTGTGGAATTTGGAACGCACGCTGACCCTCTCCTTGAGGAATTGCTTACCTCACATAAGACGTGTTGGAAGGAAATAGAAACAGAGTGCTTTGTTCTGTTGAGCTTACCTAGGGCAAGGGCGACCACGTCCTTGGCGAATTAGGGATTCTTGAACAGTGTTTCCGAAGCTGTTTGGAGGTCGGAAAATCAAACCGTCCCAAGGAAAAGTGCAGTGTGCTGCACCTTACTCTGCACACACAGAGCGACTCTGAAAGGCCTGCGATGCTGGATTTTGCATACAGGGCCCAGAGAATCGTGGAGGTACAGAGTGTGCTGAAGCCGAAACGGTTGCTGACGCGAGGTGGCAAGGAGGACGATAAAGCCTCTTCCCCATAAACTGACACAGAACAGCAATTTAGGGCTCACGGAACTGTTGCACTCCTTCACTTAGGGAGCTAAGTCAAGCTCTTCCTCCGAGGCTATTGCTCACATTGAGATTCACATTTGCTATATAGAAGAGCAGGATGAGCTTGAAACTAGGAAGTTCAAGCACAATGCTTCTTTCCACAAAACTAACTCATGGTCTACGCTGAGCCATGCTGGCATGTCCTGAAAGGCCTGCCGTTACAAATGTTTTTCAGGTTGCTTTGACGCCTTATGAACGGAGCTTTCAAAACTGGAAAAAAAGGCTTTGGGATCACACTCCTGTTTCCAGGTTGACTTCCAGCCTTAGTACAGGCTGAGTCTAGCGTGGCAAAAGAGACACAATTAACCCACTGGGCTCTTCGCTGATTCACGTGGTTCTACACCCGCTATTCTGGGTATAGTGAACTGCCTAAAGGACGGTCGCTGGAGGATGTCCAAGAGGCCTCTGCATCATCCATACGCCTTTCTTTTTAGACCACGAACTGTGCTTCTGTGGAATTTGGAACGCACGCTGACCCTCTCCTTGAGGAATTGCTTACCTCACATAAGACGTGTTGGAAGGAAAGAGAAACAGAGTGCTTATTTCTGTTGAGCTTACCTAGGGCAAGGGCGACCACGTCCTTGGCGAGTTAGGGATTCTTGAACTGTGTTCCAGAAGCTGTTTGGAGGTCGGAAAATCAAACCGTCCCAAGGAAAAGTGCAGTGTGCTGCACCTTACTCTGCACACACAGAGCGACTCTGAAAGGCCTGCGATGCTGGATTTTGCATACAGGGCCCAGAGAATCGTGGAGGTACAGAGTGTGCTGAAGCCAAAATGGTTGCTGACACGAGGTGGCATGGAGAACGATAAAGCCTCTTCCCTATAAATTGACACAGAACAGCAATTTAGGGCTCACGGAGCTGTTGCACTCCTTCACTTAGGGAAGCTAAGTCAATCTCTTCCTTCGAGGCTTGTGCTCACATTGAGCTTCACATTTGCTATAGAGCAGAGCAGGATGAGCTTGCAACTAGGAAGTGCAAGCACAATGCTTCTTTCCACAAAACTAACTCATGGTCTACGCTGAGTCATGCTGGCATGTACTGAAAGGCCTGCTGTTCCAAATGCTTTTCAGGTTGCTTTGACGCCTTATGAACGGAACTTTCAAAACTGGCAAAAAAGCCTTTGGGATCACACTCCCGTTTCGCTGCTGACTTCCAGCCTTAGTACAAGCTGAGTCTAGCAAGTCCAAAGAGACACAATTAACCCAAAGGGCCCTTCGCTGATTCACGTTTTTCTATACCTGCTATTCTGGGTATAGTGAACTGCCTAAAGGACGGACGCTGGAGGATGTCCAAGAGGCCTCTGCATCATCCGTACGCCTGTCGTTTTACAGCACGAAGTGTGCTTCTGTGGAATTTGGAACGCACGCTGACCCTCCCCTTGAGGAATTATTTACCTCACATAAGACGTGTTGGAAGGAAAGAGAAACAGAGTGCTTTGTTCTGTTGAGCTTACCTAGGGCAAGGGCGACCACGACCTTGGCGAGTTAGGGATTCTTGAACAGTGTTTCCGAAGCTGTTTGGAGGTCGGAAAATCAAACCGTCCCAAGGAAAAGTGCAGTGTGCTGCACCTTACTCTGCACACACAGAGCGACTCTGAAAGGACTGCGATGCTGGATTTTTCATACAGGGCCCAGAGAATCGTGGAGGTACAGAGTGTGCTGAAGCCGAAACGGTTGCTGACACGAGGTGGCAAGGAGGACGATAAAGCCTCTTCCCCATAAACTGCCACAGAACAGCAATTTAGGGCTCACGGAACTGTTGCACTCCTTCACTTAGGGAGCTAAGTCAAGCTCTTCCTCCGAGGCTATTGCTCACATTGAGATTCACATTTGCTATAGCGCAGAGCAGGATGAGCTTGAAACTAGGAAGTGCAAGCACAATGCTTCTTTCCACAAAATTAACTCATGGTCTACGCTGAGTCATGCTGGCATGTACTGAAAGGCCTGCCGTTACAAATGTTTTTCAGGTTGCTTTGACGCCTTATGAACGGAGCTTTCAAATCTGGAAAAAAAGGCTTTGGGATCACACTCCTGTTTCCAGGTTGACTTCCAGCCTTAGTACAGGCTGAGTCTAGCGTGTCAAAAGAGACACAATTAACCCACTGGGCTCTTCGCTGATTCACGTGGTTCTATACCCGCTATTCTGGGTATAGTGAACTGCCTAAAGGACGGTCGCTGGAGGATGTCCAAGAGGCCTCTGCATCATCCATACGCTTTTCTTTTTACACCACGAACTGTGCTTCTGTGGAATTTGGAACGCACGCTGACCGTCTCCTTGAGGAATTGCTTACCTCACATAAGACGTGTTGGAAGGAAATAGAAACAGAGTGCTTTGTTCTGTTGAGCTTACCTAGGGCAAGGGCGACCACGTCCTTGGCGAATTAGGGATTCTTGAACTGTGTTTCCGAAGCTGTTTGGAGGTCGGAAAATCAAACCGTCCCAAGGAAAAGTGCAGTGTGCTGCACCTTACTCTGCACACACAGAGCGACTCTGAAAGTCCTGCGATGCTGGATTTTGCATAGAGGGCCTAGAGCATCGTGGAGGTACAGAGTGTGCTGAAGCCGAAACGGTTGCTGACACGAGGTGGCAAGGAGGACGATAAAGCCTCTTCCCCATAAACTGACACAGAACAGCAATTTAGGGCTCACGGAGCTGTTGCACTCCTTCACTTAGGCAAGCTAAGTCAAGCTCTTCCTCCGAGGCTTGTGCTCACATTGAGCTTCACATTTGCTATAGAGCAGAGCAGGATGAGCTTGCAACTAGTAAGTGCAAGCACAATGCTTCTTTCCACAAAACTAACTCATGGTCTACGCTGAGTCATGCTGGCATGTATAGAAAGGCCTTCCGCTACAAATGCTTTTCAGGTTGCTTTGACGCCTTATGAACGGAGCTTTCAAAACTGGAAAAAAAGCCTTTGGGATCACACTCCTGTTTCCAGGTTGACTTCCAGCCTTAGTACAGGCTGAGTCTAGCGTGTCAAAAGAGACACAATTAACCCACTGGGCCCTTCGCTGATTCACGGTTTTCTATACCCGCTATTCTGGGTATAGTGAACTTCCTAAAGGACGGACGCTGGAGGATGTCCAAGAGGCCTCTGCATCATCCATACGCCTTTCTTTTTTCACCACGAACTGTGCTTCTGTGGAATTTGGAACGCACGCCGACCCTCTCCTTGAGGAATTGCTTACCTCACATAAGACGTGTTGGAAGGAAATAGAAACAGAGTGCTTTGTTCTGTTGAGCTTACCTAGGGCAAGGGCGACCACGTCCTTGGCGAATTAGGGATTCTTGAACTGTGTTTCCGAAGCTGTTTGGAGGTCGGAAAATCAAACCGTCCCAAGGAAAAGTGCAGTGTGCTGCACCTTACTCTGCACACACAGAGCGACTCTGAAAGGCCTGCGATGCTGGATTTTGCATACAGGCCCCAGAGAATCGTGGAGGTACAGAGTGTGCTGAAGCCAAAATGGTTGCTGACACGAGGTGGCATGGAGAACGATAAAGCCTCTTCCCTATAAACTGACACAGAACAGCAATTTAAGGCTCACGGAGCTGTTGCACTCCTTCACTTAGGGAAGCTAAGTCAATCTCTTCCTTCGAGGCTTGTGTTCACATTGAGCTTCACATTTGCTATAGAGCAGAGCAGGATGAGCTTGCAACTCGGAACTGCAAGCACAATGCTTCTTTCCACAAAACTAACTCATGGTCTACGCTGAGTCATGCTGGCATGTACTGAAAGGCCTCCCGTTACAAATGCTTTTCAGGTTGCTTTGACGCCTTATGAACGGAGCTTTCAAAACTGGAAAAAAAGCCTTTGGGATGACACTCCTGTTTCCAGGTTGACTTCCAGCCTTTTTACAGGCTGAGTATAGCGTGTCAAAAGAGACACAATTAACCCACTGGCTCCTTCGCTGATTCACGTGTTTCTATACCCGCTATTCTGGGTATAGTGAACTGCCTAAAGGACGGTCGCTGGAGGATGTCCAAGAGGCCTCTGAATCATCCATACGCCTTTCTTTTTACACCACGAACTGTGCTTCTGTGGAATTTGGAACGCACGCTGACCCTCTCCTTGAGGAATTGCTTACCTCACATAAGACGTGTTGGAAGGAAATAGAAACAGAGTGCTTTGTTCTGTTGAGCTTACCTAGGGCAAGGGCGACCACGTCCTTGGCGAATTAGGGATTCTTGAACAGTGTTTCCGAAGCTGTTTGGAGGTCGGAAAATCAAACCGTCCCAAGGAAAAGTGCAGTGTGCTGCACCTTACTCTGCACACACAGAGCGACTCTGAAAGGCCTGCGATGCTGGATGTTGCATACAGGGCCCAGAGAATCGTGGAGGTACAGAGTGTGCTGAAGCCGAAACGGTTGCTGACACGAGGTGGCAAGGAGGACGATAAAGCCTCTTCCCCATAAACTGACACAGAACAGCAATTTAGGGCTCACGGAACTGTTGCACTCCTTCACTTAGGGAGCTAAGTCAAGCTCTTCCTCCGAGGCTATTGCTCACATTGAGATTCACATTTGCTATAGAGCAGAGCAGGATGAGCTTGAAACTAGGAAGTGCAAGCACAATGCTTCTTTCCACAAAACTAACTCATGGTCTACGCTGAGTCATGCTGGCATGTACTGAAAGGCCTGCCGTTACAAATGTTTTTCAGGTTGCTTTGACGCCTTATGAACGGAGCTTTCAAAACTGGAAAAAAAGGCTTTGGGATCACACTCCTGTTTCCAGGTTGACTTCCAGCCTTAGTACAGGCTGAGTCTAGCGTGTCAAAAGAGACACAATTAACCCACTGGGCTCTTCGCTGATTCACGTGTTTCTATACCCGCTATTCTGGGTATAGTGAACTGCCTAAAGGACGGACGCTGGAGGATGTCCAAGAGGCCTCTGCATCATCCGTACGCCTGTCGTTTTACAGCACGAAGTGTGCTTCTGTGGAATTTGGAACGCACGCTGACCCTCCCCTTGAGGAATTATTTACCTCACATAAGACGTGTTGGAAGGAAAGAGAAACAGAGTGCTTTGTTCTGTTGAGCTTACCTAGGGCAAGGGCGACCACGACCTTGGCGAGTTAGGGATTCTTGAACTGTGTTTCTGAAGCTGTTTGCAGGTCGGAAAATCAAACCGTCCCAAGGAAAAGTGCAGTGTGCTGCACCTTACTCTGCAAACACAGAGCGACTCTGAAAGGCCTGCGATGCTGGATTTTGCATACAGGGCCCAGAGCATCGTGGAGGTACAGAGTGTGCTGAAGCCGAAACGGTTGCTGACACGAGGTGGCAAGGAGAACGATAAAGCCTCTTCCCCATAAACTGACACAGAACAGCAATTTAGGGCTCACGGAGCTGTTGCACTCCTTCACTTAGGGAAGCTAAGTCAAGCTCTTCCTCCAAGGCTTGTGCTCACATAGAGCTTCACATTTGCTATAGAGCAGAGCAGGATGAGCTTGCAACTCGGAAGTGCAAGCACAATGCTTCTTTCCACAAAACTAACTCATGGTCTACGCTGAGTCATGCTGGCATGTACAGAAAGGCCTTCCGCTACAAATGCTTTTCAGGTTGCTTTGACGCCTTATGAACGGAGCTTTCAAAACTGGACAAAAAGCCTTTGGGATTACAATCCTGTTTCCAGGTTGACTTCCAGCCTTAGTACAGGCTGAGTATAGCGTGTCAAAAGAGACACAATTAACCCACTGGCTCCTTCACTGATTCACGTTTTTCTATACCCGCTATTCTGGGTATAGTGAACTGCCTAAAGGACGGTCGCTGGAGGATGTCCAAGAGGCCTCTGAATCATCCATACGCCTTTCTTTTTACACCACGAACTGTGCTTCTGTGGAATTTGGAACGCACGCTGACCCTCTCCTTGAGGAATTGCTTACCTCACATAAGACGTGTTGGAAGGAAATAGAAACAGAGTGCTTTGTTCTGTTGAGCTTACCTAGGGCAAGGGCGACCACGTCCTTGGCGAATTAGGGATTCTTGAACAGTGTTTCCGAAGCTGTTTGGAGGTCGGAAAATCAAACCGTCCCAAGGAAAAGTGCAGTGTGCTGCACCTTACTCTGCACACACAGAGCGACTCTGAAAGGCCTGCGATGCTGGATTTTGCATACAGGGCCCAGAGAATCGTGGAGGTACAGAGTGTGCTGAAGCCGAAACGGTTGCTGACACGAGGTGGCAAGGAGGACGATAAAGCCTCTTCCCCATAAACTGACACAGAACAGCAATTTAGGGCTCACGGAACTGTTGCACTCCTTCACTTAGGGAGCTAAGTCAAGCTCTTCCTCCGAGGCTATTGCTCACATTGAGATTCACATTTGCTATAGAGCAGAGCAGGATGAGCTTGAAACTAGGAAGTGCAAGCACAATGCTTCTTTCCACAAAACTAACTCATGGTCTACGCTGAGTCATGCTGGCATGTACTGAAAGGCCTTCCGTTACAAATGTTTTTCACGTTGCTTTGACGCCTTATGAACGGATCTTTCAAAACTGGAAAAAAAGGCTTTGGGATCACACTCCTGTTTCCAGGTTGACTTCCAGCCTTAGTACAGGCTGAGTCTAGCGTGTCAAAAGAGACACAATTAACCCACTGGGCTCTTCGCTGATTCACGTGGTTCTATACCCGCTATTCTGGGTATAGTGAACTGCCTAAAGGACGGTCGCTGGAGGATGTCCAAGAGGCCTCTGCATCATCCGTACGCCTGTCGTTTTACAGCACGAACTGTGCTTCTGTGGAATTTGGAACGCACGCTGACCCTCTCCTTGAGGAATTGCTTACCTCACATAAGACGTGTTGGAAGGAAATAGAAACAGAGTGCTTTCTTCTGTTGAGCTTACCTAGGGCAAGGGCGACCACGTCCTTGGCGAATTAGGGATTCTTGAACTGTGTTTCCGAAGCTGTTTGGAGGTCGGAAAATCAAACCGTCCCAAGGAAAAGTGCAGTGTGCTGCACCTTACTCTGCACACACAGAGCGACTCTGAAAGTCCTGCGATGCTGGATTTTGCATAGAGGGCCTAGAGCATCGTGGAGGTACAGAGTGTGCTGAAGCCAAAATGGTTGCTGACACGAGGTGGCATGGAGAACGATAAAGCCTCTTCCCTATAAACTGACACAGAACAGCAATTTAGGGCTCACGGAGCTGTTGCACTCCTTCACTTAGGGAAGCTAAGTCAATCTCTTCCTTCGAGGCTTGTGCTCACATTGAGCTTCACATTTGCTATAGAGCAGAGCAGGATGAGCTTGCAACTAGGAAGTGCAAGCACAATGCTTCTTTCCACAAAACTAACTCATGGTCTACGCTGAGTCATGCTGGCATGTACTGAAAGGCCTGCTGTTCCAAATGCTTTTCAGGTTGCTTTGACGCCTTATGAACGGAACTTTCAAAACTGGGAAAAAAGCCTTTGGGATCACACTCCCGTTGCGCTGCTGACTTCCAGCCTTAGTACAAGCTGAGTCTAGCAAGTCCAAAGAGACACAATTAACCCAAAGGGCCCTTCGCTGATTCACGTTTTTCTATACCTGCTATTCTGGGTATAGTGAACTGCCTAAAGGACGGACGCTGGAGGATGTCCAAGAGGCCTCTGCATCATCCGTACGCCTGTCGTTTTACAGCACGAAGTGTGCTTCTGTGGAATTTGGAACGCACGCTGACCCTCCCCTTGAGGAATTATTTACCTCACATAAGACGTGTTGGAAGGAAAGAGAAACAGAGTGCTTTGTTCTGTTGAGCTTACCTAGGGCAAGGGCGACCACGACCTTGGCGAGTTAGGGATTCTTGAACTGTGTTTCCGAAGCTGTTTGCAGGTCGGAAAATCAAACCGTCCCAAGGAAAAGTGCAGTGTGCTGCACCTTACTCTGCAAACACAGAGCGACTCTGAAAGGCCTGCGATGCTGGATTTTGCATACAGGGCCTAGAGCATCGTGGAGGTACAGAGTGTGCTGAAGCCGAAACGGTTGCTGACACGAGGTGGCAAGGAGAACGATAAAGCCTCTTCCCCATAAACTGACACAGAACAGCAATTTAGGGCTCACGGAGCTGTTGCACTCCTTCACTTAGGGAAGCTAAGTCAAGCTCTTCCTCCAAGGCTTGTGCTCACATAGAGCTTCACATTTGCTATAGAGCAGAGCAGGATGAGCTTGCAACTCGGAACTGCAAGCACAATGCTTCTTTCCACAAAACTAACTCATGGTCTACGCTGAGTCATGCTGGCATGTACTGAAAGGCCTCCCGTTACAAATGCTTTTCAGGTTGCTTTGACGCCTTATGAACGGAGCTTTCAAAACTGGAAAAAAAGCCTTTGGGATGACACTCCTGTTTCCAGGTTGACTTCCAGCCTTTTTACAGGCTGAGTATAGCGTGTCAAAAGAGACACAATTAACCCACTGGCTCCTTCGCTGATTCACGTGTTTCTATACCCGCTATTCTGGGTATAGTGAACTGCCTAAAGGACGGTCGCTGGAGGATGTCCAAGAGGCCTCTGAATCATCCATACGCCTTTCTTTTTACACCACGAACTGTGCTTCTGTGGAATTTGGAACGCACGCTGACCCTCTCCTTGAGGAATTGCTTACCTCACATAAGACGTGTTGGAAGGAAATAGAAACAGAGTGCTTTGTTCTGTTGAGCTTACCTAGGGCAAGGGCGACCACGTCCTTGGCGAATTAGGGATTCTTGAACAGTGTTTCCGAAGCTGTTTGGAGGTCGGAAAATCAAACCGTCCCAAGGAAAAGTGCAGTGTGCTGCACCTTACTCTGCACACACAGAGCGACTCTGAAAGGCCTGCGATGCTGGATGTTGCATACAGGGCCCAGAGAATCGTGGAGGTACAGAGTGTGCTGAAGCCGAAACGGTTGCTGACACGAGGTGGCAAGGAGGACGATAAAGCCTCTTCCCCATAAACTGACACAGAACAGCAATTTAGGGCTCACGGAACTGTTGCACTCCTTCACTTAGGGAGCTAAGTCAAGCTCTTCCTCCGAGGCTATTGCTCACATTGAGATTCACATTTGCTATAGAGCAGAGCAGGATGAGCTTGAAACTAGGAAGTGCAAGCACAATGCTTCTTTCCACAAAACTAACTCATGGTCTACGCTGAGTCATGCTGGCATGTACTGAAAGGCCTGCCGTTACAAATGTTTTTCAGGTTGCTTTGACGCCTTATGAACGGAGCTTTCAAAACTGGAAAAAAAGGCTTTGGGATCACACTCCTGTTTCCAGGTTGACTTCCAGCCTTAGTACAGGCTGAGTCTAGCGTGTCAAAAGAGACACAATTAACCCACTGGGCTCTTCGCTGATTCACGTGTTTCTATACCCGCTATTCTGGGTATAGTGAACTGCCTAAAGGACGGACGCTGGAGGATGTCCAAGAGGCCTCTGCATCATCCGTACGCCTGTCGTTTTACAGCACGAAGTGTGCTTCTGTGGAATTTGGAACGCACGCTGACCCTCCCCTTGAGGAATTATTTACCTCACATAAGACGTGTTGGAAGGAAAGAGAAACAGAGTGCTTTGTTCTGTTGAGCTTACCTAGGGCAAGGGCGACCACGACCTTGGCGAGTTAGGGATTCTTGAACTGTGTTTCTGAAGCTGTTTGCAGGTCGGAAAATCAAACCGTCCCAAGGAAAAGTGCAGTGTGCTGCACCTTACTCTGCAAACACAGAGCGACTCTGAAAGGCCTGCGATGCTGGATTTTGCATACAGGGCCCAGAGCATCGTGGAGGTACAGAGTGTGCTGAAGCCGAAACGGTTGCTGACACGAGGTGGCAAGGAGAACGATAAAGCCTCTTCCCCATAAACTGACACAGAACAGCAATTTAGGGCTCACGGAGCTGTTGCACTCCTTCACTTAGGGAAGCTAAGTCAAGCTCTTCCTCCAAGGCTTGTGCTCACATAGAGCTTCACATTTGCTATAGAGCAGAGCAGGATGAGCTTGCAACTCGGAAGTGCAAGCACAATGCTTCTTTCCACAAAACTAACTCATGGTCTACGCTGAGTCATGCTGGCATGTACAGAAAGGCCTTCCGCTACAAATGCTTTTCAGGTTGCTTTGACGCCTTATGAACGGAGCTTTCAAAACTGGACAAAAAGCCTTTGGGATTACAATCCTGTTTCCAGGTTGACTTCCAGCCTTAGTACAGGCTGAGTATAGCGTGTCAAAAGAGACACAATTAACCCACTGGCTCCTTCACTGATTCACGTTTTTCTATACCCGCTATTCTGGGTATAGTGAACTGCCTAAAGGACGGTCGCTGGAGGATGTCCAAGAGGCCTCTGAATCATCCATACGCCTTTCTTTTTACACCACGAACTGTGCTTCTGTGGAATTTGGAACGCACGCTGACCCTCTCCTTGAGGAATTGCTTACCTCACATAAGACGTGTTGGAAGGAAATAGAAACAGAGTGCTTTGTTCTGTTGAGCTTACCTAGGGCAAGGGCGACCACGTCCTTGGCGAATTAGGGATTCTTGAACAGTGTTTCCGAAGCTGTTTGGAGGTCGGAAAATCAAACCGTCCCAAGGAAAAGTGCAGTGTGCTGCACCTTACTCTGCACACACAGAGCGACTCTGAAAGGCCTGCGATGCTGGATTTTGCATACAGGGCCCAGAGAATCGTGGAGGTACAGAGTGTGCTGAAGCCGAAACGGTTGCTGACACGAGGTGGCAAGGAGGACGATAAAGCCTCTTCCCCATAAACTGACACAGAACAGCAATTTAGGGCTCACGGAACTGTTGCACTCCTTCACTTAGGGAGCTAAGTCAAGCTCTTCCTCCGAGGCTATTGCTCACATTGAGATTCACATTTGCTATAGAGCAGAGCAGGATGAGCTTGAAACTAGGAAGTGCAAGCACAATGCTTCTTTCCACAAAACTAACTCATGGTCTACGCTGAGTCATGCTGGCATGTACTGAAAGGCCTTCCGTTACAAATGTTTTTCACGTTGCTTTGACGCCTTATGAACGGATCTTTCAAAACTGGAAAAAAAGGCTTTGGGATCACACTCCTGTTTCCAGGTTGACTTCCAGCCTTAGTACAGGCTGAGTCTAGCGTGTCAAAAGAGACACAATTAACCCACTGGGCTCTTCGCTGATTCACGTGGTTCTATACCCGCTATTCTGGGTATAGTGAACTGCCTAAAGGACGGTCGCTGGAGGATGTCCAAGAGGCCTCTGCATCATCCGTACGCCTGTCGTTTTACAGCACGAACTGTGCTTCTGTGGAATTTGGAACGCACGCTGACCCTCTCCTTGAGGAATTGCTTACCTCACATAAGACGTGTTGGAAGGAAATAGAAACAGAGTGCTTTCTTCTGTTGAGCTTACCTAGGGCAAGGGCGACCACGTCCTTGGCGAATTAGGGATTCTTGAACTGTGTTTCCGAAGCTGTTTGGAGGTCGGAAAATCAAACCGTCCCAAGGAAAAGTGCAGTGTGCTGCACCTTACTCTGCACACACAGAGCGACTCTGAAAGTCCTGCGATGCTGGATTTTGCATAGAGGGCCTAGAGCATCGTGGAGGTACAGAGTGTGCTGAAGCCAAAATGGTTGCTGACACGAGGTGGCATGGAGAACGATAAAGCCTCTTCCCTATAAACTGACACAGAACAGCAATTTAGGGCTCACGGAGCTGTTGCACTCCTTCACTTAGGGAAGCTAAGTCAATCTCTTCCTTCGAGGCTTGTGCTCACATTGAGCTTCACATTTGCTATAGAGCAGAGCAGGATGAGCTTGCAACTAGGAAGTGCAAGCACAATGCTTCTTTCCACAAAACTAACTCATGGTCTACGCTGAGTCATGCTGGCATGTACTGAAAGGCCTGCTGTTCCAAATGCTTTTCAGGTTGCTTTGACGCCTTATGAACGGAACTTTCAAAACTGGGAAAAAAGCCTTTGGGATCACACTCCCGTTGCGCTGCTGACTTCCAGCCTTAGTACAAGCTGAGTCTAGCAAGTCCAAAGAGACACAATTAACCCAAAGGGCCCTTCGCTGATTCACGTTTTTCTATACCTGCTATTCTGGGTATAGTGAACTGCCTAAAGGACGGACGCTGGAGGATGTCCAAGAGGCCTCTGCATCATCCGTACGCCTGTCGTTTTACAGCACGAAGTGTGCTTCTGTGGAATTTGGAACGCACGCTGACCCTCCCCTTGAGGAATTATTTACCTCACATAAGACGTGTTGGAAGGAAAGAGAAACAGAGTGCTTTGTTCTGTTGAGCTTACCTAGGGCAAGGGCGACCACGACCTTGGCGAGTTAGGGATTCTTGAACTGTGTTTCCGAAGCTGTTTGCAGGTCGGAAAATCAAACCGTCCCAAGGAAAAGTGCAGTGTGCTGCACCTTACTCTGCAAACACAGAGCGACTCTGAAAGGCCTGCGATGCTGGATTTTGCATACAGGGCCTAGAGCATCGTGGAGGTACAGAGTGTGCTGAAGCCGAAACGGTTGCTGACACGAGGTGGCAAGGAGAACGATAAAGCCTCTTCCCCATAAACTGACACAGAACAGCAATTTAGGGCTCACGGAGCTGTTGCACTCCTTCACTTAGGGAAGCTAAGTCAAGCTCTTCCTCCAAGGCTTGTGCTCACATAGAGCTTCACATTTGCTATAGAGCAGAGCAGGATGAGCTTGCAACTCGGAACTGCAAGCACAATGCTTCTTTCCACAAAACTAACTCATGGTCTACGCTGAGTCATGCTGGCATGTACTGAAAGGCCTCCCGTTACAAATGCTTTTCAGGTTGCTTTGACGCCTTATGAACGGAGCTTTCAAAACTGGAAAAAAAGCCTTTGGGATTACAATCCTGTTTCCAGGTTGACTTCCAGCCTTAGTACAGGCTGAGTATAGCGTGTCAAAAGAGACACAATTAACCCACTGGCTCCTTCACTGATTCACGTTTTTCTATACCCGCTATTCTGGGTATAGTGAACTGCCTAAAGGACGGTCGCTGGAGGATGTCCAAGAGGCCTCTGAATCATCCATACGCCTTTCTTTTTACACCACGAACTGTGCTTCTGTGGAATTTGGAACGCACGCTGACCCTCTCCTTGAGGAATTGCTTACCTCACATAAGACGTGTTGGAAGGAAATAGAAACAGAGTGCTTTGTTCTGTTGAGCTTTCCTAGGGCAAGGGCGACCACGTCCTTGGCGAATTAGGGATTCTTGAACAGTGTTTCCGAAGCTGTTTGGAGGTCGGAAAATCAAACCGTCCCAAGGAAAAGTGCAGTGTGCTGCACCTTACTCTGCACACACAGAGCGACTCTGAAAGGCCTGCGATGCTGGATTTTGCATACAGGGCCCAGAGAATCGTGGAGGTACAGAGTGTGCTGAAGCCGAAACGGTTGCTGACACGAGGTGGCAAGGAGGACGATAAAGCCTCTTCCCCATAAACTGACACAGAACAGCAATTTAGGGCTCACGGAACTGTTGCACTCCTTCACTTAGGGAGCTAAGTCAAGCTCTTCCTCCGAGGCTATTGCTCACATTGAGATTCACATTTGCTATAGAGCAGAGCAGGATGAGCTTGAAACTAGGAAGTGCAAGCACAATGCTTCTTTCCACAAAACTAACTCATGGTCTACGCTGAGTCATGCTGGCATGTACTGAAAGGCCTGCCGTTACAAATGTTTTTCAGGTTGCTTTGACGCCTTATGAACGGAGCTTTCAAAACTGGAAAAAAAGGCTTTGGGATCACACTCCTGTTTCCAGGTTGACTTCCAGCCTTAGTACAGGCTGAGTCTAGCGTGTCAAAAGAGACACAATTAACCCACTGGGCTCTTCGCTGATTCACGTGGTTCTATACCCGCTATTCTGGGTATAGTGAACTGCCTAAAGGACGGTCGCTGGAGGATGTCCAAGAGGCCTCTGCATCATCCATACGCCTTTCTTTTTACACCACGAACTGTGCTTCTGTGGAATTTGGAACGCACGCTGACCCTCTCCTTGAGGAATTGCTTACCTCACATAAGACGTGTTGGAAGGAAATAGAAACAGAGTGCTTTGTTCTGTTGAGCTTACCTAGGGCAAGGGCGACCACGTCCTTGGCGAATTAGGGATTCTTGAACTGTGTTTCCGAAGCTGTTTGGAGGTCGGAAAATCAAACCGTCCCAAGGAAAAGTGCAGTGTGCTGCACCTTACTCTGCACACACAGAGCGACTCTGAAAGTCCTGCGATGCTGGATTTTGCATAGAGGGCCTAGAGCATCGTGGAGGTACAGAGTGTGCTGAAGCCGAAACGGTTGCTGACACGAGGTGGCAAGGAGGACGATAAAGCCTCTTCCCCATAAACTGACACAGAACAGCAATTTAGGGCTCACGGAACTGTTGCACTCCTTCACTTAGGGAGCTAAGTCAAGCTCTTCCTCCGAGGCTATTGCTCACATTGAGATTCACATTTGCTATAGAGCAGAGCAGGATGAGCTTGAAACTAGGAAGTGCAAGCACAATGCTTCTTTCAACAAAACTAACTCATGGTCTACGCTGAGTCATGCTGGCATGTACTGAAAGGCCTGCTGTTCCAAATGCTTTTCAGGTTGCTTTGACGCCTTATGAACGGAACTTTCAAAACTGGGAAAAAAGCCTTTGGGATCACACTCCCGTTTCGCTGCTGACTTCCAGCCTTAGTACAAGCTGAGTCTAGCAAGTCCAAAGAGACACAATTAACCCAAAGGGCCCTTCGCTGATTCACGTTTTTCTATACCTGCTATTCTGGGTATAGTGAACTGCCTAAAGGACGGTCGCTGGAGGATGTCCAAGAGGCCTCTGAATCATCCATACGCCTTTCTTTTTACACCACGAACTGTGCTTCTGTGGAATTTGGAACGCACGCTGACCCTCTCCTTGAGGAATTGCTTACCTCACATAAGACGTGTTGGAAGGAAATAGAAACAGAGTGCTTTGTTCTGTTGAGCTTACCTAGGGCAAGGGCGACCACGTCCTTGGCGAATTAGGGATTCTTGAACAGTGTTTCCGAAGCTGTTTGGAGGTCGGAAAATCAAACCGTCCCAAGGAAAAGTGCAGTGTGCTGCACCTTACTCTGCACACACAGAGCGACTCTGAAAGGCCTGCGATGCTGGATTTTGCATACAGGGCCCAGAGAATCGTGGAGGTACAGAGTGTGCTGAAGCCGAAACGGTTGCTGACGCGAGGTGGCAAGGAGGACGATAAAGCCTCTTCCCCATAAACTGACACAGAACAGCAATTTAGGGCTCACGGAACTGTTGCACTCCTTCACTTAGGGAGCTAAGTCAAGCTCTTCCTCCGAGGCTATTGCTCACATTGAGATTCACATTTGCTATATAGAAGAGCAGGATGAGCTTGAAACTAGGAAGTTCAAGCACAATGCTTCTTTCCACAAAACTAACTCATGGTCTACGCTGAGCCATGCTGGCATGTCCTGAAAGGCCTGCCGTTACAAATGTTTTTCAGGTTGCTTTGACGCCTTATGAACGGAGCTTTCAAAACTGGAAAAAAAGGCTTTGGGATCACACTCCTGTTTCCAGGTTGACTTCCAGCCTTAGTACAGGCTGAGTCTAGCGTGGCAAAAGAGACACAATTAACCCACTGGGCTCTTCGCTGATTCACGTGGTTCTACACCCGCTATTCTGGGTATAGTGAACTGCCTAAAGGACGGTCGCTGGAGGATGTCCAAGAGGCCTCTGCATCATCCATACGCCTTTCTTTTTAGACCACGAACTGTGCTTCTGTGGAATTTGGAACGCACGCTGACCCTCTCCTTGAGGAATTGCTTACCTCACATAAGACGTGTTGGAAGGAAAGAGAAACAGAGTGCTTATTTCTGTTGAGCTTACCTAGGGCAAGGGCGACCACGTCCTTGGCGAGTTAGGGATTCTTGAACTGTGTTCCAGAAGCTGTTTGGAGGTCGGAAAATCAAACCGTCCCAAGGAAAAGTGCAGTGTGCTGCACCTTACTCTGCACACACAGAGCGACTCTGAAAGGCCTGCGATGCTGGATTTTGCATACAGGGCCCAGAGAATCGTGGAGGTACAGAGTGTGCTGAAGCCAAAATGGTTGCTGACACGAGGTGGCATGGAGAACGATAAAGCCTCTTCCCTATAAATTGACACAGAACAGCAATTTAGGGCTCACGGAGCTGTTGCACTCCTTCACTTAGGGAAGCTAAGTCAATCTCTTCCTTCGAGGCTTGTGCTCACATTGAGCTTCACATTTGCTATAGAGCAGAGCAGGATGAGCTTGCAACTAGGAAGTGCAAGCACAATGCTTCTTTCCACAAAACTAACTCATGGTCTACGCTGAGTCATGCTGGCATGTACTGAAAGGCCTGCTGTTCCAAATGCTTTTCAGGTTGCTTTGACGCCTTATGAACGGAACTTTCAAAACTGGCAAAAAAGCCTTTGGGATCACACTCCCGTTTCGCTGCTGACTTCCAGCCTTAGTACAAGCTGAGTCTAGCAAGTCCAAAGAGACACAATTAACCCAAAGGGCCCTTCGCTGATTCACGTTTTTCTATACCTGCTATTCTGGGTATAGTGAACTGCCTAAAGGACGGACGCTGGAGGATGTCCAAGAGGCCTCTGCATCATCCGTACGCCTGTCGTTTTACAGCACGAAGTGTGCTTCTGTGGAATTTGGAACGCACGCTGACCCTCCCCTTGAGGAATTATTTACCTCACATAAGACGTGTTGGAAGGAAAGAGAAACAGAGTGCTTTGTTCTGTTGAGCTTACCTAGGGCAAGGGCGACCACGACCTTGGCGAGTTAGGGATTCTTGAACAGTGTTTCCGAAGCTGTTTGGAGGTCGGAAAATCAAACCGTCCCAAGGAAAAGTGCAGTGTGCTGCACCTTACTCTGCACACACAGAGCGACTCTGAAAGGACTGCGATGCTGGATTTTTCATACAGGGCCCAGAGAATCGTGGAGGTACAGAGTGTGCTGAAGCCGAAACGGTTGCTGACACGACGTGGCAAGGAGGACGATAAAGCCTCTTCCCCATAAACTGCCACAGAACAGCAATTTAGGGCTCACGGAACTGTTGCACTCCTTCACTTAGGGAGCTAAGTCAAGCTCTTCCTCCGAGGCTATTGCTCACATTGAGATTCACATTTGCTATAGCGCAGAGCAGGATGAGCTTGAAACTAGGAAGTGCAAGCACAATGCTTCTTTCCACAAAATTAACTCATGGTCTACGCTGAGTCATGCTGGCATGTACTGAAAGGCCTGCCGTTACAAATGTTTTTCAGGTTGCTTTGACGCCTTATGAACGGAGCTTTCAAATCTGGAAAAAAAGGCTTTGGGATCACACTCCTGTTTCCAGGTTGACTTCCAGCCTTAGTACAGGCTGAGTCTAGCGTGTCAAAAGAGACACAATTAACCCACTGGGCTCTTCGCTGATTCACGTGGTTCTATACCCGCTATTCTGGGTATAGTGAACTGCCTAAAGGACGGTCGCTGGAGGATGTCCAAGAGGCCTCTGCATCATCCATACGCTTTTCTTTTTACACCACGAACTGTGCTTCTGTGGAATTTGGAACGCACGCTGACCGTCTCCTTGAGGAATTGCTTACCTCACATAAGACGTGTTGGAAGGAAATAGAAACAGAGTGCTTTGTTCTGTTGAGCTTACCTAGGGCAAGGGCGACCACGTCCTTGGCGAATTAGGGATTCTTGAACTGTGTTTCCGAAGCTGTTTGGAGGTCGGAAAATCAAACCGTCCCAAGGAAAAGTGCAGTGTGCTGCACCTTACTCTGCACACACAGAGCGACTCTGAAAGTCCTGCGATGCTGGATTTTGCATAGAGGGCCTAGAGCATCGTGGAGGTACAGAGTGTGCTGAAGCCGAAACGGTTGCTGACACGAGGTGGCAAGGAGGACGATAAAGCCTCTTCCCCATAAACTGACACAGAACAGCAATTTAGGGCTCACGGAGCTGTTGCACTCCTTCACTTAGGCAAGCTAAGTCAAGCTCTTCCTCCGAGGCTTGTGCTCACATTGAGCTTCACATTTGCTATAGAGCAGAGCAGGATGAGCTTGCAACTAGTAAGTGCAAGCACAATGCTTCTTTCCACAAAACTAACTCATGGTCTACGCTGAGTCATGCTGGCATGTATAGAAAGGCCTTCCGCTACAAATGCTTTTCAGGTTGCTTTGACGCCTTATGAACGGAGCTTTCAAAACTGGAAAAAAAGCCTTTGGGATCACACTCCTGTTTCCAGGTTGACTTCCAGCCTTAGTACAGGCTGAGTCTAGCGTGTCAAAAGAGACACAATTAACCCACTGGGCCCTTCGCTGATTCACGGTTTTCTATACCCGCTATTCTGGGTATAGTGAACTTCCTAAAGGACGGACGCTGGAGGATGTCCAAGAGGCCTCTGCATCATCCATACGCCTTTCTTTTTTCACCACGAACTGTGCTTCTGTGGAATTTGGAACGCACGCCGACCCTCTCCTTGAGGAATTGCTTACCTCACATAAGACGTGTTGGAAGGAAATAGAAACAGAGTGCTTTGTTCTGTTGAGCTTACCTAGGGCAAGGGCGACCACGTCCTTGGCGAATTAGGGATTCTTGAACTGTGTTTCCGAAGCTGTTTGGAGGTCGGAAAATCAAACCGTCCCAAGGAAAAGTGCAGTGTGCTGCACCTTACTCTGCACACACAGAGCGACTCTGAAAGGCCTGCGATGCTGGATTTTGCATACAGGCCCCAGAGAATCGTGGAGGTACAGAGTGTGCTGAAGCCAAAATGGTTGCTGACACGAGGTGGCATGGAGAACGATAAAGCCTCTTCCCTATAAACTGACACAGAACAGCAATTTAGGGCTCACGGAGCTGTTGCACTCCTTCACTTAGGGAAGCTTAGTCAAGCTCTTCCTCCGAGGCTTGTGCTCACATTGAGCTTCACATTTGCTATAGAGCAGAGCAGGATGAGCTTTCAACTAGGAAGTGCAAGCACAATGCTTCTTTCCACAAAACTAACTCATGGTCTACGCTGAGTCATGCTGGCATGTACTGAAAGGCCTGCTGTTCCAAATGCTTTTCAGGTTGCTTTGACGCCTTATGAACGGAACTTTCAAAACTGGGAAAAAAGCCTTTGGGATCACACTCCCGTTTCGCTGCTGACTTCCAGCCTTAGTACAAGCTGAGTCTAGCAAGTCCAAAGAGACACAATTAACCCAAAGGGCCCTTCGCTGATTCACGTTTTTCTATACCTGCTATTCTGGGTATAGTGAACTGCCTAAAGGACGGACGCTGGAGGATGTCCAAGAGGCCTCTGCATCATCCGTACGCCTGTCGTTTTACAGCACGAAGTGTGCTTCTGTGGAATTTGGAACGCACGCTGACCCTCCCCTTGAGGAATTATTTACCTCACATAAGACGTGTTGGAAGGAAAGAGAAACAGAGTGCTTTGTTCTGTTGAGCTTACCTAGGGCAAGGGCGACCACGACCTTGGCGAGTTAGGGATTCTTGAACTGTGTTTCCGAAGCTGTTTGCAGGTCGGAAAATCAAACCGTCCCAAGGAAAAGTGCAGTGTGCTGCACCTTACTCTGCAAACACAGAGCGACTCTGAAAGGCCTGCGATGCTGGATTTTGCATACAGGGCCTAGAGCATCGTGGAGGTACAGAGTGTGCTGAAGCCGAAACGGTTGCTGACACGAGGTGGCAAGGAGAACGATAAAGCCTCTTCCCCATAAACTGACACAGAACAGCAATTTAGGGCTCACGGAGCTGTTGCACTCCTTCACTTAGGGAAGCTAAGTCAAGCTCTTCCTCCAAGGCTTGTGCTCACATAGAGCTTCACATTTGCTATAGAGCAGAGCAGGATGAGCTTGCAACTCGGAACTGCAAGCACAATGCTTCTTTCCACAAAACTAACTCATGGTCTACGCTGAGTCATGCTGGCATGTACTGAAAGGCCTCCCGTTACAAATGCTTTTCAGGTTGCTTTGACGCCTTATGAACGGAGCTTTCAAAACTGGAAAAAAAGCCTTTGGGATTACACTGCTGTTTCCAGGTTGACTTCCAGCCTTAGTACAGGCTGAGTATAGCGTGTCAAAAGAGACACAATTAACCCACTGGCTCCTTCGCTGATTCACGTTTTTCTATACCCGCTATTCTGGGTATAGTGAACTGCCTAAAGGACGGTCGCTGGAGGATGTCCAAGAGGCCTCTGAATCATCCATACGCCTTTCTTTTTTCACCACGAACTGTGCTTCTGTGGAATTTGGAACGCACGCTGACCCTCTCCTTGAGGAATTGCTTACCTCACATAAGACGTGTTGGAAGGAAAGAGAAACAGAGTGATTTGTTCTGTTGAGCTTACCTAGGGCAAGGGCGACCACGTCCTTGGCGAATTAGGGATTCTTGAACAGTGTTTCCGAAGCTGTTTGGAGGTCGGAATATCAAACCGTCCCAAGGAAAAGTGCAGTGTGCTGCACCTTACTCTGCACACACAGAGCGACTCTGAAAGGCCTGCGATGCTGGATTTTGCATACAGGGCCCAGAGAATCGTGGAGGTACACAGTGTGCTGAAGCCAAAATGGTTGCTGACACGAGGTGGCATGGAGAACGATAAAGCCTCTTCCCTATAAACTGACACAGAACAGCAATTTAGGGCTCACGGAGCTGTTGCACTCCTTCACTTAGGGAAGCTTAGTCAAGCTCTTCCTCCGAGGCTTGTGCTCACATTGAGCTTCACATTTGCTATAGAGCAGAGCAGGATGAGCTTTCAACTAGGAAGTGCAAGCACAATGCTTCTTTCCACAAAACTAACTCATGGTCTACGCTGAGTCATGCTGGCATGTACTGAAAGGCCTGCTGTTCCAAATGCTTTTCAGGTTGCTTTGACGCCTTATGAACGGAACTTTCAAAACTGGGAAAAAAGCTTTTGGGATCACACTCTCGTTTCGCTGCTGACTTCCAGCCTTAGTACAAGCTGAGTCTAGCGTGTCAAAAGAGACACAATTAACCCAAAGGGCCCTTCGCTGATTCACGTTTTTCTATACCTGCTATTCTGGGTATAGTGAACTGCCTAAAGGACGGACGCTGGAGGATGTCCAAGAGGCCTCTGCATCATCCGTACGCCTGTCGTTTTACAGCACCAACTGTGCTTCTGTGGAATTTGGAACGCACGCTGACCCTCCCCTTGAGGAATTATTTACCTCACATAAGACGTGTTGGAAGGAAAGAGAAACAGAGTGCTTTGTTCTGTTGAGCTTACCTAGGGCAAGGGCGACCACGACCTTGGCGAGTTAGGGATTCTTGAACTGTGTTTCCGAAGCTGTTTGCAGGTCGGAAAATCAAACCGTCCCAAGGAAAAGTGCAGTGTGCTGCACCTTACTCTGCACACACAGAGCGACTCTGAAAGGCCTGCGATGCTGGATTTTGCATACAGGGCCCAGAGAATCGTGGAGGTACACAGTGTGCTGAAGCTGCAACGCTTGCTGACACGAGGTGGCAAGGAGAACGATAAAGCCTCTTCCCCATAAACTGACACAGAACAGCAATTTAGGGCTCACGGAACTGTTGCACTCCTTCACTTAGGGAGCTAAGTCAAGCTCTTCCTCCGAGGCTATTGCTCACATTGAGATTCACATTTGCTATAGAGCAGAGCAGGATGAGCTTGAAACTAGGAAGTGCAAGCACAATGCTTCTTTCCACAAAACTAACTCATGGTCTACGCTGAGTCATGCTGGCATGTACTGAAAGGCCTCCGGTTACAAATGTTTTTCAGGTTGCTTTGACGCCTTATGAACGGAGCTTTCAAAACTGGAAAAAAAGGCTTTGGGATCACACTCCTGTTTCCAGGTTGATTTCCAGCCTTAGTACAGGCTGAGTCTAGCGTGTCAAAAGAGACACAATTAACCGACTGGGCTCTTCGCTGATTCACGTGTTTCTATACCCGCTATTCTGGGTATAGTGAACTGCTTAAGGACGGTCGCTGGAGGATGTCCAATTGGCCTCTGCATCATCCATACGCCTTTCTTTTTACACCACGAACTGTGCTTCTGTGGAATTTGGAACGCACGCTGACCCTCTCCTTGAGGAATTGCTTACCTCACATAAGACGTGTTGGAAGGAAATAGAAACAGAGTGCTTTGTTCTGTTGAGCTTACCTAGGGCAAGGGCGACCACGTCCTTGGCGAGTTAGGGATTCTTGAACAGTGTTTCCGAAGCTGTTTGGAGGTCGGAATATCAAACCGTCCCAAGGAAAAGTGCAGTGTGCTGCACCTTACTCTGCACACACAGAGCGACTCTGAAAGGCCTGCGATGCTGGATTTTGCATACAGGGCCCAGAGAATCGTGGAGGTACACAGTGTGCTGAAGCCAAAATGGTTGCTGACACGAGGTGGCATGGAGAACGATAAAGCCTCTTCCCTATAAACTGACACAGAACAGCAATTTAGGGCTCACGGAGCTGTTGCACTCCTTCACTTAGGGAAGCTAAGTCAAGCTCTTCCTCCGAGGCTTGTGCTCACATTGAGCTTCACATTTGCTATAGAGCAGAGCAGGATGAGCTTTCAACTAGGAAGTGCAAGCACAATGCTTCTTTCCACAAAACTAACTCATGGTCTACGCTGAGTCATGCTGGCATGTACTGAAAGGCCTGCTGTTCCAAATGCTTTTCAGGTTGCTTTGACGCCTTATGAACGGAACTTTCAAAACTGGGAAAAAAGCTTTTGGGATCACACTCTCGTTTCGCTGCTGACTTCCAGCCTTAGTACAAGCTGAGTCTAGCGTGTCAAAAGAGACACAATTAACCCAAAGGGCCCTTCGCTGATTCACGTTTTTCTATACCTGCTATTCTGGGTATAGTGAACTGCCTAAAGGACGGACGCTGGAGGATGTCCAAGAGGCCTCTGCATCATCCGTACGCCTGTCGTTTTACAGCACCAACTGTGCTTCTGTGGAATTTGGAACGCACGCTGACCCTCCCCTTGAGGAATTATTTACCTCACATAAGACGTGTTGGAAGGAAAGAGAAACAGAGTGCTTTGTTCTGTTGAGCTTACCTAGGGCAAGGGCGACCACGACCTTGGCGAGTTAGGGATTCTTGAACTGTGTTTCCGAAGCTGTTTGCAGGTCGGAAAATCAAACCGTCCCAAGGAAAAGTGCAGTGTGCTGCACCTTACTCTGCACACACAGAGCGACTCTGAAAGGCCTGCGATGCTGGATTTTGCATACAGGGCCCAGAGAATCGTGGAGGTACACAGTGTGCTGAAGCTGCAACGCTTGCTGACACGAGGTGGCAAGGAGAACGATAAAGCCTCTTCCCCATAAACTGACACAGAACAGCAATTTAGGGCTCACGGAACTGTTGCACTCCTTCACTTAGGGAGCTAAGTCAAGCTCTTCCTCCGAGGCTATTGCTCACATTGAGATTCACATTTGCTATAGAGCAGAGCAGGATGAGCTTGAAACTAGGAAGTGCAAGCACAATGCTTCTTTCCACAAAACTAACTCATGGTCTACGCTGAGTCATGCTGGCATGTACTGAAAGGCCTCCGGTTACAAATGTTTTTCAGGTTGCTTTGACGCCTTATGAACGGAGCTTTCAAAACTGGAAAAAAAGGCTTTGGGATCACACTCCTGTTTCCAGGTTGACTTCCAGCCTTAGTACAGGCTGAGTCTAGCGTGTCAAAAGAGACACAATTAACCGACTGGGCTCTTCGCTGATTCACGTGTTTCTATACCCGCTATTCTGGGTATAGTGAACTGCTTAAGGACGGTCGCTGGAGGATGTCCAATTGGCCTCTGCATCATCCATACGCCTTTCTTTTTACACCACGAACTGTGCTTCTGTGGAATTTGGAACGCACGCTGACCCTCTCCTTGAGGAATTGCTTACCTCACATAAGACGTGTTGGAAGGAAATAGAAACAGAGTGCTTTGTTCTGTTGAGCTTACCTAGGGCAAGGGCGACCACGTCCTTGGCGAGTTAGGGATTCTTGAACTGTGTTTCCGAAGCTGTTTGCAGGTCGGAAAATCAAACCGTCCCAAGGAAAAGTGCAGTGTGCTGCACCTTACTCTGCAAACACAGAGCGACTCTGAAAGGCCTGCGATGCTGGATTTTGCATACAGGGCCCAGAGAATCGTGGAGGTACAGAGTGTGCTGAAGCCAAAATGGTTGCTGACACGAGGTGGCATGGAGAACGATAAAGCCTCTTCCCTATAAACTGACACAGAACAGCAATTTAGGGCTCACGGAGCTGTTGCACTCCTTCACTTAGGGAAGCTAAGTCAATCTCTTCCTCCGAGGCTTGTGCTCACATTGAGCTTCACATTTGCTATAGAGCAGAGCAGGATGAGCTTGCAACTAAGAAGTGCAAGCACAATGCTTCTTTCCACAAAACTAACTCATGGTCTACGCTGAGTCATGCTGGCATGTACTGAAAGGCCTGCTGTTACAAATGCTTTTCAGGTTGCTTTGACGCCTTATGAACGGAACTTTCAAAACTGGGAAAAAAGCTTTTGGGATCACACTCTCGTTTCGCTGCTGACTTCCAGCCTTAGTACAAGCTGAGTCTAGCGTGTCAAAAGAGACACAATTAACCCAAAGGGCCCTTCGCTGATTCACGTTTTTCTATACCTGCTATTCTGGGTATAGTGAACTGCCTAAAGGACGGACGCTGGAGGATGTCCAAGAGGCCTCTGCATCATCCGTACGCCTGTCGTTTTACAGCACCAACTGTGCTTCTGTGGAATTTGGAACGCACGCTGACCCTCCCCTTGAGGAATTATTTACCTCACATAAGACGTGTTGGAAGGAAAGAGAAACAGAGTGCTTTGTTCTGTTGAGCTTACCTAGGGCAAGGGCGACCACGACCTTGGCGAGTTAGGGATTCTTGAACTGTGTTTCCGAAGCTGTTTGCAGGTCGGAAAATCAAACCGTCCCAAGGAAAAGTGCAGTGTGCTGCACCTTACTCTGCACACACAGAGCGACTCTGAAAGGCCTGTGATGCTGGATTTTGCATACAGGGCCCAGAGAATCGTGGAGGTACACAGTGTGCTGAAGCTGCAACGCTTGCTGACAGGAGGTGGCAAGGAGAACGATAAAGCCTCTTCCCCATAAACTGACACAGAACAGCAATTTAGGGCTCACGGAACTGTTGCACTCCTTCACTTAGGGAGCTAAGTCAAGCTCTTCCTCCGAGGCTATTGCTCACATTGAGATTCACATTTGCTATAGAGCAGAGCAGGATGAGCTTGAAACTAGGAAGTGCAAGCACAATGCTTCTTTCCACAAAACTAACTCATGGTCTACGCTGAGTCATGCTGGCATGTACTGAAAGGCCTCCCGTTACAAATGTTTTTCAGGTTGCTTTGACGCCTTATGAACGGAGCTTTCAAAACTGGAAAAAAAGGCTTTGGGATCACACTCCTGTTTCCAGGTTGACTTCCAGCCTTAGTACAGGCTGAGTCTAGCGTGTCAAAAGAGACACAATTAACCCACTGGGCTCTTCGCTGATTCACGTGTTTCTATACCCGCTATTCTGGGTATAGTGAACTGCTTAAGGACGGTCGCTGGAGGATGTCCAATTGGCCTCTGCATCATCCATACGCCTTTCTTTTTACACCACGAACTGTGCTTCTGTGGAATTTGGAACCCACGCTGACCCTCTCCTTGAGGAATTGCTTACCTCACATAAGACGTGTTGGAAGGAAATAGAAACAGAGTGCTTTGTTCTGTTGAGCTTACCTAGGGCAAGGGCGACCACGTCCTTGGCGAGTTAGGGATTCTTGAACTGTGTTTCCGAAGCTGTTTGCAGGTCGGAAAATCAAACCGTCCCAAGGAAAAGTGCAGTGTGCTGCACCTTACTCAGCACAAACAGAGCGACTCTGAAAGGCCTGCGATGCTGGATTTTGCATACAGGGCCCAGAGAATCGTGGAGGTACAGAGTGTGCTGAAGCCAAAATGGTTGCTGACACGAGGTGGCATGGAGAACGATAAAGCCTCTTCCCTATAAACTGACACAGAACAGCAATTTAGGGCTCACGGAGCTGTTGCACTCCTTCACTTAGGGAAGCTAAGTCAATCTCTTCCTTCGAGGCTTGTGCTCACATTGAGCTTCACATTTGCTATAGAGCAGAGCAGGATGAGCTTGCAACTAAGAAGTGCAAGCACAATGCTTCTTTCCACAAAACTAACTCATGGTCTACGCTGAGTCATGCTGGCATGTACTGAAAGGCCTGCTGTTCCAAATGCTTTTCAGGTTGCTTTGACGCCTTATGAACGGAACTTTCAAAACTGGGAAAAAAGCCTTTGGGATCACACTCCCGTTTCGCTGCTGACTTCCAGCCTTAGTACAAGCTGAGTCTAGCAAGTCCAAAGAGACACAATTAACCCAAAGGGCCCTTCGCTGATTCACGTTTTTCTATACCTGCTATTCTGGGTATAGTGAACTGCCTAAAGGACGGACGCTGGAGGATGTCCAAGAGGCCTCTGCATCATCCATACGCCTTTCTTTTTTCACCACGAACTGTGCTTCTGTGGAATTTGGAACGCACGCCGACCCTCTCCTTGAGGAATTGCTAACCTAACATAAGACGTGTGGGAAGGAAAGAGAAACAGAGTGCTTTGTTCTGTTGAGCTTACCTAGGGCAAGGGCGACTACGACCTTGGCGAGTTAGGGATTCTTGAACTGTGTTTCCGAAGCTGTTTGCAGGTCGGAAAATCAAACCGTCCCAAGGAAAAGTGCAGTGTGCTGCACCTTACTCTGCAAACACAGAGCGACTCTGAAAGGCCTGCGATGCTGTATTTTGCATACAGGGCCTAGAGCATCGTGGATGTACAGAGTGTGCTGAAGCCGAAACGGTTGCTGACACGAGGTGGCAAGGAGAACGATAAAGCCTCTTCCCCATAAACTGACACAGAACAGCAATTTAGGGCTCACGGAGCTGTTGCACTCCTTCACTTAGGGAAGCTAAGTCAAGCTCTTCCTCCGAGGCTTGTGCTCACATAGAGCTTCATATTTGCTATAGAGCAGAGCAGGATGAGCTTGCAACTCGGAACTGCAAGCACAATGCTTCTTTCCACAAAACTAACTCATGGTCTACGCTGAGTCATGCTGGCATGTACTGAAAGGCCTCCCGTTACAAATGCTTTTCAGGTTGCTTTGACGCCTTATGAACGGAGCTTTCAAAACTGGAAAAAAAGCCTTTGGGATTACACTCCTGTTTCCAGGTTGACTTCCAGCCTTAGTACAGGCTGAGTATAGCGTGTCAAAAGAGACACAATTAACCCACTGGCTCCTTCGCTGATTCACGTTTTTCTATACCCGCTATTCTGGGTATAGTGAACTGCCTAAAGGACGGTCGCTGGAGGATGTCCAAGAGGCCTCTGCATCATCCATACGCCTTTCTTTTTAGACCACGAACTGTGCTTCTGTGGAATTTGGAACGCACGCTGACCCTCTCCTTGAGGAATTGCTTACCTCACATAAGACGTGTTGGAAGGAAATAGAAACAGAGTGCTTTGTTCTGTTGAGCTTACCTAGGGCAAGGGCGACCACGTCCTTGGCGAATTAGGGATTCTTGAACAGTGTTTCCGAAGCTGTTTGGAGGTCGGAAAATCAAACCGTCCCAAGGAAAAGTGCAGTGTGCTGCACCTTACTCTGCACACACAGAGCGACTCTGAAAGGCCTGTGATGCTGGATTTTGCATACAGGGCCCAGAGAATCGTGGAGGTACACAGTGTGCTGAAGCCGAAACGGTTGCTGACACGAGGTGGCAAGGAGGACGATAAAGCCTCTTCCCCAATAAACTGACACAGAACAGCAATTTAGGGCTCACGGAACTGTTGCTCTCCTTCACTTAGGGAGCTAAGTCAAGCTCTTCCTCCGAGGCTATTGCTCACATTGAGATTCACATTTGCTATAGAGCAGAGCAGGATGAGCTTGAAACTAGGAAGTGCAAGCACAATGCTTCTTTCCACAAAACTAACTCATGGTCTAGGCTGAGTCATGCTGGCATGTACTGAAAGGCCTGCCGTTACAAATGTTTTTCAGGTTGCTTTGACGCCTTATGAACGGAGCTTTCAAAACTGGAAAAAAAGCCTTTGGGATCACACTCCTGTTTCCAGGTTGACTTCCAGCCTTAGTACAGGCTGAGTCTAGCGTGTCAAAAGAGACACAATTAACCCACTGGGCTCTTCGCTGATTCACGTGTTTCTATACCCGCTATTCTGGGTATAGTGAACTGCCTAAAGGACGGTCGCTGGAGGATGTCCAAGAGGCCTTTGCATCATCCATACGCCTTTCTTTTTAGACCACGAACTGTGCTTCTGTGGAATTTGGAACGCACGCTGACCCTCTCCTTGAGGAATTGCTTACCTCACATAAGACGTGTTGGAAGGAAATAGAAACAGAGTGCTTTGTTCTGTTGAGCTTACCTAGGGCAAGGGCGACCATGTCCTTGGCGAATTAGGGAATCTTGAACTGTGTTTCCCAAGCTGTTTGGAGGTCGGAAAATCAAACCGTCCCAAGGAAAAGTGCAGTGTGCTGCACCTTACTCTGCAAACACAGAGCGACTCTGAAAGTCCTGCGATGCTGGATTTTGCATAGAGGGCCTAGAGCATCGTGGAGGTACAGAGTGTGCTGAAGCCGAAAAGGTTGCTGACACGAGGTGGCAAGGAGAACGATAAAGCCTCTTCCCCATAAACTGACACAGAACAGCAATTTAGGGCTCACGGAGCTGTTGCACTCCTTCACTTAGGGAAGCTAAGTCAAGCTCTTCCTCCGAGGCTTGTGCTCACATTGAGCTTCACATTTGCTATAGAGCAGAGCAGGATGAGCTTGCAACTAGGAAGTGCAAGCACAATGCTTCTTTCCACAAAACTAACTCATGGTCTACGCTGAGTCATGCTGGCATGTACTGAAAGGCCTCCCGTTACAAATGCTTTTCAGGTTGCTTTGACGCCTTATGAACGGAACATTCAAAACTGGGAAAAAAGCCTTTGGGATCACACTCCTGTTTCCAGGTTGACTTCCAGCCTTAGTACAGGCTGAGTCTAGCGTGTCAAAAGAGACACAATTAACCCACTGGGCTCTTCGCTGATTGACGTGTTTCTATACCCGCTATTCTGGGTATAGTGAACTGCCTAAAGGACGGACGCTGGAGGATGTCCAAGAGGCCTCTGCATCATCCATACGCCTTTCTTTTTACACCACGAACTGTGCTTCTGTGGAATTTGGAACGCACGCTGACCCTCTCCTTGAGGAATTGCTTACCTCACATAAGACGTGTGGGAAGGAAATAGAAACAGAGTGCTTTGTTCTGTTGAGCTTACCTAGGGCAAGGGCGACCACGTCCTTGGCGAATTAGGGATTCTTGAACTGTGTTTCCGAAGCTGTTTGGAGGTCGGAAAATCAAACCGTCCCAAGGAAAAGTGCAGTGTGCTGCACCTTACTCTGCACACACAGAGCGACTCTGAAAGTCCTGCGATGCTGGATTTTGCATACAGGGCCTAGAGCATCGTGGAGGTACAGAGTGTGCTGAAGCCGAAACGGTTGCTGACACGAGGTGGCAAGGAGCACGATAAAGCCTCTTACCCATAAACTGACACAGAACAGCAATTTAGGGCTCACGGAGCTGTTGCACTCCTTCACTTAGGGAAGCTAAGTCAAGCTCTTCCTCCGAGGCTTGTGCTCACATCGAGCTTCACATTTGCTATAGAGCAGAGCAGGATGAGCTTGCAACTCGGAACTGCAAGCACAATGCTTCTTTCCACAAAACTAACTCATGGTCTACGCTGAGTCATGCTGGCATGTACTGAAAGGCCTGCTGTTACAAATGCTTTTCAGGTTGCTTTGACGCCTTATGAACGGAACTTTCAAAACTGGGAAAAAAGCCTTTGGGATCACACTCCCGTTTCGCTGCTGACTTCCAGCCTTAGTACAAGCTGAGTCTAGCAAGTCCAAAGAGACACAATTAACCCAATGGGCCCTTCGCTGATTCACGTTTTTCTATACCCGCTATTCTGGGTATAGTGAACTGCCTAAAGGACGGACGCTGGCGGATGTCCAAGAGGCCTCTGCATCATCCGTACGCCTGTCGTTTTACAGCACGAAGTGTGCTTCTGTGGAATTTGGAACGCACGCTGACCCTCCCCTTGAGGAATTATTTACCTCACATAAGACGTGTTGGAAGGAAAGAGAAACAGAGTGCTTTGTTCTGTTGAGCTTACCTAGGGCAAGGGCGACCACGACCTTGGCGAGTTAGGGATTCTTGAACTGTGTTTCCGAAGCTGTTTGCAGGTCGGAAAATCAAACCGTCCCAAGGAAAAGTGCAGTGTGCTGCACCTTACTCTGCAAACACAGAGCGCCTCTGAAAGGCCTGCGATGCTGGATTTTGAATACAGGGCCTAGAGGATCGTGGAGGTACAGAGTGTGCTGAAGCCGAAACGGTTGCTGACACGAGGTGGCAAGGAGAACGATAAAGCCTCTTCCCCATAAACTGACACAGAACAGCAATTTAGGGCTCACGGAGCTGTTGCCCTCCTTCACTTAGGGAAGCTAAGTCAAGCTCTTCCTCCAAGGCTTCTGCTCACATAGAGCTTCACATTTGCTATAGAGCAGAGCAGGATGAGCTTGAAACTAGGAAGTGCAAGCACAATGCTTCTTTCCACAAAACTAACTCATGGTCTACGCTGAGTCATGCTGGCATGTACTGAAAGGCCTCCCGTTACAAATGCTTTTCAGGTTGCTTTGACGCCTTATGAACGGAACTTTCAAAACTGGGAAAAAAGCCTTTGGGATCACACTCCTGTTTCCAGGTTGACTTCCAGCCTTAGTACAGGCTGAGTCTAGCGTGTCAAAAGAGACACAATTAACCCACTGGGCTCTTCGCTGATTCACGTGTTTCTATACCCGCTATTCTGGGTATAGTGAACTGCCTAAAGGACGGTAGCTGGAGGATGTCCAAGAGGCCTCTGCATCATCCATACGCCTTTCTTTTTACACCACGAACTGTGCTTCTGTGGAATTTGGAACGCACGCTGACCCTCTCCTTGAGGAATTGCTTACCTCACATAAGACGTGTTGGAAGGAAATAGAAACAGAGTGCTTTGTTCTGTTGAGCTTACCTAGGGCAAGGGCGACCACGTCCTTGGCGAATTAGGGATTCTTGATCTGTGTTTCCGAAGCTGTTTGGAGGTCGGAAAATCAAACCGTCCCAAGGAAAAGTGCAGTGTGCTGCACCTTACTCTGCAAACACAGAGCGACTCTGAAAGTCCTGCGATGCTGGATTTTGCATAGAGGGCCTAGAGCATCGTGGAGGTACAGAGTGCGCTGAAGCCGAAAAGGTTGCTGACACGAGGTGGCAAGGAGAACGATAAAGCCTCTTCCCCATAAACTGACACAGAACAGCAATTTAGGGCTCACGGAGCTGTTGCACTCCTTCACTTAGGGAAGCTAAGTCAAGCTCTTCCTCCGAGGCTTGTGCTCACATTGAGCTTCACATTTGCTATAGACCAGAGCAGGATGAGCTTGCAACTAGGCAGTGCAAGCACAATGCTTCTTTCCACAAAACTAACTCATGGTCTACGCTGAGTCATGCTGGCATGTATAGAAAGGCCTTCCGCTACAAATGCTTTTCAGGTTGCTTTGACGCCTTATGAACGGAGCTTTCAAAACTGGAAAAAAAGGCTTTGGGATCACACTCCTGTTTCCAGGTTGACTTCCTGCCTTAGTACAGGCTGAGTCTAGCGTGTCAAAAGAGACACAATTAACCCACTGGGCTCTTCGCTGATTCACGTGTTTCTATACCCGCTATTCTGGGTATAGTGAACTGCCTAAAGGACGGTCGCTGGAGGATGTCCAAGAGGCCTCTGCATCATCCATACGCCTTTCTTTTTTCACCACGAACTGTGCTTCTGTGGAATTTGGAACGCACGCCGACCCTCTCCTTGAGGAATTGTTTACCTCCCATAAGACGTGTTGGAAGGAAAGAGAAACAGAGTGATTATTTCTGTTGAGCTTACCTAGGGCAAGGGCGACCACGTCCTTGGCGAGTTAGGGATTCTTGAACTGTGTTCCAGAAGCTGTTTGGAGGTCGGAAAATCAAACCGTCCCAAGGAAAAGTGCAGTGTGCTGCACCTTACTCTGCACACACAGAGCGACTCTGAAAGGCCTGCGATGCTGGATTTTGCATCCAGGGCCCAGAGAATCGTGGAGGTACAGAGTGTGCTGAAGCCAAAATGGTTGCTGACACGAGGTGGCATGGAGAACGATAAAGCCTCTTCCCTATAAACTGACACAGAACAGCAATTTAGGGCTCACGGAGCTGTTGCACTCCTTTACTTAGGGAAGCTAAGTCAATCTCTTCCTTCGAGGCTTGTGCTCACATTGAGCTTCACATTTGCTATAGAGCAGAGCAGGATGAGCTTGCAACTAGGAAGTGCAAGCACAATGCTTCTTTCCACAAAACTAACTCATGGTCTACGCTGAGTCATGCTGGCATGTACTGAAAGGCCTGCTGTTCCAAATGCTTTTCAGGTTGCTTTGACGCCTTATGAACGGAACTTTCAAAACTGGGAAAAAAGCCTTTGGGATCACACTCCCGTTTTGCTGCTGACTTCCAGCCTTAGTACAAGCTGAGTCTAGCAAGTCCAAAGAGACACAATTAACCCAAAGGGCCCTTCGCTGATTCACGTTTTTCTATACCTGCTATTCTGGGTATAGTGAACTGCCTAAAGGACGGACGCTGGAGGATGTCCAAGAGGCCTCTGCATCATCCGTACGCCTGTCGTTTTACAGCACGAAGTGTGCTTCTGTGGAATTTGGAACGCACGCTGACCCTCCCCTTGAGGAATTATTTACCTCACATAAGACGTGTTGGAAGGAAAGAGAAACAGAGTGCTTTGTTCTGTTGAGCTTACCTAGGGCAAGGGCGACCACGACCTTGGCGAGTTAGGGATTCTTGAACTGTGTTTCCGAAGCTGTTTGCAGGTCGGAAAATCAAACCGTCCCAAGGAAAAGTGCAGTGTGCTGCACCTTACTCTGCACACACAGAGCGACTCTGAAAGGCCTGCGATGCTGTATTTTGCATACAGGGCCTAGAGCATCGTGGATGTACAGAGTGTGCTGAAGCCGAAACGGTTGCTGACACGAGGTGGCAAGGAGAACGATAAAGCCTCTTCCCCATAAACTGACACAGAACAGCAATTTAGGGCTCACGGAGCTGTTGCACTCCTTCACTTAGGGAAGCTAAGTCAAGCTCTTCCTCCGAGGCTTGTGCTCACATTGAGCTTCACATTTGCTATAGAGCAGAGCAGGATGAGCTTGCAACTCGGAACTGCAAGCACAATGCTTCTTTCCACAAAACTAACTCATGGTCTACGCTGAGTCATGCTGGCATGTACTGAAAGGCCTCCCGTTACAAATGTTTTTCAGGTTGCTTTGACGCCTTATGAACGGAGCTTTCAAAACTGGAAAAAAAGCCTTTGGGATCACACTCCTGTTTCCAGGTTGACTTCCAGCCTTAGTACAGGCTGAGTCTAGCGTGTCAAAAGAGACACAATTAACCCACTGGGCTCTTCGCTGATTCACGTGTTTCTATACCCGCTATTCTGGGTATAGTGAACTGCTTAAGGACGGTCGCTGGAGGATGTCCAATTGGCCTCTGCATCATCCATACGCCTTTCTTTTTACCCCACGAACTGTGCTTCTGTGGAATTTGGAACGCACGCTGACCCGCTCCTTGAGGAATTGCTTACCTCACATAAGACGTGTTGGAAGGAAATAGAAACAGAGTGCTTTGTTCTGTTGAGCTTACCTAGGGCAAGGGCGACCACGTCCTTGGCGAGTTAGGGATTCTTGAACTGTGTTTCCGAAGCTGTTTGCAGGTCGGAAAATCAAACCGTCCCAAGGAAAAGTGCAGTGTGCTGCACCTTACTCTGCAAACACAGAGCGACTCTGAAAGGCCTGCGATGCTGGATTTTGCATACAGGGCCCAGAGAATCGTGGAGGTACAGAGTGTGCTGAAGCCAAAATGGTTGCTGACACGAGGTGGCATGGAGAACGATAAAGCCTCTTCCCTATAAACTGACACAGAACAGCAATTTAGGGCTCACGGAGCTGTTGCACTCCTTCACTTAGGGAAGCTAAGTCAATCTCTTCCTCCGAGGCTTGTGCTCACATTGAGCTTCACATTTGCTATAGAGCAGAGCAGGATGAGCTTGCAACTAAGAAGTGCAAGCACAATGCTTCTTTCCACAAAACTAACTCATGGTCTACGCTGAGTCATGCTGGCATGTACTGAAAGGCCTGCTGTTACAAATGCTTTTCAGGTTGCTTTGACGCCTTATGAACGGAACTTTCAAAACTGGGAAAAAAGCTTTTGGGATCACACTCTCGTTTCGCTGCTGACTTCCAGCCTTAGTACAAGCTGAGTCTAGCGTGTCAAAAGAGACACAATTAACCCAAAGGGCCCTTCGCTGATTCACGTTTTTCTATACCTGCTATTCTGGGTATAGTGAACTGCCTAAAGGACGGACGCTGGAGGATGTCCAAGAGGCCTCTGCATCATCCGTACGCCTGTCGTTTTACAGCACCAACTGTGCTTCTGTGGAATTTGGAACGCACGCTGACCCTCCCCTTGAGGAATTATTTACCTCACATAAGACGTGTTGGAAGGAAAGAGAAACAGAGTGCTTTGTTCTGTTGAGCTTACCTAGGGCAAGGGCGACCACGACCTTGGCGAGTTAGGGATTCTTGAACTGTGTTTCCGAAGCTGTTTGCAGGTCGGAAAATCAAACCGTCCCAAGGAAAAGTGCAGTGTGCTGCACCTTACTCTGCACACACAGAGCGACTCTGAAAGGCCTGTGATGCTGGATTTTGCATACAGGGCCCAGAGAATCGTGGAGGTACACAGTGTGCTGAAGCTGCAACGCTTGCTGACAGGAGGTGGCAAGGAGAACGATAAAGCCTCTTCCCCATAAACTGACACAGAACAGCAATTTAGGGCTCACGGAACTGTTGCACTCCTTCACTTAGGGAGCTAAGTCAAGCTCTTCCTCCGAGGCTATTGCTCACATTGAGATTCACATTTGCTATAGAGCAGAGCAGGATGAGCTTGAAACTAGGAAGTGCAAGCACAATGCTTCTTTCCACAAAACTAACTCATGGTCTACGCTGAGTCATGCTGGCATGTACTGAAAGGCCTCCCGTTACAAATGTTTTTCAGGTTGCTTTGACGCCTTATGAACGGAGCTTTCAAAACTGGAAAAAAAGGCTTTGGGATCACACTCCTGTTTCCAGGTTGACTTCCAGCCTTAGTACAGGCTGAGTCTAGCGTGTCAAAAGAGACACAATTAACCCACTGGGCTCTTCGCTGATTCACGTGTTTCTATACCCGCTATTCTGGGTATAGTGAACTGCTTAAGGACGGTCGCTGGAGGATGTCCAATTGGCCTCTGCATCATCCATACGCCTTTCTTTTTACACCACGAACTGTGCTTCTGTGGAATTTGGAACCCACGCTGACCCTCTCCTTGAGGAATTGCTTACCTCACATAAGACGTGTTGGAAGGAAATAGAAACAGAGTGCTTTGTTCTGTTGAGCTTACCTAGGGCAAGGGCGACCACGTCCTTGGCGAGTTAGGGATTCTTGAACTGTGTTTCCGAAGCTGTTTGCAGGTCGGAAAATCAAACCGTCCCAAGGAAAAGTGCAGTGTGCTGCACCTTACTCAGCACAAACAGAGCGACTCTGAAAGGCCTGCGATGCTGGATTTTGCATACAGGGCCCAGAGAATCGTGGAGGTACAGAGTGTGCTGAAGCCAAAATGGTTGCTGACACGAGGTGGCATGGAGAACGATAAAGCCTCTTCCCTATAAACTGACACAGAACAGCAATTTAGGGCTCACGGAGCTGTTGCACTCCTTCACTTAGGGAAGCTAAGTCAATCTCTTCCTTCGAGGCTTGTGCTCACATTGAGCTTCACATTTGCTATAGAGCAGAGCAGGATGAGCTTGCAACTAAGAAGTGCAAGCACAATGCTTCTTTCCACAAAACTAACTCATGGTCTACGCTGAGTCATGCTGGCATGTACTGAAAGGCCTGCTGTTCCAAATGCTTTTCAGGTTGCTTTGACGCCTTATGAACGGAACTTTCAAAACTGGGAAAAAAGCCTTTGGGATCACACTCCCGTTTCGCTGCTGACTTCCAGCCTTAGTACAAGCTGAGTCTAGCAAGTCCAAAGAGACACAATTAACCCAAAGGGCCCTTCGCTGATTCACGTTTTTCTATACCTGCTATTCTGGGTATAGTGAACTGCCTAAAGGACGGACGCTGGAGGATGTCCAAGAGGCCTCTGCATCATCCATACGCCTTTCTTTTTACACCACGAACTGTGCTTCTGTGGAATTTGGAACGCACGCCGACCCTCTCCTTGAGGAATTGCTAACCTAACATAAGACGTGTGGGAAGGAAAGAGAAACAGAGTGCTTTGTTCTGTTGAGCTTACCTAGGGCAAGGGCGACTACGACCTTGGCGAGTTAGGGATTCTTGAACTGTGTTTCCGAAGCTGTTTGCAGGTCGGAAAATCAAACCGTCCCAAGGAAAAGTGCAGTGTGCTGCACCTTACTCTGCACACACAGAGCGACTCTGAAAGGCCTGCGATGCTGTATTTTGCATACAGGGCCTAGAGCATCGTGGATGTACAGAGTGTGCTGAAGCCGAAACGGTTGCTGACACGAGGTGGCAAGGAGAACGATAAAGCCTCTTCCCCATAAACTGACACAGAACAGCAATTTAGGGCTCACGGAGCTGTTGCACTCCTTCACTTAGGGAAGCTAAGTCAAGCTCTTCCTCCGAGGCTTGTGCTCACATAGAGCTTCATATTTGCTATAGAGCAGAGCAGGATGAGCTTGCAACTCGGAACTGCAAGCACAATGCTTCTTTCCACAAAACTAACTCATGGTCTACGCTGAGTCATGCTGGCATGTACTGAAAGGCCTCCCGTTACAAATGCTTTTCAGGTTGCTTTGACGCCTTATGAACGGAGCTTTCAAAACTGGAAAAAAAGCCTTTGGGATTACACTCCTGTTTCCAGGTTGACTTCCAGCCTTAGTACAGGCTGAGTATAGCGTGTCAAAAGAGACACAATTAACCCACTGGCTCCTTCGCTGATTCACGTTTTTCTATACCCGCTATTCTGGGTATAGTGAACTGCCTAAAGGACGGTCGCTGGAGGATGTCCAAGAGGCCTCTGCATCATCCATACGCCTTTCTTTTTACACCACGAACTGTGCTTCTGTGGAATTTGGAACGCACGCTGACCCTCTCCTTGAGGAATTGCTTACCTCACATAAGACGTGTGGGAAGGAAATAGAAACAGAGTGCTTTGTTCTGTTGAGCTTACCTAGGGCAAGGGCGACCACGTCCTTGGCGAATTAGGGATTCTTGAACAGTGTTTCCGAAGCTGTTTGGAGGTCGGAAAATCAAACCGTCCCAAGGAAAAGTGCAGTGTGCTGCACCTTACTCTGCACACACAGAGCGACTCTGAAAGGCCTGTGATGCTGGATTTTGCATACAGGGCCTAGAGCATCGTGGAGGTACAGAGTGTGCTGAAGCCGAAACGGTTGCTGACACGAGGTGGCAAGGAGCACGATAAAGCCTCTTACCCATAAACTGACACAGAACAGCAATTTAGGGCTCACGGAGCTGTTGCACTCCTTCACTTAGGGAAGCTAAGTCAAGCTCTTCCTCCGAGGCTTGTGCTCACATCGAGCTTCACATTTGCTATAGAGCAGAGCAGGATGAGCTTGCAACTCGGAACTGCAAGCACAATGCTTCTTTCCACAAAACTAACTCATGGTCTACGCTGAGTCATGCTGGCATGTACTGAAAGGCCTGCTGTTACAAATGCTTTTCAGGTTGCTTTGACGCCTTATGAACGGAACTTTCAAAACTGGGAAAAAAGCCTTTGGGATCACACTCCCGTTTCGCTGCTGACTTCCAGCCTTAGTACAAGCTGAGTCTAGCAAGTCCAAAGAGACACAATTAACCCAATGGGCCCTTCGCTGATTCACGTTTTTCTATACCCGCTATTCTGGGTATAGTGAACTGCCTAAAGGACGGACGCTGGCGGATGTCCAAGAGGCCTCTGCATCATCCGTACGCCTGTCGTTTTACAGCACGAAGTGTGCTTCTGTGGAATTTGGAACGCACGCTGACCCTCCCCTTGAGGAATTATTTACCTCACATAAGACGTGTTGGAAGGAAAGAGAAACAGAGTGCTTTGTTCTGTTGAGCTTACCTAGGGCAAGGGCGACCACGACCTTGGCGAGTTAGGGATTCTTGAACTGTGTTTCCGAAGCTGTTTGCAGGTCGGAAAATCAAACCGTCCCAAGGAAAAGTGCAGTGTGCTGCACCTTACTCTGCAAACACAGAGCGCCTCTGAAAGGCCTGCGATGCTGGATTTTGAATACAGGGCCTAGAGGATCGTGGAGGTACAGAGTGTGCTGAAGCCGAAACGGTTGCTGACACGAGGTGGCAAGGAGAACGATAAAGCCTCTTCCCCATAAACTGACACAGAACAGCAATTTAGGGCTCACGGAGCTGTTGCCCTCCTTCACTTAGGGAAGCTAAGTCAAGCTCTTCCTCCAAGGCTTCTGCTCACATAGAGCTTCACATTTGCTATAGAGCAGAGCAGGATGAGCTTGAAACTAGGAAGTGCAAGCACAATGCTTCTTTCCACAAAACTAACTCATGGTCTACGCTGAGTCATGCTGGCATGTACTGAAAGGCCTCCCGTTACAAATGCTTTTCAGGTTGCTTTGACGCCTTATGAACGGAACTTTCAAAACTGGGAAAAAAGCCTTTGGGATCACACTCCTGTTTCCAGGTTGACTTCCAGCCTTAGTACAGGCTGAGTCTAGCGTGTCAAAAGAGACACAATTAACCCACTGGGCTCTTCGCTGATTCACGTGTTTCTATACCCGCTATTCTGGGTATAGTGAACTGCCTAAAGGACGGTAGCTGGAGGATGTCCAAGAGGCCTCTGCATCATCCATACGCCTTTCTTTTTACACCACGAACTGTGCTTCTGTGGAATTTGGAACGCACGCTGACCCTCTCCTTGAGGAATTGCTTACCTCACATAAGACGTGTTGGAAGGAAATAGAAACAGAGTGCTTTGTTCTGTTGAGCTTACCTAGGGCAAGGGCGACCACGTCCTTGGCGAATTAGGGATTCTTGATCTGTGTTTCCGAAGCTGTTTGGAGGTCGGAAAATCAAACCGTCCCAAGGAAAAGTGCAGTGTGCTGCACCTTACTCTGCAAACACAGAGCGACTCTGAAAGTCCTGCGATGCTGGATTTTGCATAGAGGGCCTAGAGCATCGTGGAGGTACAGAGTGCGCTGAAGCCGAAAAGGTTGCTGACACGAGGTGGCAAGGAGAACGATAAAGCCTCTTCCCCATAAACTGACACAGAACAGCAATTTAGGGCTCACGGAGCTGTTGCACTCCTTCACTTAGGGAAGCTAAGTCAAGCTCTTCCTCCGAGGCTTGTGCTCACATTGAGCTTCACATTTGCTATAGAGCAGAGCAGGATGAGCTTGCAACTAGGCAGTGCAAGCACAATGCTTCTTTCCACAAAACTAACTCATGGTCTACGCTGAGTCATGCTGGCATGTATAGAAAGGCCTTCCGCTACAAATGCTTTTCAGGTTGCTTTGACGCCTTATGAACGGAGCTTTCAAAACTGGAAAAAAAGGCTTTGGGATCACACTCCTGTTTCCAGGTTGACTTCCTGCCTTAGTACAGGCTGAGTCTAGCGTGTCAAAAGAGACACAATTAACCCACTGGGCTCTTCGCTGATTCACGTGTTTCTATACCCGCTATTCTGGGTATAGTGAACTGCCTAAAGGACGGTCGCTGGAGGATGTCCAAGAGGCCTCTGCATCATCCATACGCCTTTCTTTTTTCACCACGAACTGTGCTTCTGTGGAATTTGGAACGCACGCCGACCCTCTCCTTGAGGAATTGTTTACCTCCCATAAGACGTGTTGGAAGGAAAGAGAAACAGAGTGATTATTTCTGTTGAGCTTACCTAGGGCAAGGGCGACCACGTCCTTGGCGAGTTAGGGATTCTTGAACTGTGTTCCAGAAGCTGTTTGGAGGTCGGAAAATCAAACCGTCCCAAGGAAAAGTGCAGTGTGCTGCACCTTACTCTGCACACACAGAGCGACTCTGAAAGGCCTGCGATGCTGGATTTTGCATCCAGGGCCCAGAGAATCGTGGAGGTACAGAGTGTGCTGAGGCCAAAATGGTTGCTGACACGAGGTGGCATGGAGAACGATAAAGCCTCTTCCCTATAAACTGACACAGAACAGCAATTTAGGGCTCACGGAGCTGTTGCACTCCTTTACTTAGGGAAGCTAAGTCAATCTCTTCCTTCGAGGCTTGTGCTCACATTGAGCTTCACATTTGCTATAGAGCAGAGCAGGATGAGCTTGCAACTAGGAAGTGCAAGCACAATGCTTCTTTCCACAAAACTAACTCATGGTCTACGCTGAGTCATGCTGGCATGTACTGAAAGGCCTGCTGTTCCAAATGCTTTTCAGGTTGCTTTGACGCCTTATGAACGGAACTTTCAAAACTGGGAAAAAAGCCTTTGGGATCACACTCCCGTTTTGCTGCTGACTTCCAGCCTTAGTACAAGCTGAGTCTAGCAAGTCCAAAGAGACACAATTAACCCAAAGGGCCCTTCGCTGATTCACGTTTTTCTATACCTGCTATTCTGGGTATAGTGAACTGCCTAAAGGACGGACGCTGGAGGATGTCCAAGAGGCCTCTGCATCATCCGTACGCCTGTCGTTTTACAGCACGAAGTGTGCTTCTGTGGAATTTGGAACGCACGCTGACCCTCCCCTTGAGGAATTATTTACCTCACATAAGACGTGTTGGAAGGAAAGAGAAACAGAGTGCTTTGTTCTGTTGAGCTTACCTAGGGCAAGGGCGACCACGACCTTGGCGAGTTAGGGATTCTTGAACTGTGTTTCCGAAGCTGTTTGCAGGTCGGAAAATCAAACCGTCCCAAGGAAAAGTGCAGTGTGCTGCACCTTACTCTGCACACACAGAGCGACTCTGAAAGGCCTGCGATGCTGTATTTTGCATACAGGGCCTAGAGCATCGTGGATGTACAGAGTGTGCTGAAGCCGAAACGGTTGCTGACACGAGGTGGCAAGGAGAACGATAAAGCCTCTTCCCCATAAACTGACACAGAACAGCAATTTAGGGCTCACGGAGCTGTTGCACTCCTTCACTTAGGGAAGCTAAGTCAAGCTCTTCCTCCGAGGCTTGTGCTCACATAGAGCTTCATATTTGCTATAGAGCAGAGCAGGATGAGCTTGCAACTCGGAACTGCAAGCACAATGCTTCTTTCCACAAAACTAACTCATGGTCTACGCTGAGTCATGCTGGCATGTACTGAAAGGCCTCCCGTTACAAATGCTTTTCAGGTTGCTTTGACGCCTTATGAACGGAGCTTTCAAAACTGGAAAAAAAGCCTTTGGGATTACACTCCTGTTTCCAGGTTGACTTCCAGCCTTAGTACAGGCTGAGTATAGCGTGTCAAAAGAGACACAATTAACCCACTGGCTCCTTCGCTGATTCACGTTTTTCTATACCCGCTATTCTGGGTATAGTGAACTGCCTAAAGGACGGTCGCTGGAGGATGTCCAAGAGGCCTCTGCATCATCCATACGCCTTTCTTTTTACACCACGAACTGTGCTTCTGTGGAATTTGGAACGCACGCTGACCCTCTCCTTGAGGAATTGCTTACCTCACATAAGACGTGTGGGAAGGAAATAGAAACAGAGTGCTTTGTTCTGTTGAGCTTACCTAGGGCAAGGGCGACCACGTCCTTGGCGAATTAGGGATTCTTGAACAGTGTTTCCGAAGCTGTTTGGAGGTCGGAAAATCAAACCGTCCCAAGGAAAAGTGCAGTGTGCTGCACCTTACTCTGCACACACAGAGCGACTCTGAAAGGCCTGTGATGCTGGATTTTGCATACAGGGCCTAGAGCATCGTGGAGGTACAGAGTGTGCTGAAGCCGAAACGGTTGCTGACACGAGGTGGCAAGGAGCACGATAAAGCCTCTTACCCATAAACTGACACAGAACAGCAATTTAGGGCTCACGGAGCTGTTGCACTCCTTCACTTAGGGAAGCTAAGTCAAGCTCTTCCTCCGAGGCTTGTGCTCACATCGAGCTTCACATTTGCTATAGAGCAGAGCAGGATGAGCTTGCAACTCGGAACTGCAAGCACAATGCTTCTTTCCACAAAACTAACTCATGGTCTACGCTGAGTCATGCTGGCATGTACTGAAAGGCCTGCTGTTACAAATGCTTTTCAGGTTGCTTTGACGCCTTATGAACGGAACTTTCAAAACTGGGAAAAAAGCCTTTGGGATCACACTCCCGTTTCGCTGCTGACTTCCAGCCTTAGTACAAGCTGAGTCTAGCAAGTCCAAAGAGACACAATTAACCCAATGGGCCCTTCGCTGATTCACGTTTTTCTATACCCGCTATTCTGGGTATAGTGAACTGCCTAAAGGACGGACGCTGGCGGATGTCCAAGAGGCCTCTGCATCATCCGTACGCCTGTCGTTTTACAGCACGAAGTGTGCTTCTGTGGAATTTGGAACGCACGCTGACCCTCCCCTTGAGGAATTATTTACCTCACATAAGACGTGTTGGAAGGAAAGAGAAACAGAGTGCTTTGTTCTGTTGAGCTTACCTAGGGCAAGGGCGACCACGACCTTGGCGAGTTAGGGATTCTTGAACTGTGTTTCCGAAGCTGTTTGCAGGTCGGAAAATCAAACCGTCCCAAGGAAAAGTGCAGTGTGCTGCACCTTACTCTGCAAACACAGAGCGCCTCTGAAAGGCCTGCGATGCTGGATTTTGAATACAGGGCCTAGAGGATCGTGGAGGTACAGAGTGTGCTGAAGCCGAAACGGTTGCTGACACGAGGTGGCAAGGAGAACGATAAAGCCTCTTCCCCATAAACTGACACAGAACAGCAATTTAGGGCTCACGGAGCTGTTGCCCTCCTTCACTTAGGGAAGCTAAGTCAAGCTCTTCCTCCAAGGCTTCTGCTCACATAGAGCTTCACATTTGCTATAGAGCAGAGCAGGATGAGCTTGAAACTAGGAAGTGCAAGCACAATGCTTCTTTCCACAAAACTAACTCATGGTCTACGCTGAGTCATGCTGGCATGTACTGAAAGGCCTCCCGTTACAAATGCTTTTCAGGTTGCTTTGACGCCTTATGAACGGAACTTTCAAAACTGGGAAAAAAGCCTTTGGGATCACACTCCTGTTTCCAGGTTGACTTCCAGCCTTAGTACAGGCTGAGTCTAGCGTGTCAAAAGAGACACAATTAACCCACTGGGCTCTTCGCTGATTCACGTGTTTCTATACCCGCTATTCTGGGTATAGTGAACTGCCTAAAGGACGGTAGCTGGAGGATGTCCAAGAGGCCTCTGCATCATCCATACGCCTTTCTTTTTACACCACGAACTGTGCTTCTGTGGAATTTGGAACGCACGCTGACCCTCTCCTTGAGGAATTGCTTACCTCACATAAGACGTGTTGGAAGGAAATAGAAACAGAGTGCTTTGTTCTGTTGAGCTTACCTAGGGCAAGGGCGACCACGTCCTTGGCGAATTAGGGATTCTTGATCTGTGTTTCCGAAGCTGTTTGGAGGTCGGAAAATCAAACCGTCCCAAGGAAAAGTGCAGTGTGCTGCACCTTACTCTGCAAACACAGAGCGACTCTGAAAGTCCTGCGATGCTGGATTTTGCATAGAGGGCCTAGAGCATCGTGGAGGTACAGAGTGCGCTGAAGCCGAAAAGGTTGCTGACACGAGGTGGCAAGGAGAACGATAAAGCCTCTTCCCCATAAACTGACACAGAACAGCAATTTAGGGCTCACGGAGCTGTTGCACTCCTTCACTTAGGGAAGCTAAGTCAAGCTCTTCCTCCGAGGCTTGTGCTCACATTGAGCTTCACATTTGCTATAGAGCAGAGCAGGATGAGCTTGCAACTAGGCAGTGCAAGCACAATGCTTCTTTCCACAAAACTAACTCATGGTCTACGCTGAGTCATGCTGGCATGTATAGAAAGGCCTTCCGCTACAAATGCTTTTCAGGTTGCTTTGACGCCTTATGAACGGAGCTTTCAAAACTGGAAAAAAAGGCTTTGGGATCACACTCCTGTTTCCAGGTTGACTTCCTGCCTTAGTACAGGCTGAGTCTAGCGTGTCAAAAGAGACACAATTAACCCACTGGGCTCTTCGCTGATTCACGTGTTTCTATACCCGCTATTCTGGGTATAGTGAACTGCCTAAAGGACGGTCGCTGGAGGATGTCCAAGAGGCCTCTGCATCATCCATACGCCTTTCTTTTTTCACCACGAACTGTGCTTCTGTGGAATTTGGAACGCACGCCGACCCTCTCCTTGAGGAATTGTTTACCTCCCATAAGACGTGTTGGAAGGAAAGAGAAACAGAGTGATTATTTCTGTTGAGCTTACCTAGGGCAAGGGCGACCACGTCCTTGGCGAGTTAGGGATTCTTGAACTGTGTTCCAGAAGCTGTTTGGAGGTCGGAAAATCAAACCGTCCCAAGGAAAAGTGCAGTGTGCTGCACCTTACTCTGCACACACAGAGCGACTCTGAAAGGCCTGCGATGCTGGATTTTGCATCCAGGGCCCAGAGAATCGTGGAGGTACAGAGTGTGCTGAGGCCAAAATGGTTGCTGACACGAGGTGGCATGGAGAACGATAAAGCCTCTTCCCTATAAACTGACACAGAACAGCAATTTAGGGCTCACGGAGCTGTTGCACTCCTTTACTTAGGGAAGCTAAGTCAATCTCTTCCTTCGAGGCTTGTGCTCACATTGAGCTTCACATTTGCTATAGAGCAGAGCAGGATGAGCTTGCAACTAGGAAGTGCAAGCACAATGCTTCTTTCCACAAAACTAACTCATGGTCTACGCTGAGTCATGCTGGCATGTACTGAAAGGCCTGCTGTTCCAAATGCTTTTCAGGTTGCTTTGACGCCTTATGAACGGAACTTTCAAAACTGGGAAAAAAGCCTTTGGGATCACACTCCCGTTTTGCTGCTGACTTCCAGCCTTAGTACAAGCTGAGTCTAGCAAGTCCAAAGAGACACAATTAACCCAAAGGGCCCTTCGCTGATTCACGTTTTTCTATACCTGCTATTCTGGGTATAGTGAACTGCCTAAAGGACGGACGCTGGAGGATGTCCAAGAGGCCTCTGCATCATCCGTACGCCTGTCGTTTTACAGCACGAAGTGTGCTTCTGTGGAATTTGGAACGCACGCTGACCCTCCCCTTGAGGAATTATTTACCTCACATAAGACGTGTTGGAAGGAAAGAGAAACAGAGTGCTTTGTTCTGTTGAGCTTACCTAGGGCAAGGGCGACCACGACCTTGGCGAGTTAGGGATTCTTGAACTGTGTTTCCGAAGCTGTTTGCAGGTCGGAAAATCAAACCGTCCCAAGGAAAAGTGCAGTGTGCTGCACCTTACTCTGCACACACAGAGCGACTCTGAAAGGCCTGCGATGCTGTATTTTGCATACAGGGCCTAGAGCATCGTGGATGTACAGAGTGTGCTGAAGCCGAAACGGTTGCTGACACGAGGTGGCAAGGAGAACGATAAAGCCTCTTCCCCATAAACTGACACAGAACAGCAATTTAGGGCTCACGGAGCTGTTGCACTCCTTCACTTAGGGAAGCTAAGTCAAGCTCTTCCTCCGAGGCTTGTGCTCACATTGAGCTTCACATTTGCTATAGAGCAGAGCAGGATGAGCTTGCAACTCGGAACTGCAAGCACAATGCTTCTTTCCACAAAACTAACTCATGGTCTACGCTGAGTCATGCTGGCATGTATAGAAAGGCCTTCCGCTACAAATGCTTTTCAGGTTGCTTTGACGCCTTATGAACGGAGCTTTCAAAACTGGAAAAAAAGCCTTTGGGATCACACTCCTGTTTCCAGGTTGACTTCCAGCCTTAGTACAGGCTGAGTCTAGCGTGTCAAAAGAGACACAATTAACCCACTGGGCCCTTCGCTGATTCACGTGTTTCTATACCCGCTATGCTGGGTATAGTGACCTGCCTAAAGGACGGACGCTGGAAGATGTCCAAGAGGCCTCTGCATCATCCATACGGCTTTCCTTTTTCACCACGAACTGTGCTTCTGTGGAATTTGGAACGCACGCCGACCCTCTCCTTGAGGAATTGCTAACCTCACATAAGACGTGTGGGAAGGAAAGAGAAACAGAGTGCTTTGTTCTGTTGAGCTTACCTAGGGCAAGGTCGACCACGTCCTTGGCGAGTTAGGGATTCTTGAACTGTGTTCCAGAAGCTGTTTGGAGGTCGGAAAATCAAACCGTCCCAGGGAAAAGTGCAGTGTGCTGCACCTTACTCTGCACACACAGAGCGACTCTGAAAGGCCTGCGATGCTGGATTTTGCATACAGGGCCCAGAGAATCGTGGAGGTACAGAGTGTGCTGAAGCCAAAATGGTTGCTGACACGAGGTGGCATGGAGAACGATAAAGCCTCTTCCCTATAAACTGACACAGAACAGCAATTTAGGGCTCACGGAGCTGTTGCACTCCTTCACTTAGGGAAGCTAAGTCAATCTCTTCCTCCGAGGCTTGTGCTCACATTGAGCTTCACATTTGCTATAGAGCAGAGCAGGATGAGCTTGCAACTAAGAAGTGCAAGCACAATGCTTCTTTCCACAAAACTAACTCATGGTCTACGCTGAGTCATGCTGGCATGTACTGAAAGGCCTGCTGTTACAAATGCTTTTCAGGTTGCTTTGACGCCTTATGAACGGAACTTTCAAAACTGGGAAAAAAGCTTTTGGGATCACACTCTCGTTTCGCTGCTGACTTCCAGCCTTAGTACAAGCTGAGTCTAGCGTGTCAAAAGAGACACAATTAACCCAAAGGGCCCTTCGCTGATTCACGTTTTTCTATACCTGCTATTCTGGGTATAGTGAACTGCCTAAAGGACGGACGCTGGAGGATGTCCAAGAGGCCTCTGCATCATCCGTACGCCTGTCGTTTTACAGCACCAACTGTGCTTCTGTGGAATTTGGAACGCACGCTGACCCTCCCCTTGAGGAATTATTTACCTCACATAAGACGTGTTGGAAGGAAAGAGAAACAGAGTGCTTTGTTCTGTTGAGCTTACCTAGGGCAAGGGCGACCACGACCTTGGCGAGTTAGGGATTCTTGAACTGTGTTTCCGAAGCTGTTTGCAGGTCGGAAAATCAAACCGTCCCAAGGAAAAGTGCAGTGTGCTGCACCTTACTCTGCACACACAGAGCGACTCTGAAAGGCCTGTGATGCTGGATTTTGCATACAGGGCCCAGAGAATCGTGGAGGTACACAGTGTGCTGAAGCTGCAACGCTTGCTGACAGGAGGTGGCAAGGAGAACGATAAAGCCTCTTCCCCATAAACTGACACAGAACAGCAATTTAGGGCTCACGGAACTGTTGCACTCCTTCACTTAGGGAGCTAAGTCAAGCTCTTCCTCCGAGGCTATTGCTCACATTGAGATTCACATTTGCTATAGAGCAGAGCAGGATGAGCTTGAAACTAGGAAGTGCAAGCACAATGCTTCTTTCCACAAAACTAACTCATGGTCTACGCTGAGTCATGCTGGCATGTACTGAAAGGCCTCCCGTTACAAATGTTTTTCAGGTTGCTTTGACGCCTTATGAACGGAGCTTTCAAAACTGGAAAAAAAGGCTTTGGGATCACACTCCTGTTTCCAGGTTGACTTCCAGCCTTAGTACAGGCTGAGTCTAGCGTGTCAAAAGAGACACAATTAACCCACTGGGCTCTTCGCTGATTCACGTGTTTCTATACCCGCTATTCTGGGTATAGTGAACTGCTTAAGGACGGTCGCTGGAGGATGTCCAATTGGCCTCTGCATCATCCATACGCCTTTCTTTTTACACCACGAACTGTGCTTCTGTGGAATTTGGAACCCACGCTGACCCTCTCCTTGAGGAATTGCTTACCTCACATAAGACGTGTTGGAAGGAAATAGAAACAGAGTGCTTTGTTCTGTTGAGCTTACCTAGGGCAAGGGCGACCACGTCCTTGGCGAGTTAGGGATTCTTGAACTGTGTTTCCGAAGCTGTTTGCAGGTCGGAAAATCAAACCGTCCCAAGGAAAAGTGCAGTGTGCTGCACCTTACTCAGCACAAACAGAGCGACTCTGAAAGGCCTGCGATGCTGGATTTTGCATACAGGGCCCAGAGAATCGTGGAGGTACAGAGTGTGCTGAAGCCAAAATGGTTGCTGACACGAGGTGGCATGGAGAACGATAAAGCCTCTTCCCTATAAACTGACACAGAACAGCAATTTAGGGCTCACGGAGCTGTTGCACTCCTTCACTTAGGGAAGCTAAGTCAATCTCTTCCTTCGAGGCTTGTGCTCACATTGAGCTTCACATTTGCTATAGAGCAGAGCAGGATGAGCTTGCAACTAAGAAGTGCAAGCACAATGCTTCTTTCCACAAAACTAACTCATGGTCTACGCTGAGTCATGCTGGCATGTACTGAAAGGCCTGCTGTTCCAAATGCTTTTCAGGTTGCTTTGACGCCTTATGAACGGAACTTTCAAAACTGGGAAAAAAGCCTTTGGGATCACACTCCCGTTTCGCTGCTGACTTCCAGCCTTAGTACAAGCTGAGTCTAGCAAGTCCAAAGAGACACAATTAACCCAAAGGGCCCTTCGCTGATTCACGTTTTTCTATACCTGCTATTCTGGGTATAGTGAACTGCCTAAAGGACGGACGCTGGAGGATGTCCAAGAGGCCTCTGCATCATCCATACGCCTTTCTTTTTTCACCACGAACTGTGCTTCTGTGGAATTTGGAACGCACGCCGACCCTCTCCTTGAGGAATTGCTAACCTAACATAAGACGTGTGGGAAGGAAAGAGAAACAGAGTGCTTTGTTCTGTTGAGCTTACCTAGGGCAAGGGCGACTACGACCTTGGCGAGTTAGGGATTCTTGAACTGTGTTTCCGAAGCTGTTTGCAGGTCGGAAAATCAAACCGTCCCAAGGAAAAGTGCAGTGTGCTGCACCTTACTCTGCAAACACAGAGCGACTCTGAAAGGCCTGCGATGCTGTATTTTGCATACAGGGCCTAGAGCATCGTGGATGTACAGAGTGTGCTGAAGCCGAAACGGTTGCTGACACGAGGTGGCAAGGAGAACGATAAAGCCTCTTCCCCATAAACTGACACAGAACAGCAATTTAGGGCTCACGGAGCTGTTGCACTCCTTCACTTAGGGAAGCTAAGTCAAGCTCTTCCTCCGAGGCTTGTGCTCACATCGAGCTTCACATTTGCTATAGAGCAGAGCAGGATGAGCTTGCAACTCGGAACTGCAAGCACAATGCTTCTTTCCACAAAACTAACTCATGGTCTACGCTGAGTCATGCTGGCATGTACTGAAAGGCCTCCCGTTACAAATGCTTTTCAGGTTGCTTTGACGCCTTATGAACGGAGCTTTCAAAACTGGAAAAAAAGCCTTTGGGATTACACTCCTGTTTCCAGGTTGACTTCCAGCCTTAGTACAGGCTGAGTATAGCGTGTCAAAAGAGACACAATTAACCCACTGGCTCCTTCGCTGATTCACGTTTTTCTATACCCGCTATTCTGGGTATAGTGAACTGCCTAAAGGACGGTCGCTGGAGGATGTCCAAGAGGCCTCTGCATCATCCATACGCCTTTCTTTTTAGACCACGAACTGTGCTTCTGTGGAATTTGGAACGCACGCTGACCCTCTCCTTGAGGAATTGCTTACCTCACATAAGACGTGTTGGAAGGAAATAGAAACAGAGTGCTTTGTTCTGTTGAGCTTACCTAGGGCAAGGGCGACCACGTCCTTGGCGAATTAGGGATTCTTGAACAGTGTTTCCGAAGCTGTTTGGAGGTCGGAAAATCAAACCGTCCCAAGGAAAAGTGCAGTGTGCTGCACCTTACTCTGCACACACAGAGCGACTCTGAAAGGCCTGTGATGCTGGATTTTGCATACAGGGCCCAGAGAATCGTGGAGGTACACAGTGTGCTGAAGCCGAAACGGTTGCTGACACGAGGTGGCAAGGAGGACGATAAAGCCTCTTCCCCAATAAACTGACACAGAACAGCAATTTAGGGCTCACGGAACTGTTGCTCTCCTTCACTTAGGGAGCTAAGTCAAGCTCTTCCTCCGAGGCTATTGCTCACATTGAGATTCACATTTGCTATAGAGCAGAGCAGGATGAGCTTGAAACTAGGAAGTGCAAGCACAATGCTTCTTTCCACAAAACTAACTCATGGTCTAGGCTGAGTCATGCTGGCATGTACTGAAAGGCCTGCCGTTACAAATGTTTTTCAGGTTGCTTTGACGCCTTATGAACGGAGCTTTCAAAACTGGAAAAAAAGCCTTTGGGATCACACTCCTGTTTCCAGGTTGACTTCCAGCCTTAGTACAGGCTGAGTCTAGCGTGTCAAAAGAGACACAATTAACCCACTGGGCTCTTCGCTGATTCACGTGTTTCTATACCCGCTATTCTGGGTATAGTGAACTGCCTAAAGGACGGTCGCTGGAGGATGTCCAAGAGGCCTTTGCATAATCCATACGCCTTTCTTTTTAGACCACGAACTGTGCTTCTGTGGAATTTGGAACGCACGCTGACCCTCTCCTTGAGGAATTGCTTACCTCACATAAGACGTGTTGGAAGGAAATAGAAACAGAGTGCTTTGTTCTGTTGAGCTTACCTAGGGCAAGGGCGACCATGTCCTTGGCGAATTAGGGAATCTTGAACTGTTTTTCCCAAGCTGTTTGGAGGTCGGAAAATCAAACCGTCCCAAGGAAAAGTGCAGTGTGCTGCACCTTACTCTGCAAACACAGAGCGACTCTGAAAGTCCTGCGATGCTGGATTTTGCATAGAGGGCCTAGAGCATCGTGGAGGTACAGAGTGTGCTGAAGCCGAAAAGGTTGCTGACACGAGGTGGCAAGGAGAACGATAAAGCCTCTTCCCCATAAACTGACACAGAACAGCAATTTAGGGCTCACGGAGCTGTTGCACTCCTTCACTTAGGGAAGCTAAGTCAAGCTCTTCCTCCGAGGCTTGTGCTCACATTGAGCTTCACATTTGCTATAGAGCAGAGCAGGATGAGCTTGCAACTAGGAAGTGCAAGCACAATGCTTCTTTCCACAAAACTAACTCATGGTCTACGCTGAGTCATGCTGGCATGTACTGAAAGGCCTCCCGTTACAAATGCTTTTCAGGTTGCTTTGACGCCTTATGAACGGAACATTCAAAACTGGGAAAAAAGCCTTTGGGATCACACTCCTGTTTCCAGGTTGACTTCCAGCCTTAGTACAGGCTGAGTCTAGCGTGTCAAAAGAGACACAATTAACCCACTGGGCTCTTCGCTGATTGACGTGTTTCTATACCCGCTATTCTGGGTATAGTGAACTGCCTAAAGGACGGACGCTGGAGGATGTCCAAGAGGCCTCTGCATCATCCATACGCCTTTCTTTTTACACCACGAACTGTGCTTCTGTGGAATTTGGAACGCACGCTGACCCTCTCCTTGAGGAATTGCTTACCTCACATAAGACGTGTGGGAAGGAAATAGAAACAGAGTGCTTTGTTCTGTTGAGCTTACCTAGGGCAAGGGCGACCACGTCCTTGGCGAATTAGGGATTCTTGAACTGTGTTTCCGAAGCTGTTTGGAGGTCGGAAAATCAAACCGTCCCAAGGAAAAGTGCAGTGTGCTGCACCTTACTCTGCACACACAGAGCGACTCTGAAAGTCCTGCGATGCTGGATTTTGCATACAGGGCCTAGAGCATCGTGGAGGTACAGAGTGTGCTGAAGCCGAAACGGTTGCTGACACGAGGTGGCAAGGAGCACGATAAAGCCTCTTACCCATAAACTGACACAGAACAGCAATTTAGGGCTCACGGAGCTGTTGCACTCCTTCACTTAGGGAAGCTAAGTCAAGCTCTTCCTCCGAGGCTTGTGCTCACATCGAGCTTCACATTTGCTATAGAGCAGAGCAGGATGAGCTTGCAACTCGGAACTGCAAGCACAATGCTTCTTTCCACAAAACTAACTCATGGTCTACGCTGAGTCATGCTGGCATGTACTGAAAGGCCTGCTGTTACAAATGCTTTTCAGGTTGCTTTGACGCCTTATGAACGGAACTTTCAAAACTGGGAAAAAAGCCTTTGGGATCACACTCCCGTTTCGCTGCTGACTTCCAGCCTTAGTACAAGCTGAGTCTAGCAAGTCCAAAGAGACACAATTAACCCAATGGGCCCTTCGCTGATTCACGTTTTTCTATACCCGCTATTCTGGGTATAGTGAACTGCCTAAAGGACGGACGCTGGCGGATGTCCAAGAGGCCTCTGCATCATCCGTACGCCTGTCGTTTTACAGCACGAAGTGTGCTTCTGTGGAATTTGGAACGCACGCTGACCCTCCCCTTGAGGAATTATTTACCTCACATAAGACGTGTTGGAAGGAAAGAGAAACAGAGTGCTTTGTTCTGTTGAGCTTACCTAGGGCAAGGGCGACCACGACCTTGGCGAGTTAGGGATTCTTGAACTGTGTTTCCGAAGCTGTTTGCAGGTCGGAAAATCAAACCGTCCCAAGGAAAAGTGCAGTGTGCTGCACCTTACTCTGCAAACACAGAGCGCCTCTGAAAGGCCTGCGATGCTGGATTTTGAATACAGGGCCTAGAGGATCGTGGAGGTACAGAGTGTGCTGAAGCCGAAACGGTTGCTGACACGAGGTGGCAAGGAGAACGATAAAGCCTCTTCCCCATAAACTGACACAGAACAGCAATTTAGGGCTCACGGAGCTGTTGCCCTCCTTCACTTAGGGAAGCTAAGTCAAGCTCTTCCTCCAAGGCTTCTGCTCACATAGAGCTTCACATTTGCTATAGAGCAGAGCAGGATGAGCTTGAAACTAGGAAGTGCAAGCACAATGCTTCTTTCCACAAAACTAACTCATGGTCTACGCTGAGTCATGCTGGCATGTACTGAAAGGCCTCCCGTTACAAATGCTTTTCAGGTTGCTTTGACGCCTTATGAACGGAACTTTCAAAACTGGGAAAAAAGCCTTTGGGATCACACTCCTGTTTCCAGGTTGACTTCCAGCCTTAGTACAGGCTGAGTCTAGCGTGTCAAAAGAGACACAATTAACCCACTGGGCTCTTCGCTGATTCACGTGTTTCTATACCCGCTATTCTGGGTATAGTGAACTGCCTAAAGGACGGTAGCTGGAGGATGTCCAAGAGGCCTCTGCATCATCCATACGCCTTTCTTTTTACACCACGAACTGTGCTTCTGTGGAATTTGGAACGCACGCTGACCCTCTCCTTGAGGAATTGCTTACCTCACATAAGACGTGTTGGAAGGAAATAGAAACAGAGTGCTTTGTTCTGTTGAGCTTACCTAGGGCAAGGGCGACCACGTCCTTGGCGAATTAGGGATTCTTGATCTGTGTTTCCGAAGCTGTTTGGAGGTCGGAAAATCAAACCGTCCCAAGGAAAAGTGCAGTGTGCTGCACCTTACTCTGCAAACACAGAGCGACTCTGAAAGTCCTGCGATGCTGGATTTTGCATAGAGGGCCTAGAGCATCGTGGAGGTACAGAGTGCGCTGAAGCCGAAAAGGTTGCTGACACGAGGTGGCAAGGAGAACGATAAAGCCTCTTCCCCATAAACTGACACAGAACAGCAATTTAGGGCTCACGGAGCTGTTGCACTCCTTCACTTAGGGAAGCTAAGTCAAGCTCTTCCTCCGAGGCTTGTGCTCACATTGAGCTTCACATTTGCTATAGAGCAGAGCAGGATGAGCTTGCAACTAGGCAGTGCAAGCACAATGCTTCTTTCCACAAAACTAACTCATGGTCTACGCTGAGTCATGCTGGCATGTATAGAAAGGCCTTCCGCTACAAATGCTTTTCAGGTTGCTTTGACGCCTTATGAACGGAGCTTTCAAAACTGGAAAAAAAGGCTTTGGGATCACACTCCTGTTTCCAGGTTGACTTCCTGCCTTAGTACAGGCTGAGTCTAGCGTGTCAAAAGAGACACAATTAACCCACTGGGCTCTTCGCTGATTCACGTGTTTCTATACCCGCTATTCTGGGTATAGTGAACTGCCTAAAGGACGGTCGCTGGAGGATGTCCAAGAGGCCTCTGCATCATCCATACGCCTTTCTTTTTTCACCACGAACTGTGCTTCTGTGGAATTTGGAACGCACGCCGACCCTCTCCTTGAGGAATTGTTTACCTCCCATAAGACGTGTTGGAAGGAAAGAGAAACAGAGTGATTATTTCTGTTGAGCTTACCTAGGGCAAGGGCGACCACGTCCTTGGCGAGTTAGGGATTCTTGAACTGTGTTCCAGAAGCTGTTTGGAGGTCGGAAAATCAAACCGTCCCAAGGAAAAGTGCAGTGTGCTGCACCTTACTCTGCACACACAGAGCGACTCTGAAAGGCCTGCGATGCTGGATTTTGCATCCAGGGCCCAGAGAATCGTGGAGGTACAGAGTGTGCTGAAGCCAAAATGGTTGCTGACACGAGGTGGCATGGAGAACGATAAAGCCTCTTCCCTATAAACTGACACAGAACAGCAATTTAGGGCTCACGGAGCTGTTGCACTCCTTTACTTAGGGAAGCTAAGTCAATCTCTTCCTTCGAGGCTTGTGCTCACATTGAGCTTCACATTTGCTATAGAGCAGAGCAGGATGAGCTTGCAACTAGGAAGTGCAAGCACAATGCTTCTTTCCACAAAACTAACTCATGGTCTACGCTGAGTCATGCTGGCATGTACTGAAAGGCCTGCTGTTCCAAATGCTTTTCAGGTTGCTTTGACGCCTTATGAACGGAACTTTCAAAACTGGGAAAAAAGCCTTTGGGATCACACTCCCGTTTTGCTGCTGACTTCCAGCCTTAGTACAAGCTGAGTCTAGCAAGTCCAAAGAGACACAATTAACCCAAAGGGCCCTTCGCTGATTCACGTTTTTCTATACCTGCTATTCTGGGTATAGTGAACTGCCTAAAGGACGGACGCTGGAGGATGTCCAAGAGGCCTCTGCATCATCCGTACGCCTGTCGTTTTACAGCACGAAGTGTGCTTCTGTGGAATTTGGAACGCACGCTGACCCTCCCCTTGAGGAATTATTTACCTCACATAAGACGTGTTGGAAGGAAAGAGAAACAGAGTGCTTTGTTCTGTTGAGCTTACCTAGGGCAAGGGCGACCACGACCTTGGCGAGTTAGGGATTCTTGAACTGTGTTTCCGAAGCTGTTTGCAGGTCGGAAAATCAAACCGTCCCAAGGAAAAGTGCAGTGTGCTGCACCTTACTCTGCACACACAGAGCGACTCTGAAAGGCCTGCGATGCTGTATTTTGCATACAGGGCCTAGAGCATCGTGGATGTACAGAGTGTGCTGAAGCCGAAACGGTTGCTGACACGAGGTGGCAAGGAGAACGATAAAGCCTCTTCCCCATAAACTGACACAGAACAGCAATTTAGGGCTCACGGAGCTGTTGCACTCCTTCACTTAGGGAAGCTAAGTCAAGCTCTTCCTCCGAGGCTTGTGCTCACATTGAGCTTCACATTTGCTATAGAGCAGAGCAGGATGAGCTTGCAACTCGGAACTGCAAGCACAATGCTTCTTTCCACAAAACTAACTCATGGTCTACGCTGAGTCATGCTGGCATGTATAGAAAGGCCTTCCGCTACAAATGCTTTTCAGGTTGCTTTGACGCCTTATGAACGGAGCTTTCAAAACTGGAAAAAAAGCCTTTGGGATCACACTCCTGTTTCCAGGTTGACTTCCAGCCTTAGTACAGGCTGAGTCTAGCGTGTCAAAAGAGACACAATTAACCCACTGGGCCCTTCGCTGATTCACGAGTTTCTATACCCGCTATGCTGGGTATAGTGACCTGCCTAAAGGACGGACGCTGGAAGATGTCCAAGAGGCCTCTGCATCATCCATACGGCTTTCCTTTTTCACCACGAACTGTGCTTCTGTGGAATTTGGAACGCACGCCGACCCTCTCCTTGAGGAATTGCTAACCTCACATAAGACGTGTGGGAAGGAAAGAGAAACAGAGTGCTTTGTTCTGTTGAGCTTACCTAGGGCAAGGTCGACCACGTCCTTGGCGAGTTAGGGATTCTTGAACTGTGTTCCAGAAGCTGTTTGGAGGTCGGAAAATCAAACCGTCCCAGGGAAAAGTGCAGTGTGCTGCACCTTACTCTGCACACACAGAGCGACTCTGAAAGTCCTGTGATGCTGGATTTTGCATAGAGGGCCTAGAGCATCGTGGAGGTACAGAGTGTGCTGAAGCCGAAACGGTTGCTGACACGAGGTGGCATGGAGAACGATAAAGCCTCTTCCCTATAAACTGACACAGAACAGCAATTTAGGGCTCACGGAACTGTTGCACTCCTTCACTTAGGGAGCTAAGTCAAGCTCTTCCTCCGAGGCTTGTGCTCACATCGAGCTTCACATTTGCTATAGAGCAGAGCAGGATGAGCTTGAAACTAGGAAGTGCAAGCACAATGCTTCTTTCCACAAAACTAACTCATGGTCTACGCTGAGTCATGCTGGCATGTACTGAAAGGCCTCCCGTTACAAATGTTTTTCAGGTTGCTTTGACGCCTTATGAACGGAGCTTTCAAAACTGGAAAAAAAGGCTTTGGGATCACACTCCTGTTTCCAGGTTGACTTCCAGCCTTAGTACAGGCTGAGTCTAGCGTGTCAAAAGAGACACAATTAACCCACTGGGCCGTTCGCTGATTCACGGTTTTCTATACCCGCTATTCTGGGTATAGTGAACTGCCTAAAGGACGGTCGCTGGAGGATGTCCAAGAGGCCTCTGCATCATCGATACGCCTTTCTTTTTACACCACGAACTGTGCTTCTGTGGAATTTGGAACGCACGCTGACCCTCTCCTTGAGGAATTGCTTACCTCACATAAGACGTGTTGGAAGGAAATAGAAACAGAGTGCTTTGTTCTGTTGAGCTTACCTAGGGCAAGGGCGACCACGTCCTTGGCTAATTAGGGATTCTTGAACTGTGTTTCCGAAGCTGTTTGGAGGTCGGAAAATCAAAGCGTCCCAAGGAAAAGTGCAGTGTGCTGCACCTTACTCTGCAAACACAGAGCGACTCTGAAAGTCCTGCGATGCTGGATTTTGCATAGAGGGCCTAGAGCATCGTGGAGGTACAGAGTGTGCTGAAGCCAAAATGGTTGCTGACACGAGGTGGCATGGAGAACGATAAAGCCTCTTCCCTATAAACTGACACAGAACAGCAATTTAGGGCTCACGGAGCTGTTGCACTCCTTCACTTAGGCAAGCTAAGTCAAGCTCTTCCTCCTAGGCTTGTGCTCACATTGAGCTTCACATTTGCTATAGAGCAGAGCAGGATGAGCTTGCAACTAGGAAGTGCAAGCACAATGCTTCTTTCCACAAAACTAACTCATGGTCTACGCTGAGTCATGCTGGCATGTATAGAAAGGCCTTCCGCTACAAATGCTTTTCAGGTTGCTTTGACGCCTTATGAACGGAGCTTTCAAAACTGGAAAAAAAGCCTTTGGGATCACACTCCTGTTTCCAGGTTGACTTCCAGCCTTAGTACAGGCTGAGTCTAGCGTGTCAAAAGAGACACAATTAACCCACTGGGCCCTTCGCTGATTCACGGTTTTCTATACCCGCTATTCTGGGTATAGTGAACTGCCTAAAGGACGGACGCTGGAGGATGCCCAAGAGGCCTCTGCATCATCCATACGGCATTCTTTTTTCACCACGAACTGTGCTTCTGTGGAATTTGGAACGCACGCTGACCCTCTCCTTGAGGAATTGCTTACCTCACATAAGACGTGTTGGAAGGAAAGAGAAACAGAGTGCTTATTTCTGTTGAGCTTACCTAGGGCAAGGGCGACCACGTCCTTGGCGAGTTAGGGATTCTTGAACTGTGTTCCAGAAGCTGTTTGGAGGTCGGAAAATCAAACCGTCCCAAGGAAAAGTGCAGGGTGCTGCACCTTACTCTGCACACACAGAGCGACTCTGAAAGGCCTGCGATGCTGGATTTTGCATACAGGGCCCAGAGAATCGTGGAGGTACACAGTGTGCTGAAGCCAAAATGGTTGCTGACACGAGGTGGCATGGAGAACGATAAAGCCTCTTCCCTATAAACTGACACAGAACAGCAATTTAGGGCTCACGGAGCTGTTGCACTCCTTCACTTAGGGAAGCTAAGTCAAGCTCTTCCTCCGAGGCTTGTGCTCACATCGAGCTTCACATTTGCTATAGAGCAGAGCAGGATGAGCTTGCAACTCGGAACTGCAAGCACAATGCTTCTTTCCAAAAAACTAACTCATGGTCTACGCTGAGTCATGCTGGCATGTATAGAAAGGCCTTCCGCTACAAATGCTTTTCAGGTTGCTTTGACGCCTTATGAACAGAGCTTTCAAAACTGGAAAAAAAGCCTTTGGGATCACACTCCTGTTTCCAGGTTGACTTCCAGCCTTAGTACAGGCTGAGTCTAGCGTGTCAAAAGAGACACAATTAACCCACTGGCTCCTTCGCTGATTCACGGTTTTCTATACCCGCTATTCTGGGTATAGTGAACTGCCTAAAGGACGGACGCTGGAGGAAGTCCAAGAGGCCTCTGCATCATCCATACGCCTTTCTTTTTTCACCACGAACTGTGCTTTTGTGGAATTTGGAACGCACGCCGACCCTCTCCTTGAGGAATTGCTTACCTCACTTAAGACGTGTTGGAAGGAAAGAGAAACAGAGTGCTTATTTCTGTTGAGCTTACCTAGGGCAAGGGCGACCACGTCCTTGGCGAGTTAGGGATTCTTGAACTGTGTTCCAGAAGCTGTTTGGAGGTCGGAAAATCATACCGTCCCAAGGAAAAGTGCAGTGTGCTGCACCTTACTCTGCACACACAGAGCGACTCTGAAAGGCCTGCGATGCTGGATTTTGCATACAGGGTCCAGAGAATCGTGGAGGTACAGAGTGTGCTGAAGCCAAAATGGTTGCTGACACGAGGTGGCATGGAGAACGATAAAGCCTCTTCCCTATTAACTGACACAGAACAGCAATTTAGGGCTCACGGAGCTGTTGCACTCCTTCACTTAGGGAAGCTAAGTCAATCTCTTCCTTCGAGGCTTGTGCTCACATTGAGCTTCACATTTGCTATAGAGCAGAGCAGGATGAGCTTGCAACTAGGAAGTGCAAGCACAATGCTTCTTTCCACAAAACTAACTCATGGTCTACGCTGAGTCATGCTGGCATATACTGAAAGCCCTGCTGTTCCAAATGCTTTCCGGTTGCTTTGACGCCTTATGAACGGAACTTTCAAAACTGGGAAAAAAGCCTTTGGGATCACACTCCCGTTTCGCTGCTGACTTCCAGCCTTAGTACAAGCTGAGTCTAGCAAGTCCAAAGAGACACAATTAACCCAAAGGGCCCTTCGCTGATTCACGTTTTTCTATACCTGCTATTCTGGGTATAGTGAACTGCCTAAAGGACGGACGCTGGAGGATGTCCAAGAGGCCTCTGCATCATCCGTACGCCTGTCGTTTTACAGCACGAAGTGTGCTTCTGTGGAATTTGGAACGCACGCTGACCCTCCCCTTGAGGAATTATTTACCTCACATAAGACGTGTTGGAAGGAAAGAGAAACAGAGTGCTTTGTTCTGTTGAGCTTACCTAGGGCAAGGGCGACCACGACCTTGGCGAGTTAGGGATTCTTGAACTGTGTTTCCGAAGCTGTTTGCAGGTCGGAAAATCAAACCGTCCCAAGGAAAAGTGCAGTGTGCTGCACCTTACTCTGCAAACACAGAGCGACTCTGAAAGGCCTGCGATGCTGGATTTTGCATACAGGGCCTAGAGGATCGTGGAGGTACAGAGTGTGCTGAAGCCGAAACGGTTGCTGACACGAGGTGGCAAGGAGAACGATAAAGCCTCTTACCCATAAACTGACACAGAACAGCAATTTAGGGCTCACGGAGCTGTTGCACTCCTTCACTTAGGGAAGCTAAGTCAAGCTCTTCCTCCGAGGCTTGTGCTCACATCGAGCTTCACATTTGCTATAGAGCAGAGCAGGATGAGCTTGCAACTCGGAACTGCAAGCACAATGCTTCTTTCCACAAAACTAACTCATGGTCTACGCTGAGTCATGCTGGCATGTCCTGAAAGGCCTCCCGTTACAAATGCTTTTCAGGTTGCTTTGACGCCTTATGAACGGAGCTTTCAAAACTGGAAAAAAAGCCTTTGGGATTACACTCCTGTTTCCAGGTTGACTTCCAGCCTTAGTACAGGCTGAGTATAGCGTGTCAAAAGAGACACAATTAACCCACTGGCTCCTTCGCTGATTCACGTTTTTCTATACCCGCTATTCTGGGTATAGTGAACTGCCTAAAGGACGGTCGCTGGAGGATGTCCAAGAGGCCTCTGAATCATCCATACGCCTTTCTTTTTACACCACGAACTGTGCTTCTGTGGAATTTGGAACGCACGCTGACCCTCTCCTTGAGGATTTGCTTACCTCACATAAGACGTGTTGGAAGGAAATAGAAACAGAGTGCTTTGTTCTGTTGAGCTTACCTAGGGCAAGGGCGACCACGTCCTTGGCGAATTAGGGATTCTTGAACAGTGTTTCCGAAGCTGTTTGGAGGTCGGAAAATCAAACCGTCCCAAGGAAAAGTGCAGTGTGCTGCACCTTACTCTGCACACACAGAGCGACTCTGAAAGGCCTGCGATGCTGGATTTTGCATACAGGGCCCAGAGAATCGTGGAGGTACAGAGTGTGCTGAAGCCGAAACGGTTGCTGACACGAGGTGGCAAGGAGGACGATAAAGCCTCTTCCCCATAAACTGACACAGAACAGCAATTTAGGGCTCACGGAACTGTTGCACTCCTTCACTTAGGGAGCTAAGTCAAGCTCTTCCTCCGAGGCTATTGCTCACATTGAGATTCACATTTGCTAAACACAGAGCAGGATGAGCTTGAAACTAGGAAGTGCAAGCACAATGCTTCTTTCCACAAAACTAACTCATGGTCTACGCTGAGTCATGCTGGCATGTACTGAAAGGCCTGCCGTTACAAATGTTTTTCAGGTTGCTTTGACGCCTTATGAACGGAGCTTTCAAAACTGGAAAAAAAGGCTTTGGGATCACACTCCTGTATCCAGGTTGACTTCCAGCCTTAGTACAGGCTGAGTCTAGCGTGTCAAAAGAGACACAATTAACCCACTGGGCTCTTCGCTGATTCACGTGTTTCTATACCCGCTATTCTGGGTATAGTGAACTGCCTAAAGGACGGACGCTGGAGGATGTCCAAGAGGCCTCTGCATCATCCATACGCCTTTCTTTTTTCACCACGAACTGTGCTTCTGTGGAATTTGGAACGCACGCCGACCCTCTCCTTGAGGAATTGCTTACCTCCCATAAGACGTGTTGGAAGGAAAGAGAAACAGAGTGCTTATTTCTGTTGAGCTTATCTAGGGCAAGGGCGACCACGTCCTTGGCGAGTTAGGGATTCTTGAACTGTGTTCCAGAAGCTGTTTGGAGGTCGGAAAATCAAACCGTCCCAAGGAAAAGTGCAGTGTGCTGCACCTTACTCTGCACACACAGAGCGACTCTGAAAGGCCTGCGATGCTGGATTTTGCATACAGGGCCCAGAGAATCGTGGAGGTACAGAGTGTGCTGAAGCCAAAATGGTTGCTGACACGAGGTGGCATGGAGAACGATAAAGCCTCTTACCCATAAACTGACACAGAACAGCAATTTAGGGCTCACGGAGCTGTTGCACTCCTTCACTTAGGGAAGCTAAGTCAATCTCTTCCTTCGAGGCTTGTGCTCACATTGAGCTTCACATTTGCTATAGAGCAGAGCAGGATGAGCTTGCAACTAGGAAGTGCAAGCACAATGCTTCTTTCCAAAAAACTAACTCATGGTCTACGCTGAGTCATGCTGGCATGTACTGAAAGGCCTGCTGTTCCAATGCTTTTCAGGTTGCTTTGACGCCTTATGAACGGAACTTTCAAAACTGGGAAAAAACCCTTTGGGATCACACTCCCGTTTCGCTGCTGACTTCCAGCCTTAGTACAAGCTGAGTCTAGCAAGTCCAAAGAGACACAATTAACCCAAAGGGCCCTTCGCTGATTCACGTTTTTCTATACCTGCTATTCTGGGTATAGTGAACTGCCTAAAGGACGGACGCTGGAGGATGTCCAAGAGGCCTCTGCATCATCCGTACGCCTGTCGTTTTACAGCACGAAGTGTGCTTCTGTGGAATTTGGAACGCACGCTGACCCTCCCCTTGAGGAATTATTTACCTCACATAAGACGTGTTGGAAGGAAAGAGAAACAGAGTGCTTTGTTCTGTTGAGCTTACCTAGGGCAAGGGCGACCACGACCTTGGCGAGTTAGGGATTCTTGAACTGTGTTTCCGAAGCTGTTTGGAGGTCGGAAAATCAAACCGTCCCAAGGAAAAGTGCAGTGTGCTGCACCTTACTCTGCAAACACAGAGCGACTCTGAAAGGCCTGCGATGCTGTAATTTGCATACAGGGCCTAGACCATCGTGGATGTACAGAGTGTGCTGAAGCCGAAACGGTTGCTGACACGAGGTGGCAAGGAGAACGATAAAGCCTCTTCCCCATAAACTGACACAGAACAGCAATTTAGGGCTCACGGAGCTGTTGCACGCCTTCACTTAGGGAAGCTAAGTCAAGCTCTTCCTCCGAGGCTTGTGCTCACATTGAGCTTCACATTTGCTATAGAGCAGAGCAGGATGAGCTTGCAACTAGGAAGTGCAAGCACAATGCTTCTTTCCACAAAACTAACTCATGGTCTACGCTGAGTCATGCTGGCATGTACTGAAAGGCCTGCTGTTACAAATGCTTTTCAGGTTGCTTTGACGCCTTATGAACGGAACTTTCAAAACTGGGAAAAAAGCCTTTGGGATCACACTCCTGTTTCCAGGTTGACTTCCAGCCTTAGTACAGGTTGAGTCGAGCGTGTCAAAAGAGACACAATTAACCCACTGGGCCCTTCGCTGATTCACGTGTTTCTATACCCGCTATGCTGGGGATAGTGAACTGCCTAAAGGACGGACGCTGGAAGATGTCCAAGAGGCCTCTGCATCATCCGTACGCCTGTCGTTTTACAGCACGAAGTGTGCTTCTGTGGAATTTGGAACGCACGCTGACCCTCCCCTTGAGGAATTATTTACCTCACATAAGACGTGTTGGAAGGAAAGAGAAACAGAGTGCTTTGTTCTGTTGAGCTTACCTAGGGCAAGGGCGACCACGTCCTTGGCGAATTAGGGATTCTTGAACAGTGTTTCCGAAGCTGTTTGGAGGTTTGAAAATCAAACCGTCCCAAGGAAAAGTGCAGTGTGCTGCACCTTACTCTGCACACACAGAGCGACTCTGAAAGGCCTGCGATGCTGGATTTTGCATACAGGGCCCAGAGAATCGTGGAGGTACAGAGTGTGCTGAAGCCGAAACGGTTGCTGACACGAGGTGGCAAGGAGGACGATAAAGCCTCTTCCCCATAAACTGACACAGAACAGCAATTTAGGGCTCACGGAACTGTTGCACTCCTTCACTTAGGGAGCTAAGTCAAGCTCTTCCTCCGAGGCTATTGCTCACATTGAGATTCACATTTGCTATAGAGCAGAGCAGGATGAGCTTGAAACTAGGAAGTGCAAGCACAATGCTTCTTTCCACAAAACTAACTCATGGTCTACGCTGAGTCATGCTGGCATGTACTGAAAGGCCTGCCGTTACAAATGTTTTTCAGGTTGCTTTGACGCCTTATGAACGGAGCTTTCAAAACTGGAAAAAAAGGCTTTGGGATCACACTCCTGTTCCCAGGTTGACTTCCAGCCTTAGTACAGGCTGAGTCTAGCGTGTCAAAAGAGACACAATTAACCCACTGGGCTCTTCGCTGATTCACGTGTTTCTATACCCGCTATTCTGGGTATAGTGAACTGCCTAAAGGACGGTCGCTGGAGGATGTCCAAGAGGCCTCTGCATCATCCATACGCCTTTCTTTTTAGACCACGAACTGTGCTTCTGTGGAATTTGGAACGCACGCTGACCCTCTCCTTGAGGAATTGCTTACCTCACAGAAGACGTGTTGGAAGGAAATAGAAACAGAGTGCTTTGTTCTGTTGAGCATACCTAGGGCAAGGGCGACCACGTCCTTGGCGAATTAGGGATTCTTGAACTGTGTTTCCGAAGCTGTTTGGAGGTCGGAAAATCAAACCGTCCCAAGGAAAAGTGCAGTGTGCTGCACCTTACTCTGCACACACAGAGCGACTCTGAAAGTCCTGCGATGCTGGATTTTGCATAGAGGGCCTAGAGCATCGTGGAGGTACACAGTGTGCTGAAGCCAAAATGGTTGCTGACACGAGGTGGCAAGGAGGACGATAAAGCCTCTTCCCCATAAACTGACACAGAACAGCAATTTAGGGCTCACGGAACTGTTGCACTCCTTCACTTAGGGAGCTAAGTAAAGCTCTTCCTCCGAGGCTATTGCTCACATTGAGATTCACATTTGCTATAGAGCAGAGCAGGATGAGCTTGCAACTAGGAAGTGCAAGCACAATGCTTCTTTCCACAAAACTAACTCATGGTCTACGCTGAGTCATGCTGGCATGTACTGAAAGGCCTCCCGTTACAAATGTTTTTCAGGTTGCTTTGACGCCTTATGAACGGAGCTTTCAAAACTGGAAAAAAAGGCTTTGGGATCACACTCCTGTTTCCAGGTTGACTTCCAGCCTTAGTACAGGCTGAGTCTAGGGTGTCAAAAGAGACACAATTAACCCACTGGGCCCTTCGCTGATTCACGTGTTTCTATACCCGCTATGCTGGGTATAATGAACTGCCTAAAGAACGGACGCTGGAAGATGTCCAAGAGGCCTCTGCATCATCCATACGGCTTTCTTTTTTCACCACGAACTGTGCTTCTGTGGAATTTGGAACGCACGCTGACCCTCTCCTTGAGGAATTGCTTACCTCACATAAGACGTGTTGGAAGGAAAGAGAAACAGAGTGCTTATTTCTGTTGAGCTTACCTAGGGCAAGGGCGACCACGTCCTTGGAGAGTTAGGGATTCTTGAACTGTGTTTCCGAAGCTGTTTGGAGGTCGGAAAATCAAACCGTCCCAAGGAAAAGTGCAGTGTGCTGCACCTTACTCTGCAAACACAGAGCGACTCTGAAAGTCCTGCGATGCTGGATTTTGCATAGAGGGCCTAGAGCATCGTGGAGGTACAGAGTGTGCTGAAGCCGAAAAGGTTGCTGACACGAGGTGGCAAGGAGAACGATAAAGCCTCTTCCCCATAAACTGACACAGAACAGCAATTTAGGGCTCACGGAGCTGTTGCACTCCTTCACTTAGGGAAGCTAAGTCAAGCTCTTCCTCCGAGGCTTGTGCTCACATTGAGCTTCACATTTGCTATAGAGCAGAGCAGGATGAGCTTGCAACTAGGAAGTGCAAGCACAATGCTTCTTTCCACAAAACTAACTCATGGTCTACGCTGAGTCATGCTGGCATGTATAGAAAGGCCTTCCGCTACAAATGCTTTTCAGGTTGCTTTGACGCCTTATGAACGGAGCTTTCAAAACTGGAAAAAAAGCCTTTGGGATCACACTCCTGTTTCCAGGTTGACTTCCAGCCTTAGTACAGGCTGAGTCTAGCGTGTCAAAAGAGACACAATTAACCCACTGGCTCCTTCCCTGATTCACGGTTTTCTATACCCGCTATTCTGGGTATAGTGAACTGCCTAAAGGACGGACGCTGGAGGATGTCCAAGAGGCCTCTGCATCATCCATACGCCTTTCTTTTTTCACCACGAACGGTGCTTCTGTGGAATTTGGAACGCACGCTGACCCTCTCCTTGAGGAATTGCTTACCTCACATAAGACGTGTTGGAAGGAAAGAGAAACAGAGTGCTTATTTCTGTTGAGCTTACCTAGGGCAAGGGCGACCACGTCCTTGGCGAGTTAGGGATTCTTGAACTGTGTTCCAGAAGCTGTTTGGAGGTCGGAAAATCAAACCGTCCCAAGGAAAAGTGCAGTGTGCTGCACCTTACTCTGCACACACAGAGCGACTCTGAAAGGCCTGCGATGCTGGATTTTGCATACAGGGCCCAGAGAATCGTGGAGGTACACAGTGTGCTGAAGCCAAAATGGTTGCTGACACGAGGTGGGATGGAGAACGATAAAGCCTCTTCCCTATAAACTGACACAGAACAGCAATTTAGGGCTCACGGAGCTGTTGCACTCCTTCACTTAGGGAAGCTAAGTCAAGCTCTTCCTCCGAGGCTTGTGCTCACATCGAGCTTCACATTTGCTATAGAGCAGAGCAGGATGAGCTTGCAACTCGGAACTGCAAGCACAATGCTTCTTTCCACAAAACTAACTCATGGTCTACGCTGAGTCATGCTGGCATGTACTGAAAGGCCTGCTGTTACAAATGCTTTTCAGGTTGCTTTGACGCCTTATGAACGGAACTTTCAAAACTGGGAAAAAAGCCTTTGGGATCACACTCCCGTTTCGCTGCTGACTTCCAGCCTTAGTACAAGCTGAGTCTAGCTAGTCCAAAGAGACAAAATTAACCCAATGGGCCCTTCGCTGATTCACGTTTTTCTATACCCGCTATTCTGGGTATAGTGAACTGCCTAAAGGACGGACGCTGGAGGATGTCCAAGAGGCCTCTGCATCATCCGTACGCCTGTCGTTTTACAGCACGAAGTGTGCTTCTGTGGAATTTGGAACGCACGCTGACCCTCCCCTTGAGGAATTATTTACCTCACATAAGACGTGTTGGAAGGAAAGAGAAACAGAGTGCTTTGTTCTGTTGAGCTTACCTAGGGCAAGGGCGACCACGTCCTTGGCAAATTAGGGATTCTTGAACAGTGTTTCCGAAGCTGTTTGGAGGTCGGAAAATCAAACCGTCCCAAGGAAAAGTGCAGTGTGCTGCACCTTACTCTGCACACACAGAGCGACTCTGAAAGGCCTGCGATGCTGGATTTTGCATACGGGGCCCAGAGAATCGTGGAGGTACAGAGTGTGCTGAAGCCGAAACGGTTGCTGACACGAGGTGGCAAGGAGGACGATAAAGCCTCTTCCCCATAAACTGACACAGAACAGCAATTTAGGGCTCACGGAACTGTTGCACTCCTTCACTTAGGGAGCTAAGTCAAGCTCTTCCTCCGAGGCTATTGCTCACATTGAGATTCACATTTGCTATAGAGCAGAGCAGGATGAGCTTGAAACTAGGAAGTGCAAGCACAATGCTTCTTTCCACAAAACTAACTCATGGTCTACGCTGAGTCATGCTGGCATGTACTGAAAGGCCTGCCGTTACAAATGTTTTTCAGGTTGCTTTGACGCCTTATGAACGGAGCTTTCAAAACTGGAAAAAAAGGCTTTGGGATCACACTCCTGTTTCCAGGTTGACTTCCAGCCTTAGTACAGGCTGAGTGTAGCGTGTCAAAAGAGACACAATTAACCCACTGGGCTCTTCGCTGATTCACGTGTTTCTATACCCGCTATTCTGGGTATAGTGAACTGCCTAAAGGACGGTCGCTGGAGGATGTCCAAGAGGCCTCTGCATCATCCATACGCCTTTCTTTTTAGACCACGAACTGTGCTTCTGTGGAATTTGGAACGCACGCTGACCCTCTCCTTGAGGAATTGCTTACCTCACATAAGACGTGTTGGAAGGAAATAGAAACAGAGTGCTTTGTTCTGTTGAGCTTACCTAGGGCAAGGGCGACCACGTCCTTGGCGAATTAGGGATTCTTGAACTGTGTTTCCGAAGCTGTTTGGAGGTCGGAAAATCAAACCGTCCCAAGGAAAAGTGCAGTGTGCTGCACCTTACTCTGCAAACACAGAGCGACTCTGAGAGTCCTGCAATGCTGGATTTTGCATAGAGGGCCTAGAGCATCGTGGAGGTACAGAGTGTGCTGAAGCCGAAACGGTTGCTGACACGGGGTGGCAAGGAGAACGAAAAAGCCTCTTCCCCATAAACTGACACAGAACAGCAATTTAGGGCTCACGGAGCTGTTGCACTCCTTCACTTAGGGAAGCTAAGTCAAGCTCTTCCTCCGAGGCTTGTGCTCACATTGAGCTTCACATTTGCTATAGAGCAGAGCAGGATGAGCTTGCAACTAGGAAGTGCAAGCACAATGCTTCTTTCCACAAAACTAACTCATGGTCTACGCTGAGTCATGCTGGCATGTATAGAAAGGCCTTCCGCTACAAATGCTTTTCAGGTTGCTTTGACGCCTTATGAACGGAGCTTTCAAAACTAGAAAAAAAGCCTTTGGGATCACACTCCTGTTTCCAGGTTGACTTCCAGCCTTAGTACAGGCTGAGTCTAGCGTGTCAAAAGAGACACAATTAACCCACTGGGCTCTTCGCTGATTCACGTGTTTCTATACCCGCTATGCTGGGTATAGTGAACTGCCTAAAGGACGGACGCTGGAGGATGTCCAAGAGGCCTCTGCATCATCCATACGGCTTTCCTTTTTCACCACGAACTGTGCTTCTGTGGAATTTGGAACGCACGCCGACCCTCTCCTTGAGGAATTGCTAACCTCACATAAGACGTGTGGGAAGGAAAGAGAAACAGAGTGCTTATTTCTGTTGAGCTTACCTAGGGCAAGGTCGACCGCGTCCTTGGCGAGTTAGGGATTCTTGAACTGTGTTCCAGAAGCCGTTTGGAGGTCGGAAAATCAAACCGTCCCAAGGAAAAGTGCAGTGTGCTGCACCTTACTCTGCACACACAGAGCGACTCTGAAAGGCCTGCGATGCTGGATTTTGCATACAGGGCCCAGAGAATCGTGGAGGTACACAGTGTGCTGAAGCCAAAATGGTTGCTGACACGAGGTGGCATGGAGAACGATAAAGCCTCTTCCCTATAAACTGACACAGAACAGCAATTTAGGGCTCACGGACCTGTTGCACTCCTTCACTTAGGGAATCTAAGTCAAGCTCTTCCTCCGAGGCTTGTGCTCACATCGAGCTTCACATTTGCTATAGAGCAGAGCAGGATGAGCTTGCAACTCGGAACTGCAAGCACAATGCTTCTTTCCACAAAACTAACTCATGGTCTACGCTGAGTCATGCTGGCATGTACTGAAAGGTCTGCTGTTACAAATGCTTTTCAGGTTGCTTTGACGCCTTATGAACGGAACTTTCAAAACTGGGAAAAAAGCCTTTGGGATCACACTCCCGTTTCGCTGCTGACTTCCAGCCTTAGTACAAGCTGAGTCTAGCAAGTCCAAAGAGACACAATTAACCCAATGGGCCCTTCGCTGATTCCCGTTTTTCTATACCCGCTATTCTGGGTATAGTGAACTGCCTAAAGGACGGACGCTGGCGGATGTCCAAGAGGCCTCTGCATCATCCGTACGCCTGTCGTTTTACAGCACGAAGTGTGCTTCTGTGGAATTTGGAACGCACGCTGACCCTCCCCTTGAGGAATTATTTACCTCACATAAGACGTGTTGGAAGGAAAGAGAAACAGAGTGCTTTGTTCTGTTGAGCTTACCTAGGGCAAGGGCGACCACGACCTTGGCGAGTTAGGGATTCTTGAACTGTGTTTCCGAAGCTGTTTGCAGGTCGGAAAATCAAACCGTCCCAAGGAAAAGTGCAGTGTGCTGCACCTTACTCTGCAAACACAGAGCGACTCTGAAAGGCCTGCGATGCTGGATTTTGCATACAGGGCCTAGAGGATCGTGGAGGTACAGAGTGTGCTGAAGCCGAAACGGTTGCTGACACGAGGTGGCAAGGAGAACGATAAAGCCTCTTACCCATAAACTGACACAGAACAGCAATTTAGGGCTCACGGAGCTGTTGCACTCCTTCACTTAGGGAAGCTAAGTCAAGCTCTTCCTCCGAGGCTTGTGCTCACATCGAGCTTCACATTTGCTATAGAGCAGAGCAGGATGAGCTTGCAACTCGGAACTGCAAGCACAATGCTTCTTTCCACAAAACTAACTCATGGTCTACGCTGAGTCATGCTGGCATGTACTGAAAGGCCTCCCGTTACAAATGCTTTTCAGGTTGCTTTGACGCCTTATGAACGGAGCTTTCAAAACTGGAAAAAAAGCCTTTGGGATCACACTCCTGTTTCCAGGTTGACTTCCAGCCTTAGTACAGGCTGAGTCTAGCGTGTCAAAAGAGACACAATTAACCCACTGGGCCCTTCGCTGATTCACGTGTTTCTATACACGCTATGCTGTGTATAGTGACCTGCCTAAAGGACGGACGCTGGAAGATGTCCAAGAGGCCTCTGCATCATCCATACGGGTTTCCTTTTTCACCACGAACTGTGCTTCTGTGGAATTTGGAACGCACGCCGACCCTCTCCTTGAGGAATTGCTAACCTCACATAAGACGTGTGGGAAGGAAAGTGAAACAGAGTGCTTTCTTCTGTTGAGCTTACCTAGGGCAAGGTCGACCTCGTCCTTGGCGAGTTAGGGATTCTTGAACTGTGTTCCAGAAGCTGTTTGGAGGTCGGAAAATCAAACCGTCCCAAGGAAAAGTGCAGTGTGCTGCACCTTACTCTGCACACACAGAGCGACTCTGAAAGGCCTGCGATGCTGGATTTTGCATACAGGGCCCAGAGAATCGTGGAGGTACACAGTGTGCTGAAGCCAAAATGGTTGCTGACACGAGGTGGCATGGAGAACGATAAAGCCTGTTCCCTATAAACTGACACAGAACAGCAATTTAGGGCTCACGGAGCTGTTGCACTCCTTCACTTAGGGAAGCTAAGTCAAGCTCTTCCTCCGAGGCTTGTGCTCACATCGAGCTTCACATTTGCTATAGAGCAGAGCAGGATGAGCTTGCAACTCGGAACTGCAAGCACAATGCTTCTTTCCACAAAACTAACTCATGGTCTACGCTGAGTCATGCTGGCATGTATAGAAAGGCCTTCCGCTACAAATGCTTTTCAGGTTGCTTTGACGCCTTATGAACAGAGCTTTCAAAACTGGAAAAAAAGCCTTTGGGATCACACTCCTGTTTCCAGGTTGACTTCCAGCCTTAGTACAGGCTGAGTCTAGCGTGTCAAAAGAGACACAATTAACCCACTGGCTCCTTCGCTGATTCACGGTTTTCTATACCCGCTATTCTGGGTATAGTGAACTGCCTAAAGGACGGACGCTGGAGGAAGTCCAAGAGGCCTCTGCATCATCCATACGCCTTTCTTTTTTCACCACGAACTGTGCTTCTGTGGAATTTGGAACGCACGCCGACCCTCTCCTTGAGGAATTGCTTACCTCACTTAAGACGTGTTGGAAGGAAAGAGAAACAGAGTGCTTATTTCTGTTGAGCTTACCTAGGGCAAGGGCGACCACGTCCTTGGCGAGTTAGGGATTCTTGAACTGTGTTCCAGAAGCTGTTTGGAGGTCGGAAAATCAAACCGTCCCAAGGAAAAGTGCAGTGTGCTGCACCTTACTCTGCACACACAGAGCGACTCTGAAAGGCCTGCGATGCTGGATTTTGCATACAGGGTCCAGAGAATCGTGGAGGTACAGAGTGTGCTGAAGCCAAAATGGTTGCTGACACGAGGTGGCATGGAGAACGATAAAGCCTCTTCCCTATAAACTGACACAGAACAGCAATTTAGGGCTCACGGATCTGTTGCACTCCTTCACTTAGGGAAGCTAAGTCAATCTCTTCCTTCGAGGCTTGTGCTCACATTGAGCTTCACATTTGCTATAGAGCAGAGCAGGATGAGCTTGCAACTAGGAAATGCAAGCACAATGCTTCTTTCCACAAAACTAACTCATGGTCTACGCTGAGTCATGCTGGCATGTACTGAAAGGCCTGCTGTTCCAAATGCTTTTCAGGTTGCTTTGACGCCTTATGAACGGAACTTTCAAAACTGTGAAAAAAGCCTTTGGGATCACACTCCCGTTTCGCTGCTGACTTCCAGCCTTAGTACAAGCTGAGTCTAGCAAGTCCAAAGAGACACAATTAACCCAAAGGGCCCTTCGCTGATTCACGTTTTTCTATACCTGCTATTCTGGGTATAGTGAACTGCCTAAAGGACGGACGCTGGCGGATGTCCAAGAGGCCTCTGCATCATCCGTACGCCTGTCGTTTTACAGCACGAAGTGTGCTTCTGTGGAATTTGGAACGCACGCTGACCCTCCCCTTGAGGAATTATTTACCTCACATAAGACGTGTTGGAAGGAAAGAGAAACAGAGTGCTTTGTTCTGTTGAGCTTACCTAGGGCAAGGGCGACCACGACCTTGGCGAGTTAGGGATTCTTGAACTGTGTTTCCGAAGCTGTTTGCAGGTCGGAAAATCAAACCGTCCCAAGGAAAAGTGCAGTGTGCTGCACCTTACTCTGCAAACACAGAGCGACTCTGAAAGTCCTGCGATGCTGGATTTTGCATAGAGGGCCTAGAGCATCGTGGAGGTACAGAGTGTGCTGAAGCCAAAATGGTTGCTGACACGAGGTGGCATGGAGAACGATAAAGCCTCTTCCCTATAAACTGACACAGAACAGCAATTTAGGGCTCACGGAGCTGTTGCACTCCTTCACTTAGGGAAGCTAAGTCAAGCTCTTCCTCCGAGGCTTGTGCTCACATTGAGCTTCACATTTGCTATAGAGCAGAGCAGGATGAGCTTGCAACTCGGAACTGCAAGCACAATGCTTCTTTCCACAAAACTAACTCATGGTCTACGCTGAGTCATGCTGGCATGTATAGAAAGGCCTTCCGCTACAAATGCTTTTCAGGTTGCTTTGACGCCTTATGAACGGAGCTTTCAAAACTGGAAAAAAAGCCTTTGGGATCACACTCCTGTTTCCAGGTTGACTTCCAGCCTTAGTACAGGCTGAGTCTAGCGTGTCAAAAGAGACACAATTAACCCACTGGGCCCTTCGCTGATTCACGTGTTTCTATACCCGCTATGCTGGGTATAGTGACCTGCCTAAAGGACGGACGCTGGAAGATGTCCAAGAGGCCTCTGCATCATCCATACGGCTTTCCTTTTTCACCACGAACTGTGCTTCTGTGGAATTTGGAACGCACGCCGACCCTCTCCTTGAGGAATTGCTAACCTCACATAAGACGTGTGGGAAGGAAAGAGAAACAGAGTGCTTTGTTCTGTTGAGCTTACCTAGGGCAAGGTCGACCACGTCCTTGGCGAGTTAGGGATTCTTGAACTGTGTTCCAGAAGCTGTTTGGAGGTCGGAAAATCAAACCGTCCCAAGGAAAAGTGCAGTGTGCTGCACCTTACTCTGCACACAGAGCGACTCTGAAAGTCCTGTGATGCTGGATTTTGCATAGAGGGCCTAGAGCATCGTGGAGGTACAGAGTGTGCTGAAGTCGAAACGGTTGCTGACACGAGGTGGCATGGAGAACGATAAAGCCTCTTCCCTATAAACTGACACAGAACAGCAATTTAGGGCTCACGGAACTGTTGCACTCCTTCACTTAGGGAGCTAAGTCAAGCTCTTCCTCCGAGGCTTGTGCTCACATCGAGCTTCACATTTGCTATAGAGGAGAGCAGGATGAGCTTGAAACTAGGAAGTGCAAGCACAATGCTTCTTTCCACAAAACTAACTCATGGTCTACGCTGAGTCATGCTGGCATGTACTGAAAGGCCTCCCGTTACAAATGTTTTTCAGGTTGCTTTGACGCCTTATGAACGGAGCTTTCAAAACTGGAAAAAAAGGCTTTGGGATCACACTCCTGTTTCCAGGTTGATTTCCAGCCTTAGTACAGGCTGAGTCTACCGTGTCAAAAGAGACACAATTAACCCACTGGGCCGTTCGCTGATTCACGGTTTTCTATACCCACTATTCTGGGTATAGTGAACTGCCTAAAGGACGGTCGCTGGAGGATGTCCAAGAGGCCTCTGCATCATCCATACGCCTTTCTTTTTACACCACGAACTGTGCTTCTGTGGAATTTGGAACGCACGCTGACCCTCTCCTTGAGGAATTGCTTACCTCACATAAGAAGTGTTGGAAGGAAATAGAAACAGAGTGCTTTGTTCTGTTGAGCTTACCTAGGGCAAGGGCGACCACGTCCTTGGCTAATTAGGGATTCTTGAACTGTGTTTCCGAAGCTGTTTGGAGGTCGGAAAATCAAAGCGTCCCAAGGAAAAGTGCAGTGTGCTGCACCTTACTCTGCAAACACAGAGCGACTCTGAAAGTCCTGCGATGCTGGATTTTGCATAGAGGGCCTAGAGCATCGTGGAGGTACAGAGTGTGCTGAAGCCAAAATGGTTGCTGACACGAGGTGGCATGGAGAACGATAAAGCCTCTTCCCTATAAACTGACACAGAACAGCAATTTAGGGCTCACGGAGCTGTTGCACTCCTTCACTTAGGCAAGCTAAGTCAAGCTCTTCCTCCTAGGCTTGTGCTCACATTGAGCTTCACATTTGCTATAGAGCAGAGCAGGATGAGCTTGCAACTAGGAAGTGCAAGCACAATGCTTCTTTCCACAAAACTAACTCATGGTCTACGCTGAGTCATGCTGGCATGTATAGAAAGGCCTTCCGCTACAAATGCTTTTCAGGTTGCTTTGACGCCTTAAGAACGGAGCTTTCAAAACTGGAAAAAAAGCCTTTGGGATCACACTCCTGTTTCCAGGTTGACTTCCAGCCTTAGTACAGGCTGAGTCTAGCGTGTCAAAAGAGACACAATTAACCCACTGGGCCCTTCGCTGATTCACGGTTTTCTATACCCGCTATTCTGGGTATAGTGAACTGCCTAAAGGACGGACGCTGGAGGATGTCCAAGAGGCCTCTGCATCATCCATACGGCATTCTTTTTTCACCACGAACTGTGCTTCTGTGGAATTTGGAACGCACGCTGACCCTCTACTTGAGGAATTGCTTACCTCACATAAGACGTGTTGGAAGGAAATAGAAACAGAGTGCTTTGTTCTGTTGAGCTTACCTAGGGCAAGGGCGACCACGTCCTTGGCGAGTTAGGGATTCTTGAACTGTGTTCCAGAAGCTGTTTGGAGGTCGGAAAATCAAACCGTCCCAAGGAAAAGTGCAGGGTGCTGCACCTTACTCTGCACACAGAGCGACTCTGAAAGGCCTGCGATGCTGGATTTTGCATACAGGGCCCAGAGAATCGTGGAGGTACAGAGTGTGCTGAAGCCAAAATGGTTGCTGACACGAGGTGGCATGGAGAACGATAAAGCCTCTTACCCATAAACTGACACAGAACAGCAATTTAGGGCTCACGGAGCTGTTGCACTCCTTCACTTAGGCAAGCTAAGTCAAGCTCTTCCTCCTAGGCTTGTGCTCACATTGAGCTTCACATTTGCTATAGAGCAGAGCAGGATGAGCTTGCAACTAGGAAGTGCAAGCACAATGCTTCTTTCCACAAAACTAACTCATGGTCTACGCTGAGTCATGCTGGCATATACTGAAAGGCCTGCTGTTCCAAATGCTTTCCGGTTGCTTTGACGCCTTATGAACGGAACTTTCAAAACTGGGAAAAAAGCCTTTGGGATCACACTCCCGTTTCGCTGCTGACTTCCAGCCTTAGTACAAGCTGAGTCTAGCAAGTCCAAAGAGACAAAATTAACCCAAAGGGCCCTTCGCTGATTCACGTTTTTCTATACCTGCTATTCTGGGTATAGTGAACTGCCTAAAGGACGGACGCTGGAGGATGTCCAAGAGGCCTCTGCATCATCCGTACGCCTGTCGTTTTACAGCACGAAGTGTGCTTCTGTGGAATTTGGAACGCACGCTGACCCTCCCCTTGAGGAATTATTTACCTCACATAAGACGTGTTGGAAGGAAAGAGAAACAGAGTGCTTTGTTCTGTTGAGCTTACCTAGGGCAAGGGCGACCACGACCTTGGCGAGTTAGGGATTCTTGAACTGTGTTTCCGAAGCTGTTTGCAGGTCGGAAAATCAAACCGTCCCAAGGAAAAGTGCAGTGTGCTGCACCTTACTCTGCAAACACAGAGCGACTCTGAAAGGCCTGCGATGCTGGATTTTGCATACAGGGCCTAGAGGATCGTGGAGGTACAGAGTGTGCTGAAGCCGAAACGGTTGCTGACACGAGGTGGCAAGGAGAACGATAAAGCCTCTTCCCCATAAACTGACACAGAACAGCAATTTAGGGCTCACGGAGCTGTTGCACTCCTTCACTTAGGGAAGCTAAGTCAAGCTCTTCCTCCGAGGCTTGTGCTCACATAGAGCTTCACATTTGCTATAGAGCAGAGCAGGATGAGCTTGCAACTCGGAACTGCAAGCACAATGCTTCTTTCCACAAAACTAACTCATGGTCTACGCTGAGTCATGCTGGCATGTACTGAAAGGCCTCCCGTTACAAATGCTTTTCAGGTTGCTTTGACGCCTTATGAACGGAGCTTTCAAAACTGGAAAAAAAGCCTTTGGGATTACACTCCTGTTTCCAGGTTGACTTCCAGCCTTAGTACAGGCTGAGTATAGCGTGTCAAAAGAGACACAATTAACCCACTGGCTCCTTCGCTGATTCACGTTTTTCTATACCCGCTATTCTGGGTATAGTGAACTGCCTAAAGGACGGTCGCTGGAGGATGTCCAAGAGGCCTCTGAATCATCCATACGCCTTTCTTTTTACACCACGAACTGTGCTTCTGTGGAATTTGGAACGCACGCTGACCCTCTCCTTGAGGATTTGCTTACCTCACATAAGACGTGTTGGAAGGAAATAGAAACAGAGTGCTTTGTTCTGTTGAGCTTACCTAGGGCAAGGGCGACCACGTCCTTGGCGAATTAGGGATTCTTGAACAGTGTTTCCGAAGCTGTTTGGAGGTCGGAAAATCAAACCGTCCCAAGGAAAAGTGCAGTGTGCTGCACCTTACTCTGCACACACAGAGCGACTCTGAAAGGCCTGCGATGCTGGATTTTGCATACAGGGCCCAGAGAATCGTGGAGGTACAGAGTGTGCTGAAGCCGAAACGGTTGCTGACACGAGGTGGCAAGGAGGACGATAAAGCCTCTTCCCCATAAACTGACACAGAACAGCAATTTAGGGCTCACGGAACTGTTGCACTCCTTCACTTAGGGAGCTAAGTCAAGCTCTTCCTCCGAGGCTATTGCTCACATTGAGATTCACATTTGCTAAACAGCAGAGCAGGATGAGCTTGAAACTAGGAAGTGCAAGCACAATGCTTCTTTCCACAAAACTAACTCATGGTCTACGCTGAGTCATGCTGGCATGTACTGAAAGGCCTGCCGTTACAAATGTTTTTCAGGTTGCTTTGACGCCTTATGAACGGAGCTTTCAAAACTGGAAAAAAAGGCTTTGGGATCACACTCCTGTTTCCAGGTTGACTTCCAGCCTTAGTACAGGCTGAGTCTAGCGTGTTAAAAGAGACACAATTAACCCACTGGGCTCTTCGCTGATTCACGTGTTTCTATACCCGCTATTCTGGGTATAGTGAACTGCCTAAAGGACGGTCGCTGGAGGATGTCCAAGAGGCCTCTGCATCATCCATACGCCTTTCTTTTTACACCACGAACTGTGCTTCTGTGGAATTTGGAACGCACGCTGACCCTCTCCTTGAGGAATTGCTTACCTCACATAAGACGTGTTGGAAGGAAATAGAAACAGAGTGCTTTGTTCTGTTGAGCTTACCTAGGGCAAGGGCGACCACGTCCTTGGCGAATTAGGGATTCTTGAACTGTGTTTCCGAAGCTGTTTGGAGGTCGGAAAATCAAACCGTCCCAAGGAAAAGTGCAGTGTGCTGCACCTTACTCTGCAAACACAGAGCGACTCTGAAAGTCCTGCGATGCTGGATTTTGCATACAGGGCCTAGAGCATCGTGGAGGTACAGAGTGTGCTGAAGCCGAAAAGGTTGCTGACACGAGGTGGCAAGGAGAACGATAAAGCCTCTTACCCATAAACTGACACAGAACAGCAATTTAGGGCTCACGGAGCTGTTGCACTCCTTCACTTAGGGAAGCTAAGTCAAGCTCTTCCTCCGAGGCTTGTGCTCACATTGAGCTTCACATTTGCTATAGAGCAGAGCAGGATGAGCTTGAAACTAGGAAGTGCAAGCACAATGCTTCTTTCCACAAAACTAACTCATGGTCTACGCTGAGTCATGCTGGCATGTATAGAAAGGCCTTCCGCTACAAATGCTTTTCAGGTTGCTTTGACGCCTTATGAACGGAGCTTTCAAAACTGGAAAAAAAGCCTTTGGGATCACACTCCTGTTTCCAGGTTGACTTCCAGCCTTAGTACAGGCTGAGTCTAGCGTGTCAAAAGAGACACAATTAACCCACTGGCTCCTTCGCTGATTCACGGTTTTCTATACCCGCTATTCTGGGTATAGTGAACTGCCTAAAGGACGGACGCTGGAGGATGTCCAAGAGGCCTCTGCATCATCCATACGCCTTTCTTTTTTCACCACGAACTGTGCTTCTGTGGAATTTGGAACGCACGCCGACCCTCTCCTTGAGGAATTGCTTACCTCCCATAAGACGTGTTGGAAGGAAAGAGAAACAGAGTGCTTATTTCTGTTGAGCTTACCTAGGGCAAGGGCGACCACGTCCTTGGCGAGTTAGGGATTCTTGAACTGTGTTCCAGAAGCTGTTTGGAGGTCGGAAAATCAAACCGTCCCAAGGAAAAGTGCAGTGTGCTGCACCTTACTCTGCACACACAGAGCGACTCTGAAAGGCCTGCGATGCTGGATTTTGCATACAGGGCCCAGAGAATCGTGGAGGTACAGAGTGTGCTGAAGCCAAAATGGTTGCTGACACGAGGTGGCATGGAGAACGATAAAGCCTCTTACTCATAAACTGACACAGAACAGCAATTTAGGGCTCACGGAACTGTTGCACTCCTTCACTTAGGGAAGCTAAGTCAATCTCTTCCTTCGAGGCTTGTGCTCACATTGAGCTTCACATTTGCTATAGAGCAGAGCAGGATGAGCTTGCAACTAGGAAGTGCAAGCACAATGCTTCTTTCCACAAAACTAACTCATGGTCTACGCTGAGTCATGCTGGCATGTACTGAAAGGCCTGCTGTTCCAATGCTTTTCAGGTTGCTTTGACGCCTTATGAACGGAACTTTCAAAACTGGGAAAAAAGCCTTTGGGATCACACTCCCGTTTCGCTGCTGACTTCCAGCCTTAGTACAAGCTGAGTCTAGCAAGTCCAAAGAGACACAATTAACCCAAAGGGCCCTTCGCTGATTCACGTTTTTCTATACCTGCTATTCTGGGTATAGTGAACTGCCTAAAGGACGGACGCTGGAGGATGTCCAAGAGGCCTCTGCATCATCCGTACGCCTGTCGTTTTACAGCACGAAGTGTGCCTCTGTGGAATTTGGAACGCACGCTGACCCTCCCCTTGAGGAATTATTTACCTCACATAAGACGTGTTGGAAGGAAAGAGAAACAGAGTGCTTTGTTCTGTTGAGCTTACCTAGGGCAAGGGCGACCACGACCTTGGCGAGTTAGGGATTTTTGAACTGTGTTTCCGAAGCTGTTTGGAGGTCGGAATATCAAACCGTCCCAAGGAAAAGTGCAGTGTGCTGCACCTTACTCTGCAAACACAGAGCGACTCTGAAAGGCCTGCGATGCTGTATTTTGCATACAGGGCCTAGACCATCGTGGATGTACAGAGTGTGCTGAAGCCGAAACGGTTGCTGACACGAGGTGGCAAGGAGAACGATAAAGCCTCTTCCCCATAAACTGACACAGAACAGCAATTTAGGGCTCACGGAGCTGTTGCACTCCTTCACTTAGGGAAGCTAAGTCAAGCTCTTCCTCCGAGGCTTGTGCTCACATTGAGCTTCACATTTGCTATAGAGCAGAGCAGGATGAGCTTGCAACTAGGAAGTGCAAGCACAATGCTTCTTTCCACAAAACTAACTCATGGTCTACGCTGAGTCATGCTGGCATGTACTGAAAGGCCTGCTGTTACAAATGCTTTTCAGGTTGCTTTGACGCCTTATGAACGGAACTTTCAAAACTGGGAAAAAAGCCTTTGGGATCACACTCCTGTTTCCAGGTTGACTTCCAGCCTTAGTACAGGTTGAGTCGAGCGTGTCAAAAGAGACACAATTAACCCACTGGGCCCTTCGCTGATTCACGTGTTTCTATACCCGCTATGCTGGGGATAGTGAACTGCCTAAAGGACGGACGCTGGAAGATGTCCAAGAGGCCTCTGCATCATCCGTACGCCTGTCGTTTTACAGCACGAAGTGTGCTTCTGTGGAATTTGGAACGCACGCTGACCCTCCCCTTGAGGAATTATTTACCTCACATAAGACGTGTTGGAAGGAAAGAGAAACAGAGTGCTTTGTTCTGTTGAGCTTACCTAGGGCAAGGGCGACCACGTCCTTGGCGAATTAGGGATTCTTGAACAGTGTTTCCGAAGCTGTTTGGAGGTTTGAAAATCAAACCGTCCCAAGGAAAAGTGCAGTGTGCTGCACCTTACTCTGCACACACAGAGCGACTCTGAAAGGCCTGCGATGCTGGATTTTGCATACAGGGCCCAGAGAATCGTGGAGGTACAGAGTGTGCTGAAGCCGAAACGGTTGCTGACACGAGGTGGCAAGGAGGACGATAAAGCCTCTTCCCCATAAACTGACACAGAACAGCAATTTAGGGCTCACGGAACTGTTGCACTCCTTCACTTAGGGAGCTAAGTCAAGCTCTTCCTCCGAGGCTATTGCTCACATTGAGATTCACATTTGCTATAGAGCAGAGCAGGATGAGCTTGAAACTAGGAAGTGCAAGCACAATGCTTCTTTCCACAAAACTAACTCATGGTCTACGCTGAGTCATGCTGGCATGTACTGAAAGGCCTGCCGTTACAAATGTTTTTCAGGTTGCTTTGACGCCTTATGAACGGAGCTTTCAAAACTGGAAAAAAAGGCTTTGGGATCACACTCCTGTTCCCAGGTTGACTTCCAGCCTTAGTACAGGCTGAGTCTAGCGTGTCAAAAGAGACACAATTAACCCACTGGGCTCTTCGCTGATTCACGTGTTTCTATACCCGCTATTCTGGGTATAGTGAACTGCCTAAAGGACGGTCGCTGGAGGATGTCCAAGAGGCCTCTGCATCATCCATACGCCTTTCTTTTTAGACCACGAACTGTGCTTCTGTGGAATTTGGAACGCACGCTGACCCTCTCCTTGAGGAATTGCTTACCTCACAGAAGACGTGTTGGAAGGAAATAGAAACAGAGTGCTTTGTTCTGTTGAGCATACCTAGGGCAAGGGCGACCACGTCCTTGGCGAATTAGGGATTCTTGAACTGTGTTTCCGAAGCTGTTTGGAGGTCGGAAAATCAAACCGTCCCAAGGAAAAGTGCACTGTGCTGCACCTTACTCTGCACACACAGAGCGACTCTGAAAGTCCCGCGATGCTGGATTTTGCATAGAGGGCCTAGAGCATCGTGGAGGTACACAGTGTGCTGAAGCCAAAATGGTTGCTGACACGAGGTGGCAAGGAGGACGATAAAGCCTCTTCCCCATAAACTGACACAGAACAGCAATTTAGGGCTCACGGAACTGTTGCACTCCTTCACTTAGGGAGCTAAGTCAAGCTCTTCCTCCGAGGCTATTGCTCACATTGAGATTCACATTTGCTATAGAGCAGAGCAGGATGAGCTTGCAACTAGGAAGTGCAAGCACAATGCTTCTTTCCACAAAACTAACTCATGGTCTACGCTGAGTCATGCTGGCATGTACTGAAAGGCCTGCCGTTACAAATGTTTTTCAGGTTGCTTTGACGCCTTATGAACGGAGCTTTCAAAACTGGAAAAAAAGGCTTTGGGATCACACTCCTGTTTCCAGGTTGACTTCCAGCCTTAGTACAGGCTGAGTCTAGGGTGTCAAAAGAGACACAATTAACCCACTGGGCCCTTCGCTGATTCACGTGTTTCTATACCCGCTATTCTGGGTATAGTGAACTGCCTAAAGGACGGTCGCTGGAGGATGTCCAAGAGGCCTCTGCATCATCCATACGCCTTTCTTTTTACACCACGAACTGTGCTTCTGTGGAATTTGGAACGCACGCTGACCCTCTCCTTGAGGAATTGCTTACCTCACATAAGACGTGTTGGAAGGAAATAGAAACAGAGTGCTTTGTTCTGTTGAGCTTACCTAGGGCAAGGGCGACCACGTCCTTGGCGAATTAGGGATTCTTGAACTGTGTTTCCGAAGCTGTTTGGAGGTCGGAAAATCAAAGCGTCCCAAGGAAAAGTGCAGTGTGCTGCACCTTACTCTGCAAACACAGAGCGACTCTGAAAGTCCTGCGATGCTGGATTTTGCATAGAGGGCCTAGAGCATCGTGGAGGTACAGAGTGTGCTGAAGCCAAAATGGTTGCTGACACGAGGTGGCATGGAGAACGATAAAGCCTCTTCCCTATAAACTGACACAGAACAGCAATTTAGGGCTCACGGAGCTGTTGCACTCCTTCACTTAGGCAAGCTAAGTCAAGCTCTTCCTCCTAAACTTGTGCTCACATTGAGCTTCACATTTGCTATAGAGCAGAGCAGGATGAGCTTGCAACTAGGAAGTGCAAGCACAATGCTTCTTTCCACAAAACTAACTCATGGTCTACGCTGAGTCATGCTGGCATGTATAGAAAGGCCTTCCGCTACAAATGCTTTTCAGGTTGCTTTGACGCCTTATGAACGGAGCTTTCAAAACTGGAAAAAAAGCCTTTGGGATCACACTCCTGTTTCCAGGTTGACTTCCAGCCTTAGTACAGGCTGAGTCTAGCGTGTCAAAAGAGACACAATTAACCCACTGGGCCCTTGGCTGATTCACGGTTTTCTATACCCGCTATTCTGGGTATAGTGAACTGCCTAAAGGACGGACGCTGGAGGATGTCCAAGAGGCCTCTGCATCATCCATACGGCATTCTTTTTTCACCACGAACTATGCTTCTGTGGAATTTGGAACGCACGCTGACCCTCTCCTTGAGGAATTGCTTACCTCACATAAGACGTGTTGGAAGGAAAGAGAAACAGAGTGCTTATTTCTGTTGAGCTTACCTAGGGCAAGGGCGACCACGTCCTTGGCGAGTTAGGGATTCTTGAACTGTGTTCCAGAAGCTGTTTGGAGGTCGGAAAATCAAACCGTCCAAGGAAAAGTGCAGGGTGCTGCACCTTACTCTGCACACAGAGCGACTCTGAAAGGCCTGCGATGCTGGATTTTGCATACAGGGCCCAGAGAATCGTGGAGGTACAGAGTGTGCTGAAGCCAAAATGGTTGCTGACACGAGGTGGCATGGAGAACGATAAAGCCTCTTCCCTATAAACTGACACAGAACAGCAATTTAGGGCTCACGGAGCTGTTGCACTCCTTCACTTAGGGAAGCTAAGTCAATCTCTTCCTTCGAGGCTTGTGCTCACATTGAGCTTCACATTTGCTATAGAGCAGAGCAGGATGAGCTTGCAACTAGGAAGTGCAAGCACAATGCTTCTTTCCACAAAACTAACTCATGGTCTACGCTGAGTCATGCTGGCATATACTGAAAGCCCTGCTGTTCCAAATGCTTTCCGGTTGCTTTGACGCCTTATGAACGGAACTTTCAAAACTGGGAAAAAAGCCTTTGGGATCACACTCCCGTTTCGCTGCTGACTTCCAGCCTTAGTACAAGCTGAGTCTAGCAAGTCCAAAGAGACACAATTAACCCAAAGGGCCCTTCGCTGATTCACGTTTTTCTATACCTGCTATTCTGGGTATAGTGAACTGCCTAAAGGACGGACGCTGGAGGATGTCCAAGAGGCCTCTGCATCATCCGTACGCCTGTCGTTTTACAGCACGAAGTGTGCTTCTGTGGAATTTGGAACGCACGCTGACCCTCCCCTTGAGGAATTATTTACCTCACATAAGACGTGTTGGAAGGAAAGAGAAACAGAGTGCTTTGTTCTGTTGAGCTTACCTAGGGCAAGGGCGACCACGACCTTGGCGAGTTAGGGATTCTTGAACTGTGTTTCCGAAGCTGTTTGCAGGTCGGAAAATCAAACCGTCCCAAGGAAAAGTGCAGTGTGCTGCACCTTACTCTGCAAACACAGAGCGACTCTGAAAGGCCTGCGATGCTGGATTTTGCATACAGGGCCTAGAGGATCGTGGAGGTACAGAGTGTGCTGAAGCCGAAACGGTTGCTGACACGAGGTGGCAAGGAGAACGATAAAGCCTCTTACCCATAAACTGACACAGAACAGCAATTTAGGGCTCACGGAGCTGTTGCACTCCTTCACTTAGGGAAGCTAAGTCAAGCTCTTCCTCCGAGGCTTGTGCTCACATCGAGCTTCACATTTGCTATAGAGCAGAGCAGGATGAGCTTGCAACTCGGAACTGCAAGCACAATGCTTCTTTCCACAAAACTAACTCATGGTCTACGCTGAGTCATGCTGGCATGTACTGAAAGGCCTCCCGTTACAAATGCTTTTCAGGTTGCTTTGACGCCTTATGAACGGAGCTTTCAAAACTGGAAAAAAAGCCTTTGGGATTACACTCCTGTTTCCAGGTTGACTTCCAGCCTTAGTACAGGCTGAGTATAGCGTGTCAAAAGAGACACAATTAACCCACTGGCTCCTTCGCTGATTCACGTTTTTCTATACCCGCTATTCTGGGTATAGTGAACTGCCTAAAGGACGGTCGCTGGAGGATGTCCAAGAGGCCTCTGAATCATCCATACGCCTTTCTTTTTACACCACGAACTGTGCTTCTGTGGAATTTGGAACGCACGCTGACCCTCTCCTTGAGGATTTGCTTACCTCACATAAGACGTGTTGGAAGGAAATAGAAACAGAGTGCTTTGTTCTGTTGAGCTTACCTAGGGCAAGGGCGACCACGTCCTTGGCGAATTAGGGATTCTTGAACAGTGTTTCCGAAGCTGTTTGGAGGTCGGAAAATCAAACCGTCCCAAGGAAAAGTGCAGTGTGCTGCACCTTACTCTGCACACACAGAGCGACTCTGAAAGGCCTGCGATGCTGGATTTTGCATACAGGGCCCAGAGAATCCTGGAGGTACAGAGTGTGCTGAAGCCGAAACGGTTGCTGACACGAGGTGGCAAGGAGGACGATAAAGCCTCTTCCCCATAAACTGACACAGAACAGCAATTTAGGGCTCACGGAACTGTTGCACTCCTTCACTTAGGGAGCTAAGTCAAGCTCTTCCTCCGAGGCTATTGCTCACATTGAGATTCACATTTGCTAAACAGCAGAGCAGGATGAGCTTGAAACTAGGAAGTGCAAGCACAATGCTTCTTTCCACAAAACTAACTCATGGTCTACGCTGAGTCATGCTGGCATGTACTGAAAGGCCTGCCGTTACAAATGTTTTTCAGGTTGCTTTGACGCCTTATGAACGGAGCTTTCAAAACTGGAAAAAAAGGCTTTGGGATCACACTCCTGTTTCCAGGTTGACTTCCAGCCTTAGTACAGGCTGAGTCTAGCGTGTTAAAAGAGACACAATTAACCCACTGGGCTCTTCGCTGATTCACGTGTTTCTATACCCGCTATTCTGGGTATAGTGAACTGCCTAAAGGACGGTCGCTGGAGGATGTCCAAGAGGCCTCTGCATCATCCATACGCCTTTCTTTTTACACCACGAACTGTGCTTCTGTGGAATTTGGAACGCACGCTGACCCTCTCCTTGAGGAATTGCTTACCTCACATAAGACGTGTTGGAAGGAAATAGAAACAGAGTGCTTTGTTCTGTTGAGCTTACCTAGGGCAAGGGCGACCACGTCCTTGGCGAATTAGGGATTCTTGAACTGTGTTTCCGAAGCTGTTTGGAGGTCGGAAAATCAAACCGTCCCAAGGAAAAGTGCAGTGTGCTGCACCTTACTCTGCAAACACAGAGCGACTCTGAAAGTCCTGCGATGCTGGATTTTGCATAGAGGGCCTAGAGCATCGTGGAGGTACAGAGTGTGCTGAAGCCGAAAAGGTTGCTGACACGAGGTGGCAAGGAGAACGATAAAGCCTCTTACCCATAAACTGACACAGAACAGCAATTTAGGGCTCACGGAGCTGTTGCACTCCTTCACTTAGGGAAGCTAAGTCAAGCTCTTCCTCCGAGGCTTGTGCTCACATTGAGCTTCACATTTGCTATAGAGCAGAGCAGGATGAGCTTGAAACTAGGAAGTGCAAGCACAATGCTTCTTTCCACAAAACTAACTCATGGTCTACGCTGAGTCATGCTGGCATGTATAGAAAGGCCTTCCGCTACAAATGCTTTTCAGGTTGCTTTGACGCCTTATGAACGGAGCTTTCAAAACTGGAAAAAAAGCCTTTGGGATCACACTCCTGTTTCCAGGTTGACTTCCAGCCTTAGTACAGGCTGAGTCTAGCGTGTCAAAAGAGACACAATTAACCCACTGGCTCCTTCGCTGATTCACGGTTTTCTATACCCGCTATTCTGGGTATAGTGAACTGCCTAAAGGACGGACGCTGGAGGATGTCCAAGAGGCCTCTGCATCATCCATACGCCTTTCTTTTTTCACCACGAACTGTGCTTCTGTGGAATTTGGAACGCACGCCGACCCTCTCCTTGAGGAATTGCTTACCTCCCATAAGACGTGTTGGAAGGAAAGAGAAACAGAGTGCTTATTTCTGTTGAGCTTACCTAGGGCAAGGGCGACCACGTCCTTGGCGAGTTAGGGATTCTTGAACTGTGTTCCAGAAGCTGTTTGGAGGTCGGAAAATCAAACCGTCCCAAGGAAAAGTGCAGTGTGCTGCACCTTACTCTGCACACACAGAGCGACTCTGAAAGGCCTGCGATGCTGGATTTTGCATACAGGGCCCAGAGAATCGTGGAGGTACAGAGTGTGCTGAAGCCAAAATGGTTGCTGACACGAGGTGGCATGGAGAACGATAAAGCCTCTTACCCATAAACTGACACAGAACAGCAATTTAGGGCTCACGGAGCTGTTGCACTCCTTCACTTAGGGAAGCTAAGTCAATCTCTTCCTTCGAGGCTTGTGCTCACATTGAGCTTCACATTTGCTATAGAGCAGAGCAGGATGAGCTTGCAACTAGGAAGTGCAAGCACAATGCTTCTTTCCACAAAACTAACTCATGGTCTACGCTGAGTCATGCTGGCATGTACTGAAAGGCCTGCTGTTCCAATGCTTTTCAGGTTGCTTTGACGCCTTATGAACGGAACTTTCAAAACTGGGAAAAAACCCTTTGGGATCACACTCCCGTTTCGCTGCTGACTTCCAGCCTTAGTACAAGCTGAGTCTAGCAAGTCCAAAGAGACACAATTAACCCAAAGGGCCCTTCGCTGATTCACGTTTTTCTATACCTGCTATTCTGGGTATAGTGAACTGCCTAAAGGACGGACGCTGGAGGATGTCCAAGAGGCCTCTGCATCATCCGTACGCCTGTCGTTTTACAGCACGAAGTGTGCTTCTGTGGAATTTGTAACGCACGCTGACCCTCCCCTTGAGGAATTATTTACCTCACATAAGACGTGTTGGAAGGAAAGAGAAACAGAGTGCTTTGTTCTGTTGAGCTTACCTAGGGCAAGGGCGACCACGACCTTGGCGAGTTAGGGATTCTTGAACTGTGTTTCCGAAGCTGTTTGCAGGTCGGAAAATCAAACCGTCCCAAGGAAAAGTGCAGTGTGCTGCACCTTACTCTGCACACACAGAGCGACTCTGAAAGGCCTGCGATGCTGTATTTTGCATACAGGGCCTAGACCATCGTGGATGTACAGAGTGTGCTGAAGCCGAAACGGTTGCTGACACGAGGTGGCAAGGAGAACGATAAAGCCTCTTCCCCATAAACTGACACAGAACAGCAATTTAGGGCTCACGGAGCTGTTGCACTCCTTCACTTAGGGAAGCTAAGTCAAGCTCTTCCTCCGAGGCTTGTGCTCACATTGAGCTTCACATTTGCTATAGAGCAGAGCAGGATGAGCTTGCAACTAGGAAGTGCTAGCACAATGCTTCTTTCCACAAAACTAACTCATGGTCTACGCTGAGTCATGCTGGCATGTACTGAAAGGCCTGCTGTTACAAATGCTTTTCAGGTTGCTTTGACGCCTTATGAACGGAACTTTCAAAACTGGGAAAAAAGCCTTTGGGATCACACTCCTGTTTCCAGGTTGACTTCCAGCCTTAGTACAGGTTGAGTCGAGCGTGTCAAAAGAGACACAATTAACCCACTGGGCCCTTCGCTGATTCACGTGTTTCTATACCCGCTCTGCTGGGGATAGTGAACTGCCTAAAGGACGGACGCTGGAAGATGTCCAAGAGGCCTCTGCATCATCCGTACGCCTGTCGTTTTACAGCACGAAGTGTGCTTCTGTGGAATTTGGAACGCACGCTGACCCTCCCCTTGAGGAATTGCTTACCTCACATAAGACGTGTTGGAAGGAAAGAGAAACAGAGTGCTTTGTTCTGTTGAGCTTACCTAGGGCAAGGGCGACCACGTCCTTGGCGAATTAGGGATTCTTGAACAGTGTTTCCGAAGCTGTTTGGAGGTTTGAAAATCAAACCGTCCCAAGGAAAAGTGCAGTGTGCTGCACCTTACTCTGCACACACAGAGCGACTCTGAAAGGCCTGCGATGCTGGATTTTGCATACAGGGCCCAGAGAATCGTGGAGGTACAGAGTGTGCTGAAGCCGAAACGGTTGCTGACACGAGGTGGCAAGGAGGACGATAAAGCCTCTTCCCCATAAACTGACACAGAACAGCAATTTAGGGCTCACGGAACTGTTGCACTCCTTCACTTAGGGAGCTAAGTCAAGCTCTTCCTCCGAGGCTATTGCTCACATTGAGATTCACATTTGCTATAGAGCAGAGCAGGATGAGCTTGAAACTAGGAAGTGCAAGCACAATGCTTCTTTCCACAAAACTAACTCATGGTCTACGCTGAGTCATGCTGGCATGTACTGAAAGGCCTGCCGTTACAAATGTTTTTCAGGTTGCTTTGACGCCTTTTGAACGGAGCTTTCAAAACTGGAAAAAAAGGCTTTGGGATCACACTCCTGTTCCCAGGTTGACTTCCAGCCTTAGTACAGGCTGAGTCTAGCGTGTCAAAAGAGACACAATTAACCCACTGGGCTCTTCGCTGATTCACGTGTTTCTATACCCGCTATTCTGGGTATAGTGAACTGCCTAAAGGACGGTCGCTGGAGGATGTCCAAGAGGCCTCTGCATCATCCATACGCCTTTCTTTTTAGACCACGAACTGTGCTTCTGTGGAATTTGGAACGCACGCTGACCCTCTCCTTGAGGAATTGCTTACCTCACAGAAGACGTGTTGGAAGGAAATAGAAACAGAGTGCTTTGTTCTGTTGAGCATACCTAGGGCAAGGGCGACCACGTCCTTGGCGAATTAGGGATTCTTGAACTGTGTTTCCGAAGCTGTTTGGAGGTCGGAAAATCAAACCGTCCCAAGGAAAAGTGCAGTGTGTTGCACCTTACTCTGCACACACAGAGCGACTCTGAAAGTCCTGCGATGCTGGATTTTGCATAGAGGGCCTAGAGCATCGTGGAGGTACACAGTGTGCTGAAGCCAAAATGGTTACTGACACGAGGTGGCAAGGAGGACGATAAAGCCTCTTCCCCATAAACTGACACAGAACAGCAATTTAGGGCTCACGGAACTGTTGCACTCCTTCACTTAGGGAGCTAAGTAAAGCTCTTCCTCCGAGGCTATTGCTCACATTGAGATTCACATTTGCTATAGAGCAGAGCAGGATGAGCTTGCAACTAGGAAGTGCAAGCACAATGCTTCTTTCCACAAAACTACCTCATGGTCTACGCTGAGTCATGCTGGCATGTACTGAAAGGCCTCCCGTTACAAATGTTTTTCAGGTTGCTTTGACGCCTTATGAACGGAGCTTTCAAAACTGGAAAAAAAGGCTTTGGGATCACACTCCTGTTTCCAGGTTGACTTCCAGCCTTAGTACAGGCTGAGTCTAGCGTGTCAAAAGAGACACAATTAACCCACTGGCTCCTTCGCTGATTCACGGTTTTCTATACCCGCTATTCTGGGTATAGTGAACTGCCTAAAGGACGGACGCTGGAGGATGTCCAAGAGGCCTCTGCATCATCCATACGCCTTTCTTTTTTCACCACGAACTGTGCTTCTGTGGAATTTGGAACGCACGCTGACCCTCTCCTTGAGGAATTGCTTACCTCACATAAGACGTGTTGGAAGGAAAGAGAAACAGAGTGCTTATTTCTGTTGAGCTTACCTAGGGCAAGGGCGACCACGTCCTTGGCGAGTTAGGGATTCTTGAACTGTGTTCCAGAAGCTGTTTGGAGGTCGGAAAATCAAACCGTCCCAAGGAAAAGTGCAGTGTGCTGCACCTTACTCTGCACACACAGAGCGACTCTGAAAGGCCTGCGATGCTGGATTTTGCATACAGGGCCCAGAGAATCGTGGAGGTACACAGTGTGCTGAAGCCAAAATGGTTGCTGACACGAGGTGGCATGGAGAACGATAAAGCCTCTTCCCTATAAACTGACACAGAACAGCAATTTAGGGCTCACGGAGCTGTTGCACTCCTTCACTTAGGGAAGCTAAGTCAAGCTCTTCCTCCGAGGCTTGTGCTCACATCGAGCTTCACATTTGCTATAGAGCAGAGCAGGATGAGCTTGCAACTCGGAACTGCAAGCACAATGCTTCTTTCCACAAAACTAACTCATGGTCTACGCTGAGTCATGCTGGCATGTACTGAAAGGCCTGCTGTTACAAATGCTTTTCAGGTTGCTTTGACGCCTTATGAACGGAACTTTCAAAACTGGGAAAAAAGCCTTTGGGATCACACTCCCGTTTCGCTGCTGACTTCCAGCCTTAGTACAAGCTGAGTCTAGCTAGTCCAAAGAGACACAATTAACCCAATGGGCCCTTCGCTGATTCACGTTTTTCTATACCCGCTATTCTGGGTATAGTGAACTGCCTAAAGGACGGACGCTGGCGGATGTCCAAGAGGCCTCTGCATCATCCGTACGCCTGTCGTTTTACAGCACGAAGTGTGCTTCTGTGGAATTTGGAACGCACGCTGACCCTCCCCTTGAGGAATTATTTACCTCACATAAGACGTGTTGGAAGGAAAGAGAAACAGAGTGCTTTGTTCTGTTGAGCTTACCTAGGGCAAGGGCGACCACGACCTTGGCGAGTTAGGGATTCTTGAACTGTGTTTCCGAAGCTGTTTGCAGGTCGGAAAATCAAACCGTCCCAAGGAAAAGTGCAGTGTGCTGCACCTTACTCTGCAAACACAGAGCGACTCTGAAAGGCCTGCGATGCTGGATTTTGCATACAGGGCCTAGAGGATCGTGGAGGTACAGAGTGTGCTGAAGCCGAAACGGTTGCTGACACGAGGTGGCAAGGAGAACGATAAAGCCTCTTCCCCATAAACTGACACAGAACAGCAATTTAGGGATCACGGAGCTGTTGCACTCCTTCACGTAGGGAAGCTAAGTCAAGCTCTTCCTCCGAGGCTTGTGCTCACATAGAGCTTCACATTTGCTATAGAGCAGAGCAGGATGAGCTTGCAACTCGGAACTGCAAGCACAATGCTTCTTTCCACAAAACTAACTCATGGTCTACGCTGAGTCATGCTGGCATGTACTGAAAGGCCTCCCGTTACAAATGCTTTTCAGGTTGCTTTGACGCCTTATGAACGGAGCTTTCAAAACTGGAAAAAAAGGCTTTGGGATCACACTCCTGTTTCCAGGTTGACTTCCAGCCTTAGTACAGGCTGAGTCTAGCGTGTCAAAAGAGACACAATTAACCCACTGGGCCCTTCGCTGATTCACGTGTTTCTATACCCGCTATGCTGGGTATAGTGAACTGCCTAAAGGACGGACGCTGGCGGATGTCCAAGAGGCCTCTGCATCATCCGTACGCCTGTCGTTTTACAGCACGAAGTGTGCTTCTGTGGAATTTGGAACGCACGCTGACCCTCCCCTTGAGGAATTATTTACCTCACATAAGACGTGTTGGAAGGAAAGAGAAACAGAGTGCTTTGTTCTGTTGAGCTTACCTAGGGCAAGGGCGACCACGTCCTTGGCGAGTTAGGGATTCTTGAACTGTGTTTCCGAAGCTGTTTGCAGGTCGGAAAATCAAACCGTCCCAAGGAAAAGTGCAGTGTGCTGCACCTTACTCTGCAAACACAGAGCGACTCTGAAAGGCCTGCGATGCTGGATTTTGCATACAGGGCCTAGAGCATCGTGGAGGTACAGAGTGTGCTGAAGCCGAAACGGTTGCTGACACGAGGTGGCAAGGAGAACGATAAAGCCTCTTCCCCATAAACTGACACAGAACAGCAATTTAGGGCTCACGGAGCTGTTGCACTCCTTCACTTACGGAAGCGAAGTCAAGCTCTTCCTCCGAGGCTTGTGCTCACATAGAGCTTCACATTTGCTATAGAGCAGAGCAGGATGAGCTTGCAACTCGGAACTGCAAGCACAATGCTTCTTTCCACAAAACTAACTCATGGTCTACGCTGAGTCATGCTGGCATGTACTGAAAGGCCTCCCGTTACAAATGCTTTTCAGGTTGCTTTGACGCCTTATGAACGGAGCTTTCAAAACTGGAAAAAAAGCCTTTGGGATTACACTCCTGTTTCCAGGTTGACTTCCAGCCTTAGTACAGGCTGAGTATAGCGTGTCAAAAGAGACACAATTAACCCACTGGCTCCTTCGCTGATTCACGTTTTTCTATACCCGCTATTCTGGGTATAGTGAACTGCCTAAAGGACGGTCGCTGGAGGATGTCCAAGAGGCCTCTGAATCATCCATACGCCTTTCTTTTTACACCACGAACTGTGCTTCTGTGGAATTTGGAACGCACGCTGACCCTCTCCTTGAGGAATTGCTTACCTCACATAAGACGTGTTTGAAGGAAATAGAAACAGAGTGCTTTGTTCTGTTGAGCTTACCTAGGGCAAGGGCGACCACGTCCTTGGCGAATTAGGGATTCTTAAACAGTGTTTCCGAAGCTGTTTGGAGGTCGGAAAATCAAACCGTCCCAAGGAAAAGTGCAGTGTGCTGCACCTTACTCTGCACACACAGAGCGACTCTGAAAGGCCTGCGATGCTGGATTTTGCATACAGGGCCCAGAGAATCGTGGAGGTACACAGTGTGCTGAAGCCAAAATGGTTGCTGACACGAGGTGGCATGGAGAACGATAAAGCCTCTTCCCTATAAACTGACACAGAACAGCAATTTAGGGCTCACGGAGCTGTTGCACTCCTTCACTTAGGGAAGCTAAGTCAAGCTCTTCCTCCGAGGCTTGTGCTCACATTGAGCTTCACATTTGCTATAGAGCAGAGCAGGATGAGCTTGAAACTAGGAAGTGCAAGCACAATGCTTCTTTCCACAAAACTAACTCATGGTCTACGCTGAGTCATGCTGGCATGTACTGAAAGGCCTGCTGTTACAAATGCTTTTCAGGTTGCTTTGACGCCTTATGAACGGAACTTTCAAAACTGGGAAAAAAGCCTTTGGGATCACACTCCCGTTTCGCTGCTGACTTCCAGCCTTACTACAAGCTGAGTCTAGCAAGTCCAAAGAGACACAATTAACCCAATGGACCCTTCACTGATTCACGATTTTCTATACCCGCTATTCTGGGTATAGTGAACTGCCTAAAGGACGGACGCTGGCGGATGTCCAAGAGGCCTCTGCATCATCCGTACGCCTGTCGTTTTACAGCACGAAGTGTGCTTCTGTGGAATTTGGAACGCACGCTGACCCTCCCCTTGAGGAATTATTTACCTCACATAAGACGTGTTGGAAGGAAAGAGAAACAGAGTGCTTTGTTCTGTTGAGCTTACCTAGGGTAAGGGCGACCACGACCTTGGCGAGTTAGGGATTCTTGAACTGTGTTTCCGAAGCTGTTTGCAGGTCGGAAAATCAAACCGTCCCAAGGAAAAGTGCAGTGTGCTGCACCTTACTCTGCACACACAGAGCGACTCTGAAAGGCCTGCGATGCTGGATTTTGCATACAGGGCCTAGAGGATCGTGGAGGTACAGAGTGTGCTGAAGCCGAAACGGTTGCTGACACGAGGTGGCAAGGAGAACGATAAAGCCTCTTCCCCATAAACTGACACAGAACAGCAATTTAGGGCTCACGGAGCTGTTGCACTCCTTCACTTAGGGAAGCTAAGTCAAGCTCTTCCTCCGAGGCTATTGCTCACATTGAGATTCACATTTGCTATAGAGCAGAGCAGGATGAGCTTGAAACTAGGAAGTGCAAGCACAATGCTTCTTTCCACAAAACTAACTCATGGTCTACGCTGAGTCATGCTGGCATGTACTGAAAGGCCTGCCGTTACAAATGTTTTTCAGGTTGCTTTGACGCCTTATGAACGGAGCTTTCAAAACTGGAAAAAAAGGCTTTGGGATCACACTCCTGTTTCCAGGTTGACTTCCAGCCTTAGTACAGGCTGAGTCTAGCGTGTCAAAAGAGACACAATTAACCCACTGGGCCCTTCGCTGATTCACGGTTTTCTATACCCGCTATTCTGGGTATAGTGAACTGCCTAAAGGACGGTCGCTGGAGGATGTCCAAGAGGGCTCTGCATCATCCATACGCCTTTCTTTTTACACCACGAACTGTGCTTCTGTGGAATTTGGAACGCACGCTGACCCTCTCCTTGAGGAATTGCTTACCTCACATAAGACGTGTTGGAAGGAAATAGAAACAGAGTGCTTTGTTCTGTTGAGCTTACTAGGGCAAGGGCGACCACGTCCTTGGCTAATTAGGGATTCTTGAACTGTGTTTCCGAACCTGTTTGGAGGTCGGAAAATCAAACCGTCCCAAGGAAAAGTGCAGTGTGCTGCACCTTACTCTGCAAACACAGAGCGACTCTGAAAGTCCTGCGATGCTGGATTTTGCATAGAGGGCCTAGAGCATCGTGGAGGTACAGAGTGTGCTGAAGCCAAAATGGTTGCTGACACGAGGTGGCATGGAGAACGATAAAGCCTCTTCCCCATAAACTGACACAGAACAGCAATTTAGGGCTCACGGAGCTGTTGCACTCCTTCACTTAGGGAAGCTAAGTCAAGCTCTTCCTCCGAGGCTTGTGCTCACATTGAGCTTCACATTTGCTATAGAGCAGAGCAGGATGAGCTTGAAACTAGGAAGTGCAAGCACAATGCTTCTTTCCACAAAACTAACTCATGGTCTACGCTGAGTCATGCTGGCATGTACTGAAAGGCCTGCTGTTACAAATGCTTTTCAGGTTGCTTTGACGCCTTATGAACGGAACTTTCAAAACTGGGAAAAAAGCCTTTGGGATCACACTCCCGTTTCGCTGCTGACTTCCAGCCTTACTACAAGCTGAGTCTAGCAAGTCCAAAGAGACACAATTAACCCAATGGGCCCTTCACTGATTCACGATTTTCTATACCCGCTATTCTGGGTATAGTGAACTGCCTAAAGGACGGACGCTGGCGGATGTCCAAGAGGCCTCTCCATCATCCGTACGCCTGTCGTTTTACAGCACGAAGTGTGCTTCTGTGGAATTTGGAACGCACGCTGACCCTCCCCTTGAGGAATTATTTACCTCACATAAGACGTGTTGGAAGGAAAGAGAAACAGAGTGCTTTGTTCTGTTGAGCTTACCTAGGGCAAGGGCGACCACGACCTTGGCGAGTTAGGGATTCTTGAACTGTGTTCCAGAAGCTGTTTGCAGGTCGGAAAATCAAACCGTCCCAAGGAAAAGTGCAGTGTGCTGCACCTTACTCTGCACACACAGAGCGACTCTGACAGGCCTGCGATGCTGGATTTTGCATACAGGGCCTAGAGGATCGTGGAGGTACAGAGTGTGCTGAAGCCGAAACGGTTGCTGACACGAGGTGGCAAGGAGAACGATAAAGCCTCTTCCCCATAAACTGACACAGAACAGCAATTTAGGGCTCACGGAGCTGTTGCACTCCTTCACTTAGGGAAGCTAAGTCAAGCTCTTCCTCCGAGGCTATTGCTCACATTGAGATTCACATTTGCTATAGAGCAGAGCAGGATGAGCTTGAAACTAGGAAGTGCAAGCACAATGCTTCTTTCCACAAAACTAACTCATGGTCTACGCTGAGTCATGCTGGCATGTACTGAAAGGACTGCCGTTACAAATGTTTTTCAGGTTGCTTTGACGCCTTATGAACGGAGCTTTCAAAACTGGAAAAAAAGGCTTTGGGATCACACTCCTGTTTCCAGGTTGACTTCCAGCCTTAGTACAGGCTGAGTCTAGCGTGTCAAAAGAGACACAATTAACCCACTGGGCTCTTCGCTGATTCACGTGTTTCTATACCCGCTATTCTGGGTATAGTGAACTGCCTAAAGGACGGTCGCTGGAGGATGTCCAAGAGGCCTCTGCATCATCCATACGCCTTTCTTTTTAGACCACGAACTGTGCTTCTGTGGAATTTGGAACGCACGCTGACCCTCTCCTTGAGGAATTGCTTACCTCACATAAGACGTGTTGGAAGGAAATAGAAACAGAGTGCTTTGTTCTGTTGAGCTTACCTAGGGAAAGGGCGACCACGTCCTTGGCGAATTAGGGATTCTTGAACTGTGTTTCCGAAGCTGTTTGGAGGTCGGAAAATCAAACCGTCCCAAGGAAAAGTGCAGTGTGCTGCACCTTACTCTGCAAACACAGAGCGACTCTGAAAGGCCTGCGATGCTGGATTTTGCATACAGGGCCTAGAGGATCGTGGAGGTACAGAGTGTGCTGAAGCCGAAACGGTTGCTGACACGAGGTGGCAAGGAGAACGATAAAGCCTCTTCCCCATAAACTGACACAGAACAGCAATTTAGGGCTCACGGAGCTGTTGCACTCCTTCACTTAGGCAAGCTAAGTCAAGCTCTTCCTCCGAGGCTTGTGCTCACATAGAGCTTCACATTTGCTATAGAGCAGAGCAGGATGAGCTTGCAACTCGGAACTGCAAGCACAATGCTTCTTTCCACAAAACTAACTCATGGTCTACGCTGAGTCATGCTGGCATGTACTGAAAGGCCTCCCGTTACAAATGCTTTTCAGGTTGCTTTGACGCCTTATGAACGGAGCTTTCAAAACTGGAAAAAAAGCCTTTGGGATTACACTCCTGTTTCCAGGTTGACTTCCAGCCTTAGTACAGGCTGAGTATAGCGTGTCAAAAGAGACACAATTAACCCACTGGCTCCTTCGCTGATTCACGTTTTTCTATACCCGCTATTCTGGGTATAGTGAACTGCCTAAAGGACGGTCGCTGGAGGATGTCCAAGAGGCCTCTGAATCATCCATACGCCTTTCTTTTTACACCACGAACTGTGCTTCTGTGGAATTTGGAACGCACGCTGACCCTCTCCTTGAGGAATTGCTTACCTCACATAAGACGTGTTGGAAGGAAATAGAAACAGAGGGCTTTGTTCTGTTGAGCTTACCTAGGGCAAGGGCGACCACGTCCTTGGCGAATTAGGGATTCTTGAACAGTGTTTCCGAAGCTGTTTGGAGGTCGGAAAATCAAACCGTCCCAAGGAAAAGTGCAGTGTGCTGCACCTTACTCTGCAAACACAGAGCGACTCTGAAAGGCCTGCGATGCTGGATGTTGCATACAGGGCCCAGAGAATCGTGGAGGTACAGAGTGTGCTGAAGCCGAAACGGTTGCTGACACGAGGTGGCAAGGAGGACGATAAAGCCTCTTCCCCATAAACTGACACAGAACAGCAATTTAGGGCTCACGGAACTGTTGCACTCCTTCACTTAGGGAGCTAAGTCAAGCTCTTCCTCCGAGGCTATTGCTCACATTGAGATTCACATTTGCTATAGAGCAGAGCAGGATGAGCTTGAAACTAGGAAGTGCAAGCACAATGCTTCTTTCCACAAAACTAACTCATGGTCTACGCTGAGTCATGCTGGCATGTACTGAAAGGCCTGCCGTTACAAATGTTTTTCAGGTTGCTTTGACGCCTTATGAACGGAGCTTTCAAAACTGGAAAAAAAGGCTTTGGGATCACACTCCTGTTTCCAGGTTGACTTCCAGCCTTAGTACAGGCTGAGTCTAGCGTGTCAAAAGAGACACAATTAACCCACTGGGCTCTTCGCTGATTCACGTGTTTCTATACCCGCTATTCTGGGTATAGTGAACTGCCTAAAGGACGGTCGCTGGAGGATGTCCAAGAGGCCTCTGCATCATCCATACGCCTTTCTTTGTACACCACGAACTGTGCTTCTGTGGAATTTGGAACGCACGCTGACCCTCTCCTTGAGGAATTGCTTACCTCACATAAGACGTGTTGGAAGGAAATAGAAACAGAGTGCTTTGTTCTGTTGAGCTTACCTAGGGCAAGGGCGACCACGTCCTTGGCGAATTAGGGATTCTTGAACTGTGTTTCCGAAGCTGTTTGGAGGTCGGAAAATCAAACCGTCCCAAGGAAAAGTGCAGTGTGCTGCACCTTACTCTGCACACACAGAGCGACTCTGAAAGTCCTGCGATGCTGGATTTTGCATAGAGGGCCTAGAGCATCGTGGAGGTACAGAGTGTGCTGAAGCCGAAACGGTTGCTGACACGAGGTGGCAAGGAGGACGATAAAGCCTCTTCCCCATAAACTGACACAAGAACAGCAATTTAGGGCTCACGGAACTGTTGCACTCCTTCACTTAGGGAGCTAAGTCAAGCTCTTCCTCCGAGGCTATTGCTCACATTGAGATTCACATTTGCTATAGAGCAGAGCAGGATGAGCTTGAAACTAGGAAGTGCAAGCACAATGCTTCTTTCCACAAAACTAACTCATGGTCTACGCTGAGTCATGCTGGCATGTACTGAAAGGCCTCCCGTTACAAATGTTTTTCAGGTTGCTTTGACGCCTTATGAACGGAGCGTTCAAAACTGGAAAAAAAGGCTTTGGGATCACACTCCTGTTTCCAGGTTGACTTCCAGCCTTAGTACAGGCTGAGTCTAGCGTGTCAAAAGAGACACAATTAACCCACTGGGCCCTTCGCAGATTCACGGTTTTCTATACCCGCTATTCTGGGTATAGTGAACTGCCTAAAGGACGGACGCTGGAGGATGTCCAAGAGGCCTCTGCATCATCCATACGCCTTTCTTTTTTCACCACGAACTGTGCTTCTGTGGAATTTGGAACGCACGCCGACCCTCTCCTTGAGGAATTGCTAACCTAACATAAGACGTGTGGGAAGGAAAGAGAAACAGAGTGCTTTGTTCTGTTGAGCTTACCTAGGGCAAGGTCGACCACGTCCTTGGCGAGTTAGGGATTCTTGAACTGTGTTCCAGAAGCTGTTTGGAGGTCGGAAAATCAAACCGTCCCAAGGAAAAGTGCAGTGTGCTGCACCTTACTCTGCACACACAGAGCGACTCTGAAAGGCCTGCGATGCTGGGTTTTGCATACAGGGCCCAGAGAATCGTGGAGGTACAGAGTGTGCTGAAGCCAAAATGGTTGCTGACACGAGGTGGCATGGAGAACGATAAAGCCTCTTCCCTATAAACTGACACAGAACAGCAATTTAGGGCTCACGGAGCTGTTGCACTCCTTCACTTAGGGAAGCTAAGTCAAGCTCTTCCTCCGAGGCTTGTGCTCACATTGAGCTTCACATTTGCTATAGAGCAGAGCAGGATGAGCTTGAAACTAGGAAGTGCAAGCACAATGCTTCTTTCCACAAAACTAACTCATGGTCTACGCTGAGTCATGCTGGCATGTACTGAAAGGCCTGCTGTTACAAATGCTTTTCAGGTTGCTTTGACGCCTTATGAACGGAACTTTCAAAACTGGGAAAAAAGCCTTTGGGATCACACTCCCGTTTCGCTGCTGACTTCCAGCCTTAGTACAAGCTGAGTCTAGCAAGTCCAAAGAGACACAATTAACCCAATGGGCCCTTCGCTGATTCACGATTTTCTATACCCGCTATTCTGGGTATAGTGAACTGCCTAAAGGACGGACGCTGGCGGATGTCCAAGAGGCCTCTGCATCATCCGTACGCCTGTCGTTTTACAGCACGAAGTGTGCTTCTGTGGAATTTGGAACGCACGCTGACCCTCCCCTTGAGGAATTATTTACCTCACATAAGACGTGTTGGAAGGAAAGAGAAACAGAGTGCTTTGTTCTGTTGAGCTTACCTAGGGCAAGGGCGACCACGACCTTGGCGAGTTAGGGATTCTTGAACTGTGTTTCCGAAGCTGTTTGCAGGTCGGAAAATCAAACCGTCCCAAGGAAAAGTGCAGTGTGCTGCACCTTACTCTGCAAACACAGAGCGACTCTGAAAGGCCTGCGATGCTGGATTTTGCATACAGGGCCTAGAGGATCGTGGAGGTACAGAGTGTGCTGAAGCCGAAACGGTTGCTGACACGAGGTGGCAAGGAGAACGATAAAGCCTCTTCCCCATAAACTGACACAGAACAGCAATTTAGGGCTCACGGAGCTGTTGCACTCCTTCACTTAGGGAAGCTAAGTCAAGCTCTTCCTCCGAGGCTTGTGCTCACATAGAGCTTCAAATTTGCTATAGAGCAGAGCAGGATGAGCTTGCAACTCGGAACTGCAAGCACAATGCTTCTTTCCACAAAACTAACTCATGGTCTACGCTGAGTCATGCTGGCATGTACTGAAAGGCCTCCCGTTACAAATGCTTTTCAGGTTGCTTTGACGCCTTATGAACGGAGCTTTCAAAACTGGAAAAAAAGCCTTTGGGATTACACTCCTGTTTCCAGGTTGACTTCCAGCCTTAGTACAGGCTGAGTATAGCGTGTCAAAAGAGACACAATTAACCCACTGGCTCCTTCGCTGATTCACGTTTTTCTATACCCGCTATTCTGGGTATAGTGAACTGCCTAAAGGACGGTCGCTGGAGGATGTCCAAGAGGCCTCTGAATCATCCATACGCCTTTCTTTTTTCACCACGAACTGTGCTTCTGTGGAATTTGGAAAGCACGCTGACCCTCTCCTTGAGGAATTGCTTACCTCACATAAGACGTGTTGGAAGGAAATAGAAACAGAATGCTTTGTTCTGTTGAGCTTACCTAGGGCAAGAGCGACCACGTCCTTGGCGAATTAGGGATTCTTGAACTGTGTTTCCGAAGCTGTTTGGAGGTCGGAAAATCAAACCGTCCCAAGGAAAAGTGCAGTGTGCTGCACCTTACTCTGCACACACAGAGCGACTCTGAAAGGCCTGCGATGCTGGATGTTGCATACAGGGCCCAGAGAATCGTGGAGGTACAGAGTGTGCTGAAGCCGAAACGGTTGCTGACACGAGGTGGCAAGGAGGACGATAAAGCCTCTTCCCCATAAACTGACACAGAACAGCAATTTAGGGCTCACGGAACTGTTGCACTCCTTCACTTAGGGAGCTAAGTCAAGCTCTTCCTCCGAGGCTATTGCTCACATTGAGATTCACATTTGCTATAGAGCAGAGCAGGATGAGCTTGAAACTAGGAAGTGCAAGCACAATGCTTCTTTCCACAAAACTAACTCATGGTCTACGCTGAGTCATGCTGGCATGTACTGAAAGGCCTGCCGTTACAAATGTTTTTCAGGTTGCTTTGACGCCTTATGAACGGAGCTTTCAAAACTGGAAAAAAAGGCTTTGGGATCACACTCCTGTTTCCAGGTTGACTTCCAGCCTTAGTACAGGCTGAGTCTAGCGTGTCAAAAGAGACACAATTAACCCACTGGGCTCTTCGCTGATTCACGTGTTTCTATACCCGCTATTCTGGGTATAGTGAACTGCCTAAAGGACGGTCGCTGGAGGATGTCCAAGAGGCCTCTGCATCATCCATACGCCTTTCTTTTTACACCACGAACTGTGCTTCTGTGGAATTTGGAACGCACGCTGACCCTCTCCTTGAGGAATTGCTTACCTCACATAAGACGTGTTGGAAGGAAATAGAAACAGAGTGCTTTGTTCTGTTGAGCTTACCTAGGGCAAGGGCGACCACGTCCTTGGTGAATTAGGGATTCTTGAACTGTGTTTCCGAAGCTGTTTGGAGGTCGGAAAATCAAACCGTCCCAAGGAAAAGTGCAGTGTGCTGCACCTTACTCTGCACACACAGAGCGACTCTGAAAGTCCTGCGATGCTGGATTTTGCATAGAGGGCCTAGAGCATCGTGGAGGTACAGAGTGTGCTGAAGCCGAAACGGTTGCTGACACGAGGTGGCAAGGAGGACGATAAAGCCTCTTCCCCATAAACTGACACAGAACAGCAATTTAGGGCTCACGGAACTGTTGCACTCCTTCACTTAGGGAGCTAAGTCAAGCTCTTCCTCCGAGGCTATTGCTCACATTGAGATTCACATTTGCTATAGAGCAGAGCAGGATGAGCTTGAAACTAGGAAGTGCAAGCACAATGCTTCTTTCCACAAAACTAACTCATGGTCTACGCTGAGTCATGCTGGCATGTACTGAAAGGCCTCCCGTTACAAATATTTTTCAGGTTGCTTTGACGCCTTATGAACGGAGCTTTCAAAACTGGAAAAAAAGCCTTTGGGATTACACTCCTGTTTCCAGGTTGACTTCCAGCCTTAGTACAGGCTGAGTCTAGCGTGTCAAAAGAGACACAATTAACCCACTGGGCCCTTCGCTGATTCACGGTTTTCTATACCCGCTATTCTGGGTATAGTGAACTGCCTAAAGGACGGTCGCTGGAGGATGTCCAAGAGGCCTCTGCATCATCCATATGCCTTTCTTTTTACACCACGAACTGTGCTTCTGTGGAATTTGGAACGCACGCTGACCCTCTCCTTGAGGAATTGCTTACCTCACATAAGACGTGTTGGAAGGAAATAGAAACAGAGTGCTTTGTTCTGCTGAGCTTACCTAGGGCAAGGGCGACCACGTCCTTGGCTAATTAGGGATTCTTGAACTGTGTTTCCGAAGCTGTTTGGAGGTCGGAAAATCAAAGCGTCCCAAGGAAAAGTGCAGTGTGCTGCACCTTACTCTGCAAACACAGAGCGACTCTGAAAGTCCTGCGATGCTGGATTTTGCATAGAGGGCCTAGAGCATCGTGGAGGTACAGAGTGTGCTGAAGCCAAAATGGTTGCTGACACGAGGTGGCATGGAGAACGATAAAGCCTCTTCCCTATAAACTGACACAGAACAGCAATTTAGGGCTCACGGAGCTGTTGCACTCCTTCACTTAGGCAAGCTAAGTCAAGCTCTTCCTCCGAGGCTTGTGCTCACATTGAGATTCACATTTGCTATAGAGCAGAGCAGGATGAGCTTGAAACTAGGAAGTGCAAGCACAATGCTTCTTTCCACAAAACTAACTCATGGTCTACGCTGAGTCATGCTGGCATGTACTGAAAGGCCTGCCGTTACAAATGTTTTTCAGGTTGCTTTGACGCCTTATGAACGGAGCTTTCAAAACTGGAAAAAAAGGCTTTGGGATCACACTCCTGTTTCCAGGTTGACTTCCAGCCTTAGTACAGGCTGAGTCTAGCGTGTCAAAAGAGACACAATTAACCCACTGGGCCCTTCGCTGATTCACGGTTTTCTATACCCGCTATTCTGGGTATAGTGAACTGCCTAAAGGACGGTCGCTGGAGGATGTCCAAGAGGCCTCTGCATCATCCATACGCCTTTCTTTTTACACCACGAACTGTGCTTCTGTGGAATTTGGAACGCACGCTGACCCTCTCCTTGAGGAATTGCTTACCTCACATAAGACGTGTTGGAAGGAAATAGAAACAGAGTGCTTTGTTCTGTTGAGCTTACCTAGGGCAAGGGCGACCACGTCCTTGGCGAATTAGGGATTCTTGAACTGTGTTTCCGAAGCTGTTTGGAGGTCGTAAAATCAAACCGTCCCAAGGAAAAGTGCAGTGTGCTGCACCTTACTCTGCACACACAGAGCGACTCTGAAAGTCCTGCGATGCTGGATTTTGCATAGAGGGCCTAGAGCATCGTGGAGGTACAGAGTGTGCTGAAGCCGAAACGGTTGCTGACACGAGGTGGCAAGGAGGACGATAAAGCCTCTTCCCCATAAACTGACACAGAACAGCAATTTAGGGCTCACGGAACTGTTGCACTCCTTCACTTAGGGAGCTAAGTCAAGCTCTTCCTCCGAGGCTATTGCTCACATTGAGATTCACATTTGCTATAGAGCAGAGCAGGATGAGCTTGAAACTAGGAAGTGCAAGCACAATGCTTCTTTCCACAAAACTAACTCATGGTCTACGCTGAGTCATGCTGGCATGTACTGAAAGGCCTGCCGTTACAAATGTTTTTCAGGTTGCTTTGACGCCTTATGAACGGAGCTTTCAAAACTGGAAAAAAAGGCTTTGGGATCACACTCCTGTTTCCAGGTTGACTTCCAGCCTTAGTACAGGCTGAGTCTAGCGTGTCAAAAGAGACACAATTAACCCACTGGGCCCTTCGCTGATTCACGGTTTTCTATACCCGCTATTCTGGGTATAGTGAACTGCCTAAAGGACGGTCGCTGGAGGATGTCCAAGAGGCCTCTGCATCATCCATACGCCTTTCTTTTTACACCACGAACTGTGCTTCTGTGGAATTTGGAACGCACGGTGACCCTCTCCTTGAGGAATTGCTTACCTCACATAAGACGTGTTGGAAGGAAATAGAAACAGAGTGCTTTGTTCTGTTGAGCTTACCTAGGGCAAGGGCGACCACGTCCTTGGCTAATTAGGGATTCTTGAACTGTTTTTCCGAAGCTGTTTGGAGGTCGGAAAATCAAACCGTCCCAAGGAAAAGTGCAGTGTGCTGCACCTTACTCTGCACACACAGAGCGACTCTGAAAGGCCTGCGATGCTGGATTTTGCATAGAGGGCCTAGAGCATCGTGGAGGTACAGAGTGTGCTGAAGCCGAAAAGGTTGCTGACACGAGGTGGCAAGGAGAACGATAAAGCCTCTTACCCATAAACTGACACAGAACAGCAATTTAGGGCTCACGGAGCTGTTGCACTCCTTCACTTAGGCAAGCTAAGTCAAGCTCTTCCTCCGAGGCTTGTGCTCACATTGAGCTTCACATTTGCTATAGAGCAGAGCAGGATGAGCTTGCAACTAGGAAGTGCAAGCACAATGCTTCTTTCCACAAAACTAACTATGGTCTACGCTGAGTCATGCTGGCATGTATAGAAAGGCCTTCCGCTACAAATGCTTTTCAGGTTGCTTTGACGCCTTATGAACGGAGCTTTCAAAACTGGAAAAAAAGCCTTTGGGATCACACTCCTGTTTCCAGGTTGACTTCCAGCCTTAGTACAGGCTGAGTCTAGCGTGTCAAAAGTGACACAATTAACCCACTGGGCCCTTCGCTGATTCACGGTTTTCTATACCCGCTATTCTGGGTATAGTGAACTGCCTAAAGGACGGACGCTGGAGGATGTCCAAGAGGCCTCTGCATCATCCATACGCCTTTCTTTTTTCACCACGAACTGTGCTTCTGTGGAATTTGGAACGCACGCTGACCCTCTCCTTGAGGAATTGCTTACCTCACATAAGACGTGTTGGAAGGAAAGAGAAACAGAGTGCTTATTTCTGTTGAGCTTACCTAGGGCAAGGGCGACCACGTCCTTGGCGAGTTAGGGATTCTTGAACTGCGTTCCAGAAGCTGTTTGGAGGTCGGAAAATCAAACCGTCCCAAGGAAAAGTGCAGTGTGCTGCACCTTACTCTGCAAACACAGAGCGACTCTGAAAAGCCTGCGATGCTGGATTTTGCATACAGGGCCCAGAGAATCGTGGAGGTACACAGTGTGCTGAAGCCAAAATGGTTGCTGACACGAGGTGGCATGGAGAACGATAAAGCCTCTTCCCTATAAACTGACACAGAACAGCAATTTAGGGCTCACGGAGCTGTTGCACTCCTTCACTTAGGGAAGCTAAGTCAATCTCTTCCTTCGAGGCTTGTGCTCACATGGAGCTTCACATTTGCTATAGAGCAGAGCAGGATGAGCTTGCAACTAGGAAGTGCAAGCACAATGCTTCTTTCCACAAAACTAACTCATGGTCTACGCTGAGTCATGCTGGCATGTACTGAAAGGCCTGCTGTTACAAATGCTTTTCAGGTTGCTTTGACGCCTTATGAACGGAACTTTCAAAACTGGGAAAAAAGCCTTTGGGATCACACTCCCGTTTCGCTGCTGACTTCCAGCCTTAGTACAAGCTGAGTCTAGCAAGTCCAAAGAGACACAATTAACCCAAAGGGCCCTTCGCTGATTCACGTTTTTCTATACCTGCTATTCTGGGTATAGTGAACTGCCTAAAGGACGGACGCTGGAGGATGTCCAAGAGGCCTCTGCATCATCCGTACGCCTGTCGTTTTACAGCACGAAGTGTGCTTCTGTGGAATTTGGAACGCACGCTGACCCTCCCCTTGAGGAATTATTTACCTCACATAAGACGTGTTGGAAGGAAAGAGAAACAGAGTGCTTTGTTCTGTTGAGCTTACCTAGGGCAAGGGCGACCACGACCTTGGCGAGTTAGGGATTCTTGAACTGTGTTTCCGAAGCTGTTTGCAGGTCGGAAAATCAAACCGTCCCAAGGAAAAGTGCAGTGTGCTGCACCTTACTCTGCAAACACAGAGCGACTCTGAAAGGCCTGCGATGCTGGATTTTGCATACAGGGCCTAGAGGATCGTGGAGGTACAGAGTGTGCTGAAGCCGAAACGGTTGCTGACACGAGGTGGCAAGGAGAACGATAAAGCCTCTTCCCCATAAACTGACACAGAACAGCAATTTAGGGCTCACGGAGCTGTTGCACTCCTTCACTTAGGGAAGCTAAGTCAAGCTCTTCCTCCGAGGCTTGTGCTCACATCGAGCTTCACATTTGCTATAGAGCAGAGCAGGATGAGCTTGCAACTCGGAACTGCAAGCACAATGCTTCTTTCCACAAAACTAACTCATGGTCTACGCTGAGTCATGCTGGCATGTACTGAAAGGCCTCCGGTTACAAATGCTTTTCAGGTTGCTTTGACGCCTTATGAACGGAGCTTTCAAAACTGGAAAAAAAGCCTTTGGGATCACACTCCTGTTTCCAGGTTGACTTCCAGCCTTAGTACAGGCTGAATCTAGCGTGTCAAAAGAGACACAATTAACCCACTGGCTCCTTCGCTGATTCACGGTTTTCTATACCCGCTATTCTGGGTATAGTGAACTGCCTAAAGGACGGACGCTGGAGGATGTCCAAGAGGCCTCTTCATCATCCATACGGCTTTCTTTTTTCACCACGAACTGTGCTTCTGTGCAATTTGGAACGCACGCCGACCCTCTCCTTGAGGAATTGCTAACCTAACATAAGACGTGTGGGAAGGAAAGAGAAACAGAGTGCTTTGTTCTGTTGAGCTTACCTAGGGCAAGGTCGACCACGTCCTTGGCGAGTTAGGGATTCTTGAACTGTGTTCCAGAAGCTGTTTGGAGGTCGGAAAATCAAACCGTCCCAAGGAAAAGTGCAGTGTGCTGCACCTTACTCTGCACACACAGAGCGACTCTGAAAGGCCTGCGATGCTGGCTTTTGCATACAGGGCCCAGAGAATCGTGGAGGTACACAGTGTGCTGAAGCCAAAATGGTTGCTGACACGAGGTGGCATGGAGAACGATAAAGCCTCTTCCCTATAAACTGACACAGAACAGCAATTTAGGGCTCACGGAGCTGTTGCACTCCTTCACTTAGGGAAGCTAAGTCAAGCTCTTCCTCCGAGGCTTGTGCTTACATTGAGCTTCACATTTGCTATAGAGCAGAGCAGGATGAGCTTGCAACTAGGAAGTGCAAGCACAATGCTTCTTTCCACAAAACTAACTATGGTCTACGCTGAGTCATGCTGGCATGTATAGAAAGGCCTTCCGCTACAAATGCTTTTCAGGTTGCTTTGACGCCTTATGAACGGAGCTTTCAAAACTGGAAAAAAAGCCTTTGGGATCACACTCCTGTTTCCAGGTTGACTTCCAGCCTTAGTACAGGCTGAGTCTAGCGTGTCAAAAGTGACACAATTAACCCACTGGGCCCTTCGCTGATTCACGGTTTTCTATACCCGCTATTCTGGGTATAGTGAACTGCCTAAAGGACGGACGCTGGAGGATGTCCAAGAGGCCTCTGCATCATCCATACGCCTTTCTTTTTTCACCACGAACTGTGCTTCTGTGGAATTTGGAACGCACGCTGACCCTCTCCTTGAGGAATTGCTTACCTCACATAAGACGTGTTGGAAGGAAAGAGAAACAGAGTGCTTATTTCTGTTGAGCTTACCTAGGGCAAGGGCGACCACGTCCTTGGCGAGTTAGGGATTCTTGAACTGCGTTCCAGAAGCTGTTTGGAGGTCGGAAAATCAAACCGTCCCAAGGAAAAGTGCAGTGTGCTGCACCTTACTCTGCAAACACAGAGCGACTCTGAAAAGCCTGCGATGCTGGATTTTGCATACAGGGCCCAGAGAATCGTGGAGGTACACAGTGTGCTGAAGCCAAAATGGTTGCTGACACGAGGTGGCATGGAGAACGATAAAGCCTCTTCCCTATAAACTGACACAGAACAGCAATTTAGGGCTCACGGAGCTGTTGCACTCCTTCACTTAGGGAAGCTAAGTCAATCTCTTCCTTCGAGGCTTGTGCTCACATGGAGCTTCACATTTGCTATAGAGCAGAGCAGGATGAGCTTGCAACTAGGAAGTGCAAGCACAATGCTTCTTTCCACAAAACTAACTCATGGTCTACGCTGAGTCATGCTGGCATGTACTGAAAGGCCTGCTGTTACAAATGCTTTTCAGGTTGCTTTGACGCCTTATGAACGGAACTTTCAAAACTGGGAAAAAAGCCTTTGGGATCACACTCCCGTTTCGCTGCTGACTTCCAGCCTTAGTACAAGCTGAGTCTAGCAAGTCCAAAGAGACACAATTAACCCAAAGGGCCCTTCGCTGATTCACGTTTTTCTATACCTGCTATTCTGGGTATAGTGAACTGCCTAAAGGACGGACGCTGGAGGATGTCCAAGAGGCCTCTGCATCATCCGTACGCCTGTCGTTTTACAGCACGAAGTGTGCTTCTGTGGAATTTGGAACGCACGCTGACCCTCCCCTTGAGGAATTATTTACCTCACATAAGACGTGTTGGAAGGAAAGAGAAACAGAGTGCTTTGTTCTGTTGAGCTTACCTAGGGCAAGGGCGACCACGACCTTGGCGAGTTAGGGATTCTTGAACTGTGTTTCCGAAGCTGTTTGCAGGTGGGAAAATCAAACCGTTCCAAGGAAAAGTGCAGTGTGCTGCACCTTACTCTGCAAACACAGAGCGACTCTGAAAGGCCTGCGATGCTGGATTTTGCATACAGGGCCTAGAGGATCGTGGAGGTACAGAGTGTGCTGAAGCCGAAACGGTTGCTGACACGAGGTGGCAAGGAGAACGATAAAGCCTCTTCCCCATAAACTGACACAGAACAGCAATTTAGGGCTCACGGAGCTGTTGCACTCCTTCACTTAGGGAAGCTAAGTCAAGCTCTTCCTCCGAGGCTTGTGCTCACATAGAGCTTCACATTTGCTATAGAGCAGAGCAGGATGAGCTTGCAACTCGGAACTGCAAGCACAATGCTTCTTTCCACAAAACTAACTCATGGTCTACGCTGAGTCATGCTGGCATGTACTGAAAGGCCTCCGGTTACAAATGCTTTTCAGGTTGCTTTGACGCCTTATGAACGGAGCTTTCAAAACTGGAAAAAAAGCCTTTGGGATCACACTCCTGTTTCCAGGTTGACTTCCAGCCTTAGTACAGGCTGAGTCTAGCGTGTCAAAAGAGACACAATTAACCCACTGGCTCCTTCGCTGATTCACGGTTTTCTATACCCGCTATTCTGGGTATAGTGAACTGCCTAAAGGACGGACGCTGGAGGATGTCCAAGAGGCCTCTTCATCATCCATACGGCTTTCTTTTTTCACCACGTACTGTGCTTCTGTGCAATTGGGAACGCACGCCGACCCTCTCCTTGAGGAATTGCTAACCTAACATAAGACGTGTGGGAAGGAAAGAGAAACAGAGTGCTTTGTTCTGTTGAGCTTACCTAGGGCAAGGTCGACCACGTCCTTGGCGAGTTAGGGATTCTTGAACTGTGTTCCAGAAGCTGTTTGGAGGTCGGAAAATCAAACCGTCCCAAGGAAAAGTGCAGTGTGCTGCACCTTACTCTGCACACACAGAGCGACTCTGAAAGGCCTGCGATGCTGGCTTTTGCATACAGGGCCCAGAGAATCGTGGAGGTACACAGTGTGCTGAAGCCAAAATGGTTGCTGACACGAGGTGTCATGGAGAACGATAAAGCCTCTTCCCTATAAACTGACACAGAACAGCAATTTAGGGCTCACGGAGCTGTTGCACTCCTTCACTTAGGGAAGCTAAGTCAAGCTCTTCCTCCGAGGCTTGTGCTTACATTGAGCTTCACATTTGCTATAGAGCAGAGCAGGATGAGCTTGAAACTAGGAAGTGCAAGCACAATGCTTCTTTCCACAAAACTAACTCATGGTCTACGCTGAGTCATGCTGGCATGTACTGAAAGGCCTGCTGTTACAAATGCTTTTCAGGTTGCTTTGACGCCTTATGAACGGAACTTTCAAAACTGGGAAAAAAGCCTTTGGGATCACACTCCCGTTTCGCTGCTGACTTCCAGCCTTAGTACAAGCTGAGTCTAGCAAGTCCAAAGAGACACAATTAACCCAATGGGCCCTTCGCTGAATCACGATTTTCTATACCCGCTATTCTGGGTATAGTGAACTGCCTAAAGGACGGACGCTGGCGGATGTCCAAGAGGCCTCTGCATCATCCGTACGCCTGTCGTTTTACAGCACGAAGTGTGCTTCTGTGGAATTTGGAACACACGCTGACCCTCCCCTTGAGGAATTATTTACCTCACATAAGACGTGTTGGAAGGAAAGAGAAACAGAGTGCTTTGTTCTGTTGAGCTTACCTAGGGCAAGGGCGACCACGACCTTGGCGAGTTAGGGATTCTTGAACTGTGTTTCCGAAGCTGTTTGCAGGTCGGAAAATCAAACCGTCCCAAGGAAAAGTGCAGTGTGCTGCACCTTACTCTGCAAACACAGAGCGACTCTGAAAGGCCTGCGATGCTGGATTTTGCATACAGGGCCTAGAGGATCGTGGAGGTACAGAGTGTGCTGAAGCCGAAACGGTTGCTGACACGAGGTGGCAAGGAGAACGATAAAGCCTCTTCCCCATAAACTGACACAGAACAGCAATTTAGGGCACACGGAGCTGTTGCACTCCTTCACTTAGGCAAGCTAAGTCAAGCTCTTCCTCCGAGGCTTGTGCTCACATAGAGCTTCACATTTGCTATAGAGCAGAGCAGGATGAGCTTGCAACTCGGAACTGCAAGCACAATGCTTCTTTCCACAAAACTAACTCATGGTCTACGCTGAGTCATGCTGGCATGTACTGAAAGGCCTCCCGTTACAAATGCTTTTCAGGTTGCTTTGACGCCTTATGAACGGAGCTTTCAAAACTGGAAAAAAAGCCTTTGGGATTACACTCCTGTTTCCAGGTTGACTTCCAGCCTTAGTACAGGCTGAGTATAGCGTGTCAAAAGAGACACAATTAACACACTGGCTCCTTCGCTGATTCACGTTTTTCTATACCCGCTATTCTGGGTATAGTGAACTGCCTAAAGGACGGTCGCTGGAGGATGTCCAAGAGGCCTCTGAATCATCCATACGCCTTTCTTTTTACACCACGAACTGTGCTTCTGTGGAATTTGGAACGCACGCTGACCCTCTCCTTGAGGAATTGCTTACCTCACATAAGACGTGTTGGAAGGAAATAGAAACAGAGGGCTTTGTTCTGTTGAGCTTACCTAGGGCAAGGGCGACCACGTCCTTGGCGAATTAGGGATTCTTGAACAGTGTTTCCGAAGCTGTTTGGAGGTCGGAAAATCAAACCGTCCCAAGGAAAAGTGCAGTGTGCTGCACCTTACTCTGCACACACAGAGCGACTCTGAAAGGCCTGCGATGCTGGATGTTGCATACAGGGCCCAGAGAATCGTGGAGGTACAGAGTGTGCTGAAGCCGAAACGGTGGCTGACACGAGGTGGCAAGGAGGACGATAAAGCCTCTTCCCCATAAACTGACACAGAACAGCAATTTAGGGCTCACGGAACTGTTGCACTCCTTCACTTAGGGAGCTAAGTCAAGCTCTTCCTCCGAGGCTATTGCTCACATTGAGATTCACATTTGCTATAGAGCAGAGCAGATGGGCTTGAAACTAGGAAGTGCAAGCACAATGCTTCTTTCCACAAAACTAACTCATGGTCTACGCTGAGTCATGCTGGCATGTACTGAAAGGCCTGCCGTTACAAATGTTTTTCAGGTTGATTTGACGCCTTATGAACGGAGCTTTCAAAACTGGAAAAAAAGGCTTTGGGATCACACTCCTGTTTCCAGGTTGACTTCCAGCCTTAGTAGAGGCTGAGTCTAGCGTGTCAAAAGAGACACAATTAACCCACTGGGCTCTTCGCTGATTCACGTGTTTCTATACCCGCTATTCTGGGTATAGTGAACTGCCTAAAGGACGGTCGCTGGAGGATGTCCAAGAGGCCTCTGCATCATCCATACGCCTTTCTTTTTACACCACGAACTGTGCTTCTGTGGAATTTGGAACGCACGCTGACCCTCTCCTTGAGGAATTGCTTACCTCACATAAGACGTGTTGGAAGGAAATAGAAACAGAGTGCTTTGTTCTGTTGAGCTTACCTAGGGCAAGGGCGACCACGTCCTTGGCGAATTAGGGATTCTTGAACTGTGTTTCCGAAGCTGTTTGGAGGTCGGAAAATCAAACCGTCCCAAGGAAAAGTGCAGTGTGCTGCACCTTACTCTGCACACACAGAGCGACTCTGAAAGTCCTGCGATGCTGGATTTTGCATAGAGGGCCTAGAGCATCGTGGAGGTACAGAGTGTGCTGAAGCCGAAACGGTTGCTGACACGAGGTGGCAAGGAGGACGATAAAGCCTCTTCCCCATAAACTGACACAAGAACAGCAATTTAGGGCTCACGGAACTGTTGCACTCCTTCACTTAGGGAGCTAAGTCAAGCTCTTCCTCCGAGGCTATTGCTCACATTGAGATTCACATTTGCTATAGAGCAGAGCAGGATGAGCTTGAAACTAGGAAGTGCAAGCACAATGCTTCTTTCCACAAAACTAACTCATGGTCTACGCTGAGTCATGCTGGCATGTACTGAAAGGCCTCCCGTTACAAATGTTTTTCAGGTTGCTTTGACGCCTTATGAACGGAGCGTTCAAAACTGGAAAAAAAGGCTTTGGGATCACACTCCTGTTTCCAGGTTGACTTCCAGCCTTAGTACAGGCTGAGTCTAGCGTGTCAAAAGAGACACAATTAACCCACTGGGCCCTTCGCAGATTCACGGTTTTCTATACCCGCTATTCTGGGTATAGTGAACTGCCTAAAGGACGGACGCTGGAGGATGTCCAAGAGGCCTCTGCATCATCCATACGGCTTTCTTTTTTCACTACGAACTGTGCTTCTGTGGAATTTGGAACGCACGCCGACCCTCTCCTTGAGGAATTGCTAACCTAACATAAGACGTGTGGGAAGGAAAGAGAAACAGAGTGCTTTGTTCTGTTGAGCTTACCTAGGGCAAGGTCGACCACGTCCTTGGCGAGTTAGGGATTCTTGAACTGTGTTCCAGAAGCTGTTTGGAGGTCGGAAAATCAAACCGTCCCAAGGAAAAGTGCAGTGTGCTGCACCTTACTCTGCACACACAGAGCGACTCTGAAAGGCCTGCGATGCTGGGTTTTGCATACAGGGCCCAGAGAATCGTGGAGGTACAGAGTGTGCTGAAGCCAAAATGGTTGCTGACACGAGGTGGCATGGAGAACGATAAAGCCTCTTCCCTATAAACTGACACAGAACAGCAATTTAGGGCTCACGGAGCTGTTGCACTCCTTCACTTAGGGAAGCTAAGTCAAGCTCTTCCTCCGAGGCTTGTGCTCACATTGAGCTTCACATTTGCTATAGAGCAGAGCAGGATGAGCTTGAAACTAGGAAGTGCAAGCACAATGCTTCTTTCCACAAAACTAACTCATGGTCTACGCTGAGTCATGCTGGCATGTACTGAAAGGTCTGCTGTTACAAATGCTTTTCAGGTTGCTTTGACGCCTTATGAACGGAACTTTCAAAACTGGGAAAAAAGCCTTTGGGATCACACTCCCGTTTCGCTGCTGACTTCCAGCCTTAGTACAAGCTGAGTCTAGCAAGTCCAAAGAGACACAATTAACCCAATGGGCCCTTCGCTGATTCACGATTTTCTATACCCGCTATTCTGGGTATAGTGAACTGCCTAAAGGACGGACGCTGGCGGATGTCCAAGAGGCCTCTGCATCATCCGTACGCCTGTCGTTTTACAGCACGAAGTGTGCTTCTGTGGAATTTGGAACGCACGCTGACCCTCCCCTTGAGGAATTATTTACCTCACATAAGACGTGTTGGAAGGAAAGAGAAACAGAGTGCTTTGTTCTGTTGAGCTTACCTAGGGCAAGGGCGACCACGACCTTGGCGAGTTAGGGATTCTTGAACTGTGTTTCCGAAGCTGTTTGCAGGTCGGAAAATCAAACCGTCCCAAGGAAAAGTGCAGTGTGCTGCACCTTACTCTGCAAACACAGAGCGACTCTGAAAGGCCTGCGATGCTGGATTTTGCATACAGGGCCTAGAGGATCGTGGAGGTACAGAGTGTGCTGAAGCCGAAACGGTTGCTGACACGAGGTGGCAAGGAGAACGATAAAGCCTCTTCCCCATAAACTGACACAGAACAGCAATTTAGGGCTCACGGAGCTGTTGCACTCCTTCACTTAGGGAAGCTAAGTCAAGCTCTTCCTCCGAGGCTTGTGCTCACATAGAGCTTCACATTTGCTATAGAGCAGAGCAGGATGAGCTTGCAACTCGGAACTGCAAGCACAATGCTTCTTTCCACAAAACTAACTCATGGTCTACGCTGAGTCATGCTGGCATGTACTGAAAGGCCTCCCGTTACAAATGCTTTTCAGGTTGCTTTGACGCCTTATGAACGGAGCTTTCAAAACTGGAAAAAAAGCCTTTGGGATTACACTCCTGTTTCCAGGTTGACTTCCAGCCTTAGTACAGGCTGAGTATAGCGTGTCAAAAGAGACACAATTAACCCACTGGCTCCTTCGCTGATTCACGTTTTTCTATACCCGCTATTCTGGGTATAGTGAACTGCCTAAAGGACGGTCGCTGGAGGATGTCCAAGAGGCCTCTGAATCATCCATACGCCTTTCTTTTTTCACCACGAACTGTGCTTCTGTGGAATTTGGAACGCACGCTGACCCTCTCCTTGAGGAATTGCTTACCTCACATAAGACGTGTTGGAAGGAAATAGAAACAGAATGCTTTGTTCTTTTGAGCTTACCTAGGGCAAGGGCGACCACGTCCTTGGCGAATTAGGGATTCTTGAACTGTGTTTCCGAAGCTGTTTGGAGGTCGGAAAATCAAACCGTCCCAAGGAAAAGTGCAGTGTGCTGCACCTTACTCTGCACACACAGAGCGACTCTGAAAGGCCTGCGATGCTGGATGTTGCATACAGGGCCCAGAGAATCGTGGAGGTACAGAGTGTGCTGAAGCCGAAACGGTTGCTGACACGAGGTGGCAAGGAGGACGATAAAGCCTCTTCCCCATAAACTGACACAGAACAGCAATTTAGGGCTCACGGAACTGTTGCACTCCTTCACTTAGGGAGCTAAGTCAAGCTCTTCCTCCGAGGCTATTGCTCACATTGAGATTCACATTTGCTATAGAGCAGAGCAGGATGAGCTTGAAACTAGGAAGTGCAAGCACAATGCTTCTTTCCACAAAACTAACTCATGGTCTACGCTGAGTCATGCTGGCATGTACTGAAAGGCCTGCCGTTACAAATGTTTTTCAGGTTGCTTTGACGCCTTATGAACGGAGCTTTCAAAACTGGAAAAAAAGGCTTTGGGATCACACTCCTGTTTCCAGGTTGACTTCCAGCCTTAGTACAGGCTGAGTCTAGCGTGTCAAAAGAGACACAATTAACCCACTGGGCTCTTCGCTGATTCACGTGTTTCTATACCCGCTATTCTGGGTATAGTGAACTGCCTAAAGGACGGTCGCTGGAGGATGTCCAAGAGGCCTCTGCATCATCCATACGCCTTTCTTTTTACACCACGAACTGTGCTTCTGTGGAATTAGGAACGCACGCTGACCCTCTCCTTGAGGAATTGCTTACCTCACATAAGACGTGTTGGAAGGAAATAGAAACAGAGTGCTTTGTTCTGTTGAGCTTACCTAGGGCAAGGGCGACCACGTCCTTGGCGAATTAGGGATTCTTGAACTGTGTTTCCGAAGCTGTTTGGAGGTCGGAAAATCAAACCGTCCCAAGGAAAAGTGCAGTGTGCTGCACCTTACTCTGCACACACAGAGCGACTCTGAAAGTCCTGCGATGCTGGATTTTGCATAGAGGGCCTAGAGCATCGTGGAGGTACAGAGTGTGCTGAAGCCGAAACGGTTGCTGACACGAGGTGGCAAGGAGGACGATAAAGCCTCTTCCCCATAAACTGACACAGAACAGCAATTTAGGGCTCACGGAACTGTTGCACTCCTTCACTTAGGGAGCTAAGTCAAGCTCTTCCTCCGAGGCTATTGCTCACATTGAGATTCACATTTGCTATAGAGCAGAGCAGGATGAGCTTGAAACTAGGAAGTGCAAGCACAATGCTTCTTTCCACAAAACTAACTCATGGTCTACGCTGAGTCATGCTGGCATGTACTGAAAGGCCTCCCGTTACAAATGTTTTTCAGGTTGCTTTGACGCCTTATGAACGGAGCTTTCAAAACTGGAAAAAAAGCCTTTGGGATTACACTCCTGTTTCCAGGTTGACTTCCAGCCTTAGTACAGGCTGAGTCTAGCGTGTCAAAAGAGACACAATTAACCCACTGGGCCCTTCGCTGATTCACGGTTTTCTATACCCGCTATTCTGGGTATAGTGAACTGCCTACAGGACGGTCGCTGGAGGATGTCCAAGAGGCCTCTGCATCATCCATACGCCTTTCTTTTTACACCACGAACTGTGCTTCTGTGGAATTTGGAACGCACGCTGACCCTCTCCTTGAGGAATTGCTTACCTCACATAAGACGTGTTGGAAGGAAATAGAAACAGAATGCTTTGTTCTGTTGAGCTTACCTAGGGCAAGGGCGACCACGTCCTTGGCTAATTAGGGATTCTTGAACTGTGTTTCCGAAGCTGTTTGGAGGTCGGAAAATCAAAGCGTCCCAAGGAAAAGTGCAGTGTGCTGCACCTTACTCTGCAAACACAGAGCGACTCTGAAAGTCCTGCGATGCTGGATTTTGCATAGAGGGCCTAGAGCATCGTGGAGGTACAGAGTGTGCTGAAGCCAAAATGGTTGCTGACACGAGGTGGCATGGAGAACGATAAAGCCTCTTCCCTATAAACTGACACAGAACAGCAATTTAGGGCTCACGGAGCTGTTGCACTCCTTCACTTAGGCAAGCTAAGTCAAGCTCTTCCTCCGAGGCTTGTGCTCACATTGAGATTCACATTTGCTATAGAGCAGAGCAGGATGAGCTTGAAACTAGGAAGTGCAAGCACAATGCTTCTTTCCACAAAACTAACTCATGGTCTACGCTGAGTCATGCTGGCATGTACTGAAAGGCCTGCCGTTACAAATGTTTTTCAGGTTGCTTTGACGCCTTATGAACGGAGCTTTCAAAACTGGAAAAAAAGGCTTTGGGATCACACTCCTGTTTCCAGGTTGACTTCCAGCCTTAGTACAGGCTGAGTCTAGCGTGTCAAAAGAGACACAATTAACCCACTGGGCTCTTCGCTGATTCACGTGGTTCTATACCCGCTATTCTGGGTATAGTGAACTGCCTAAAGGACGGTCGCTGGAGGATGTCCAAGAGGCCTCTGCATCATCCATACGCCTTTCTTTTTACACCACGAACTGTGCTTCTGTGGAATTTGGAACGCACGCTGACCCTCTCCTTGAGGAATTGCTTACCTCACATAAGACGTGTTGGAAGGAAATAGAAACAGAGTGCTTTGTTCTGTTGAGCTTACCTAGGGCAAGGGCGACCACGTCCTTGGCGAATTAGGGATTCTTGAACTGTGTTTCCGAAGCTGTTTGGAGGTCGGAAAATCAAAGCGTCCCAAGGAAAAGTGCAGTGTGCTGCACCTTACTCTGCAAACACAGAGCGACTCTGAAAGTCCTGCGATGCTGGATTTTGCATAGAGGGCCTAGAGCATCGTGGAGGTACAGAGTGTGCTGAAGCCGAAACGGTTGCTGACACGAGGTGGCAAGGAGGACGATAAAGCCTCTTCCCCATAAACTGACACAGAACAGCAATTTAGGGCTCACGGAACTGTTGCACTCCTTCACTTAGGGAGCTAAGTCAAGCTCTTCCTCCGAGGCTATTGCTCACATTGAGCTTCACATTTGCTATAGAGCAGAGCAGGATGAGCTTGCAACTAGGAAGTGCAAGCACAATGCTTCTTTCCACAAAACTAACTCATGGTCTACGCTGAGTCATGCTGGCATGTACTGAAAGGCCTGCCGTTACAAATGCTTTTCAGGTTGCTTTGACGCCTTATGAACGGAGCTTTCAAAACTGGAAAAAAAGCCTTTGGGATCACACTCCTGTTTCCAGGTTGACTTCCAGCCTTAGTACAGGCTGAGTCTAGCGTGTCAAAAGTGACACAATTAACCCACTGGGCCCTTCGCTGATTCACGGTTTTCTATACCCGCTATTCTGGGTATAGTGAACTGCCTAAAGGACGGACGCTGGAGGATGTCCAAGAGGCCTCTGCATCATCCATACGCCTTTCTTTTTTCACCACGAACTGTGCTTCTGTGGAATTTGGAACGCACGCTGACCCTCTCCTTGAGGAATTGCTTACCTCACATAAGACGTGTTGGAAGGAAAGAGAAACAGAGTGCTTATTTCTGTTGAGCTTACGTAGGGCAAGGGCGACCACGTCCTTGGCGAGTTAGGGATTCTTGAACTGCGTTCCAGAAGCTGTTTGGAGGTCGGAAAATCAAACCGTCCCAAGGAAAAGTGCAGTGTGCTGCACCTTACTCTGCAAACACAGAGCGACTCTGAAAAGCCTGCGATGCTGGATTTTGCATACAGGGCCCAGAGAATCGTGGAGGTACACAGTGTGCTGAAGCCAAAATGGTTGCTGACACGAGGTGGCATGGAGAACGATAAAGCCTCTTCCCTATAAACTGACACAGAACAGCAATTTAGGGCTCACGGAGCTGTTGCACTCCTTCACTTAGGGAAGCTAAGTCAATCTCTTCCTTCGAGGCTTGTGCTCACATGGAGCTTCACATTTGCTATAGAGCAGAGCAGGATGAGCTTGCAACTAGGAAGTGCAAGCACAATGCTTCTTTCCACAAAACTAACTATGGTCTACGCTGAGTCATGCTGGCATGTATAGAAAGGCCTTCCGCTACAAATGCTTTTCAGGTTGCTTTGACGCCTTATGAACGGAGCTTTCAAAACTGGAAAAAAAGCCTTTGGGATCACACTCCTGTTTCCAGGTTGACTTCCAGCCTTAGTACAGGCTGAGTCTAGCGTGTCAAAAGTGACACAATTAACCCACTGGGCCCTTCGCTGATTCACGGTTTTCTATACCCGCTATTCTGGGTATAGTGAACTGCCTAAAGGACGGACGCTGGAGGATGTCCAAGAGGCCTCTGCATCATCCATACGCCTTTCTTTTTTCACCACGAACTGTGCTTCTGTGGAATTTGGAACGCACGCTGACCCTCTCCTTGAGGAATTGCTTACCTCACATAAGACGTGTTGGAAGGAAAGAGAAACAGAGTGCTTATTTCTGTTGAGCTTACGTAGGGCAAGGGCGACCACGTCCTTGGCGAGTTAGGGATTCTTGAACTGCGTTCCAGAAGCTGTTTGGAGGTCGGAAAATCAAACCGTCCCAAGGAAAAGTGCAGTGTGCTGCACCTTACTCTGCAAACACAGAGCGACTCTGAAAAGCCTGCGATGCTGGATTTTGCATACAGGGCCCAGAGAATCGTGGAGGTACACAGTGTGCTGAAGCCAAAATGGTTGCTGACACGAGGTGGCATGGAGAACGATAAAGCCTCTTCCCTATAAACTGACACAGAACAGCAATTTAGGGCTCACGGAGCTGTTGCACTCCTTCACTTAGGGAAGCTAAGTCAATCTCTTCCTTCGAGGCTTGTGCTCACATGGAGCTTCACATTTGCTATAGAGCAGAGCAGGATGAGCTTGCAACTAGGAAGTGCAAGCACAATGCTTCTTTCCACAAAACTAACTCATGGTCTACGCTGAGTCATGCTGGCATGTACTGAAAGGCCTGGTGTTACAAATGCTTTTCAGGTTGCTTTGACGCCTTATGAACGGAACTTTCAAAACTGGGAAAAAAGCCTTTGGGATCACACTCCCGTTTCGCTGCTGACTTCCAGCCTTAGTACAAGCTGAGTCTAGCAAGTCCAAAGAGACACAATTAACCCAAAGGGACCTTCGCTGATTCACGTTTTTCTATACCTGCTATTCTGGGTATAGTGAACTGCCTAAAGGACGGACGCTGGAGGATGTCCAAGAGGCCTCTGCATCATCCAAACGGCTTTCTTTTTTCACCACGAACTGTGCTTCTGTGGAATTTGGAACGCACGCCGACCCTCTCCTTGAGGAATTGCTTACCTCACTTAAGACGTGTTGGAAGGAAAGAGAAACAGAGTGCTTATTTCTGTTGAGCTTACCTAGGGCAAGGTCGACCACGTCCTTGGCGAGTTAGGGATTCTTGAACTGTGTTCCAGAAGCTGTTTGGAGGTCGGAAAATCAAACCGTCCCAAGGAAAAGTGCAGTGTGCTGCACCTTACTCTGCACACACAGAGCGACTCTGAAAGGCCTGCGATGCTGGATGTTGCATACAGGGCCCAGAGAATCGTGGAGGTACACAGTGTGCTGAAGCCAAAATGGTTGCTGACACGAGGTGGCAAGGAGGACGATAAAGCCTCTTCCCCATAAACTGACACAGAACAGCAATTTAGGGTTCACGGAACTGTTGCACTCCTTCACTTAGGGAGCTAAGTCAAGCTCTTCCTCCGAGGCTATTGCTCACATTGAGATTCACATTTGCTATAGAGCAGAGCAGGATGAGCTTGAAACTAGGAAGTGCAAGCACAATGCTTCTTTCCACAAAACTAACTCATGGTCTACGCTGAGTCATGCTGGCATGTACTGAAAGGCCTGCCGTTACAAATGTTTTTCAGGTTGCTTTGACGCCTTATGAACGGAGCTTTCAAAACTGGAAAAAAAGGCTTTGGGATCACACTCCTGTTTCCAGGTTGACTTCCAGCCTTAGTACAGGCTGAGTCTAGCGTGTCAAAAGAGACACAATTAACCCACTGGGCTCTTCGCTGATTCACGTGTTTCTATACCCGCTATTCTGGGTATAGTGAACTGCCTAAAGGACGGTCGCTGGAGGATGTCCAAGAGGCCTCTGCATCATCCATACGCCTTTCTTTTTACACCACGAACTGTGCTTCTGTGGAATTTGGAACGCACGCTGACCCTCTCCTTGAGGAATTGCTTACCTCACATAAGACGTGTTGGAAGGAAATAGAAACAGAGTGCTTTGTTCTGTTGAGCTTACCTAGGGCAAGGGCGACCACGTCCTTGGCGAATTAGGGATTCTTGAACTGTGTTTCCGAAGCTGTTTGGAGGTCGGAAAATCAAACCGTCCCAAGGAAAAGTGCAGTGTGCTGCACCTTACTCTGCACACACAGAGCGACTCTGAAAGTCCTGCGATGCTGGATTTTGCATAGAGGGCCTAGAGCATCGTGGAGGTACAGAGTGTGCTGAAGCCGAAACGGTTGCTGACACGAGGTGGCAAGGAGGACGATAAAGCCTCTTCCCCATAAACTGACACAGAACAGCAATTTAGGGCTCACGGAACTGTTGCACTCCTTCACTTAGGGAGCTAAGTCAAGCTCTTCCTCCGAGGCTATTGCTCACATTGAGATTCACATTTGCTATAGAGCAGAGCAGGATGAGCTTGAAACTAGGAAGTGCAAGCACAATGCTTCTTTCCACAAAACTAACTCATGGTCTACGCTGAGTCATGCTGGCATGTACTGAAAGGCCTCCCGTTACAAATGTTTTTCAGGTTGCTTTGACGCCTTATGAACGGAGCTTTCAAAACTGGAAAAAAAGCCTTTGGGATTACACTCCTGTTTCCAGGTTGACTTCCAGCCTTAGTACAGGCTGAGTCTAGCGTGTCAAAAGAGACACAATTAACCCACTGGGCCCTTCGCTGATTCACGGTTTTCTATACCCGCTATTCTGGGTATAGTGAACTGCCTAAAGGACGGTCGCTGGAGGATGTCCAAGAGGCCTCTGCATCATCCATACGCCTTTCTTTTTACACCACGAACTGTGCTTCTGTGGAATTTGGAACGCACGCTGACCCTCTCCTTGAGGAATTGCTTACCTCACATAAGACGTGTTGGAAGGAAATAGAAACAGAGTGCTTTGTTCTGTTGAGCTTACCTAGGGCAAGGGCGACCACGTCCTTGGCTAATTAGGGATTCTTGAACTGTGTTTCCGAAGCTGTTTGGAGGTCGGAAAATCAAAGCGTCCCAAGGAAAAGTGCAGTGTGCTGCACCTTACTCTGCAAACACAGAGCGACTCTGAAAGTCCTGCGATGCTGGATTTTGCATAGAGGGCCTAGAGCATCGTGGAGGTACAGAGTGTGCTGAAGCCAAAATGGTTGCTGACACGAGGTGGCATGGAGAACGATAAAGCCTCTTCCCTATAAACTGACACAGAACAGCAATTTAGGGCTCACGGAGCTGTTGCACTCCTTCACTTAGGCAAGCTAAGTCAAGCTCTTCCTCCGAGGCTTGTGCTCACATTGAGATTCACATTTGCTATAGAGCAGAGCAGGATGAGCTTGAAACTAGGAAGTGCAAGCACAATGCTTCTTTCCACAAAACTAACTCATGGTCTACGCTGAGTCATGCTGGCATGTACTGAAAGGCCTGCCGTTACAAATGTTTTTCAGGTTGCTTTGACGCCTTATGAACGGAGCTTTCAAAACTGGAAAAAAAGGCTTTGGGATCACACTCCTGTTTCCAGGTTGACTTCCAGCCTTAGTACAGGCTGAGTCTAGCGTGTCAAAAGAGACACAATTAACCCACTGGGCTCTTCGCTGATTCACGTGTTTCTATACCCGCTATTCTGGGTATAGTGAACTGCCTAAAGGACGGTCGCTGGAGGATGTCCAAGAGGCCTCTGCATCATCCATACGCCTTTCTTTTTACACCACGAACTGTGCTTCTGTGGAATTTGGAACGCACGCTGACCCTCTCCTTGAGGAATTGCTTACCTCACATAAGACGTGTTGGAAGGAAATAGAAACAGAGTGCTTTGTTCTGTTGAGCTTACCTAGGGCAAGGGCGACCACGTCCTTGGCGAATTAGGGATTCTTGAACTGTGTTTCCGAAGCTGTTTGGAGGTCGGAAAATCAAACCGTCCCAAGGAAAAGTGCAGTGTGCTGCACCTTACTCTGCACACACAGAGCGACTCTGAAAGTCCTGCGATGCTGGATTTTGCATAGAGGGCCTAGAGCATCGTGGAGGTACAGAGTGTGCTGAAGCCGAAACGGTTGCTGACACGAGGTGGCAAGGAGGACGATAAAGCCTCTTCCCCATAAACTGACACAGAACAGCAATTTAGGGCTCACGGAACTGTTGCACTCCTTCACTTAGGGAGCTAAGTCAAGCTCTTCCTCCGAGGCTATTGCTCACATTGAGATTCACATTTGCTATAGAGCAGAGCAGGATGAGCTTGAAACTAGGAAGTGCAAGCACAATGCTTCTTTCCACAAAACTAACTCATGGTCTACGCTGAGTCATGCTGGCATGTACTGAAAGGCCTGCCGTTACAAATGTTTTTCAGGTTGCTTTGACGCCTTATGAACGGAGCTTTCAAAACTGGAAAAAAAGGCTTTGGGATCACACTCCTGTTTCCAGGTTGACTTCCAGCCTTAGTACAGGCTGAGTCTAGCGTGTCAAAAGAGACACAATTAACCCACTGGGCCCTTCGCTGATTCACGGTTTTCTATACCCGCTATTCTGGGTATAGTGAACTGCCTAAAGGACGGTCGCTGGAGGATGTCCAAGAGGCCTCTGCATCATCCATACGCCTTTCTTTTTACACCACGAACTGTGCTTCTGTGGAATTTGGAACGCACGCTGACCCTCTCCTTGAGGAATTGCTTACCTCACATAAGACGTGTTGGAAGGAAATAGAAACAGAGTGCTTTGTTCTGTTGAGCTTACCTAGGGCAAGGGCGACCACGTCCTTGGCTAATTAGGGATTCTTGAACTGTGTTTCCGAAGCTGTTTGGAGGTCGGAAAATCAAAGCGTCCCAAGGAAAAGTGCAGTGTGCTGCACCTTACTCTGCAAACACAGAGCGACTCTGAAAGTCCTGCGATGCTGGATTTTGCATAGAGGGCCTAGAGCATCGTGGAGGTACAGAGTGTGCTGAAGCCGAAAAGGTTGCTGACACGAGGTGGCAAGGAGAACGATAAAGCCTCTTACCCATAAACTGACACAGAACAGCAATTTAGGGCTCACGGAGCTGTTGCACTCCTTCACTTAGGCAAGCTAAGTCAAGCTCTTCCTCCGAGGCTTGTGCTCACATTGAGCTTCACATTTGCTATAGAGCAGAGCAGGATGAGCTTGCAACTAGGAAGTGCAAGCACAATGCTTCTTTCCACAAAACTAACTATGGTCTACGCTGAGTCATGCTGGCATGTATAGAAAGGCCTTCCGCTACAAATGCTTTTCAGGTTGCTTTGACGCCTTATGAACGGAGCTTTCAAAACTGGAAAAAAAGCCTTTGGGATCACACTCCTGTTTCCAGGTTGACTTCCAGCCTTAGTACAGGCTGAGTCTAGCGTGTCAAAAGTGACACAATTAACCCACTGGGCCCTTCGCTGATTCACGGTTTTCTATACCCGCTATTCTGGGTATAGTGAACTGCCTAAAGGACGGACGCTGGAGGATGTCCAAGAGGCCTCTGCATCATCCATACGCCTTTCTTTTTTCACCACGAACTGTGCTTCTGTGGAATTTGGAACGCACGCTGACCCTCTCCTTGAGGAATTGCTTACCTCACATAAGACGTGTTGGAAGGAAAGAGAAACAGAGTGCTTATTTCTGTTGAGCTTACCTAGGGCAAGGGCGACCACGTCCTTGGCGAGTTAGGGATTCTTGAACTGCGTTCCAGAAGCTGTTTGGAGGTCGGAAAATCAAACCGTCCCAAGGAAAAGTGCAGTGTGCTGCACCTTACTCTGCAAACACAGAGCGACTCTGAAAAGCCTGCGATGCTGGATTTTGCATACAGGGCCCAGAGAATCGTGGAGGTACACAGTGTGCTGAAGCCAAAATGGTTGCTGACACGAGGTGGCATGGAGAACGATAAAGCCTCTTCCCTATAAACTGACACAGAACAGCAATTTAGGGCTCACGGAGCTGTTGCACTCCTTCACTTAGGGAAGCTAAGTCAATCTCTTCCTTCGAGGCTTGTGCTCACATGGAGCTTCACATTTGCTATAGAGCAGAGCAGGATGAGCTTGCAACTAGGAAGTGCAAGCACAATGCTTCTTTCCACAAAACTAACTCATGGTCTACGCTGAGTCATGCTGGCATGTACTGAAAGGCCTGCTGTTACAAATGCTTTTCAGGTTGCTTTGACGCCTTATGAACGGAACTTTCAAAACTGGGAAAAAAGCCTTTGGGATCACACTCCCGTTTCGCTGGTGACTTCCAGCCTTAGTACAAGCTGAGTCTAGCAAGTCCAAAGAGACACAATTAACCCAAAGGGACCTTCGCTGATTCACGTTTTTCTATACCTGCTATTCTGGGTATAGTGAACTGCCTAAAGGACGGACGCTGGAGGATGTCCAAGAGGCCTCTGCATCATCCGTACGCCTGTCGTTTTACAGCACGAAGTGTGCTTCTGTGGAATTTGGAACGCACGCTGACCCTCCCCTTGAGGAATTATTTACCTCACATAAGACGTGTTGGAAGGAAAGAGAAACAGAGTGCTTTGTTCTGTTGAGCTTACCTAGGGCAAGGGCGACCACGACCTTGGCGAGTTAGGGATTCTTGAACTGTGTTTCCGAAGCTGTTTGCAGGTCGGAAAATCAAACCGTTCCAAGGAAAAGTGCAGTGTGCTGCACCTTACTCTGCAAACACAGAGCGACTCTGAAAGGCCTGCGATGCTGGATTTTGCATACAGGGCCTAGAGGATCGTGGAGGTACAGAGTGTGCTGAAGCCGAAACGGTTGCTGACACGAGGTGGCAAGGAGAACGATAAAGCCTCTTCCCCATAAACTGACACAGAACAGCAATTTAGGGCTCACGGAGCTGTTGCACTCCTTCACTTAGGGAAGCTAAGTCAAGCTCTTCCTCCGAGGCTTGTGCTCACATAGAGCCTCACATTTGCTATAGAGCAGAGCAGGATGAGCTTGCAACTCGGAACTGCAAGCACAATGCTTCTTTCCACAAAACTAACTCATGGTCTACGCTGAGTCATGCTGGCATGTACTGAAAGGCCTCCCGTTACAAATGCTTTTCAGGTTGCTTTGACGCCTTATGAACGGAGCTTTCAAAACTGGAAAAAAAGCCTTTGGGATCACACTCCTGTTTCCAGGTTGACTTCCAGCCTTAGTACAGGCTGAGTCTAGCGTGTCAAAAGAGACACAATTAACCCACTGGCTCCTTCGCTGATTCACGGTTTTCTATACCCGCTATTCTGGGTATAGTGAACTGCCTAAAGGACGGACGCTGGAGGATGTCCAAGAGGCCTCTGCATCATCCATACGCCTTTCTTTTTTCACCACCAACTGTGCTTCTGTGGAATTTGGAACGCACGCCGACCCTCTCCTTGAGGAATTGCTTACCTCACTTAAGACGTGTTGGAAGGAAAGAGAAACAGAGTGCTTATTTCTGTTGAGCTTACCTAGGGCAAGGTCGACCACGTCCTTGGCGAGTTAGGGATTCTTGAACTGTGTTCCAGAAGCTGTTTGGAGGTCGGAAAATCAAACCGTCCCAAGGAAAAGTGCAGTGTGCTGCACCTTACTCTGCACACACAGAGCGACTCTGAAAGGCCTGCGATGCTGGATTTTGCATACAGGGCCCAGAGAATCGTGGAGGTACACAGTGTGCTGAAGCCAAAATGGTTGCTGACACGAGGTGGCATGGAGAACGATAAAGCCTCTTCCCTATAAACTGACACAGAACAGCAATTTAGGGCTCACGGAGCTGTTGCACTCCTTCACTTAGGGAAGCTAAGTCAAGCTCTTCCTCCGAGGCTTGTGCTCACATCGAGCTTCACATTTGCTATAGAGCAGAGCAGGATGAGCTTGCAACTCGGAACTGCAAGCACAATGCTTCTTTCCACAAAACTAACTCATGGTCTACGCTGAGTCATGCTGGCATGTACTGAAAGGCCTGCTGTTACAAATGCTTTTCAGGTTGCTTTGACGCCTTATGAACGGAACTTTCAAAACTGGGAAAAAAGCCTTTGGGATCACACTCCCGTTTCGCTGCTGACTTCCAGCCTTAGTACAAGCTGAGTCTAGCAAGTCCAAAGAGACACAATTAACCCAAAGGGCCCTTCGCTGATTCACGTTTTTCTATACCCGCTATTCTGGGTATAGTGAACTGCCTAAAGGACGGACGCTGGCGGATGTCCAAGAGGCCTCTGCATCATCCGTACGCCTGTCGTTTTACAGCACGAAGTGTGCTTCTGTGGAATTTGGAACGCACGCTGACCCTCCCCTTGAGGAATTATTTACCTCACATAAGACGTGTTGGAAGGAAAGAGAAACAGAGTGCTTTGTTCTGTTGAGCTTACCTAGGGCAAGGGCGACCACGACCTTGGCGAGTTAGGGATTCTTGAACTGTGTTTCCGAAGCTGTTTGGAGGTCGGAAAATCAAACCGTCCCAAGGAAAAGTGCAGTGTGCTGCACCTTACTCTGCAAACGCAGAGCGACTCTGAAAGGCCTGCGATGCTGGATTTTGCATACAGGGCCTAGAGGATCGTGGAGGTACAGAGTGTTCTGAAGCCAAAACGGTTGCTGACACGAGGTGGCAAGGAGAACGATAAAGCCTCTTCCCCATAAACTGACACAGAACAGCAATTTAGGGCTCACGGAGCTGTTGCACTCCTTCACTTAGGGAAGCTAAGTCAAGCTCTTCCTCCGAGGCTTGTGCTCACATAGAGCTTCACATTTGCTATAGAGCAGAGCAGGATGAGCTTGCAACTCGGAACTGCAAGCACAATGCTTCTTTCCACAAAACTAACTCATGGTCTACGCTGAGTCATGCTGGCATGTACTTAAAGGCCTCCCGTTACAAATGCTTTTCAGGTTGCTTTGACGCCTTATGAACGGAGCTTTCAAAACTGGAAAAAAAGCCTTTGGGTATACACTCCTGTTTCCAGGTTGACTTCCAGCCTTAGTACAGGCTGAGTATAGCGTGTCAAAAGAGACACAATTAACCCACTGGCTCCTTCGCTGATTCACGTTTTTCTATACCCGCTATTCTGGGTATAGTGAACTGCCTAAAGGACGGTCGCTGGAGGATGTCCAAGAGGCCTCTGAATCATCCATACGCCTTTCTTTTTACACCACGAACTGTGCTTCTGTGGAATTTGGAACGCACGCTGACCCTCTCCTTGAGGAATTGCTTACCTCACATAAGACGTGTTGGAGCGAAATAGAAACAGAGTGCTTTGTTCTGTTGAGCTTACCTAGGGCAAGGGCGACCACGTCCTTGGCGAATTAGGGATTCTTGAACAGTGTTTCCGAAGCTGTTTGGAGGTCGGAAAATCAAACCGTCCCAAGGAAAAGTGCAGTATGCTTCACCTTACTCTGCACACACAGAGCGACTCTGAAAGGCCTGCGATGCTGGATTTTGCATACAGGGCCCAGAGAATCGTGGAGGTACAGAGTGTGCTGAAGCCGAAACGGTTGCTGACACGAGGTGGCAAGGAGGACGATAAAGCCTCTTCCCCATAAACTGACACAGAACAGCAATTTAGGGCTCACGGAACTGTTGCACTCCTTCACTTAGGGAGCTAAGTCAAGCTCTTCCTCCGAGGCTATTGCTCACATTGAGATTCACATTTGCTATAGAGCAGAGCAGGATGAGCTTGAAACTAGGAAGTGCAAGCACAATGCTTCTTTCCACAAAACTAACTCATGGTCTACGCTGAGTCATGCTGGCATGTACTGAAAGGCCTGCCGTTACAAATGTTTTTCAGATTGCTTTGACGCCTTATGAACGGAGCTTTCAAAACTGGGAAAAAAGCCTTTGGGATCACACTGCCGTTTCGCTGCTGACTTCCAGCCTTAGTACAAGCTGAGTCTAGCAAGTCCAAAGAGACACAATTAACCCAAAGGGCCCTTCGCTGATTCACGTTTTTCTATACCTGCTATTCTGGGTATAGTGAACTGCCTAAAGGACGGACGCTGGAGGATGTCCAAGAGGCCTCTGCATCATCCGTACGCCTGTCGTTTTACAGCACGAAGTGGGCTTCTGTGGAATTTGGAACACACGCTGACCCTCCCCTGAGGAATTATTTACCTCACATAAGACGTGTTGGAAGGAAAGAGAAACAGAGTGCTTTGTTCTGTTGAGCTTACCTAGGGCAAGGGCGACCACGACCTTGGCGAGTTAGGGATTCTTGAACTGTGTTTCCGAAGCTGTTTGCAGGTCGGAAAATCAAACCGTCCCAAGGAAAAGTGCAGTGTGCTGCACCTTACTCTGCAAACACAGAGCGACTCTGAAAGGCCTGCGATGCTGGATTTTGCATACAGGGCCCAGAGAATCGTGGAGGTACACAGTGTGCTGAAGCCAAAATGGTTGCTGACACGAGGTGGCATGGAGAACGATAAAGCCTCTTCCCTATAAACTGACACAGAACAGCAATTTAGGGCTCACGGACCTGTTGCACTCCTTCAGTTAGGGAAGCTAAGTCAAGCTCTTCCTCCGAGGCTTGTGCTCACATCGAGCTTCACATTTGCTATAGAGCAGAGCAGGATGAGCTTGCAACTCGGAACTGCAAGCACAATGCTTCTTTCCACAAAACTAACTCATGGTCTACGCTGAGTCATGCTGGCATGTACTGAAAGGCCTGCTGTTACAAATGCTTTTCAGGTTGCTTTGACGCCTTATGAACGGAACTTTCAAAACTGGGAAAAAAGCCTTTGGGATCACACTCCCGTTTCGCTGCTGACTTCCAGCCTTAGTACAAGCTGAGTCTAGCAAGTATAAGAGACACAATTAACCCAATGGGCCCTTCGCTGATTCACGTTTTTCTATACCCGCTATTCTGGGTATAGTGAACTGCCTAAAGGACGGACGCTGGCGGATGTCCAAGAGGCCTCTGCATCATCCGTACGCCTGTCGTTTTACAGCACGAAGTGTGCTTCTGTGGAATTTGGAACGCACGCTGACCCTCCCCTTGAGGAATTATTTACCTCACATAAGACGTGTTGGAAGGAAAGAGAAACAGAGTGCTTTGTTCTGTTGAGCTTACCTAGGGCAAGGGCGACCACGACCTTGGCGAGTTAGGGATTCTTGAACTGTGTTTCCGAAGCTGTTTGCAGGTCGGAAAATCAAACCGTCCCAAGGAAAAGTGCAGTGTGCTGCACCTTACTCTGCAAACACAGAGCGACTCTGAAAGGCCTGCGATGCTGGATTTTGCATACAGGGCCAAGAGGATCGTGGAGGTACAGAGTGTGCTGAAGCCGAAACTGTTGCTGACACGTGGTGGCAAGGAGGACGATAAAGCCTCTTCCCCATAAACTGACACAGAACAGCAATTTAGGGCTCACGGAACTGTTGCACTCCTTCACTTAGGGAGCTAAGTCAAGCTCTTCCTCCGAGGCTATTGCTCACATTGAGATTCACATTTGCTATAGAGCAGAGCAGGATGAGCTTGAAACTAGGAAGTGCAAGCACAATGCTTCTTTCCACAAAACTAACTCATGGTCTACGCTGAGTCATGCTGGCATGTACTGAAAGGCCTGCCGTTACAAATGTTTTTCAGATTGCTTTGACGCCTTATGAACGGAGGTTTCAAAACTGGGAAAAAAGCCTTTGGGATCACACTGCCGTTTCGCTGCTGACTTCCAGCCTTAGTACAAGCTGAGTCTAGCAAGTCCAAAGAGACACAATTAACCCAAAGGGCCCTTCGCTGATTCACGTTTTTCGATACCTGCTATTCTGGGTATAGTGAACTGCCTAAAGGACGGACGCTGGAGGATGTCCAAGAGGCCTCTGCATCATCCGTACGCCTGTCGTTTTACAGCACGAAGTGTGCTTCTGTGGAATTTGGAACACACGCTGACCCTCCCCTGAGGAATTATTTACCTCACATAAGACGTGTTGGAAGGAAAGAGAAACAGAGTGCTTTGTTCTGTTGAGCTTACCTAGGGCAAGGGCGACCACGACCTTGGCGAGTTAGGGATTCTTGAACTGTGTTTCCGAAGCTGTTTGCAGGTCGGAAAATCAAACCGTACCAAGGAAAAGTGCAGTGTGCTGCACCTTACTCTGCAAACACAGAGCGACTCTGAAAGGCCTGCGATGCTGGATTTTGCATACAGGGCCTAGAGGATCGTGGAGGTACAGAGTGTGCTGAAGCCGAAACGGTTGCTGACACGAGGTGGCAAGGAGAACGATAAAGCCTCTTACCCATAAACTGACACAGAACAGCAATTTAGGGCTCACGGAGCTGTTGCACTCCTTCACTTAGGGAAGCTAAGTCAAGCTCTTCCTCCGAGGCTTGTGCTCACATAGAGCTTCACATTTGCTATAGAGCAGAGCAGGATGAGCTTGCAACTCGGAACTGCAAGCACAATGCTTCTTTCCACAAAACTAACTCATGGTCTACGCTGAGTCATGCTGGCATGTACTGAAAGGCCTCCCGTTACAAATGCTTTTCAGGTTGCTTTGACGCCTTATGAACGGAGCTTTCAAAACTGGAAAAAAAGCCTTTGGGATTACACTCCTGTTTCCAGGTTGACTTCCAGCCTTAGTACAGGCTGAGTCTAGCGTGTCAAAAGAGACACAATTAACCCACTGGCTCCTTCGCTGATTCACGTTTTTCTATACCCGCTATTCTGGGTATAGTGAACTGCCTAAAGGACGGTCGCTGGAGGATGTCCAAGAGGCCTCTGAATCATCCATACGCCTTTCTTTTTACACCACGAACTGTGCTTCTGTGGAATTTGGAACGCACGCTGACCCTCTCCTTGAGGAATTGCTTACCTCACATAAGACGTGTTGGAAGGAAATAGAAACAGAGTGCTTTGTTCTGTTGAGCTTACCTAGGGCAAGGGCGACCACGTCCTTGGCGAATTAGGGATTCTTGAACAGTGTTTCCGAAGCTGTTTGGAGGTCGGAAAATCAAACCGTCCCAAGGAAAAGTGCAGTGTGCTGCACCTTACTCTGCACACACAGAGCGACTCTGAAAGGCCTGCGATGCTGGATTTTGCATACAGGGCCCAGAGAATCCTGGAGGTACAGAGTGTGCTGAAGCCGAAACGGTTGCTGACACGAGGTGGCAAGGAGGACGATAAAGCCTCTTCCCCATAAACTGACACAGAACAGCAATTTAGGGCTCACGGAACTGTTGCACTCCTTCACTTAGGGAGCTAAGTCAAGCTCTTCCTCCGAGGCTATTGCTCACATTGAGATTCACATTTGCTATAGAGCAGAGCAGGATGAGCTTGAAACTAGGAAGTGCAAGCACAATGCTTCTTTCCACAAAACTAACTCATGGTCTACGCTGAGTCATGCTGGCATGTACTGAAAGGCCTGCCGTTACAAATGTTTTTCAGATTGCTTTGACGCCTTATGAACGGAGCTTTCAAAACTGGGAAAAAAGCCTTTGGGATCACACTGCCGTTTCGCTGCTGACTTCCAGCCTTAGTACAAGCTGAGTCTAGCAAGTCCAAAGAGACACAATTAACCCAAAGGGCCCTTCGCTGATTCACGTTTTTCTATACCTGCTATTCTGGGTATAGTGAACTGCCTAAAGGACGGACGCTGGAGGATGTCCAAGAGGCCTCTGCATCATCCGTACGCCTGTCGTTTTACAGCACGAAGTGGGCTTCTGTGGAATTTGGAACACACGCTGACCCTCCCCTGAGGAATTATTTACCTCACATAAGACGTGTTGGAAGGAAAGAGAAACAGAGTGCTTATTTCTGTTGAGCTTACCTAGGGCAAGGGCGACCACGACCTTGGCGAGTTAGGGATTCTTGAACTGTGTTTCCGAAGCTGTTTGCAGGTCGGAAAATCAAACCGTCCCAAGGAAAAGTGCAGTGTGCTGCACCTTACTCTGCAAACACAGAGCGACTCTGAAAGGCCTGCGATGCTGGATTTTGCATACAGGGCCCAGAGAATCGTGGAGGTACACAGTGTGCTGAAGCCAAAATGGTTGCTGACACGAGGTGGCATGGAGAACGATAAAGCCTCTTCCCTATAAACTGACACAGAACAGCAATTTAGGGCTCACGGACCTGTTGCACTCCTTCAGTTAGGGAAGCTAAGTCAAGCTCTTCCTCCGAGGCTTGTGCTCACATAGAGCTTCACATTTGCTATAGAGCAGAGCAGGATGAGCTTGCAACTCGGAACTGCAAGCACAATGCTTCTTTCCACAAAACTAACTCATGGTCTACGCTGAGTCATGCTGGCATGTACTGAAAGGCCTGCTGTTACAAATGCTTTTCAGGTTGCTTTGACGCCTTATGAACGGAACTTTCAAAACTGGGAAAAAAGCCTTTGGGATCACACTCCCGTTTCGCTGCTGACTTCCAGCCTTAGTACAAGCTGAGTCTAGCAAGTCCAAAGAGACACAATTAACCCAATGGGCCCTTCGCTGATTCACGTTTTTCTATACCCGCTATTCTGGGTATAGTGAACTGCCTAAAGGACGGACGCTGGCGGATGTCCAAGAGGCCTCTGCATCATCCATACGCCTGTCGTTTTACAGCACGAAGTGTGCTTCTGTGGAATTTGGAACGCACGCTGACCCTCCCCTTGAGGAATTATTTACCTCACATAAGACGTGTTGGAAGGAAAGAGAAACAGAGTGCTTTGTTCTGTTGAGCTTACCTAGGGCAAGGGCGACCACGACCTTGGCGAGTTAGGGATTCTTGAACTGTGTTTCCGAAGCTGTTTGCAGGTCGGAAAATCAAACCGTCCCAAGGAAAAGTGCAGTGTGCTGCACCTTACTCTGCAAACACAGAGCGACTCTGAAAGGCCTGCGATGCTGGATTTTGCATACAGGGCCTAGAGGATCGTGGAGGTACAGAGTGTGCTGAAGCCGAAACTGTTGCTGACACGTGGTGGCAAGGAGGACGATAAAGCCTCTTCCCCATAAACTGACACAGAACAGCAATTTAGGGCTCACGGAACTGTTGCACTCCTTCACTTAGGGAGCTAAGTCAAGCTCTTCCTCCGAGGCTATTGCTCACATTGAGATTCACATTTGCTATAGAGCAGAGCAGGATGAGCTTGAAACTAGGAAGTGCAAGCACAATGCTTCTTTCCACAAAACTAACTCATGGTCTACGCTGAGTCATGCTGGCATGTACTGAAAGGCCTGCCGTTACAAATGTTTTTCAGATTGCTTTGACGCCTTATGAACGGAGCTTTCAAAACTGGGAAAAAAGCCTTTGGGATCACACTGCCGTTTCGCTGCTGACTTCCAGCCTTAGTACAAGCTGAGTCTAGCAAGTCCAAAGAGACACAATTAACCCAAAGGGCCCTTCGCTGATTCACGTTTTTCTATACCTGCTATTCTGGGTATAGTGAACTGCCTAAAGGACGGACGCTGGAGGATGTCCAAGAGGCCTCTGCATCATCCGTACGCCTGTCGTTTTACAGCACGAAGTGTGCTTCTGTGGAATTTGGAACACACGCTGACCCTCCCCTGAGGAATTATTTACCTCACATAAGACGTGTTGGAAGGAAAGAGAAACAGAGTGCTTTGTTCTGTTGAGCTTACCTAGGGCAAGGGCGACCACGACCTTGGCGAGTTAGGGATTCTTGAACTGTGTTTCCGAAGCTGTTTGCAGGTCGGAAAATCAAACCGTACCAAGGAAAAGTGCAGTGTGCTGCACCTTACTCTGCAAACACAGAGCGACTCTGAAAGGCCTGCGATGCTGGATTTTGCATACAGTGCCTAGAGGATCGTGGAGGTACAGAGTGTGCTGAAGCCGAAACGGTTGCTGACACGAGGTGGCAAGGAGGACGATAAAGCCTCTTCCCCATAAACTGACACAGAACAGCAATTTAGGGCTCACGGAACTGTTGCACTCCTTCACTTAGGGAGCTAAGTCAAGCTCTTCCTCCGAGGCTATTGCTCACATTGAGATTCACATTTGCTATAGAGCAGAGCAGGATGAGCTTGAAACTAGGAAGTGCAAGCACAATGCTTCTTTCCACAAAACTAACTCATGGTCTACGCTGAGTCATGCTGGCATGTACTGAAAGGCCTGCCGTTACAAATGTTTTTCAGATTGCTTTGACGCCTTATGAACGGAGCTTTCAAAACTGGGAAAAAAGCCTTTGGGATCACACTGCCGTTTCGCTGCTGACTTCCAGCCTTAGTACAAGCTGAGTCTAGCAAGTCCAAAGAGACACAATTAACCCAAAGGGCCCTTCGCTGATTCACGTTTTTCTATACCTGCTATTCTGGGTATAGTGAACTGCCTAAAGGACGGACGCTGGAGGATGTCCAAGAGGCCTCTGCATCATCCGTACGCCTGTCGTTTTACAGCACGAAGTGGGCTTCTGTGGAATTTGGAACACACGCTGACCCTCCCCTGAGGAATTATTTACCTCACATAAGACGTGTTGGAAGGAAAGAGAAACAGAGTGCTTTGTTCTGTTGAGCTTACCTAGGGCAAGGGCGACCACGACCTTGGCGAGTTAGGGATTCTTGAACTGTGTTTCCGAAGCTGTTTGCAGGTCGGAAAATCAAACCGTCCCAAGGAAAAGTGCAGTGTGCTGCACCTTACTCTGCAAACACAGAGCGACTCTGAAAGGCCTGCGATGCTGGATTTTGCATACAGGGCCCAGAGAATCGTGGAGGTACACAGTGTGCTGAAGCCAAAATGGTTGCTGACACGAGGTGGCATGGAGAACGATAAAGCCTCTTCCCTATAAACTGACACAGAACAGCAATTTAGGGCTCACGGACCTGTTGCACTCCTTCAGTTAGGGAAGCTAAGTCAAGCTCTTCCTCCGAGGCTTGTGCTCACATCGAGCTTCACATTTGCTATAGAGCAGAGCAGGATGAGCTTGCAACTCGGAACTGCAAGCACAATGCTTCTTTCCACAAAACTAACTCATGGTCTACGCTGAGTCATGCTGGCATGTACTGAAAGGCCTGCTGTTACAAATGCTTTTCAGGTTGCTTTGACGCCTTATGAACGGAACTTTCAAAACTGGGAAAAAAGCCTTTGGGATCACACTCCCGTTTCGCTGCTGACTTCCAGCCTTAGTACAAGCTGAGTCTAGCAAGTATAAGAGACACAATTAACCCAATGGGCCCTTCGCTGATTCACGTTTTTCTATACCCGCTATTCTGGGTATAGTGAACTGCCTAAAGGACGGACGCTGGCGGATGTCCAAGAGGCCTCTGCATCATCCGTACGCCTGTCGTTTTACAGCACGAAGTGTGCTTCTGTGGAATTTGGAACGCACGCTGACCCTCCCCTTGAGGAATTATTTACCTCACATAAGACGTGTTGGAAGGAAAGAGAAACAGAGTGCTTTGTTCTGTTGAGCTTACCTAGGGCAAGGGCGACCACGACCTTGGCGAGTTAGGGATTCTTGAACTGTGTTTCCGAAGCTGTTTGCAGGTCGGAAAATCAAACCGTCCCAAGGAAAAGTGCAGTGTGCTGCACCTTACTCTGCAAACACAGAGCGACTCTGAAAGGCCTGCGATGCTGGATTTTGCATACAGGGCCAAGAGGATCGTGGAGGTACAGAGTGTGCTGAAGCCGAAACTGTTGCTGACACGTGGTGGCAAGGAGGACGATAAAGCCTCTTCCCCATAAACTGACACAGAACAGCAATTTAGGGCTCACGGAACTGTTGCACTCCTTCACTTAGGGAGCTAAGTCAAGCTCTTCCTCCGAGGCTATTGCTCACATTGAGATTCACATTTGCTATAGAGCAGAGCAGGATGAGCTTGAAACTAGGAAGTGCAAGCACAATGCTTCTTTCCACAAAACTAACTCATGGTCTACGCTGAGTCATGCTGGCATGTACTGAAAGGCCTGCCGTTACAAATGTTTTTCAGATTGCTTTGACGCCTTATGAACGGAGGTTTCAAAACTGGGAAAAAAGCCTTTGGGATCACACTGCCGTTTCGCTGCTGACTTCCAGCCTTAGTACAAGCTGAGTCTAGCAAGTCCAAAGAGACACAATTAACCCAAAGGGCCCTTCGCTGATTCACGTTTTTCGATACCTGCTATTCTGGGTATAGTGAACTGCCTAAAGGACGGACGCTGGAGGATGTCCAAGAGGCCTCTGCATCATCCGTACGCCTGTCGTTTTACAGCACGAAGTGTGCTTCTGTGGAATTTGGAACACACGCTGACCCTCCCCTGAGGAATTATTTACCTCACATAAGACGTGTTGGAAGGAAAGAGAAACAGAGTGCTTTGTTCTGTTGAGCTTACCTAGGGCAAGGGCGACCACGACCTTGGCGAGTTAGGGATTCTTGAACTGTGTTTCCGAAGCTGTTTGCAGGTCGGAAAATCAAACCGTACCAAGGAAAAGTGCAGTGTGCTGCACCTTACTCTGCAAACACAGAGCGACTCTGAAAGGCCTGCGATGCTGGATTTTGCATACAGGGCCTAGAGGATCGTGGAGGTACAGAGTGTGCTGAAGCCGAAACGGTTGCTGACACGAGGTGGCAAGGAGAACGATAAAGCCTCTTACCCATAAACTGACACAGAACAGCAATTTAGGGCTCACGGAGCTGTTGCACTCCTTCACTTAGGGAAGCTAAGTCAAGCTCTTCCTCCGAGGCTTGTGCTCACATAGAGCTTCACATTTGCTATAGAGCAGAGCAGGATGAGCTTGCAACTCGGAACTGCAAGCACAATGCTTCTTTCCACAAAACTAACTCATGGTCTACGCTGAGTCATGCTGGCATGTACTGAAAGGCCTCCCGTTACAAATGCTTTTCAGGTTGCTTTGACGCCTTATGAACGGAGCTTTCAAAACTGGAAAAAAAGCCTTTGGGATTACACTCCTGTTTCCAGGTTGACTTCCAGCCTTAGTACAGGCTGAGTCTAGCGTGTCAAAAGAGACACAATTAACCCACTGGCTCCTTCGCTGATTCACGTTTTTCTATACCCGCTATTCTGGGTATAGTGAACTGCCTAAAGGACGGTCGCTGGAGGATGTCCAAGAGGCCTCTGAATCATCCATACGCCTTTCTTTTTACACCACGAACTGTGCTTCTGTGGAATTTGGAACGCACGCTGACCCTCTCCTTGAGGAATTGCTTACCTCACATAAGACGTGTTGGAAGGAAATAGAAACAGAGTGCTTTGTTCTGTTGAGCTTACCTAGGGCAAGGGCGACCACGTCCTTGGCGAATTAGGGATTCTTGAACAGTGTTTCCGAAGCTGTTTGGAGGTCGGAAAATCAAACCGTCCCAAGGAAAAGTGCAGTGTGCTGCACCTTACTCTGCACACACAGAGCGACTCTGAAAGGCCTGCGATGCTGGATTTTGCATACAGGGCCCAGAGAATCCTGGAGGTACAGAGTGTGCTGAAGCCGAAACGGTTGCTGACACGAGGTGGCAAGGAGGACGATAAAGCCTCTTCCCCATAAACTGACACAGAACAGCAATTTAGGGCTCACGGAACTGTTGCACTCCTTCACTTAGGGAGCTAAGTCAAGCTCTTCCTCCGAGGCTATTGCTCACATTGAGATTCACATTTGCTATAGAGCAGAGCAGGATGAGCTTGAAACTAGGAAGTGCAAGCACAATGCTTCTTTCCACAAAACTAACTCATGGTCTACGCTGAGTCATGCTGGCATGTACTGAAAGGCCTGCCGTTACAAATGTTTTTCAGATTGCTTTGACGCCTTATGAACGGAGCTTTCAAAACTGGGAAAAAAGCCTTTGGGATCACACTGCCGTTTCGCTGCTGACTTCCAGCCTTAGTACAAGCTGAGTCTAGCAAGTCCAAAGAGACACAATTAACCCAAAGGGCCCTTCGCTGATTCACGTTTTTCTATACCTGCTATTCTGGGTATAGTGAACTGCCTAAAGGACGGACGCTGGAGGATGTCCAAGAGGCCTCTGCATCATCCGTACGCCTGTCGTTTTACAGCACGAAGTGGGCTTCTGTGGAATTTGGAACACACGCTGACCCTCCCCTGAGGAATTATTTACCTCACATAAGACGTGTTGGAAGGAAAGAGAAACAGAGTGCTTATTTCTGTTGAGCTTACCTAGGGCAAGGGCGACCACGACCTTGGCGAGTTAGGGATTCTTGAACTGTGTTTCCGAAGCTGTTTGCAGGTCGGAAAATCAAACCGTCCCAAGGAAAAGTGCAGTGTGCTGCACCTTACTCTGCAAACACAGAGCGACTCTGAAAGGCCTGCGATGCTGGATTTTGCATACAGGGCCCAGAGAATCGTGGAGGTACACAGTGTGCTGAAGCCAAAATGGTTGCTGACACGAGGTGGCATGGAGAACGATAAAGCCTCTTCCCTATAAACTGACACAGAACAGCAATTTAGGGCTCACGGACCTGTTGCACTCCTTCAGTTAGGGAAGCTAAGTCAAGCTCTTCCTCCGAGGCTTGTGCTCACATACAGCTTCACATTTGCTATAGAGCAGAGCAGGATGAGCTTGCAACTCGGAACTGCAAGCACAATGCTTCTTTCCACAAAACTAACTCATGGTCTACGCTGAGTCATGCTGGCATGTACTGAAAGGCCTGCTGTTACAAATGCTTTTCAGGTTGCTTTGACGCCTTATGAACGGAACTTTCAAAACTGGGAAAAAAGCCTTTGGGATCACACTCCCGTTTCGCTGCTGACTTCCAGCCTTAGTACAAGCTGAGTCTAGCAAGTCCAAAGAGACACAATTAACCCAATGGGCCCTTCGCTGATTCACGTTTTTCTATACCCGCTATTCTGGGTATAGTGAACTGCCTAAAGGACGGACGCTGGCGGATGTCCAAGAGGCCTCTGCATCATCCATACGCCTGTCGTTTTACAGCACGAAGTGTGCTTCTGTGGAATTTGGAACGCACGCTGACCCTCCCCTTGAGGAATTATTTACCTCACATAAGACGTGTTGGAAGGAAAGAGAAACAGAGTGCTTTGTTCTGTTGAGCTTACCTAGGGCAAGGGCGACCACGACCTTGGCGAGTTAGGGATTCTTGAACTGTGTTTCCGAAGCTGTTTGCAGGTCGGAAAATCAAACCGTCCCAAGGAAAAGTGCAGTGTGCTGCACCTTACTCTGCAAACACAGAGCGACTCTGAAAGGCCTGCGATGCTGGATTTTGCATACAGGGCCTAGAGGATCGTGGAGGTACAGAGTGTGCTGAAGCCGAAACTGTTGCTGACACGTGGTGGCAAGGAGGACGATAAAGCCTCTTCCCCATAAACTGACACAGAACAGCAATTTAGGGCTCACGGAACTGTTGCACTCCTTCACTTAGGGAGCTAAGTCAAGCTCTTCCTCCGAGGCTATTGCTCACATTGAGATTCACATTTGCTATAGAGCAGAGCAGGATGAGCTTGAAACTAGGAAGTGCAAGCACAATGCTTCTTTCCACAAAACTAACTCATGGTCTACGCTGAGTCATGCTGGCATGTACTGAAAGGCCTGCCGTTACAAATGTTTTTCAGATTGCTTTGACGCCTTATGAACGGAGCTTTCAAAACTGGGAAAAAAGCCTTTGGGATCACACTGCCGTTTCGCTGCTGACTTCCAGCCTTAGTACAAGCTGAGTCTAGCAAGTCCAAAGAGACACAATTAACCCAAAGGGCCCTTCGCTGATTCACGTTTTTCTATACCTGCTATTCTGGGTATAGTGAACTGCCTAAAGGACGGACGCTGGAGGATGTCCAAGAGGCCTCTGCATCATCCGTACGCCTGTCGTTTTACAGCACGAAGTGTGCTTCTGTGGAATTTGGAACACACGCTGACCCTCCCCTGAGGAATTATTTACCTCACATAAGACGTGTTGGAAGGAAAGAGAAACAGAGTGCTTTGTTCTGTTGAGCTTACCTAGGGCAAGGGCGACCACGACCTTGGCGAGTTAGGGATTCTTGAACTGTGTTTCCGAAGCTGTTTGCAGGTCGGAAAATCAAACCGTACCAAGGAAAAGTGCAGTGTGCTGCACCTTACTCTGCAAACACAGAGCGACTCTGAAAGGCCTGCGATGCTGGATTTTGCATACAGTGCCTAGAGGATCGTGGAGGTACAGAGTGTGCTGAAGCCGAAACGGTTGCTGACACGAGGTGGCAAGGAGAACGATAAAGCCTCTTCCCCATAAACTGACACAGAACAGCAATTTAGGGCTCACGGAGCTGTTGCACTCCTTCACTTAGGGAAGCTAAGTCAAGCTCTTCCTCCGAGGCTTGTGCTCACCTAGAGCTTCACATTTGCTATAGAGCAGAGCAGGATGAGCTTGCAACTCGGAACTGCAAGCACAATGCTTCTTTCCACAAAACTAACTCATGGTCTACGCTGAGTCATGCTGGCATGTACTGAAAGGCCTCCCGTTACAAATGCTTTTCAGGTTGCTTTGACGCCTTATGAACGGAGCTTTCAAAACTGGAAAAAAAGCCTTTGGGATTACACTCCTGTTTCCAAGTTGACTTCCAGCCTTAGTACAGGCTGAGTCTAGCGTGTCAAAAGAGACACAATTAACCCACTGGCTCCTTCGCTGATTCACGTGTTTCTATACCCGCAATTCTGGGTATAGTGAACTGCCTAAAGGACGGTCGCTGGAGGATGTCCAAGAGGCCTCTGAATCATCCATACGCCTTTCTTTTTACACCACGAACTGTGCTTCTGTGGAATTTGGAACGCACGCTGACCCTCTCCTTGAGGAATTGCTTACCTCACATAAGACGTGTTGGAAGGAAATAGAAACAGAGTGCTTTGTTCTGTTGAGCTTACCTAGGGCAAGGGCGACCACGTCCTTGGCGAATTAGGGATTCTTGAACAGTGTTTCCGAAGCTGTTTGGAGGTCGGAAAATCAAACCGTCCCAAGGAAAAGTGCAGTGTGCTGCACCTTACTCTGCACACACAGAGCGACTCTGAAAGGCCTGCGATGCTGGATTTTGCATACAGGGCCCAGAGAATCGTGGAGGTACAGAGTGTGCTGAAGCCGAAACGGTTGCTGACACGAGGTGGCAAGGACGACGATAAAGTCTCTTCCCCATAAACTGACACAGAACAGCAATTTAGGGCTCACGGAACTGTTGCACTCCTTCACTTAGGGAGCTAAGTCAAGCTCTTCCTCCGAGGCTATTGCTCACATTGAGATTCACATTTGCTATAGAGCAGAGCAGGATGAGCTTGCAACTAGGAAGTGCAAGCACAATGCTTCTTTCCACAAAACTAACTCATGGTCTACGCTGAGTCATGCTGGCATGTACTGAAAGGCCTGCCGTTACAAATGTTTTTCAGGTTGCTTTGACGCCTTATGAACGGAGCTTTCAAAACTGGAAAAAAAGGCTTTGGGATCACACTCCTGTTTCCAGGTTGACTTCCAGCCTTAGTACAGGCTGAGTCTAGCGTGTCAAAAGAGACACAATTAACCCACTGGGCTCTTCGCTGATTCACGTGTTTCTATACCCGCTATTCTGGGTATATTGAACTGCCTAAAGGACGGTCGCTGGTGGATGTCCAAGAGGCCTCTGCATCATCCATACGCCTTTCTTTTTACACCACGAACTGTGCTTCTGTGGAATTTGGAACGCACGCTGACCCTCTCCTTGAGGAATTGCTTACCTCACATAAGACGTGTTGGAAGGAAATAGAAACAGAGTGCTTTGTTCTGTTGAGCTTACCTAGGGCAAGGGCGACCACGTCCTTGGCGAATTAGGGATTCTTGAACAGTGTTTCCGAAGCTGTTTGGAGGTCGGAAAATCAAACCGTCCCAAGGAAAAGTGCAGTGTGCTGCACCTTACTCTGCAAACACAGAGCGACTCTGAAAGTCCTGCGATGCTGGATTTTGCATAGAGGGCCTACAGCATCGTGGAGGTACAGAGTGTGCTGAAGCCGAAAAGGTTGCTGACACGAGGTGGCAAGGAGAACGATAAAGCCTCTTACCCATAAACTGACACAGAACAGCAATTTAGGGCTCACGGAGCTGTTGCACTCCTTCACTTAGGGAAGCTAAGTCAAGCTCTTCCTCCGAGGCTTGTGCTCACATAGAGTTTCACATTTGCTATAGAGCAGAGCAGGATGAGCTTGAAACTAGGAAGTGCAAGCACAATGCTTCTTTCCACAAAACTAACTCATGGTCTACGCTGAGTCATGCTGGCATGTATAGAAAGGCCTTCCGCTACAAATGCTTTTCAGGTTGCTTTGACGCCTTATGAACGGAGCTTTCAAAACTGGAAAAAAAGGCTTTGGGATCACACTCCTGTTTCCAGGTTGACTTCCAGGCTTAGTACAGGCTGAGTCTAGCGTGTCAAAAGAGACACAATTAACCCACTGGGCCCTTCGCTGATTCACGTGTTTCTATACCCGCTATGCTGGGTATAGTGAACTGCCTAAAGGACGGACGCTGGAAGATGTCCAAGAGGCCTCTGCATCATCCATACGGCTTTCCTTTTTCACCACGAACTGTGCTTCTGTGGAATTTGGAACGCACGCTGACCCTCTCCTTGAGGAATTGCTTACCTCACATAAGACGTGTTGGAAGGAAATAGAAACAGAGTGCTTTGTTCTGTTGAGCTTACCTAGGGCAAGGGCGACCACGTCCTTGGCGAATTAGGGATTCTTGAACAGTGTTTCCGAAGCTGTTTGGAGGTCGGAAAATCAAACAGTCCCAAGGAAAAGTGCAGTGTGCTGCACCTTACTCTGCACACACAGAGCGACTCTGAAAGGCCTGCGATGCTGGATTTTGCATACAGGGCCCAGAGAATCGTGGAGGTACAGAGTGTGCTGAAGCCGAAACGGTTGCTGACACGAGGTGGCAAGGAGGACGATAAAGCCTCTTCCCCATAAACTGACACAGAACAGCAATTTAGGGCTCACGGAACTGTTGCACTCCTTCACTTAGGGAGCTAAGTCAAGCTCTTCCTCCGAGGCTATTGCTCACATTGAGATTCACATTTGCTATAGAGCAGAGCAGGATGAGCTTGAAACTAGGAAGTGCAAGCACAATGCTTCTTTCCACAAAACTAACTCATGGTCTACGCTGAGTCATGCTGGCATGTACTGAAAGGCCTGCCGTTACAAATGTTTTTCAGGTTGCTTTGACGCCTTATGAACGGAGCTTTCAAAACTGGGAAAAAAGCCTTTGGGATCACACTCCCGTTTCGCTGCTGACTTCCAGCCTTAGTACAAGCTGAGTCTAGCAAGTCCAAAGAGACACAATTAACCCAAAGGGCCCTTCCCTGATTCACGTTTTTCTATACCTGCTATTCTGGGTATAGTGAACTGCCTAAAGGACGGACGCTGGAGGATGTCCAAGAGGCCTCTGCATCATCCGTACGCCTGTCGTTTTACAGCACGAAGTGTGCTTCTGTGGAATTTGGAACGCACGCTGACCCTCCCCTTGAGGAATTATTTACCTCACATAAGACGTGTTGGAAGGAAAGAGAAACAGAGTGCTTTGTTCTGTTGAGCTTACCTAGGGCAAGGGCGACCACGACCTTGGCGAGTTAGGGATTCTTGAACTGTGTTTCCGAAGCTGTTTGCAGGTCGGAAAATCAAACCATCCCAAGGAAAAGTGCAGTGTGCTGCACCTTACTCTGCAAACACAGAGCGACTCTGAAAGGCCTGCGATGCTGGATTTTGCATACAGGGCCTAGAGGATCGTGGAGGTACAGAGTGTGCTGAAGCCGAAACGGTTGCTGACACGAGGTGGCAAGGAGAATGATAAAGCCTCTTACCCATAAACTGACACAGAACAGCAATTTAGGGCTCACGGAGCTGTTGCACTCCTTCACTTAGGGAAGCTAAGTCAAGCTCTTCCTCCGAGGCTTGTGCTCACATAGAGCTTCACATTTGCTATAGAGCAGAGCAGGATGAGCTTGCAACTCGGAACTGCAAGCACAATGCTTCTTTCCACAAAACTAACTCATGGTCTACGCTGAGTCATGCTGGCATGTACTGAAAGGCCTCCCGTTACAAATGCTTTTCAGGTTGCTTTGACGCCTTATGAACGGAGCTTTCAAAACTGGAAAAAAAGCCTTTGGGATTACACTCCTGTTTCCAGGTTGACTTCCAGCCTTAGTACATGCTGAGTATAGCGTGTCAAAAGAGACACAATTAACCCACTGGCTCCTTCGCTGATTCACGTTTTTCTATACCCGCTATTCTGGGTATAGTGAACTGCCTAAAGGACGGTCGCTGGAGGATGTCCAAGAGGCCTCTGAATCATCCATACGCCTTTCTTTTTACACCACGAACTGTGCTTCTGTGGAATTTGGAACGCACGCTGACCCTCTCCTTGAGGATTTGCTTACCTCACATAAGACGTGTTGGAAGGAAATAGAAACAGAGTCCTTTTTCTGTTGAGCTTACCTAGGGCAAGGGCGACCACGTCCTTGGCGAATTAGGGATTCTTGAACAGTGTTTCCGAAGCTGTTTGGAGGTCGGAAAATCAAACCGTCCCAAGGAAAAGTGCAGTGTGCTGCACCTTACTCTGCACACACAGAGCGACTCTGAAAGGCCTGCGATGCTGGATTTTGCATACAGGGCCCAGAGAATCGTGGAGGTACAGAGTGTGCTGAAGCCGAAACGGTTGCTGACACGAGGTGGCAAGGAGGACGATAAAGCCTCTTCCCCATAAACTGACACAGAACAGCAATTTAGGGCTCACGGAACTGTTGCACTCCTTCACTTAGGGAGCTAAGTCAAGCTCTTCCTCCGAGGCTATTGCTCACATTGAGATTCACATTTGCTATAGAGCAGAGCAGGATGAGCTTGCAACTAGGAAGTGCAAGCACAATGCTTCTTTCCACAAAACTAACTCATGGTCTACGCTGAGTCATGCTGGCATGTACTGAAAGGCCTCCCGTTACAAATGTTTTTCAGGTTGCTTTGACGCCTTATGAACGGAGCTTTCAAAACTGGAAAAAAAGGCTTTGGGATCACACTCCTGTTTCCAGGTTGACTTCCAGCCTTAGTACAGGCTGAGTCTAGCGTGTCAAAAGAGACACAATTAACCCACTGGGCCCTTCGCTGATTCACGTGTTTCTATACCCGCTATGCTGGGTATAGTGAACTGCCTAAAGGACGGACGCTGGAAGATGTCCAAGAGGCCTCTGCATCATCCATACGGCTTTCCTTTTTCACCACGAACTGTGCTTCTGTGGAATTTGGAACGCACGCCGACCCTCTCCTTGAGGAATTGCTAACCTCACATAAGACGTGTGGGAAGGAAAGAGAAACAGAGTGCTTATTTCTGTTGAGCTTACCTAGGGCAAGGGCGACCACGTCCCTGGCGAGTTAGGGATTCTTGAACTGTGTTTCCGAAGCTGTTTGGAGGTCGGAAAATCAAAGCGTCCCAAGGAAAAGTGCAGTGTGCTGCACCTTACTCTGCACACACAGAGCGACTCTGAAAGGCCTGCGATGCTGGATTTTGCATACAGGGCCCAGAGAATCGTGGAGGTACACAGTGTGCTGAAGCCAAAATGGTTGCTGACACGAGGTGGCATGGAGAACGATAAAGCCTCTTCCCTATAAACTGACACAGAACAGCAATTTAGGGCTCACGGACCTGTTGCACTCCTTCACTTAGGGAAGCTAAGTCAAGCTCTTCCTCCGAGGCTTGTGCTCACATCGAGCTTCACATTTGCTATAGAGCAGAGCAGAATGAGCTTGCAACTCGGAACTGCAAGCACAATGCTTCTTTCCACAAAACTAACTCATGGTCTACGCTGAGTCATGCTGGCATGTACTGAAAGGCCTGCTGTTACAAATGCTTTTCAGGTTGCTTTGACGCCTTATGAACGGAACTTTCAAAACTGGGAAAAAAGCCTTTGGGATCACACTCCCGTTTCGCTGCTGACTTCCAGCCTTAGTACTAGCTGAGTCTAGCAAGTACAAAGAGACACAATTAACCCAATGGGCCCTTCGCTGATTCACGTTTTTCTATACCCGCTATTCTGGGTATAGTGAACTGCCTAAAGGACGGACGCTGGCGGATGTCCAAGAGGCCTCTGCATCATCCGTACGCCTGTCGTTTTACAGCACAAAGTGTGCTTCTGTGGAATTTGGAACGCACGCTGACCCTCCCCTTGAGGAATTATTTACCTCACATAAGACGTGTTGGAAGGAAAGAGAAACAGAGTGCTTTGTTCTGTTGAGCTTACCTAGGGCAAGGGCGACCACGACCTTGGCGAGTTAGGGATTCTTGAACTGTGTTTCCGAAGCTGTTTGCAGGTCGGAAAATCAAACCGTACCAAGATAAAGTGCAGTGTGCTGCACCTTACTCTGCAAACACAGAGCGACTCTGAAAGGCCTGCGATGCTGGATTTTGCATACAGGGCCTAGAGGATCGTGGAGGTACAGAGTGTGCTGAAGCCGAAACGGTTGCTGACACGAGGTGGCAAGGAGAACGATAAAGCCTCTTCCCCATAAACTGACACAGAACAGCAATTTAGGGCTCACGGAGCTGTTGCACTCCTTCACTTAGGGAAGCTAAGTCAAGCTCTTCCTCCGAGGCTTGTGCTCACATAGAGCTTCACATTTGCTATAGAGCAGAGCAGGATGAGCTTGCAACTCGGAACTGCAAGCACAATGCTTCTTTCCACAAAACTAACTCATGGTCTACGCTGAGTCATGCTGGCATGTACTGAAAGGCCTCCCGTTACAAATGCTTTTCAGGTTGCTTTGACGCCTTATGAACGGAGCTTTCAAAACTGGAAAAAAAGCCTTTGGGATTACACTCCTGTTTCCAGGTTGACTTCCAGCCTTAGTACAGGCTGAGTATAGCGTGTCAAAAGAGACACAATTAACCCACTGGCTCCTTCGCTGATTCACGTTTTTCTATACCCGCTATTCTGGGTATAGTGAACTGCCTAAAGGACGGTCGCTGGAGGATGTCCAAGAGGCCTCTGAATCATCCATACGCCTTTCTTTTTACACCACGAACTGTGCTTCTGTGGAATTTGGAACGCACGCTGACCCTCTCCTTGAGGAATTGCTTACCTCACATAAGACGTGTTGGAAGGAAATAGAAACAGAGTGCTTTGTTCTGTTGAGCTTACCTAGGGCAAGGGCGACCACGTCCTTGGCGAATTAGGGATTCTTGAACAGTGTTTCCGAAGCTGTTTGGAGGTCGGAAAATCAAACCGTCCCAAGGAAAAGTGCAGTGTGCTGCACCTTACTCTGCACACACAGAGCGACTCTGAAAGGCCTGCGATGCTGGATTTTGCATACAGGGCCCAGAGAATCGTGGAGGTACAGAGTGTGCTGAAGCCGAAACGGTTGCTGACACGAGGTGGCAAGGAGGACGATAAAGCCTCTTCCCCATAAACTGACACAGAACAGCAATTTAGGGCTCACGGATCTGTTGCACTCCTTCACTTAGGGAGCTAAGTCAAGCTCTTCCTCCGAGGCTATTGCTCACATTGAGATTCACATTTGCTATAGAGCAGAGCAGGATGAGCTTGAAACTAGGAAGTGCAAGCACAATGCTTCTTTCCACAAAACTAACTCATGGTCTACGCTGAGTCATGCTGGCATGTACTGAAAGGCCTGCCGTTACAAATGTTTTTCAGGTTGCTTTGACGCCTTATGAACGGAGCTTTCAAAACTGGGAAAAAAGCCTTTGGGATCACACTCCCGTTTCGCTGCTGACTTCCAGCCTTAGTACAAGCTGAGTCTAGCAAGTCCAAAGAGACACAATTAACCCAAAGGGCCCTTCGCTGATTCACGTTTTTCTATACCTGCTATTCTGGGTATAGTGAACTGCCTAAAGGACGGACGCTGGAGGATGTCCAAGAGGCCTCTGCATCATCCGTACGCCTGTCGTTTTACAGCACGAAGTGTGCTTCTGTGGAATTTGGTACGCACGCTGACCCTCCCCTTGAGGAATTATTTACCTCACATAAGACGTGTTGGAAGGAAATAGAAACAGAGTGCTTTGTTCTGTTGAGCTTACCTAGGGCAAGGGCGACCACGTCCTTGGCGAATTAGGGATTCTTGAACTGTGTTTCCGAAGCTGTTTGCAGATCGGAAAATCAAACCGTCCCAAGGAAAAGTGCAGTGTGCTGCACCTTACTCTGCACACACAGAGCGACTCTGAAAGTCCTGCGATGCTGGATTTTGCATAGAGGGCCTAGAGCATCGTGGAGGTACAGAGTGTGCTGAAGCCGAAAAGGTTGCTGACACGAGGTGGCAAGGAGAACGATAAAGCCTCTTACCCATAAACTGACACAGAACAGCAATTTAGGGCTCACGGAGCTGTTGCACTCCTTCACTTAGGGAAGCTAAGTCAAGCTCTTCCTCCGAGGCTTGTGCTCACATAGAGCTTCACATTTGCTATAGAGCAGAGCAGGATGAGCTTGCAACTCGGAACTGCAAGCACAATGCTTCTTTCCACAAAACTAACTCATGGTCTACGCTGAGTCATGCGGGCATGTATAGAAAGGCCTTCCGCTACAAATGCTTTTCAGGTTGCTTTGACGCCTTATGAACGGAGCTTTCAAAACTGGAAAAAAAGCCTTTGGGATCACACTCCTGTTTCCAGGTTGACTTCCAGCCTTAGTACAGGCTGAGTCTAGCGTGTCAAAAGAGACACAATTAACCCACTGGCTCCTTCGCTGATTCACGGTTTTCTATACCCGCTATTCTGGGTATAGTGAACTGCCTAATGGACGGACGCTGGAGGATGTCCAAGAGGCCTCTGCATCATCCGTACGCCTGTCGTTTTACAGCACGAAGTGTGCTTCTGTGGAATTTGGAACGCACGCTGACCCTCCCCTTGAGGAATTATTTACCTCACATAAGACGTGTTGGAAGGAAAGAGAAACAGAGTGCTTTGTTCTGTTGAGCTTACCTAGGGCAAGGGCGACCACGACCTTGGCGAGTTAAGGATTCTTGAACTGTGTTTCCGAAGCTGTTTGCAGGTCGGAAAATCAAACCGTCCCAAGGAAAAGTGCAGTGTGCTGCACCTTACTCTGCACACACAGAGCGACTCTGAAAGGCCTGCGATGCTGGATTTTGCATACAGGGCCTAGAGGATCGTGGAGGTACAGAGTGTGCTGAAGCCGAAACGGTTGCTGACACGAGGTGGCAAGGAGAACGATAAAGCCTCTTCCCCATAAACTGACACAGAACAGCAATTTAGGGCTCACGGAGCTGTTGCACTCCTTCACTTAGGGAAGCTAAGTCAAGCTCTTCCTCCGAGGCTTGTGCTCACCTAGAGCTTCACATTTGCTATAGAGCAGAGCAGGATGAGCTTGCAACTCGGAACTGCAAGCAGAATGCTTCTTTCCACAAAACTAACTCATGGTCTACGCTGAGTCATGCTGGCATGTACTGAAAGGCCTCCCGTTACAAATGCTTTTCAGGTTGCTTTGGCGCCTTATGAACGGAGCTTTCAAAACTGAAAAAAAGCCTTTGGGATCACACTCCCGTTTCGCTGTTGACTTCCACCCTTAGTACAAGCTGAGTCTAGCCACTCCAAAGAGACACAATTAACCCAATGGGCCCTTCGCTGATTCACGTTTTTCTATACCCGCTATTCTGGGTATAGTGAACTGCCTAAAGGACGGTCGCTGGAGGATGTCCAAGAGGCCTCTGCATCATCCATACGCCTTTCTTTTTACACCACGAACTGTGCTTCTGTGGAATTTGGAACGCACGCTGACCCTCTCCTTGAGGAATTGCTTACCTCACATAAGACGTGTTGGAAGGAAATAGAAACAGAGTGCTTTGTTCTGTTGAGCTTACCTAGGGCAAGGGCGACCACGTCCTTGGCTAATTAGGGATTCTTGAACTGTGTTTCCGAAGCTGTTTGGAGGTCGGAAAATCAAAGCGTCCCAAGGAAAAGTGCAGTGTGCTGCACCTTACTCTGCAAACACAGAGCGACTCTGAAAGTCCTGCAATGCTGGATTTTGCATAGAGGGCCTAGAGCATCGTGGAGGTACAGAGTGTGCTGAAGCCAAAATGGTTGCTGACACGAGGTGGCATGGAGAACGATAAAGCCTCTTCCCTATAAACTGACACAGAACAGCAATTTAGGGCTCACGGAGCTGTTGCACTCCTTCACTTAGGCAAGCTAAGTCAAGCTCTTCCTCCGAGGCTTGTGCTCACATTGAGCTTCACATTTGCTATAGAGCAGAGCAGGATGAGCTTGCAACTAGGAAGTGCAAGCACAATGCTTCTTTCCACAAAACTAACTCATGGTCTACGCTGAGTCATGCTGGCATGTATAGAAAGGCCTTCCGCTACAAATGCTTTTCAGGTTGCTTTGACGCCTTATGAACGGAGCTTTCAAAACTGGAAAAAAAGCCTTTGGGATCACACTCCTGTTTCCAGGTTGACTTCCAGCCTTAGTACAGGCTGAGTCTAGCGTGTCAAAAGAGACACAATTAACCCACTGGGCCCTTCGCTGATTCACGGTTTTCTATACCCGCTATTCTGGGTATAGTGAACTGCCTAAAGGACGGACGCTGGAGGATGTCCAAGAGGCCTCTGCATCATCCATACGGCTTTCTTTTTTCACCACGAACTGTGCTTCTGTGGAATTTGGAACGCACGCCGACCCTCTCCTTGAGGAATTGCTTACCTCACATAAGACGTGTTGGAAGGAAAGAGAAACCGAGTGCTTATTTCTGTTGAGCTTACCTAGGGCAAGGGCGACCACGTCCTTGGCGAGTTAGGGATTCTTGAACTGTGTTCCAGAAGCTGTTTGGAGGTCGGAAAATCAAACCGTCCCAAGGAAAAGTGCAGTGTGCTGCACCTTACTCTGCACACACAGAGCGACTCTGAAAGGCCTGCGATGCTGGATTTTGCATACAGGGTCCAGAGAATCGTGGAGGTACAGAGTGTGCTGAAGCCAAAATGGTTGCTGACACGAGGTGGCATGGAGAACGAATAAGCCTCTTCCCTATAAACTGACACAGAACAGCAATTTAGGGCTCACGGAGCTGTTGCACTCCTTCAGTTAGGGAGCTAAGTCAAGCTCTTCCTCCGAGGCTATTGCTCACATTGAGATTCACATTTGCTATAGAGCAGAGCAGGATGAGCTTGAAACTAGGAAGTGCAAGCACAATGCTTCTTTCCACAAAACTAACTCATGGTCTACGCTGAGTCATGCTGGCATGTACTGAAAGGCCTCCCGTTACAAATGTTTTTCAGGTTGCTTTGACGCCTTATGAACGGAGCTTTCAAAACTGGAAAAAAAGGCTTTGGGATCACACTCCTGTATCCAGGTTGACTTCCAGCCTTAGTACAGGCTGAGTCTAGCGTGTCAAAAGAGACACAATTAACCCACTGGGCCCTTCGCTGATTCACGTTTTTCTATACCCGCTATTCTGGGTATAGTGAACTGCCTAAAGGACGGTCGCTGGAGGATGTCCAAGAGGCCTCTGCATCATCCATACGCCTTTCTTTTTACACCACGAACTGTGCTTCTGTGGAATTTGGAACGCACGCTGACCCTCTCCTTGAGGAATTGCTTACCTCACATAAGACGTGTTGGAAGGAAATAGAAACAGAGTGCTTTGTTCTGTTGAGCTTACCTAGGGCAAGGGCGACCACGTCCTTGGCGAATTAGGGATTCTTGAACTGTGTTTCCGAAGCTGTTTGGAGGTCGGAAAATCAAACCGTCCCAAGGAAAAGTGCAGTGTGCTGCACCTTACTCTGCACACACAGAGCGACTCTGAAAGGCCTGCGATGCTGGATTTTGCATACAGGGCCTAGAGGATCGTGGAGGTACAGAGTGTGCTGAAGCCGAAACGGTTGCTGACACGAGGTGGCACGGAGAACGATAAAGCCTCTTCCCCATAAACTGACACAGAACAGCAATTTAGGGCTCACGGAGCTGTTGCACTCCTTCACTTAGGCAAGCTAAGTCAAGCTCTTCCTCCGAGGCTTGTGCTCACATAGAGCTTCACATTTGCTATAGAGCAGAGCAGGATGAGTTTGCAACTCGGAACTGCAAGCACAATGCTTCTTTCCACAAAACTAACTCATGGTCTACGCTGAGTCATGCTGGCATGTACTGAAAGGCCTTCCGCTACAAATGCTTTTCAGGTTGCTTTGACGCCTTATGAACGGAGCTTTCAAAACTAGAAAAAAAGCCTTTGGGATCACACTCCTGTGTCCAGGTTGACTTCCAGCCTTAGTACAGGCTGAGTCTAGCGTGTCAAAAGAGACACAATTAACCCACTGGCTCCTTCGCTGATTCACGGTTTTCTATACCCGCTATTCTGGGTATAGTGAACTGCCTAAAGGACGGACGCTGGAGGATGTCCAAGAGGCCTCTGCATCATCCATACGCCTTTCTTTTTTCACCACGAACTGTGCTTCTGTGGAATTTGGAACGCACGCCGACCCTCTCCTTGAGGAATTGCTTACCTCACATAAGACGTGTTGGAAGGAAAGAGAAACCGAGTGCTTATTTCTGTTGAGCTTACCTAGGGCAAGGGCGACCACGTCCTTGGCGAGTTAGGGATTCTTGAACAGTGTTCCAGAAGCTGTTTGGAGGTCGGAAAATCAAACCGTCCCAAGGAAAAGTGCAGTGTGCTGCACCTTACTCTGCACACACAGAGCGACTCTGAAAGGCCTGCGATGCTGGATTTTGCATACAGGGTCCAGAGAATCGTGGAGGTACAGAGTGTGCTGAAGCCAAAATGGTTGCTGACACGAGGTGGCATGGAGAACGAATAAGCCTCTTCCCTATAAACTGACACAGAACAGCAATTTAGGGCTCACGGAGCTGTTGCACTCCTTCAGTTAGGGAGCTAAGTCAAGCTCTTCCTCCGAGGCTATTGCTCACATTGAGATTCACATTTGCTATAGAGCAGAGCAGGATGAGCTTGAAACTAGGAAGTGCAAGCACAATGCTTCTTTCCACAAAACTAACTCATGGTCTACGCTGAGTCATGCTGGCATGTACTGAAAGGCCTCCCGTTACAAATGTTTTTCAGGTTGCTTTGACGCCTTATGAACGGAGCTTTCAAAACTGGAAAAAAAGGCTTTGGGATCACACTCCTGTATCCAGGTTGACTTCCAGCCTTAGTACAGGCTGAGTCTAGCGTGTCAAAAGAGACACAATTAACCCACTGGGCCCTTCGCTGATTCACGTTTTTCTATACCCGCTATTCTGGGTATAGTGAACTGCCTAAAGGACGGTCGCTGGAGGATGTCCAAGAGGCCTCTGCATCATCCATACGCCTTTCTTTTTACACCACGAACTGTGCTTCTGTGGAATTTGGAACGCACGCTGACCCTCTCCTTGAGGAATTGCTTACCTCACATAAGACGTGTTGGAAGGAAATAGAAACAGAGTGCTTTGTTCTGTTGAGCTTACCTAGGGCAAGGGCGACCACGTCCTTGGCGAATTAGGGATTCTTGAACAGTGTTTCCGAAGCTGTTTGGAGGTCGGAAAATCAAACCGTCCCAAGGAAAAGTGCAGTGTGCTGCACCTTACTCTGCAAACACAGAGCGACTCTGAAAGTCCTGCGATGCTGGATTTTGCATAGAGGGCCTAGAGCATCGTGGAGGTACAGAGTGTGCTGAAGCCAAAATGGTTGCTGACACGAGGTGGCATGGAGAACGATAAAGCCTCTTCCCTATAAACTGACACAGAACAGCAATTTAGGGCTCACGGAGCTGTTGCACTCCTTCACTTAGGCAAGCTAAGTCAAGCTCTTCCTCCGAGGCTTGTGCTCACATTGAGCTTCACATTTGCTATAGAGCAGAGCAGGATGAGCTTGCAACTAGGAAGTGCAAGCACAATGCTTCTTTCCACAAAACTAACTCATGGTCTACGCTGAGTCATGCTGGCATGTATAGAAAGGCCTTCCGCTACAAATGCTTTTCAGGTTGCTTTGACGCCTTATGAACGGAACTTTCAAAACTGGAAAAAAAGCCTTTGGGATCACACTCCTGTTTCCAGGTTGACTTCCAGCCTTAGTACAGGCTGAGTCTAGCGTGTCAAAAGAGACACAATTAACCCACTGGGCCCTAGGCTGATTCACGGTTTTCTATACCCGCTATTCTGGGTATAGTGAACTGCCTAAAGGACGGACGCTGGAGGATGTCCAAGAGGCCTCTGCATCATCCATACGGCTTTCTTTTTTCACCACGAACTGTGCTTCTGTGGAATTTGGAACGCACGCTGACCCTCTCCTTGAGGAATTGCTTACCTCACATAAGACGTGTTGGAAGGAAATAGAAACAGAGTGCTTTGTTCTGTTGAGCTTACCTAGGGCAAGGGCGACCACGTCCTTGGCGAGTTAGGGATTCTTGAACTGTGTTCCAGAAGCTGTTTGGAGGTCGGAAAATCAAACCGTCCCAAGGAAAAGTGCAGTGTGTTGCATCTTACTCTGCACACACAGAGCGACTCTGAAAGGCCTGCGATGCTGGATTTTGCATACAGGGCCCAGAGAATCGTGGAGGTACACAGTGTGCTGAAGCCAAAATGGTTGCTGACACGAGGTGGCAAGGAGAACGATAAAGCCTCTTCCCCATAAACTGACACAGAACAGCAATTTAGGGCTCACGGAGCTGTTGCACTCCTTCACTTAGGGAAGCTAAGTCAAGCTCTTCCTCCGAGGCTTGTGCTCACATAGAGCTTCACATTCGCTATAGAGCAGAGCAGGATGAGCTTGCAACTCGGAACTGCAAGCACAATGCTTCTTTCCACAAAACTAACTCATGGTCTACGCTGAGTCATGCTGGCATGTACTGAAAGGCCTTCCGCTACAAATGCTTTTCAGGTTGCTTTGACGCCTTATGAACGGAACTTTCAAAACTGGGAAAAAAGCCTTTGGGATCACACTCCCGTTTCGCTGCTGACTTCCAGCCTTAGTACAAGCTGAGTCTAGCAAGTCCAAAGAGACACAATTAACCCAATGGGCCCTTCGCTGATTCACGTTTTTCTATACCCGCTATTCTGGGTATAGTGAACTGCCTAAAGGACGGACACTGGAGGATGTCCAAGAGGCCTCTGCATCATCCGTACGCCTGTCGTTTTACAGCACGAAGTGTGCTTCTGTGGAATTTGGAACGCACGCTGACCCTCCCCTTGAGGAATTATTTACCTCACATAAGACGTGTTGGAAGGAAAGAGAAACAGAGTGCTTTCTTCTGTTGAGCTTACCTAGGGCAAGGGCGACCACGACCTTGGCGAGTTAGGGATTCTTGAACTGTGTTCCAGAAGCTGTTTGGAGGTCGGAAAATCAAACCGTCCCAAGGAAAAGTGCAGTGTGCTGCACCTTACTCTGCACACACAGAGCGACTCTGAAAGGCCTGCGATGCGGGATTTTAGATACAGGGCCCAGAGAATCGTGGAGGTACAGAGTGTGCTGAAGCCGAAACGGTTGCTGACACGAGGTGGCAAGGAGGACGATAAAGCCTCTTCCCCATAAACTGTCACAGAACAGCAATTTAGGGCTCACGGAGCTGTTGCACTCCTTCACTTAGGCATGCTAAGTCAAGCTCTTCCTCCGAGGCTTGTGCTCACATCGAGATCACATTTGCTATAGAGCAGAGCAGGATGAGCTTGCAACTAGGAAGTGCAAGCACAATGCTTCTTTCCACAAAACTAACTCATGGTCTACGCTGAGTCATGCTGGCATGTACTGAAAGGCCTCCCGTTACAAATGCTTTTCAGGTTGCTTTGACGCCTTATGAACGGAGCTTTCAAAACTAGAAAAAAAGCCTTTGGGATTACACTCCTTTTTCCAGGTTGACTTCCAGCCTTAGTACAGGCTGAGTCTAGCGTGTCAAAAGAGACACAATTAACCCACTGGGCTCTTCGCTGATTCACGTGTTTCTATACCCGCTATTCTGGGTATAGTGAACTGCCTAAAGGACGGTCGCTGGAGGATGTCCAAGAGGCCTCTGCATCATCCATACGCCTTTCTTTTTACACCACGAACTGTGCTTCTGTGGAATTTGGAACGCACGCTGACCCTCTCCTTGAGGAATTGCTTACCTCACATAAGACGTGTTGGAAGGAAATAGAAACAGAGTGCTTTGTTCTGTTGAGCTTACCTAGGGCAAGGGCCACCACGTCCTTGGCGAATTAGGGATTCTTGAACTGTGTTTCCGAAGCTGTTTGGAGGTCGGAAAATCAAACCGTCCCAAGGAAAAGTGCAGTGTGCTGCAGCTTACTCTGCAAACACAGAGCGACTCTGAAAGGCCTGCGATGCTGGATTTTGCATACAGGGCCCAGAGAATCGTGGAGGTACACAGTGTGCTGAAGCCGAAATGGTTGCTGACACGAGGTGGCAAGGAGAACGATAAAGCCTCTTCCCCATAAACTGACACAGAACAGCAATTTAGGGCTCACGGAGCTGTTGCACTCCTTCACTTAGGGAAGCTAAGTCAAGCTCTTCCTCCGAGGCTTGTGCTCACATTGAGCTTCACATTTGCTATAGAGCAGAGCAGGATGAGCTTGCAACTCGGAACTGCAAGCACAATGCTTCTTTCCACAAAACTAACTCATGGTCTACGCTGAGTCATGCTGGCATGTATAGAAAGGCCTTCCGCTACAAATGCTTTTCAGGTTGCTTTGACGCCTTATGAACGGAGCTTTCAAAACTGGAAAAAAAGGCTTTGGGATCACACTCCTGTTTCCAGGTTGACTTCCAGCCTTAGTACAGGCTGAGTCTAGCGTGTCAAAAGAGACACAATTAACCCACTGGGCCCTTCGCTGATTCACGTGTTTCTATACCCGCTATGCTGGGTATAGTGAACTGCCTAAAGGACGGACGCTGGAAGATGTCCAAGAGGCCTCTGCATCATCCATACGGCTTTCCTTTTTCACCACGAACTGTGCTTCTGTGGAATTTGGAACGCACGCCGACCCTCTCCTTGAGGAATTGCTAACCTGACATAAGACGTGTGGGAAGGAAAGAGAAACAGAGTGCTTTGTTCTGTTGAGCTTACCTAGGGCAAGGTCGACCACGTCCTTGGCGAGTTAGGGATTCTTGAACTGTGTTCCAGAAGCTGTTTGGAGGTCGGAAAATCAAACCGTCCCAAGGAAAAGTGCAGTGTGCTGCACCTTACTCTGCACACACAGAGCGACTCTGAAAGGCCTGCGATGCTGGATTTTGCATACAGGGCCCAGAGAATCGTGGAGGTACACAGTGTGCTGAAGCCAAAATGGTTGCTGACACGAGGTGGCATGGAGAACGATAAAGCCTCTTCCCTATAAACTGACACAGAACAGCAATTTAGGCCTCACGGAGCTGTTGCACTCCTTCACTTATGGAACCTAAGTCAAGCTGTTCCTCCGAGGCTTGTGCTCACATTGAGCTTCACATTTGCTATAGAGCAGAGCAGGATGAGCTTGAAACTAGGAAGTGCAAGCACCATGCTTCTTTCCACAAAACTAACTCATGGTCTACGCTGAGTCATGCTGGCATGTACTGAAAGGCCTGCTGTTACAAATGCTTTTCAGGTTGCTTTGACGCCTTATGAACGGAACTTTCAAAACTGGGAAAAAAGCCTTTGGGATCACACTCCCGTTTCGCTGTTGACTTCCAGCCTTAGTACAAGCTGAGTCTAGCAAGTCCAAAGAGACACAATTAACCCAATGGGCCCTTCGCTGATTCACGTTTTTCTATACCCGCTATTCTGGGTATAGTGAACTGCCTAAAGGACGGACGCTGGAGGATGTCCAAGAGGCCTCTGCATCATCCGTACGCCTGTCGTTTTACAGCACGAAGTGTGCTTCTGTGGAATTTGGAACGCACGCTGACCCTCCCCTTGAGGAATTATTTACCTCACATAAGACGTGTTGGAAGGAAAGAGAAACAGAGTGCTTTCTTCTGTTGAGCTTACCTAGGGCAAGGGCGACCACGACCTTGGCGAGTTAGGGATTCTTGAACTGTGTTCCAGAAGCTGTTTGGAGGTCGGAAAATCAAACCGTCCCAAGGAAAAGTGCAGTGTGCTGCACCTTACTCTGCACACACAGAGCGACTCTGAAAGGCCTGCGATGCGGGATTTTGCATACAGGGCCCAGAGAATCGTGGAGGTACAGAGTGTGCTGAAGCCGAAACGGTTGCTGACACGAGGTGGCAAGGAGGACGATAAAGCCTCTTCCCCATAAACTGTCACAGAACAGCAATTTAGGGCTCACGGAGCTGTTGCACTCCTTCACTTAGGCAAGCTAAGTCAAGCTCTTCCTCCGAGGCTTGTGCTCACATCGAGATCACATTTGCTATAGAGCAGAGCAGGATGAGCTTGCAACTAGGAAGTGCAAGCACAATGCTTCTTTCCACAAAACTAACTCATGGTCTACGCTGAGTCATGCTGGCATGTACTGAAAGGCCTGCTGTTACAAATGCTTTTCAGGTTGCTTTGACGCCTTATGAACGGAGCTTTCAAAACTGGGAAAAAAGCCTTTGGGATCACACTCCCGTTTCGCTGCTGACTTCCAGCCTTAGTACAAGCTGAGTCTAGCAAGTCCAAAGAGACACAATTAACCCAATGGGCCCTTCGCTGATTCACGTTTTTCTATACCCGCTATTCTGGGTATAGTGAACTGCCTAAAGGACGGACACTGGAGGATGTCCAAGAGGCCTCTGCATCATCCATACGCCGTTCTTTTTACACCACGAACTGTGCTTCTGTGGAATTTGGAACGCACGCCGACCCTCTCCTTGAGGAATTGCTAACCTCACATAGGACGTGTGGGAAGGAAAGAGAAACAGAGTGCTTTGTTCTGTTGAGCTTACCTAGGGCAAGGGCGACCACGACCTTGGCGAGTTAGGGATTCTTGAACTGTGTTCCAGAAGCTGTTTGGAGGTCGGAAAATCAAACCGTCCCAAGGAAAAGTGCAGTGTGCTGCACCTTACTCTGCACACACAGAGCGACTCTGAAAGGCCTGCGATGCTGGATTTTTCATACAGGGCCCAGAGAATCGTGGAGGTACACAGTGTGCTGAAGCCAAAATGGTTGCTGACACGAGGTGGCATGGAGAACGATAAAGCCTCTTCCCTATAAACTGACACAGAATAGCAATTTAGGCCTCACGGAGCTGTTGCACTCCTTCACTTAGGGAAGCTAAGTCAAGCTCTTCCTCCGAGGCTTGTGCTCACATTGAGCTTCACATTTGCTATAGAGCAGAGCAGGATGAGCTTGCAACTAGGAAGTGCAAGCACAATGCTTCTTTCCACAAAACTAACTCATGGTCTACGCTGAGTCATGCTGGCATGTACTGAAAGGCCTGCTGTTACAAATGCTTTTCAGGTTGCTTTGACGCCTTATGAACGGAACTTTCAAAACTGGGAAAAAAGCCTTTGGGATCACACTCCCGTTTCGCTGCTGACTTCCAGCCTTAGTACAAGCTGAGTCTAGCAGTCCAAAGAGACACAATTAACCCAATGGGCCCTTCGCTGATTCACGTTTTTCTATACCCACTATTCTGGGTATAGTGAACTGCCTAAAGGACGGACGCTGGAGGATGTCCAAGAGGCCTCTGCATCATCCGTACGCCTGTCGTTTTACAGCACGAAGTGTGCTTCTGTGGAATTTGGAACGCACGCTGACCCTCCCCTTGAGGAATTATTTACCTCACATAAGACGTGTTGGAAGGAAAGAGAAACAGAGTGCTTTCTTCTGTTGAGCTTACCTAGGGCAAGGGCGACCACGACCTTGGCGAGTTAGGGATTCTTGAACTGTGTTCCAGAAGCTGTTTGGAGGTCGGAAAATCAAACCGTCCCAAGGAAAAGTGCAGTGTGCTGCACCTTACTCTGCACACACAGAGCGACTCTGAAAGGCCTGCGATGCGGGATTTTGCATACAGGGCCCAGAGAATCGTGGAGGTACAGAGTGTGCTGAAGCCGAAACGGTTGCTGACACGAGGTGGCAAGGAGGACGATAAAGCCTCTTCCCCATAAACTGTCACAGAACAGCAATTTAGGGCTCACGGAGCTGTTGCACTCCTTCACTTAGGCAAGCTAAGTCAAGCTCTTCCTCCGAGGCTTGTGCTCACATCGAGCTTCACATTTGCTATAGAGCAGAGCAGGATGAGCTTGCAACTCGGAACTGCAAGCACAATGCTTCTTTCCACAAAACTAACTCATGGTCTACGCTGAGTCATGCTGGCATGTACTGAAAGGCCTCCCGTTACAAATGCTTTTCAGGTTGCTTTGACGCCTTATGAACGGAGCTTTCAAAACTGGAAAAAAAGCCTTTGGGATCACACTCCTGTTTCCAGGTTGACTTCCAGCCTTAGTACAGGCTGAGTCTAGCGTGTCAAAAGAGACACAATTAACCCACTGGCTCCTTCGCTGATTCACGGTTTTCTATACCCGCTATTCTGGGTATAGTGAACTGCCTAAAGGACGGTCGCTGGAGGATGTCCAAGAGGCCTCTGCATCATCCATACGCCTTTCTTTTTTCACCACCAACTGTGCTTCTGTGGAATTTGGAACGCACGCCGACCCTCTCCTTGAGGAATTGCTTACCTCACTTAAGACGTGTTGGAAGGAAAGAGAAACAGAGTGCTTATTTCTGTTGAGCTTACCTAGGGCAAGGTCGACCACGTCCTTGGCGAGTTAGGGATTCTTGAACTGTGTTCCAGAAGCTGTTTGGAGGTCGGAAAATCAAACCGTCCCAAGGAAAAGTGCAGTGTGCTGCACCTTACTCTGCACACACAGAGCGACTCTGAAAGGCCTGCGATGCTGGATTTTGCATACAGGGCCCAGAGAATCGTGGAGGTACACAGTGTGCTGAAGCCAAAATGGTTGCTGACACGAGGTGGCATGGAGAACGATAAAGCCTCTTCCCTATAAACTGACACAGAACAGCAATTTAGGGCTCACGGAGCTGTTGCACTCCTTCACTTAGGGAAGCTAAGTCAAGCTCTTCCTCCGAGGCTTGTGCTCACATCGAGCTTCACATTTGCTATAGAGCAGAGCAGGATGAGCTTGCAACTCGGAACTGCAAGCACAATGCTTCTTTCCACAAAACTAACTCATGGTCTACGCTGAGTCATGCTGGCATGTACTGAAAGGCCTGCTGTTACAAATGCTTTTCAGGTTGCTTTGACGCCTTATGAACGGAACTTTCAAAACTGGGAAAAAAGCCTTTGGGATCACACTCCCGTTTCGCTGCTGACTTCCAGCCTTAGTACAAGCTGAGTCTAGCAAGTCCAAAGAGACACAATTAACCCAAAGGGCCCTTCGCTGATTCACGTTTTTCTATACCCGCTATTCTGGGTATAGTGAACTGCCTAAAGGACGGACGCTGGCGGATGTCCAAGAGGCCTCTGCATCATCCGTACGCCTGTCGTTTTACAGCACGAAGTGTGCTTCTGTGGAATTTGGAACGCACGCTGACCCTCCCCTTGAGGAATTATTTACCTCACATAAGACGTGTTGGAAGGAAAGAGAAACAGAGTGCTTTGTTCTGTTGAGCTTACCTAGGGCAAGGGCGACCACGACCTTGGCGAGTTAGGGATTCTTGAACTGTGTTTCCGAAGCTGTTTGGAGGTCGGAAAATCAAACCGTCCCAAGGAAAAGTGCAGTGTGCTGCACCTTACTCTGCAAACGCAGAGCGACTCTGAAAGGCCTGCGATGCTGGATTTTGCATACAGGGCCTAGAGGATCGTGGAGGTACAGAGTGTTCTGAAGCCAAAACGGTTGCTGACACGAGGTGGCAAGGAGAACGATAAAGCCTCTTCCCCATAAACTGACACAGAACAGCAATTTAGGGCTCACGGAGCTGTTGCACTCCTTCACTTAGGGAAGCTAAGTCAAGCTCTTCCTCCGAGGCTTGTGCTCACATAGAGCTTCACATTTGCTATAGAGCAGAGCAGGATGAGCTTGCAACTCGGAACTGCAAGCACAATGCTTCTTTCCACAAAACTAACTCATGGTCTACGCTGAGTCATGCTGGCATGTACTTAAAGGCCTCCCGTTACAAATGCTTTTCAGGTTGCTTTGACGCCTTATGAACGGAGCTTTCAAAACTGGAAAAAAAGCCTTTGGGATTACACTCCTGTTTCCAGGTTGACTTCCAGCCTTAGTACAGGCTGAGTATAGCGTGTCAAAAGAGACACAATTAACCCACTGGCTCCTTCGCTGATTCACGTTTTTCTATACCCGCTATTCTGGGTATAGTGAACTGCCTAAAGGACGGTCGCTGGAGGATGTCCAAGAGGCCTCTGAATCATCCATACGCCTTTCTTTTTACACCACGAACTGTGCTTCTGTGGAATTTGGAACGCACGCTGACCCTCTCCTTGAGGAATTGCTTACCTCACATAAGACGTGTTGGAGCGAAATAGAAACAGAGTGCTTTGTTCTGTTGAGCTTACCTAGGGCAAGGGCGACCACGTCCTTGGCGAATTAGGGATTCTTGAACAGTGTTTCCGAAGCTGTTTGGAGGTCGGAAAATCAAACCGTCCCAAGGAAAAGTGCAGTATGCTTCACCTTACTCTGCACACACAGAGCGACTCTGAAAGGCCTGCGATGCTGGATTTTGCATACAGGGACCAGAGAATCGTGGAGGTACAGAGTGTGCTGAAGCCGAAACGGTTGCTGACACGAGGTGGCAAGGAGGACGATAAAGCCTCTTCCCCATAAACTGACACAGAACAGCAATTTAGGGCTCACGGAACTGTTGCACTCCTTCACTTAGGGAGCTAAGTCAAGCTCTTCCTCCGAGGCTATTGCTCACATTGAGATTCACATTTGCTATAGAGCAGAGCAGGATGAGCTTGAAACTAGGAAGTGCAAGCACAATGCTTCTTTCCACAAAACTAACTCATGGTCTACGCTGAGTCATGCTGGCATGTACTGAAAGGCCTGCCGTTACAAATGTTTTTCAGATTGCTTTGACGCCTTATGAACGGAGCTTTCAAAACTGGGAAAAAAGCCTTTGGGATCACACTGCCGTTTCGCTGCTGACTTCCAGCCTTAGTACAAGCTGAGTCTAGCAAGTCCAAAGAGACACAATTAACCCAAAGGGCCCTTCGCTGATTCACGTTTTTCTATACCTGCTATTCTGGGTATAGTGAACTGCCTAAAGGACGGACGCTGGAGGATGTCCAAGAGGCCTCTGCATCATCCGTACGCCTGTCGTTTTACAGCACGAAGTGGGCTTCTGTGGAATTTGGAACACACGCTGACCCTCCCCTGAGGAATTATTTACCTCACATAAGACGTGTTGGAAGGAAAGAGAAACAGAGTGCTTTGTTCTGTTGAGCTTACCTAGGGCAAGGGCGACCACGACCTTGGCGAGTTAGGGATTCTTGAACTGTGTTTCCGAAGCTGTTTGCAGGTCGGAAAATCAAACCGTCCCAAGGAAAAGTGCAGTGTGCTGCACCTTACTCTGCAAACACAGAGCGACTCTGAAAGGCCTGCGATGCTGGATTTTGCATACAGGGCCCAGAGAATCGTGGAGGTACACAGTGTGCTGAAGCCAAAATGGTTGCTGACACGAGGTGGCATGGAGAACGATAAAGCCTCTTCCCTATAAACTGACACAGAACAGCAATTTAGGGCTCACGGACCTGTTGCACTCCTTCAGTTAGGGAAGCTAAGTCAAGCTCTTCCTCCGAGGCTTGTGCTCACATCGAGCTTCACATTTGCTATAGAGCAGAGCAGGATGAGCTTGCAACTCGGAACTGCAAGCACAATGCTTCTTTCCACAAAACTAACTCATGGTCTACGCTGAGTCATGCTGGCATGTACTGAAAGGCCTGCTGTTACAAATGCTTTTCAGGTTGCTTTGACGCCTTATGAACGGAACTTTCAAAACTGGGAAAAAAGCCTTTGGGATCACACTCCCGTTTCGCTGCTGACTTCCAGCCTTAGTACAAGCTGAGTCTAGCAAGTATAAGAGACACAATTAACCCAATGGGCCCTTCGCTGATTCACGTTTTTCTATACCCGCTATTCTGGGTATAGTGAACTGCCTAAAGGACGGACGCTGGCGGATGTCCAAGAGGCCTCTGCATCATCCGTACGCCTGTCGTTTTACAGCACGAAGTGTGCTTCTGTGGAATTTGGAACGCACGCTGACCCTCCCCTTGAGGAATTATTTACCTCACATAAGACGTGTTGGAAGGAAAGAGAAACAGAGTGCTTTGTTCTGTTGAGCTTACCTAGGGCAAGGGCGACCACGACCTTGGCGAGTTAGGGATTCTTGAACTGTGTTTCCGAAGCTGTTTGCAGGTCGGAAAATCAAACCGTCCCAAGGAAAAGTGCAGTGTGCTGCACCTTACTCTGCAAACACAGAGCGACTCTGAAAGGCCTGCGATGCTGGATTTTGCATACAGGGCCAAGAGGATCGTGGAGGTACAGAGTGTGCTGAAGCCGAAACTGTTGCTGACACGTGGTGGCAAGGAGGACGATAAAGCCTCTTCCCCATAAACTGACACAGAACAGCAATTTAGGGCTCACGGAACTGTTGCACTCCTTCACTTAGGGAGCTAAGTCAAGCTCTTCCTCCGAGGCTATTGCTCACATTGAGATTCACATTTGCTATAGAGCAGAGCAGGATGAGCTTGAAACTAGGAAGTGCAAGCACAATGCTTCTTTCCACAAAACTAACTCATGGTCTACGCTGAGTCATGCTGGCATGTACTGAAAGGCCTGCCGTTACAAATGTTTTTCAGATTGCTTTGACGCCTTATGAACGGAGGTTTCAAAACTGGGAAAAAAGCCTTTGGGATCACACTGCCGTTTCGCTGCTGACTTCCAGCCTTAGTACAAGCTGAGTCTAGCAAGTCCAAAGAGACACAATTAACCCAAAGGGCCCTTCGCTGATTCACGTTTTTCGATACCTGCTATTCTGGGTATAGTGAACTGCCTAAAGGACGGACGCTGGAGGATGTCCAAGAGGCCTCTGCATCATCCGTACGCCTGTCGTTTTACAGCACGAAGTGTGCTTCTGTGGAATTTGGAACACACGCTGACCCTCCCCTGAGGAATTATTTACCTCACATAAGACGTGTTGGAAGGAAAGAGAAACAGAGTGCTTTGTTCTGTTGAGCTTACCTAGGGCAAGGGCGACCACGACCTTGGCGAGTTAGGGATTCTTGAACTGTGTTTCCGAAGCTGTTTGCAGGTCGGAAAATCAAACCGTACCAAGGAAAAGTGCAGTGTGCTGCACCTTACTCTGCAAACACAGAGCGACTCTGAAAGGCCTGCGATGCTGGATTTTGCATACAGGGCCTAGAGGATCGTGGAGGTACAGAGTGTGCTGAAGCCGAAACGGTTGCTGACACGAGGTGGCAAGGAGAACGATAAAGCCTCTTACCCATAAACTGACACAGAACAGCAATTTAGGGCTCACGGAGCTGTTGCACTCCTTCACTTAGGGAAGCTAAGTCAAGCTCTTCCTCCGAGGCTTGTGCTCACATAGAGCTTCACATTTGCTATAGAGCAGAGCAGGATGAGCTTGCAACTCGGAACTGCAAGCACAATGCTTCTTTCCACAAAACTAACTCATGGTCTACGCTGAGTCATGCTGGCATGTACTGAAAGGCCTCCCGTTACAAATGCTTTTCAGGTTGCTTTGACGCCTTATGAACGGAGCTTTCAAAACTGGAAAAAAAGCCTTTGGGATTACACTCCTGTTTCCAGGTTGACTTCCAGCCTTAGTACAGGCTGAGTCTAGCGTGTCAAAAGAGACACAATTAACCCACTGGCTCCTTCGCTGATTCACGTTTTTCTATACCCGCTATTCTGGGTATAGTGAACTGCCTAAAGGACGGTCGCTGGAGGATGTCCAAGAGGCCTCTGAATCATCCATACGCCTTTCTTTTTACACCACGAACTGTGCTTCTGTGGAATTTGGAACGCACGCTGACCCTCTCCTTGAGGAATTGCTTACCTCACATAAGACGTGTTGGAAGGAAATAGAAACAGAGTGCTTTGTTCTGTTGAGCTTACCTAGGGCAAGGGCGACCACGTCCTTGGCGAATTAGGGATTCTTGAACAGTGTTTCCGAAGCTGTTTGGAGGTCGGAAAATCAAACCGTCCCAAGGAAAAGTGCAGTGTGCTGCACCTTACTCTGCACACACAGAGCGACTCTGAAAGGCCTGCGATGCTGGATTTTGCATACAGGGCCCAGAGAATCCTGGAGGTACAGAGTGTGCTGAAGCCGAAACGGTTGCTGACACGAGGTGGCAAGGAGGACGATAAAGCCTCTTCCCCATAAACTGACACAGAACAGCAATTTAGGGCTCACGGAACTGTTGCACTCCTTCACTTAGGGAGCTAAGTCAAGCTCTTCCTCCGAGGCTATTGCTCACATTGAGATTCACATTTGCTATAGAGCAGAGCAGGATGAGCTTGAAACTAGGAAGTGCAAGCACAATGCTTCTTTCCACAAAACTAACTCATGGTCTACGCTGAGTCATGCTGGCATGTACTGAAAGGCCTGCCGTTACAAATGTTTTTCAGATTGCTTTGACGCCTTATGAACGGAGCTTTCAAAACTGGGAAAAAAGCCTTTGGGATCACACTGCCGTTTCGCTGCTGACTTCCAGCCTTAGTACAAGCTGAGTCTAGCAAGTCCAAAGAGACACAATTAACCCAAAGGGCCCTTCGCTGATTCACGTTTTTCTATACCTGCTATTCTGGGTATAGTGAACTGCCTAAAGGACGGACGCTGGAGGATGTCCAAGAGGCCTCTGCATCATCCGTACGCCTGTCGTTTTACAGCACGAAGTGGGCTTCTGTGGAATTTGGAACACACGCTGACCCTCCCCTGAGGAATTATTTACCTCACATAAGACGTGTTGGAAGGAAAGAGAAACAGAGTGCTTATTTCTGTTGAGCTTACCTAGGGCAAGGGCGACCACGACCTTGGCGAGTTAGGGATTCTTGAACTGTGTTTCCGAAGCTGTTTGCAGGTCGGAAAATCAAACCGTCCCAAGGAAAAGTGCAGTGTGCTGCACCTTACTCTGCAAACACAGAGCGACTCTGAAAGGCCTGCGATGCTGGATTTTGCATACAGGGCCCAGAGAATCGTGGAGGTACACAGTGTGCTGAAGCCAAAATGGTTGCTGACACGAGGTGGCATGGAGAACGATAAAGCCTCTTCCCTATAAACTGACACAGAACAGCAATTTAGGGCTCACGGACCTGTTGCACTCCTTCAGTTAGGGAAGCTAAGTCAAGCTCTTCCTCCGAGGCTTGTGCTCACATAGAGCTTCACATTTGCTATAGAGCAGAGCAGGATGAGCTTGCAACTCGGAACTGCAAGCACAATGCTTCTTTCCACAAAACTAACTCATGGTCTACGCGGAGTCATGCTGGCATGTACTGAAAGGCCTGCTGTTACAAATGCTTTTCAGGTTGCTTTGACGCCTTATGAACGGAACTTTCAAAACTGGGAAAAAAGCCTTTGGGATCACACTCCCGTTTCGCTGCTGACTTCCAGCCTTAGTACAAGCTGAGTCTAGCAAGTCCAAAGAGACACAATTAACCCAATGGGCCCTTCGCTGATTCACGTTTTTCTATACCCGCTATTCTGGGTATAGTGAACTGCCTAAAGGACGGACGCTGGCGGATGTCCAAGAGGCCTCTGCATCATCCATACGCCTGTCGTTTTACAGCACGAAGTGTGCTTCTGTGGAATTTGGAACGCACGCTGACCCTCCCCTTGAGGAATTATTTACCTCACATAAGACGTGTTGGAAGGAAAGAGAAACAGAGTGCTTTGTTCTCTTGAGCTTACCTAGGGCAAGGGCGACCACGACCTTGGCGAGTTAGGGATTCTTGAACTGTGTTTCCGAAGCTGTTTGCAGGTCGGAAAATCAAACCGTCCCAAGGAAAAGTGCAGTGTGCTGCACCTTACTCTGCAAACACAGAGCGACTCTGAAAGGCCTGCGATGCTGGATTTTGCATACAGGGCCTAGAGGATCGTGGAGGTACAGAGTGTGCTGAAGCCGAAACTGTTGCTGACACGTGGTGGCAAGGAGGACGATAAAGCCTCTTCCCCATAAACTGACACAGAACAGCAATTTAGGGCTCACGGAACTGTTGCACTCCTTCACTTAGGGAGCTAAGTCAAGCTCTTCCTCCGAGGCTATTGCTCACATTGAGATTCACATTTGCTATAGAGCAGAGCAGGATGAGCTTGAAACTAGGAAGTGCAAGCACAATGCTTCTTTCCACAAAACTAACTCATGGTCTACGCTGAGTCATGCTGGCATGTACTGAAAGGCCTGCCGTTACAAATGTTTTTCAGATTGCTTTGACGCCTTATGAACGGAGCTTTCAAAACTGGGAAAAAAGCCTTTGGGATCACACTGCCGTTTCGCTGCTGACTTCCAGCCTTAGTACAAGCTGAGTCTAGCAAGTCCAAAGAGACACAATTAACCCAAAGGGCCCTTCGCTGATTCACGTTTTTCGATACCTGCTATTCTGGGTATAGTGAACTGCCTAAAGGACGGACGCTGGAGGATGTCCAAGAGGCCTCTGCATCATCCGTACGCCTGTCGTTTTACAGCACGAAGTGTGCTTCTGTGGAATTTGGAACACACGCTGACCCTCCCCTGAGGAATTATTTACCTCACATAAGACGTGTTGGAAGGAAAGAGAAACAGAGTGCTTTGTTCTGTTGAGCTTACCTAGGGCAAGGGCGACCACGACCTTGGCGAGTTAGGGATTCTTGAACTGTGTTTCCGAAGCTGTTTGCAGGTCGGAAAATCAAACCGTACCAAGGAAAAGTGCAGTGTGCTGCACCTTACTCTGCAAACACAGAGCGACTCTGAAAGGCCTGCGATGCTGGATTTTGCATACAGTGCCTAGAGGATCGTGGAGGTACAGAGTGTGCTGAAGCCGAAACGGTTGCTGACACGAGGTGGCAAGGAGAACGATAAAGCCTCTTCCCCATAAACTGACACAGAACAGCAATTTAGGGCTCACGGAGCTGTTGCACTCCTTCACTTAGGGAAGCTAAGTCAAGCTCTTCCTCCGAGGCTTGTGCTCACCTAGAGCTTCACATTTGCTATAGAGCAGAGCAGGATGAGCTTGCAACTCGGAACTGCAAGCACAATGCTTCTTTCCACAAAACTAACTCATGGTCTACGCTGAGTCATGCTGGCATGTACTGAAAGGCCTCCCGTTACAAATGCTTTTCAGGTTGCTTTGACGCCTTATGAACGGAGCTTTCAAAACTGGAAAAAAAGCCTTTGGGATTACACTCCTGTTTCCAGGTTGACTTCCAGCCTTAGTACAGGCTGAGTCTAGCGTGTCAAAAGAGACACAATTAACCCACTGGCTCCTTCGCTGATTCACGTGTTTCTATACCCGCAATTCTGGGTATAGTGAACTGCCTAAAGGACGGTCGCTGGAGGATGTCCAAGAGGCCTCTGAATCATCCATACGCCTTTCTTTTTACACCACGAACTGTGCTTCTGTGGAATTTGGAACGCACGCTGACCCTCTCCTTGAGGAATTGCTTACCTCACATAAGACGTGTTGGAAGGAAATAGAAACAGAGTGCTTTGTTCTGTTGAGCTTACCTAGGGCAAGGGCGACCACGTCCTTGGCGAATTAGGGATTCTTGAACAGTGTTTCCGAAGCTGTTTGGAGGTCGGAAAATCAAACCGTCCCAAGGAAAAGTGCAGTGTGCTGCACCTTACTCTGCACACACAGAGCGACTCTGAAAGGCCTGCGATGCTGGATTTTGCATACAGGGCCCAGAGAATCCTGGAGGTACAGAGTGTGCTGAAGCCGAAACGGTTGCTGACACGAGGTGGCAAGGAGGACGATAAAGCCTCTTCCCCATAAACTGACACAGAACAGCAATTTAGGGCTCACGGAACTGTTGCACTCCTTCACTTAGGGAGCTAAGTCAAGCTCTTCCTCCGAGGCTATTGCTCACATTGAGATTCACATTTGCTATAGAGCAGAGCAGGATGAGCTTGAAACTAGGAAGTGCAAGCACAATGCTTCTTTCCACAAAACTAACTCATGGTCTACGCTGAGTCATGCTGGCATGTACTGAAAGGCCTGCCGTTACAAATGTTTTTCAGATTGCTTTGACGCCTTATGAACGGAGCTTTCAAAACTGGGAAAAAAGCCTTTGGGATCACACTGCCGTTTCGCTGCTGACTTCCAGCCTTAGTACAAGCTGAGTCTAGCAAGTCCAAAGAGACACAATTAACCCAAAGGGCCCTTCGCTGATTCACGTTTTTCTATACCTGCTATTCTGGGTATAGTGAACTGCCTAAAGGACGGACGCTGGAGGATGTCCAAGAGGCCTCTGCATCATCCGTACGCCTGTCGTTTTACAGCACGAAGTGGGCTTCTGTGGAATTTGGAACACACGCTGACCCTCCCCTGAGGAATTATTTACCTCACATAAGACGTGTTGGAAGGAAAGAGAAACAGAGTGCTTATTTCTGTTGAGCTTACCTAGGGCAAGGGCGACCACGACCTTGGCGAGTTAGGGATTCTTGAACTGTGTTTCCGAAGCTGTTTGCAGGTCGGAAAATCAAACCGTCCCAAGGAAAAGTGCAGTGTGCTGCACCTTACTCTGCAAACACAGAGCGACTCTGAAAGGCCTGCGATGCTGGATTTTGCATACAGGGCCCAGAGAATCGTGGAGGTACACAGTGTGCTGAAGCCAAAATGGTTGCTGACACGAGGTGGCATGGAGAACGATAAAGCCTCTTCCCTATAAACTGACACAGAACAGCAATTTAGGGCTCACGGACCTGTTGCACTCCTTCAGTTAGGGAAGCTAAGTCAAGCTCTTCCTCCGAGGCTTGTGCTCACATAGAGCTTCACATTTGCTATAGAGCAGAGCAGGATGAGCTTGCAACTCGGAACTGCAAGCACAATGCTTCTTTCCACAAAACTAACTCATGGTCTACGCGGAGTCATGCTGGCATGTACTGAAAGGCCTGCTGTTACAAATGCTTTTCAGGTTGCTTTGACGCCTTATGAACGGAACTTTCAAAACTGGGAAAAAAGCCTTTGGGATCACACTCCCGTTTCGCTGCTGACTTCCAGCCTTAGTACAAGCTGAGTCTAGCAAGTCCAAAGAGACACAATTAACCCAATGGGCCCTTCGCTGATTCACGTTTTTCTATACCCGCTATTCTGGGTATAGTGAACTGCCTAAAGGACGGACGCTGGCGGATGTCCAAGAGGCCTCTGCATCATCCATACGCCTGTCGTTTTACAGCACGAAGTGTGCTTCTGTGGAATTTGGAACGCACGCTGACCCTCCCCTTGAGGAATTATTTACCTCACATAAGACGTGTTGGAAGGAAAGAGAAACAGAGTGCTTTGTTCTCTTGAGCTTACCTAGGGCAAGGGCGACCACGACCTTGGCGAGTTAGGGATTCTTGAACTGTGTTTCCGAAGCTGTTTGCAGGTCGGAAAATCAAACCGTCCCAAGGAAAAGTGCAGTGTGCTGCACCTTACTCTGCAAACACAGAGCGACTCTGAAAGGCCTGCGATGCTGGATTTTGCATACAGGGCCTAGAGGATCGTGGAGGTACAGAGTGTGCTGAAGCCGAAACTGTTGCTGACACGTGGTGGCAAGGAGGACGATAAAGCCTCTTCCCCATAAACTGACACAGAACAGCAATTTAGGGCTCACGGAACTGTTGCACTCCTTCACTTAGGGAGCTAAGTCAAGCTCTTCCTCCGAGGCTATTGCTCACATTGAGATTCACATTTGCTATAGAGCAGAGCAGGATGAGCTTGAAACTAGGAAGTGCAAGCACAATGCTTCTTTCCACAAAACTAACTCATGGTCTACGCTGAGTCATGCTGGCATGTACTGAAAGGCCTGCCGTTACAAATGTTTTTCAGATTGCTTTGACGCCTTATGAACGGAGCTTTCAAAACTGGGAAAAAAGCCTTTGGGATCACACTGCCGTTTCGCTGCTGACTTCCAGCCTTAGTACAAGCTGAGTCTAGCAAGTCCAAAGAGACACAATTAACCCAAAGGGCCCTTCGCTGATTCACGTTTTTCTATACCTGCTATTCTGGGTATAGTGAACTGCCTAAAGGACGGACGCTGGAGGATGTCCAAGAGGCCTCTGCATCATCCGTACGCCTGTCGTTTTACAGCACGAAGTGTGCTTCTGTGGAATTTGGAACACACGCTGACCCTCCCCTGAGGAATTATTTACCTCACATAAGACGTGTTGGAAGGAAAGAGAAACAGAGTGCTTTGTTCTGTTGAGCTTACCTAGGGCAAGGGCGACCACGACCTTGGCGAGTTAGGGATTCTTGAACTGTGTTTCCGAAGCTGTTTGCAGGTCGGAAAATCAAACCGTACCAAGGAAAAGTGCAGTGTGCTGCACCTTACTCTGCAAACACAGAGCGACTCTGAAAGGCCTGCGATGCTGGATTTTGCATACAGTGCCTAGAGGATCGTGGAGGTACAGAGTGTGCTGAAGCCGAAACGGTTGCTGACACGAGGTGGCAAGGAGAACGATAAAGCCTCTTCCCCATAAACTGACACAGAACAGCAATTTAGGGCTCACGGAGCTGTTGCACTCCTTCACTTAGGGAAGCTAAGTCAAGCTCTTCCTCCGAGGCTTGTGCTCACCTAGAGCTTCACATTTGCTATAGAGCAGAGCAGGATGAGCTTGCAACTCGGAACTGCAAGCACAATGCTTCTTTCCACAAAACTAACTCATGGTCTACGCTGAGTCATGCTGGCATGTACTGAAAGGCCTCCCGTTACAAATGCTTTTCAGGTTGCTTTGACGCCTTATGAACGGAGCTTTCAAAACTGGAAAAAAAGCCTTTGGGATTACACTCCTGTTTCCAAGTTGACTTCCAGCCTTAGTACAGGCTGAGTCTAGCGTGTCAAAAGAGACACAATTAACCCACTGGCTCCTTCGCTGATTCACGTGTTTCTATACCCGCAATTCTGGGTATAGTGAACTGCCTAAAGGACGGTCGCTGGAGGATGTCCAAGAGGCCTCTGAATCATCCATACGCCTTTCTTTTTACACCACGAACTGTGCTTCTGTGGAATTTGGAACGCACGCTGACCCTCTCCTTGAGGAATTGCTTACCTCACATAAGACGTGTTGGAAGGAAATAGAAACAGAGTGCTTTGTTCTGTTGAGCTTACCTAGGGCAAGGGCGACCACGTCCTTGGCGAATTAGGGATTCTTGAACAGTGTTTCCGAAGCTGTTTGGAGGTCGGAAAATCAAACCGTCCCAAGGAAAAGTGCAGTGTGCTGCACCTTACTCTGCACACACAGAGCGACTCTGAAAGGCCTGCGATGCTGGATTTTGCATACAGGGCCCAGAGAATCGTGGAGGTACAGAGTGTGCTGAAGCCGAAACGGTTGCTGACACGAGGTGGCAAGGACGACGATAAAGTCTCTTCCCCATAAACTGACACAGAACAGCAATTTAGGGCTCACGGAACTGTTGCACTCCTTCACTTAGGGAGCTAAGTCAAGCTCTTCCTCCGAGGCTATTGCTCACATTGAGATTCACATTTGCTATAGAGCAGAGCAGGATGAGCTTGCAACTAGGAAGTGCAAGCACAATGCTTCTTTCCACAAAACTAACTCATGGTCTACGCTGAGTCATGCTGGCATGTACTGAAAGGCCTGCCGTTACAAATGTTTTTCAGGTTGCTTTGACGCCTTATGAACGGAGCTTTCAAAACTGGAAAAAAAGGCTTTGGGATCACACTCCTGTTTCCAGGTTGACTTCCAGCCTTAGTACAGGCTGAGTCTAGCGTGTCAAAAGAGACACAATTAACCCACTGGGCTCTTCGCTGATTCACGTGTTTCTATACCCGCTATTCTGGGTATATTGAACTGCCTAAAGGACGGTCGCTGGTGGATGTCCAAGAGGCCTCTGCATCATCCATACGCCTTTCTTTTTACACCACGAACTGTGCTTCTGTGGAATTTGGAACGCACGCTGACCCTCTCCTTGAGGAATTGCTTACCTCACATAAGACGTGTTGGAAGGAAATAGAAACAGAGTGCTTTGTTCTGTTGAGCTTACCTAGGGCAAGGGCGACCACGTCCTTGGCGAATTAGGGATTCTTGAACAGTGTTTCCGAAGCTGTTTGGAGGTCGGAAAATCAAACCGTCCCAAGGAAAAGTGCAGTGTGCTGCACCTTACTCTGCAAACACAGAGCGACTCTGAAAGTCCTGCGATGCTGGATTTTGCATAGAGGGCCTACAGCATCGTGGAGGTACAGAGTGTGCTGAAGCCGAAAAGGTTGCTGACACGAGGTGGCAAGGAGAACGATAAAGCCTCTTACCCATAAACTGACACAGAACAGCAATTTAGGGCTCACGGAGCTGTTGCACTCCTTCACTTAGGGAAGCTAAGTCAAGCTCTTCCTCCGAGGCTTGTGCTCACATAGAGTTTCACATTTGCTATAGAGCAGAGCAGGATGAGCTTGAAACTAGGAAGTGCAAGCACAATGCTTCTTTCCACAAAACTAACTCATGGTCTACGCTGAGTCATGCTGGCATGTATAGAAAGGCCTTCCGCTACAAATGCTTTTCAGGTTGCTTTGACGCCTTATGAACGGAGCTTTCAAAACTGGAAAAAAAGGCTTTGGGATCACACTCCTGTTTCCAGGTTGACTTCCAGGCTTAGTACAGGCTGAGTCTAGCGTGTCAAAAGAGACACAATTAACCCACTGGGCCCTTCGCTGATTCACGTGTTTCTATACCCGCTATGCTGGGTATAGTGAACTGCCTAAAGGACGGACGCTGGAAGATGTCCAAGAGGCCTCTGCATCATCCATACGGCTTTCCTTTTTCACCACGAACTGTGCTTCTGTGGAATTTGGAACGCACGCTGACCCTCTCCTTGAGGAATTGCTTACCTCACATAAGACGTGTTGGAAGGAAATAGAAACAGAGTGCTTTGTTCTGTTGAGCTTACCTAGGGCAAGGGCGACCACGTCCTTGGCGAATTAGGGATTCTTGAACAGTGTTTCCGAAGCTGTTTGGAGGTCGGAAAATCAAACAGTCCCAAGGAAAAGTGCAGTGTGCTGCACCTTACTCTGCACACACAGAGCGACTCTGAAAGGCCTGCGATGCTGGATTTTGCATACAGGGCCCAGAGAATCGTGGAGGTACAGAGTGTGCTGAAGCCGAAACGGTTGCTGACACGAGGTGGCAAGGAGGACGATAAAGCCTCTTCCCCATAAACTGACACAGAACAGCAATTTAGGGCTCACGGAACTGTTGCACTCCTTCACTTAGGGAGCTAAGTCAAGCTCTTCCTCCGAGGCTATTGCTCACATTGAGATTCACATTTGCTATAGAGCAGAGCAGGATGAGCTTGAAACTAGGAAGTGCAAGCACAATGCTTCTTTCCACAAAACTAACTCATGGTCTACGCTGAGTCATGCTGGCATGTACTGAAAGGCCTGCCGTTACAAATGTTTTTCAGGTTGCTTTGACGCCTTATGAACGGAGCTTTCAAAACTGGGAAAAAAGCCTTTGGGATCACACTCCCGTTTCGCTGCTGACTTCCAGCCTTAGTACAAGCTGAGTCTAGCAAGTCCAAAGAGACACAATTAACCCAAAGGGCCCTTCCCTGATTCACGTTTTTCTATACCTGCTATTCTGGGTATAGTGAACTGCCTAAAGGACGGACGCTGGAGGATGTCCAAGAGGCCTCTGCATCATCCGTACGCCTGTCGTTTTACAGCACGAAGTGTGCTTCTGTGGAATTTGGAACGCACGCTGACCCTCCCCTTGAGGAATTATTTACCTCACATAAGACGTGTTGGAAGGAAAGAGAAACAGAGTGCTTTGTTCTGTTGAGCTTACCTAGGGCAAGGGCGACCACGACCTTGGCGAGTTAGGGATTCTTGAACTGTGTTTCCGAAGCTGTTTGCAGGTCGGAAAATCAAACCATCCCAAGGAAAAGTGCAGTGTGCTGCACCTTACTCTGCAAACACAGAGCGACTCTGAAAGGCCTGCGATGCTGGATTTTGCATACAGGGCCTAGAGGATCGTGGAGGTACAGAGTGTGCTGAAGCCGAAACGGTTGCTGACACGAGGTGGCAAGGAGAATGATAAAGCCTCTTACCCATAAACTGACACAGAACAGCAATTTAGGGCTCACGGAGCTGTTGCACTCCTTCACTTAGGGAAGCTAAGTCAAGCTCTTCCTCCGAGGCTTGTGCTCACATAGAGCTTCACATTTGCTATAGAGCAGAGCAGGATGAGCTTGCAACTCGGAACTGCAAGCACAATGCTTCTTTCCACAAAACTAACTCATGGTCTACGCTGAGTCATGCTGGCATGTACTGAAAGGCCTCCCGTTACAAATGCTTTTCAGGTTGCTTTGACGCCTTATGAACGGAGCTTTCAAAACTGGAAAAAAAGCCTTTGGGATTACACTCCTGTTTCCAGGTTGACTTCCAGCCTTAGTACATGCTGAGTATAGCGTGTCAAAAGAGACACAATTAACCCACTGGCTCCTTCGCTGATTCACGTTTTTCTATACCCGCTATTCTGGGTATAGTGAACTGCCTAAAGGACGGTCGCTGGAGGATGTCCAAGAGGCCTCTGAATCATCCATACGCCTTTCTTTTTACACCACGAACTGTGCTTCTGTGGAATTTGGAACGCACGCTGACCCTCTCCTTGAGGATTTGCTTACCTCACATAAGACGTGTTGGAAGGAAATAGAAACAGAGTCCTTTTTCTGTTGAGCTTACCTAGGGCAAGGGCGACCACGTCCTTGGCGAATTAGGGATTCTTGAACAGTGTTTCCGAAGCTGTTTGGAGGTCGGAAAATCAAACCGTCCCAAGGAAAAGTGCAGTGTGCTGCACCTTACTCTGCACACACAGAGCGACTCTGAAAGGCCTGCGATGCTGGATTTTGCATACAGGGCCCAGAGAATCGTGGAGGTACAGAGTGTGCTGAAGCCGAAACGGTTGCTGACACGAGGTGGCAAGGAGGACGATAAAGCCTCTTCCCCATAAACTGACACAGAACAGCAATTTAGGGCTCACGGAACTGTTGCACTCCTTCACTTAGGGAGCTAAGTCAAGCTCTTCCTCCGAGGCTATTGCTCACATTGAGATTCACATTTGCTATAGAGCAGAGCAGGATGAGCTTGCAACTAGGAAGTGCAAGCACAATGCTTCTTTCCACAAAACTAACTCATGGTCTACGCTGAGTCATGCTGGCATGTACTGAAAGGCCTCCCGTTACAAATGTTTTTCAGGTTGCTTTGACGCCTTATGAACGGAGCTTTCAAAACTGGAAAAAAAGGCTTTGGGATCACACTCCTGTTTCCAGGTTGACTTCCAGCCTTAGTACAGGCTGAGTCTAGCGTGTCAAAAGAGACACAATTAACCCACTGGGCCCTTCGCTGATTCACGTGTTTCTATACCCGCTATGCTGGGTATAGTGAACTGCCTAAAGGACGGACGCTGGAAGATGTCCAAGAGGCCTCTGCATCATCCATACGGCTTTCCTTTTTCACCACGAACTGTGCTTCTGTGGAATTTGGAACGCACGCCGACCCTCTCCTTGAGGAATTGCTAACCTCACATAAGACGTGTGGGAAGGAAAGAGAAACAGAGTGCTTATTTCTGTTGAGCTTACCTAGGGCAAGGGCGACCACGTCCCTGGCGAGTTAGGGATTCTTGAACTGTGTTTCCGAAGCTGTTTGGAGGTAGGAAAATCAAAGCGTCCCAAGGAAAAGTGCAGTGTGCTGCACCTTACTCTGCACACACAGAGCGACTCTGAAAGGCCTGCGATGCTGGATTTTGCATACAGGGCCCAGAGAATCGTGGAGGTACACAGTGTGCTGAAGCCAAAATGGTTGCTGACACGAGGTGGCATGGAGAACGATAAAGCCTCTTCCCTATAAACTGACACAGAACAGCAATTTAGGGCTCACGGACCTGTTGCACTCCTTCACTTAGGGAAGCTAAGTCAAGCTCTTCCTCCGAGGCTTGTGCTCACATCGAGCTTCACATTTGCTATAGAGCAGAGCAGAATGAGCTTGCAACTCGGAACTGCAAGCACAATGCTTCTTTCCACAAAACTAACTCATGGTCTACGCTGAGTCATGCTGGCATGTACTGAAAGGCCTGCTGTTACAAATGCTTTTCAGGTTGCTTTGACGCCTTATGAACGGAACTTTCAAAACTGGGAAAAAAGCCTTTGGGATCACACTCCCGTTTCGCTGCTGACTTCCAGCCTTAGTACTAGCTGAGTCTAGCAAGTACAAAGAGACACAATTAACCCAATGGGCCCTTCGCTGATTCACGTTTTTCTATACCCGCTATTCTGGGTATAGTGAACTGCCTAAAGGACGGACGCTGGCGGATGTCCAAGAGGCCTCTGCATCATCCGTACGCCTGTCGTTTTACAGCACAAAGTGTGCTTCTGTGGAATTTGGAACGCACGCTGACCCTCCCCTTGAGGAATTATTTACCTCACATAAGACGTGTTGGAAGGAAAGAGAAACAGAGTGCTTTGTTCTGTTGAGCTTACCTAGGGCAAGGGCGACCACGACCTTGGCGAGTTAGGGATTCTTGAACTGTGTTTCCGAAGCTGTTTGCAGGTCGGAAAATCAAACCGTACCAAGATAAAGTGCAGTGTGCTGCACCTTACTCTGCAAACACAGAGCGACTCTGAAAGGCCTGCGATGCTGGATTTTGCATACAGGGCCTAGAGGATCGTGGAGGTACAGAGTGTGCTGAAGCCGAAACGGTTGCTGACACGAGGTGGCAAGGAGAACGATAAAGCCTCTTCCCCATAAACTGACACAGAACAGCAATTTAGGGCTCACGGAGCTGTTGCACTCCTTCACTTAGGGAAGCTAAGTCAAGCTCTTCCTCCGAGGCTTGTGCTCACATAGAGCTTCACATTTGCTATAGAGCAGAGCAGGATGAGCTTGCAACTCGGAACTGCAAGCACAATGCTTCTTTCCACAAAACTAACTCATGGTCTACGCTGAGTCATGCTGGCATGTACTGAAAGGCCTCCCGTTACAAATGCTTTTCAGGTTGCTTTGACGCCTTATGAACGGAGCTTTCAAAACTGGAAAAAAAGCCTTTGGGATTACACTCCTGTTTCCAGGTTGACTTCCAGCCTTAGTACAGGCTGAGTATAGCGTGTCAAAAGAGACACAATTAACCCACTGGCTCCTTCGCTGATTCACGTTTTTCTATACCCGCTATTCTGGGTATAGTGAACTGCCTAAAGGACGGTCGCTGGAGGATGTCCAAGAGGCCTCTGAATCATCCATACGCCTTTCTTTTTACACCACGAACTGTGCTTCTGTGGAATTTGGAACGCACGCTGACCCTCTCCTTGAGGAATTGCTTACCTCACATAAGACGTGTTGGAAGGAAATAGAAACAGAGTGCTTTGTTCTGTTGAGCTTACCTAGGGCAAGGGCGACCACGTCCTTGGCGAATTAGGGATTCTTGAACAGTGTTTCCGAAGCTGTTTGGAGGTCGGAAAATCAAACCGTCCCAAGGAAAAGTGCAGTGTGCTGCACCTTACTCTGCACACACAGAGCGACTCTGAAAGGCCTGCGATGCTGGATTTTGCATACAGGGCCCAGAGAATCGTGGAGGTACAGAGTGTGCTGAAGCCGAAACGGTTGCTGACACGAGGTGGCAAGGAGGACGATAAAGCCTCTTCCCCATAAACTGACACAGAACAGCAATTTAGGGCTCACGGATCTGTTGCACTCCTTCACTTAGGGAGCTAAGTCAAGCTCTTCCTCCGAGGCTATTGCTCACATTGAGATTCACATTTGCTATAGAGCAGAGCAGGATGAGCTTGAAACTAGGAAGTGCAAGCACAATGCTTCTTTCCACAAAACTAACTCATGGTCTACGCTGAGTCATGCTGGCATGTACTGAAAGGCCTGCCGTTACAAATGTTTTTCAGGTTGCTTTGACGCCTTATGAACGGAGCTTTCAAAACTGGGAAAAAAGCCTTTGGGATCACACTCCCGTTTCGCTGCTGACTTCCAGCCTTAGTACAAGCTGAGTCTAGCAAGTCCAAAGAGACACAATTAACCCAAAGGGCCCTTCGCTGATTCACGTTTTTCTATACCTGCTATTCTGGGTATAGTGAACTGCCTAAAGGACGGACGCTGGAGGATGTCCAAGAGGCCTCTGCATCATCCGTACGCCTGTCGTTTTACAGCACGAAGTGTGCTTCTGTGGAATTTGGTACGCACGCTGACCCTCCCCTTGAGGAATTATTTACCTCACATAAGACGTGTTGGAAGGAAATAGAAACAGAGTGCTTTGTTCTGTTGAGCTTACCTAGGGCAAGGGCGACCACGTCCTTGGCGAATTAGGGATTCTTGAACTGTGTTTCCGAAGCTGTTTGCAGATCGGAAAATCAAACCGTCCCAAGGAAAAGTGCAGTGTGCTGCACCTTACTCTGCACACACAGAGCGACTCTGAAAGTCCTGCGATGCTGGATTTTGCATAGAGGGCCTAGAGCATCGTGGAGGTACAGAGTGTGCTGAAGCCGAAAAGGTTGCTGACACGAGGTGGCAAGGAGAACGATAAAGCCTCTTACCCATAAACTGACACAGAACAGCAATTTAGGGCTCACGGAGCTGTTGCACTCCTTCACTTAGGGAAGCTAAGTCAAGCTCTTCCTCCGAGGCTTGTGCTCACATAGAGCTTCACATTTGCTATAGAGCAGAGCAGGATGAGCTTGCAACTCGGAACTGCAAGCACAATGCTTCTTTCCACAAAACTAACTCATGGTCTACGCTGAGTCATGCGGGCATGTATAGAAAGGCCTTCCGCTACAAATGCTTTTCAGGTTGCTTTGACGCCTTATGAACGGAGCTTTCAAAACTGGAAAAAAAGCCTTTGGGATCACACTCCTGTTTCCAGGTTGACTTCCAGCCTTAGTACAGGCTGAGTCTAGCGTGTCAAAAGAGACACAATTAACCCACTGGCTCCTTCGCTGATTCACGGTTTTCTATACCCGCTATTCTGGGTATAGTGAACTGCCTAATGGACGGACGCTGGAGGATGTCCAAGAGGCCTCTGCATCATCCGTACGCCTGTCGTTTTACAGCACGAAGTGTGCTTCTGTGGAATTTGGAACGCACGCTGACCCTCCCCTTGAGGAATTATTTACCTCACATAAGACGTGTTGGAAGGAAAGAGAAACAGAGTGCTTTGTTCTGTTGAGCTTACCTAGGGCAAGGGCGACCACGACCTTGGCGAGTTAAGGATTCTTGAACTGTGTTTCCGAAGCTGTTTGCAGGTCGGAAAATCAAACCGTCCCAAGGAAAAGTGCAGTGTGCTGCACCTTACTCTGCACACACAGAGCGACTCTGAAAGGCCTGCGATGCTGGATTTTGCATACAGGGCCTAGAGGATCGTGGAGGTACAGAGTGTGCTGAAGCCGAAACGGTTGCTGACACGAGGTGGCAAGGAGAACGATAAAGCCTCTTCCCCATAAACTGACACAGAACAGCAATTTAGGGCTCACGGAGCTGTTGCACTCCTTCACTTAGGGAAGCTAAGTCAAGCTCTTCCTCCGAGGCTTGTGCTCACCTAGAGCTTCACATTTGCTATAGAGCAGAGCAGGATGAGCTTGCAACTCGGAACTGCAAGCAGAATGCTTCTTTCCACAAAACTAACTCATGGTCTACGCTGAGTCATGCTGGCATGTACTGAAAGGCCTCCCGTTACAAATGCTTTTCAGGTTGCTTTGGCGCCTTATGAACGGAGCTTTCAAAACTGAAAAAAAGCCTTTGGGATCACACTCCCGTTTCGCTGTTGACTTCCACCCTTAGTACAAGCTGAGTCTAGCCACTCCAAAGAGACACAATTAACCCAATGGGCCCTTCGCTGATTCACGTTTTTCTATACCCGCTATTCTGGGTATAGTGAACTGCCTAAAGGACGGTCGCTGGAGGATGTCCAAGAGGCCTCTGCATCATCCATACGCCTTTCTTTTTACACCACGAACTGTGCTTCTGTGGAATTTGGAACGCACGCTGACCCTCTCCTTGAGGAATTGCTTACCTCACATAAGACGTGTTGGAAGGAAATAGAAACAGAGTGCTTTGTTCTGTTGAGCTTACCTAGGGCAAGGGCGACCACGTCCTTGGCTAATTAGGGATTCTTGAACTGTGTTTCCGAAGCTGTTTGGAGGTCGGAAAATCAAAGCGTCCCAAGGAAAAGTGCAGTGTGCTGCACCTTACTCTGCAAACACAGAGCGACTCTGAAAGTCCTGCAATGCTGGATTTTGCATAGAGGGCCTAGAGCATCGTGGAGGTACAGAGTGTGCTGAAGCCAAAATGGTTGCTGACACGAGGTGGCATGGAGAACGATAAAGCCTCTTCCCTATAAACTGACACAGAACAGCAATTTAGGGCTCACGGAGCTGTTGCACTCCTTCACTTAGGCAAGCTAAGTCAAGCTCTTCCTCCGAGGCTTGTGCTCACATTGAGCTTCACATTTGCTATAGAGCAGAGCAGGATGAGCTTGCAACTAGGAAGTGCAAGCACAATGCTTCTTTCCACAAAACTAACTCATGGTCTACGCTGAGTCATGCTGGCATGTATAGAAAGGCCTTCCGCTACAAATGCTTTTCAGGTTGCTTTGACGCCTTATGAACGGAGCTTTCAAAACTGGAAAAAAAGCCTTTGGGATCACACTCCTGTTTCCAGGTTGACTTCCAGCCTTAGTACAGGCTGAGTCTAGCGTGTCAAAAGAGACACAATTAACCCACTGGGCCCTTCGCTGATTCACGGTTTTCTATACCCGCTATTCTGGGTATAGTGAACTGCCTAAAGGACGGACGCTGGAGGATGTCCAAGAGGCCTCTGCATCATCCATACGGCTTTCTTTTTTCACCACGAACTGTGCTTCTGTGGAATTTGGAACGCACGCCGACCCTCTCCTTGAGGAATTGCTTACCTCACATAAGACGTGTTGGAAGGAAAGAGAAACCGAGTGCTTATTTCTGTTGAGCTTACCTAGGGCAAGGGCGACCACGTCCTTGGCGAGTTAGGGATTCTTGAACTGTGTTCCAGAAGCTGTTTGGAGGTCGGAAAATCAAACCGTCCCAAGGAAAAGTGCAGTGTGCTGCACCTTACTCTGCACACACAGAGCGACTCTGAAAGGCCTGCGATGCTGGATTTTGCATACAGGGTCCAGAGAATCGTGGAGGTACAGAGTGTGCTGAAGCCAAAATGGTTGCTGACACGAGGTGGCATGGAGAACGAATAAGCCTCTTCCCTATAAACTGACACAGAACAGCAATTTAGGGCTCACGGAGCTGTTGCACTCCTTCAGTTAGGGAGCTAAGTCAAGCTCTTCCTCCGAGGCTATTGCTCACATTGAGATTCACATTTGCTATAGAGCAGAGCAGGATGAGCTTGAAACTAGGAAGTGCAAGCACAATGCTTCTTTCCACAAAACTAACTCATGGTCTACGCTGAGTCATGCTGGCATGTACTGAAAGGCCTCCCGTTACAAATGTTTTTCAGGTTGCTTTGACGCCTTATGAACGGAGCTTTCAAAACTGGAAAAAAAGGCTTTGGGATCACACTCCTGTATCCAGGTTGACTTCCAGCCTTAGTACAGGCTGAGTCTAGCGTGTCAAAAGAGACACAATTAACCCACTGGGCCCTTCGCTGATTCACGTTTTTCTATACCCGCTATTCTGGGTATAGTGAACTGCCTAAAGGACGGTCGCTGGAGGATGTCCAAGAGGCCTCTGCATCATCCATACGCCTTTCTTTTTACACCACGAACTGTGCTTCTGTGGAATTTGGAACGCACGCTGACCCTCTCCTTGAGGAATTGCTTACCTCACATAAGACGTGTTGGAAGGAAATAGAAACAGAGTGCTTTGTTCTGTTGAGCTTACCTAGGGCAAGGGCGACCACGTCCTTGGCGAATTAGGGATTCTTGAACTGTGTTTCCGAAGCTGTTTGGAGGTCGGAAAATCAAACCGTCCCAAGGAAAAGTGCAGTGTGCTGCACCTTACTCTGCACACACAGAGCGACTCTGAAAGGCCTGCGATGCTGGATTTTGCATACAGGGCCTAGAGGATCGTGGAGGTACAGAGTGTGCTGAAGCCGAAACGGTTGCTGACACGAGGTGGCACGGAGAACGATAAAGCCTCTTCCCCATAAACTGACACAGAACAGCAATTTAGGGCTCACGGAGCTGTTGCACTCCTTCACTTAGGCAAGCTAAGTCAAGCTCTTCCTCCGAGGCTTGTGCTCACATAGAGCTTCACATTTGCTATAGAGCAGAGCAGGATGAGTTTGCAACTCGGAACTGCAAGCACAATGCTTCTTTCCACAAAACTAACTCATGGTCTACGCTGAGTCATGCTGGCATGTACTGAAAGGCCTTCCGCTACAAATGCTTTTCAGGTTGCTTTGACGCCTTATGAACGGAGCTTTCAAAACTAGAAAAAAAGCCTTTGGGATCACACTCCTGTGTCCAGGTTGACTTCCAGCCTTAGTACAGGCTGAGTCTAGCGTGTCAAAAGAGACACAATTAACCCACTGGCTCCTTCGCTGATTCACGGTTTTCTATACCCGCTATTCTGGGTATAGTGAACTGCCTAAAGGACGGACGCTGGAGGATGTCCAAGAGGCCTCTGCATCATCCATACGCCTTTCTTTTTTCACCACGAACTGTGCTTCTGTGGAATTTGGAACGCACGCCGACCCTCTCCTTGAGGAATTGCTTACCTCACATAAGACGTGTTGGAAGGAAAGAGAAACCGAGTGCTTATTTCTGTTGAGCTTACCTAGGGCAAGGGCGACCACGTCCTTGGCGAGTTAGGGATTCTTGAACAGTGTTCCAGAAGCTGTTTGGAGGTCGGAAAATCAAACCGTCCCAAGGAAAAGTGCAGTGTGCTGCACCTTACTCTGCACACACAGAGCGACTCTGAAAGGCCTGCGATGCTGGATTTTGCATACAGGGTCCAGAGAATCGTGGAGGTACAGAGTGTGCTGAAGCCAAAATGGTTGCTGACACGAGGTGGCATGGAGAACGAATAAGCCTCTTCCCTATAAACTGACACAGAACAGCAATTTAGGGCTCACGGAGCTGTTGCACTCCTTCAGTTAGGGAGCTAAGTCAAGCTCTTCCTCCGAGGCTATTGCTCACATTGAGATTCACATTTGCTATAGAGCAGAGCAGGATGAGCTTGAAACTAGGAAGTGCAAGCACAATGCTTCTTTCCACAAAACTAACTCATGGTCTACGCTGAGTCATGCTGGCATGTACTGAAAGGCCTCCCGTTACAAATGTTTTTCAGGTTGCTTTGACGCCTTATGAACGGAGCTTTCAAAACTGGAAAAAAAGGCTTTGGGATCACACTCCTGTATCCAGGTTGACTTCCAGCCTTAGTACAGGCTGAGTCTAGCGTGTCAAAAGAGACACAATTAACCCACTGGGCCCTTCGCTGATTCACGTTTTTCTATACCCGCTATTCTGGGTATAGTGAACTGCCTAAAGGACGGTCGCTGGAGGATGTCCAAGAGGCCTCTGCATCATCCATACGCCTTTCTTTTTACACCACGAACTGTGCTTCTGTGGAATTTGGAACGCACGCTGACCCTCTCCTTGAGGAATTGCTTACCTCACATAAGACGTGTTGGAAGGAAATAGAAACAGAGTGCTTTGTTCTGTTGAGCTTACCTAGGGCAAGGGCGACCACGTCCTTGGCGAATTAGGGATTCTTGAACAGTGTTTCCGAAGCTGTTTGGAGGTCGGAAAATCAAACCGTCCCAAGGAAAAGTGCAGTGTGCTGCACCTTACTCTGCAAACACAGAGCGACTCTGAAAGTCCTGCGATGCTGGATTTTGCATAGAGGGCCTAGAGCATCGTGGAGGTACAGAGTGTGCTGAAGCCAAAATGGTTGCTGACACGAGGTGGCATGGAGAACGATAAAGCCTCTTCCCTATAAACTGACACAGAACAGCAATTTAGGGCTCACGGAGCTGTTGCACTCCTTCACTTAGGCAAGCTAAGTCAAGCTCTTCCTCCGAGGCTTGTGCTCACATTGAGCTTCACATTTGCTATAGAGCAGAGCAGGATGAGCTTGCAACTAGGAAGTGCAAGCACAATGCTTCTTTCCACAAAACTAACTCATGGTCTACGCTGAGTCATGCTGGCATGTATAGAAAGGCCTTCCGCTACAAATGCTTTTCAGGTTGCTTTGACGCCTTATGAACGGAACTTTCAAAACTGGAAAAAAAGCCTTTGGGATCACACTCCTGTTTCCAGGTTGACTTCCAGCCTTAGTACAGGCTGAGTCTAGCGTGTCAAAAGAGACACAATTAACCCACTGGGCCCTAGGCTGATTCACGGTTTTCTATACCCGCTATTCTGGGTATAGTGAACTGCCTAAAGGACGGACGCTGGAGGATGTCCAAGAGGCCTCTGCATCATCCATACGGCTTTCTTTTTTCACCACGAACTGTGCTTCTGTGGAATTTGGAACGCACGCTGACCCTCTCCTTGAGGAATTGCTTACCTCACATAAGACGTGTTGGAAGGAAATAGAAACAGAGTGCTTTGTTCTGTTGAGCTTACCTAGGGCAAGGGCGACCACGTCCTTGGCGAGTTAGGGATTCTTGAACTGTGTTCCAGAAGCTGTTTGGAGGTCGGAAAATCAAACCGTCCCAAGGAAAAGTGCAGTGTGTTGCATCTTACTCTGCACACACAGAGCGACTCTGAAAGGCCTGCGATGCTGGATTTTGCATACAGGGCCCAGAGAATCGTGGAGGTACACAGTGTGCTGAAGCCAAAATGGTTGCTGACACGAGGTGGCAAGGAGAACGATAAAGCCTCTTCCCCATAAACTGACACAGAACAGCAATTTAGGGCTCACGGAGCTGTTGCACTCCTTCACTTAGGGAAGCTAAGTCAAGCTCTTCCTCCGAGGCTTGTGCTCACATAGAGCTTCACATTCGCTATAGAGCAGAGCAGGATGAGCTTGCAACTCGGAACTGCAAGCACAATGCTTCTTTCCACAAAACTAACTCATGGTCTACGCTGAGTCATGCTGGCATGTACTGAAAGGCCTTCCGCTACAAATGCTTTTCAGGTTGCTTTGACGCCTTATGAACGGAACTTTCAAAACTGGGAAAAAAGCCTTTGGGATCACACTCCCGTTTCGCTGCTGACTTCCAGCCTTAGTACAAGCTGAGTCTAGCAAGTCCAAAGAGACACAATTAACCCAATGGGCCCTTCGCTGATTCACGTTTTTCTATACCCGCTATTCTGGGTATAGTGAACTGCCTAAAGGACGGACACTGGAGGATGTCCAAGAGGCCTCTGCATCATCCGTACGCCTGTCGTTTTACAGCACGAAGTGTGCTTCTGTGGAATTTGGAACGCACACTGACCCTCCCCTTGAGGAATTATTTACCTCACATAAGACGTGTTGGAAGGAAAGAGAAACAGAGTGCTTTCTTCTGTTGAGCTTACCTAGGGCAAGGGCGACCACGACCTTGGCGAGTTAGGGATTCTTGAACTGTGTTCCAGAAGCTGTTTGGAGGTCGGAAAATCAAACCGTCCCAAGGAAAAGTGCAGTGTGCTGCACCTTACTCTGCACACACAGAGCGACTCTGAAAGGCCTGCGATGCGGGATTTTAGATACAGGGCCCAGAGAATCGTGGAGGTACAGAGTGTGCTGAAGCCGAAACGGTTGCTGACACGAGGTGGCAAGGAGGACGATAAAGCCTCTTCCCCATAAACTGTCACAGAACAGCAATTTAGGGCTCACGGAGCTGTTGCACTCCTTCACTTAGGCATGCTAAGTCAAGCTCTTCCTCCGAGGCTTGTGCTCACATCGAGATCACATTTGCTATAGAGCAGAGCAGGATGAGCTTGCAACTAGGAAGTGCAAGCACAATGCTTCTTTCCACAAAACTAACTCATGGTCTACGCTGAGTCATGCTGGCATGTACTGAAAGGCCTCCCGTTACAAATGCTTTTCAGGTTGCTTTGACGCCTTATGAACGGAGCTTTCAAAACTAGAAAAAAAGCCTTTGGGATTACACTCCTTTTTCCAGGTTGACTTCCAGCCTTAGTACAGGCTGAGTCTAGCGTGTCAAAAGAGACACAATTAACCCACTGGGCTCTTCGCTGATTCACGTGTTTCTATACCCGCTATTCTGGGTATAGTGAACTGCCTAAAGGACGGTCGCTGGAGGATGTCCAAGAGGCCTCTGCATCATCCATACGCCTTTCTTTTTACACCACGAACTGTGCTTCTGTGGAATTTGGAACGCACGCTGACCCTCTCCTTGAGGAATTGCTTACCTCACATAAGACGTGTTGGAAGGAAATAGAAACAGAGTGCTTTGTTCTGTTGAGCTTACCTAGGGCAAGGGCCACCACGTCCTTGGCGAATTAGGGATTCTTGAACTGTGTTTCCGAAGCTGTTTGGAGGTCGGAAAATCAAACCGTCCCAAGGAAAAGTGCAGTGTGCTGCAGCTTACTCTGCAAACACAGAGCGACTCTGAAAGGCCTGCGATGCTGGATTTTGCATACAGGGCCCAGAGAATCGTGGAGGTACACAGTGTGCTGAAGCCGAAATGGTTGCTGACACGAGGTGGCAAGGAGAACGATAAAGCCTCTTCCCCATAAACTGACACAGAACAGCAATTTAGGGCTCACGGAGCTGTTGCACTCCTTCACTTAGGGAAGCTAAGTCAAGCTCTTCCTCCGAGGCTTGTGCTCACATTGAGCTTCACATTTGCTATAGAGCAGAGCAGGATGAGCTTGCAACTCGGAACTGCAAGCACAATGCTTCTTTCCACAAAACTAACTCATGGTCTACGCTGAGTCATGCTGGCATGTATAGAAAGGCCTTCCGCTACAAATGCTTTTCAGGTTGCTTTGACGCCTTATGAACGGAGCTTTCAAAACTGGAAAAAAAGGCTTTGGGATCACACTCCTGTTTCCAGGTTGACTTCCAGCCTTAGTACAGGCTGAGTCTAGCGTGTCAAAAGAGACACAATTAACCCACTGGGCCCTTCGCTGATTCACGTGTTTCTATACCCGCTATGCTGGGTATAGTGAACTGCCTAAAGGACGGACGCTGGAAGATGTCCAAGAGGCCTCTGCATCATCCATACGGCTTTCCTTTTTCACCACGAACTGTGCTTCTGTGGAATTTGGAACGCACGCCGACCCTCTCCTTGAGGAATTGCTAACCTGACATAAGACGTGTGGGAAGGAAAGAGAAACAGAGTGCTTTGTTCTGTTGAGCTTACCTAGGGCAAGGTCGACCACGTCCTTGGCGAGTTAGGGATTCTTGAACTGTGTTCCAGAAGCTGTTTGGAGGTCGGAAAATCAAACCGTCCCAAGGAAAAGTGCAGTGTGCTGCACCTTACTCTGCACACACAGAGCGACTCTGAAAGGCCTGCGATGCTGGATTTTGCATACAGGGCCCAGAGAATCGTGGAGGTACACAGTGTGCTGAAGCCAAAATGGTTGCTGACACGAGGTGGCATGGAGAACGATAAAGCCTCTTCCCTATAAACTGACACAGAACAGCAATTTAGGCCTCACGGAGCTGTTGCACTCCTTCACTTATGGAACCTAAGTCAAGCTGTTCCTCCGAGGCTTGTGCTCACATTGAGCTTCACATTTGCTATAGAGCAGAGCAGGATGAGCTTGAAACTAGGAAGTGCAAGCACCATGCTTCTTTCCACAAAACTAACTCATGGTCTACGCTGAGTCATGCTGGCATGTACTGAAAGGCCTGCTGTTACAAATGCTTTTCAGGTTGCTTTGACGCCTTATGAACGGAACTTTCAAAACTGGGAAAAAAGCCTTTGGGATCACACTCCCGTTTCGCTGCTGACTTCCAGCCTTAGTACAAGCTGAGTCTAGCAAGTCCAAAGAGACACAATTAACCCAATGGGCCCTTCGCTGATTCACGTTTTTCTATACCCGCTATTCTGGGTATAGTGAACTGCCTAAAGGACGGACGCTGGAGGATGTCCAAGAGGCCTCTGCATCATCCGTACGCCTGTCGTTTTACAGCACGAAGTGTGCTTCTGTGGAATTTGGAACGCACGCTGACCCTCCCCTTGAGGAATTATTTACCTCACATAAGACGTGTTGGAAGGAAAGAGAAACAGAGTGCTTTCTTCTGTTGAGCTTACCTAGGGCAAGGGCGACCACGACCTTGGCGAGTTAGGGATTCTTGAACTGTGTTCCAGAAGCTGTTTGGAGGTCGGAAAATCAAACCGTCCCAAGGAAAAGTGCAGTGTGCTGCACCTTACTCTGCACACACAGAGCGACTCTGAAAGGCCTGCGATGCGGGATTTTGCATACAGGGCCCAGAGAATCGTGGAGGTACAGAGTGTGCTGAAGCCGAAACGGTTGCTGACACGAGGTGGCAAGGAGGACGATAAAGCCTCTTCCCCATAAACTGTCACAGAACAGCAATTTAGGGCTCACGGAGCTGTTGCACTCCTTCACTTAGGCAAGCTAAGTCAAGCTCTTCCTCCGAGGCTTGTGCTCACATCGAGATCACATTTGCTATAGAGCAGAGCAGGATGAGCTTGCAACTAGGAAGTGCAAGCACAATGCTTCTTTCCACAAAACTAACTCATGGTCTACGCTGAGTCATGCTGGCATGTACTGAAAGGCCTCCCGTTACAAATGCTTTTCAGGTTGCTTTGACGCCTTATGAACGGAGCTTTCAAAACTAGAAAAAAAGCCTTTGGGATTACACTCCTGTTTCCAGGTTGACTTCCAGCCTTAGTACAGGCTGAGTCTAGCGTGTCAAAAGAGACACAATTAACCCACTGGCTCCTTCGCTGATTGACGTGTTTCTATACCCGCTATTCTGGGTATAGTGAACTGCCTAAAGGACGGTCGCTGGAGGATGTCCAAGAGGCCTCTGCATCATCCATACGCCGTTCTTTTTACACCACGAACTGTGCTTCTGTGGAATTTGGAACGCACGCCGACCCTCTCCTTGAGGAATTGCTAACCTCACATAGGACGTGTGGGAAGGAAAGAGAAACAGAGTGCTTTGTTCTGTTGAGCTTACCTAGGGCAAGGGCGACCACGACCTTGGCGAGTTAGGGATTCTTGAACTGTGTTCCAGAAGCTGTTTGGAGGTCGGAAAATCAAACCGTCCCAAGGAAAAGTGCAGTGTGCTGCACCTTACTCTGCACACACAGAGCGACTCTGAAAGGCCTGCGATGCTGGATTTTTCATACAGGGCCCAGAGAATCGTGGAGGTACACAGTGTGCTGAAGCCAAAATGGTTGCTGACACGAGGTGGCATGGAGAACGATAAAGCCTCTTCCCTATAAACTGACACAGAACAGCAATTTAGGCCTCACGGAGCTGTTGCACTCCTTCACTTAGGGAAGCTAAGTCAAGCTCTTCCTCCGAGGCTTGTGCTCACATTGAGCTTCACATTTGCTATAGAGCAGAGCAGGATGAGCTTGCAACTAGGAAGTGCAAGCACAATGCTTCTTTCCACAAAACTAACTCATGGTCTACGCTGAGTCATGCTGGCATGTACTGAAAGGCCTGCTGTTACAAATGCTTTTCAGGTTGCTTTGACGCCTTATGAACGGAACTTTCAAAACTGGGAAAAAAGCCTTTGGGATCACACTCCCGTTTCGCTGCTGACTTCCAGCCTTAGTACAAGCTGAGTCTAGCAGTCCAAAGAGACACAATTAACCCAATGGGCCCTTCGCTGATTCACGTTTTTCTATACCCACTATTCTGGGTATAGTGAACTGCCTAAAGGACGGACGCTGGAGGATGTCCAAGAGGCCTCTGCATCATCCGTACGCCTGTCGTTTTACAGCACGAAGTGTGCTTCTGTGGAATTTGGAACGCACGCTGACCCTCCCCTTGAGGAATTATTTACCTCACATAAGACGTGTTGGAAGGAAAGAGAAACAGAGTGCTTTCTTCTGTTGAGCTTACCTAGGGCAAGGGCGACCACGACCTTGGCGAGTTAGGGATTCTTGAACTGTGTTCCAGAAGCTGTTTGGAGGTCGGAAAATCAAACCGTCCCAAGGAAAAGTGCAGTGTGCTGCACCTTACTCTGCACACACAGAGCGACTCTGAAAGGCCTGCGATGCGGGATTTTGCATACAGGGCCCAGAGAATCGTGGAGGTACAGAGTGTGCTGAAGCCGAAACGGTTGCTGACACGAGGTGGCAAGGAGGACGATAAAGCCTCTTCCCCATAAACTGTCACAGAACAGCAATTTAGGGCTCACGGAGCTGTTGCACTCCTTCACTTAGGCAAGCTAAGTCAAGCTCTTCCTCCGAGGCTTGTGCTCACATCGAGCTTCACATTTGCTATAGAGCAGAGCAGGATGAGCTTGCAACTAGGAAGTGCAAGCACAATGCTTCTTTCCACAAAACTAACTCATGGTCTACGCTGAGTCATGCTGGCATGTACTGAAAGGCCTCCCGTTACAAATGCTTTTCAGGTTGCTTTGACGCCTTATGAACGGAGCTTTCAAAACTAGAAAAAAAGCCTTTGGGATTACACTCCTGTTTCCAGGTTGACTTCCAGCCTTAGTACAGGCTGAGTCTAGCGTGTCAAAAGAGACACAATTAACCCACTGGGCTCTTCGCTGATTCACGTGTTTCTATACCCGCTATTCTGGGTATAGTGAACTGCCTAAAGGACGGTCGCTGGAGGATGTCCAAGAGGCCTCTGCATCATCCATACGCCTTTCTTTTTACACCACGAACTGTGCTTCTGTGGAATTTGGAACGCACGCTGACCCTCTCCTTGAGGAATTGCTTACCTCACATAAGACGTGTTGGAAGGAAATAGAAACAGAGTGCTTTGTTCTGTTGAGCTTACCTAGGGCAAGGGCGACCACGTCCTTGGCGAATTAGGGATTCTTGAACTGTGTTTCGGAAGCTGTTTGGAGGTCGGAAAATCAAACCGTCCCAAGGAAAAGTGCAGTGTGCTGCACCTTACTCTGCACACACAGAGCGACTCTGAAAGTCCTGCGATGCTGGATTTTGCATAGAGGGCCTAGAGCATCGTGGAGGTACAAAGTGTGCTGAAGCCGAAAAGGTTGCTGACACGAGGTGGCATGGAGAACGATAAAGCCTCTTCCCCATAAACTGACACAGAACAGCAATTTAGGGCTCACGGAGCTGTTGCACTCCTTCACTTAGGGAAGCTAAGTCAAGCTCTTCCTCCGAGGCTTGTGCTCACATTGAGCTTCACATTTGCTATAGAGCAGAGCAGGATGAGCTTGCAACTAGGAAGTGCAAGCACAATGCTTCTTTCCACAAAACTAACTCATGGTCTACGCTGAGTCATGCTGGCATGTATAGAAAGACCTTCCGCAACAAATGCTTTTCAGGTTGCTTTGACGCCTTATGAACGGAGCTTTCAAAACTGGAAAAAAAGCCTTTGGGATCACACTCCTGTTTCCAGGTTGACTTCCAGCCTTAGTACAGGCTGAGTCTAGCGTGTCAAAAGAGACACAATTAACCCACTGGGCCCTTCGCTGATTCACGGTTTTCTATACCCGCTATTCTGGGTATAGTGAACTGCCTAAAGGACGGACGCTGGAGGATGTCCAAGAGGCCTCTGCATCATCCATACGCCTTTCTTTTTTCACCACGAACTGTGCTTCTGTGGAATTTGGAACGCACGCCGACCCTCTCCTTGAGGAATTGCTAACCTCACATAAGACGTGTTGGAAGGAAAGAGAAACAGAGTGCTTATTTCTGTTGAGCTTACCTAGGCCAAGGGCGACCACGTCCTTGGCGAGTTAGGGATTCTTGAACTGTGTTCCAGAAGCTGTTTGGAGGTCGGAAAATCAAACCGTCCCAAGGAAAAGTGCAGTGTGCTGCACCTTACTCTGCACACACAAAGCGACTCTGAAAGGCCTGCGATGCTGGATTTTGCATACAGGGCCCAGAGAATCGTGGAGGTACACAGTGTGCTGAAGCCAAAATGGTTGCTGACACGAGGTGGCATGGAGAACGATAAAGCCTCTTCCCTATAAACTGACACAGAACAGCAATTTAGGCCTCACGGAGCTGTTGCACTCCTTCACTTAGGGAAGCTAAGTCAAGCTCTTCCTCCGAGGCTTGTGCTCACATTGAGCTTCACATTTGCTATAGAGCAGAGCAGGATGAGCTTGCAACTAGGAAGTGCAAGCACAATGCTTCTTTCCACAAAACTAACTCATGGTCTACGCTGAGTCATGCTGGCATGTACTGAAAGGCCTGCTGTTACAAATGCTTTTCAGGTTGCTTTGACGCCTTATGAACGGAGCTTTCAAAAGTGGAAAAAAGCCTTTCGGATCACACTCCCGTTTCGCTGCTGACTTCCAGCCTTAGTACAAGCTGAGTCTAGCAAGTCCAAAGAGACACAATTAACCCAATGGGCCCTTCGCTGATTCACGTTTTTCTATACCCGCTATTCTGGGTATAGTGAACTGCCTAAAGGACGGACGCTGGAGGATGTCCAAGAGGCCTCTGCATCATCCGTACGCCTGTCGTTTTACAGCATGAAGTGTGCTTCTGTGGAATTTTGAACGCACGCTGACCCTCCCCTTGAGGAATTATTTACCTCACATAAGACGTGTTGGAAGGAAAGAGAAACAGAGTGCTTTCTTCTGTTGAGCTTACCTAGGGCAAGGGCGACCACGACCTTGGCGAGTTAGGGATTCTTGAACTGTGTTCCAGAAGCTGTTTGGAGGTCGGAAAATCAAACCGTCCCAAGGAAAAGTGCAGTGTGCTGCACCTTACTCTGCACACACAGAGCGACTCTGAAAGGCCTGCGATGCTGGATTTTGCATACAGGGCCCAGAGAATCGTGGAGGTACAGAGTGTGCTGAAGCCAAAATGGTTGCTGACACGAGGTGGCATGGAGAACGATAAAGCCTCTTCCCCATAAACTGACACAGAACAGCAATTTAGGGCTCACGGAGCTGTTGCACTCCTTCACTTAGGGAAGCTAAGTCAAGCTCTTCCTCCGAGGCTTGTGCTCACATTGAGCTTCACATTTGCTATAGAGCAGAGCAGGATGAGCTTGCAACTAGGAAGTGCAAGCACAATGCTTCTTTCCACAAAACTAACTCATGGTCTACGCTGAGTCATGCTGGCATGTACTGAAAGGCCTGCTGTTACAAATGCTTTTCAGGTTGCTTTGACGCCTTATGAACGGAGCTTTCAAAACTGGGAAAAAAGCCTTTGGGATCACACTCCCGTTTCGCTGCTGACTTCCAGCTTTAGTACAAGCTGAGTCTAGCAAGTCCAAAGAGACACAATTAACCCAATGGGCCCTTCGCTGATTCACGTTTTTCTATACCTGCTATTCTGGGTATAGTGAACTGCCTAAAGGACGGACGCTGGAGGATGTCCAAGAGGCCTCTTCATCATCCGTACGCCTGTCGTTTTACAGCACGAAGTGTGCTTCTGTGGAATTTGGAACGCACGCTGACCCTCCCCTTGAGGAATTATTTACCTCACATAAGACGTGTTGGAAGGAAAGAGAAACAGAGTGCTTTCTTCTGTTGAGCTTACCTAGGGCAAGGGCGACCACGTCCTTGGCGAATTAGGGATTCTTGAACTGTGTTTCCGAAGCTGATTGGAGATCGGAAAATCAAACCGTCCCAAGGAAAAGTGCAGTGTGCTGCACCTTACTCTGCAAACACAGAGCGACTCTGAAAGGCCTGCGATGCTGTATTTTGCATACAGGGCCTAGAGCATCGTGGATGTACAGAGTGTGCTGAAGCCGAAACGGTTGCTGACACGAGGTGGCAAGGAGGACGATAAAGCCTCTTCCCCATAAACTGTCACAGAACAGCAATTTAGGGCTCACGGAGCTGTTGCACTCCTTCACTTAGGCAAGCTAAGTCAAGCTCTTCCTCCGAGGCTTGTGCTCACATCGAGCTTCACATTTGCTATAGAGCAGAGAAGGATGAGCTTGCAACTAGGAAGTGCAAGCACAATGCTTCTTTCCACAAAACTAACTCATGGTCTACGCTGAGTCATGCTGGCATGTACTGAAAGGCCTGCTGTTACAAATGCTTTTCAGGTTGCTTTGACGCCTTATGAACGGAGCTTTCAAAAGTGGAAAAAAGCCTTTCGGATCACACTCCCGTTTCGCTGCTGACTTCCAGCCTTAGTACAAGCTGAGTCTAGCAAGTCCAAAGAGACACAATTAACCCAATGGGCCCTTCGCTGATTCACGTTTTTCTATACCCGCTATTCTGGGTATAGTGAACTGCCTAAAGGACGGACGCTGGAGGATGTCCAAGAGGCCTCTGCATCATCCGTACGCCTGTCGTTTTACAGCATGAAGTGTGCTTCTGTGGAATTTTGAACGCACGCTGACCCTCCCCTTGAGGAATTATTTACCTCACATAAGACGTGTTGGAAGGAAAGAGAAACAGAGTGCTTTCTTCTGTTGAGCTTACCTAGGGCAAGGGCGACCACGACCTTGGCGAGTTAGGGATTCTTGAACTGTGTTCCAGAAGCTGTTTGGAGGTCGGAAAATCAAACCGTCCCAAGGAAAAGTGCAGTGTGCTGCACCTTACTCTGCACACACAGAGCGACTCTGAAAGGCCTGCGATGCTGGATTTTGCATACAGGGCCCAGAGAATCGTGGAGGTACAGAGTGTGCTGAAGCCAAAATGGTTGCTGACACGAGGTGGCATGGAGAACGATAAAGCCTCTTCCCCATAAACTGACACAGAACAGCAATTTAGGGCTCACGGAGCTGTTGCACTCCTTCACTTAGGGAAGCTAAGTCAAGCTCTTCCTCCGAGGCTTGTGCTCACATTGAGCTTCACATTTGCTATAGAGCAGAGCAGGATGAGCTTGCAACTAGGAAGTGCAAGCACAATGCTTCTTTCCACAAAACTAACTCATGGTCTACGCTGAGTCATGCTGGCATGTACTGAAAGGCCTGCTGTTACAAATGCTTTTCAGGTTGCTTTGACGCCTTATGAACGGAGCTTTCAAAACTGGGAAAAAAGCCTTTGGGATCACACTCCCGTTTCGCTGCTGACTTCCAGCTTTAGTACAAGCTGAGTCTAGCAAGTCCAAAGAGACACAATTAACCCAATGGGCCCTTCGCTGATTCACGTTTTTCTATACCTGCTATTCTGGGTATAGTGAACTGCCTAAAGGACGGACGCTGGAGGATGTCCAAGAGGCCTCTTCATCATCCGTACGCCTGTCGTTTTACAGCACGAAGTGTGCTTCTGTGGAATTTGGAACGCACGCTGACCCTCCCCTTGAGGAATTATTTACCTCACATAAGACGTGTTGGAAGGAAAGAGAAACAGAGTGCTTTCTTCTGTTGAGCTTACCTAGGGCAAGGGCGACCACGTCCTTGGCGAATTAGGGATTCTTGAACTGTGTTTCCGAAGCTGTTTGGAGATCGGAAAATCAAACCGTCCCAAGGAAAAGTGCAGTGTGCTGCACCTTACTCTGCAAACACAGAGCGACTCTGAAAGGCCTGCGATGCTGTATTTTGCATACAGGGCCTAGAGCATCGTGGATGTACAGAGTGTGCTGAAGCCGAAACGGTTGCTGACACGAGGTGGCAAGGAGGACGATAAAGCCTCTTCCCCATAAACTGTCACAGAACAGCAATTTAGGGCTCACGGAGCTGTTGCACTCCTTCACTTAGGCAAGCTAAGTCAAGCTCTTCCTCCGAGGCTTGTGCTCACATCGAGCTTCACATTTGCTATAGAGCAGAGCAGGATGAGCTTGCAACTAGGAAGTGCAAGCACAATGCTTCTTTCCACAAAACTAACTCATGGTCTACGCTGAGTCATGCTGGCATGTACTGAAAGGCCTCCCGTTACAAATGCTTTTCAGGTTGCTTTGACGCCTTATGAACGGAGCTTTCAAAACTGGAAAAAAAGCCTTTGGGATCACACTCCTGTTTCCAGGTTGACTTCCAGCCTTAGTACAGGCTGAGTCTAGCGTGTCAAAAGAGACACAATTAACCCACTGGGCCCTTCGCAGATTCACGGTTTTCTATACCCGCTATTCTGGGTATAGTGAACTGCCTAAAGGACGGACGCTGGAGGATGTCCAAGAGGCCTCTGCATCATCCATACGCCTTTCTTTTTTCACCACGAACTGTGCTTCTGTGGAATTTGGAACGCACGCCGACCCTCTCCTTGAGGAATTGCTAACCTCACATAAGACGTGCTGGAAGGAAAGAGAAACAGAGTGCTTATTTCTGTTGAGCTTACCTAGGCCAAGGGCGACCACGTCCTTGGCGAGTTAGGGATTCTTGAACTGTGTTCCAGAAGCTGTTTGGAGGTCGGAAAATCAAACCGTCCCAAGGAAAAGTGCAGTGTGCTGCACCTTACTCTGCACACACAGAGCGACTCTGAAAGTCCTGCGATGCTGGATTTTGCATACAGGGCCCAGAGAATCGTGGAGGTACAGAGTGTGCTGAAGCCAAAATGGTTGCTGACACGAGGTGGCATGGAGAACGATAAAGTCTCTTCCCCATAAACTGACAGAGAACAGCAATTTAGGGCTCACGGAGCTGTTGCACTCCTTCACTTAGGGAAGCTAAGTCAAGCTCTTCCTTCGAGGCTTGTGCTCACATTGAGCTTCACATTTGCTATAGAGCAGAGCAGGATGAGCTTGCAACTAGGAAGTGCAAGCACAATGCTTCTTTCCACAAAACTAACTCATGGTCTAAGCTGAGTCATGCTGGCATGTACTGAAAGGCCTGCTGTTACAAATGCTTTTCAGGTTGCTTTGACGCCTTATGAACGGAACTTTCAAAACTGGGAAAAAAGCCTTTGGGATCACACTCCCGTTTCGCTGCTGACTTCCAGCTTTAGTACAAGCTGAGTCTAGCAAGTCCAAAGAGACACAATTAACCCAAAGGGCCCTTCGCTGATTCACGTTTTTCTATACGTGCTATTCTGGGTATAGTGAACTGCCTAAAGGACGGACGCTGGAGGATGTCCAAGAGGCCTCTGCATCATCCGTACCCCTGTCGTTTTACAGCACGAAGTGTGCTTCTGTGGAATTTGGAACGCACGCTGACCCTCCCCTTGAGGAATTATTTACCTCACATAAGACGTGTTGGAGGAAAGAGAAACAGAGTGCTTTGTTCTGTTGAGCTTACCTAGGGCAAGGGCGACCACGACCTTGGCGAGTTAGGGATTCTTGAACTGTGTTTCCGAAGCTGTTTGGAGGTCGGAAAATCAAACCGTCCCAAGGAAAAGTGCAGTGTGCTGCACCTTACTCTGCAAACACAGAGCGACTCTGAAAGGCCTGCGATGCTGTATTTTGCATACAGGGCCTAGAGCATAGTGGATGTACAGAGTGTGCTGAAGCCGAAACGGTTGCTGACACGAGGTGGCAAGGAGAACGATAAAGCCTCTTCCCCATAAACTGACACAGAACAGCAATTTAGGGCTCACGGAGCTGTTGCACTCCTTCACTTAGGCAAGCTAAGTCAAGCTCTTCCTCCGAGGCTTGTGCTCACATTGAGCTTCACATTTGCTATAGAGCAGAGCAGGATGAGCTTGCAACTCGGAACTGCAAGCACAATGCTTCTTTCCACAAAACTAACTCATGGTCTACGCTGAGTCATGCTGGCATGTATAGAAAGGCCTTCCGCTACAAATGCTTTTCAGGTTGCTTTGACGCCTTATGAACGGAGCTTTCAAACCTGGAAAAAAAGCCTTTGGGATCACACTCCTGTTTCCAGGTTGACTTCCAGCCTTAGTACAGGCTGAGTCTAGCGTGTCAAAAGAGACACAATTAACCCACTGGGCCCTTCGCTGATTCACGTGTTTCTATACCCGCTATGCTGGGTATAGTGAACTGCCTAAAGGACGGACGCTGGAAGATGTCCAAGAGGCCTCAGCATCATCCATACGGCTTTCCTTTTTCACCACGAACTGTGCTTCTGTGGAATTTGGAACGCACGCCGACCCTCTCCTTGAGGAATTGCTTACCTCACATAAGACGTGTTGGAAGGAAAGAGAAACAGAGTGCTTTGTTCTGTTGAGCTTACCTAGGGCAAGGTCGACCACGTCCTTGGCGAGTTAGGGATTCTTGAACTGTGTTCCAGAAGCTGTTTGGAGGTCGGAAAATCAAACCGTCCCAAGGAAAAGTGCAGTGTGCTGCACCTTACTCTGCACACACAAAGCGACTCTGAAAGGCCTGCGATGCTGGATTTTGCATACAGGGCCCAGAGAATCGTGGAGGTACACAGTGTGCTGAAGCCAAAATGGTTGCTGACACGAGGTGGCATGGAGAACGATAAAGCCTCTTCCCTATAAACTGACACAGAACAGCAATTTAGGCCTCACGGAGCTGTTGCACTCCTTCACTTAGGGAAGCTAAGTCAAGCTCTTCCTCCGAGGCTTGTGCTCACATTGAGCTTCACATTTGCTATAGAGCAGAGCAGGATGAGCTTGCAACTAGGAAGTGCAAGCACAATGCTTCTTTCCACAAAACTAACTCATGGTCTACGCTGAGTCATGCTGGCATGTACTGAAAGGCCTGCTGTTACAAATGCTTTTCAGGTTGCTTTGACGCCTTATGAACGGAGCTTTCAAAAGTGGAAAAAAGCCTTTCGGATCACACTCCCGTTTCGCTGCTGACTTCCAGCCTTAGTACAAGCTGAGTCTAGCAAGTCCAAAGAGACACAATTAACCCAATGGGCCCTTCGCTGATTCACGTTTTTCTATACCCGCTATTCTGGGTATAGTGAACTGCCTAAAGGACGGACGCTGGAGGATGTCCAAGAGGCCTCTGCATCATCCGTACGCCTGTCGTTTTACAGCATGAAGTGTGCTTCTGTGGAATTTTGAACGCACGCTGACCCTCCCCTTGAGGAATTATTTACCTCACATAAGACGTGTTGGAAGGAAAGAGAAACAGAGTGCTTTGTTCTGTTGAGCTTACCTAGGGCAAGGGCGACCACGACCTTGGCGAGTTAGGGATTCTTGAACTGTTTTCCAGAAGCTGTTTGGAGGTCGGAAAATCAAACCGTCCCAAGGAAAAGTGCAGTGTGCTGCACCTTACTCTGCACACACAGAGCGACTCTGAAAGGCCTGCGATGCTGGATTTTGCATACAGGGCCCAGAGAATCGTGGAGGTACAGAGTGTGCTGAAGCCAAAATGGTTGCTGACATGAGGTGGCATGGAGAACGATAAAGCCTCTTCCCCATAAACTGACACAGAACAGCAATTTAGGGCTCACGGAGCTGTTGCACTCCTTCACTTTGGGAAGCTAAGTCAAGCTCTTCCTCCGAGGCTTGTGCTCACATTGAGCTTCACATTTGCTATAGAGCAGAGCAGGATGAGCTTGCAACTAGGAAGTGCAAGCACAATGCTTCTTTCCACAAAACTAACTCATGGTCTACGCTGAGTCATGCTGGCATGTACTGAAAGGCCTGCTGTTACAAATGCTTTTCAGGTTGCTTTGACGCCTTATGAACGGAGCTTTCAAAACTGGGAAAAAAGCCTTTGGGATCACACTCCCGTTTCGCTGCTGACTTCCAGCTTTAGTACAAGCTGAGTCTAGCAAGTCCAAAGAGACACAATTAACCCAAAGGGCCCTTCGCTGATTCACGTTTTTCTATACCTGCTATTCTGGGTATAGTGAACTGCCTAAAGGACGGACGCTGGAGGATGTCCAAGAGGCCTCTTCATCATCCGTACGCCTGTCGTTTTACAGCACGAAGTGTGCTTCTGTGGAATTTGGAACGCACGCTGACCCTCCCCTTGAGGAATTATTTACCTCACATAAGACGTGTTGGAAGGAAAGAGAAACAGAGTGCTTTCTTCTGTTGAGCTTACCTAGGGCAAGGGCGACCACGTCCTTGGCGAATTAGCGATTCTTGAACTGTGTTTCCGAAGCTGTTTGGAGATCGGAAAATCAAACCGTCCCAAGGAAAAGTGCAGTGTGCTGCACCTTACTCTGCAAACACAGAGCGACTCTGAAAGTCCTGCGATGCTGGATTTTGCATAGAGGGCCTAGAGCATCGTGGAGGTACAGAGTGTGCTGAAGCCGAAAAGGTTGCTGACACGAGGTGGCATGGAGAACGATAAAGCCTCTTCCCCATAAACTGACACAGAACAGCAATTTAGGGCTCACGGAGCTGTTGCACTCCTTCACTTAGGGAAGCTAAGTCAAGCTCTTCCTCCGAGGCTTGTGCTCACATTGAGCTTCACATTTGCTATAGAGCAGAGCAGGATGAGCTTGCAACTAGGAAGTGCAAGCACAATGCTTCTTTCCACAAAACTAACTCATGGTCTACGCTGAGTCATGCTGGCATGTATAGAAAGACCTTCCGCAACAAATGCTTCTCAGGTTGCTTTGACGCCTTATGAACGGAGCTTTCAAAACTGGAAAAAAAGCCTTTGGGATCACACTCCTGTTTCCAGGTTGACTTCCAGCCTTAGTACAGGCTGAGTCTAGCGTGTCAAAAGAGACACAATTAACCCACTGGGCCCTTCGCAGATTCACGGTTTTCTATACCCGCTATTCTGGGTATAGTGAACTGCCTAAAGGACGGACGCTGGAGGATGTCCAAGAGGCCTCTGCATCATCCATACGCCTTTCTTTTTTCACCACGAACTGTGCTTCTGTGGAATTTGGAACGCACGCCGACCCTCTCCTTGAGGAATTGCTAACCTCACATAAAACGTGTTGGAAGGAAAGAGAAACAGAGTGCTTATTTCTGTTGAGCTTACCTAGGCCAAGGGCGACCACGTCCTTGGCGAGTTAGGGATTCTTGAACTGTGTTCCAGAAGCTGTTTGGAGGTCGGAAAATCAAACCGTCCCAAGGAAAAGTGCAGTGTGCTGCACATTACTCTGCACACACAGAGCGACTCTGAAAGGCCTGCGATGCTGGATTTTGCATACAGGGCCCAGAGAATCGTGGAGGTACAGAGTGTGCTGAAGCCAAAATGGTTGCTGACACGAGGTGGCATGGAGAACGATAAAGCCTCTTCCCCATAAACTGACACAGAACAGCAATTTAGGGCTCACGGAGCTGTTGCACTCCTTCACTTAGGGAAGCTAAGTCAAGCTCTTCCTCCGAGGCTTGTGCTCACATTGAGCTTCACATTTGCTATAGAGCAGAGCAGGATGAGCTTGCAACTAGGAAGTGCAAGCACAATGCTTCTTTCCACAAAACTAACTCATGGTCTACGCTGAGTCATGCTGGCATGTATAGAAAGGCCTTCCGCTACAAATGCTTTTCAGGTTGCTTTGACGCCTTATGAACGGAGCTTTCAAAACTGGAAAAAAAGCCTTTGGGATCACACTCCTGTTTCCAGGTTGACTTCCAGCCTTAGTACAGGCTGAGTCTAGCGTGTCAAAAGAGACACAATTAACCCACTGGGCCCTTCGCTGATTCACGTGTTTCTATACCCGCTATGCTGGGTATAGTGAACTGCCTAAAGGACGGACGCTGGAAGATGTCCAAGAGGCCTCTGCATCATCCATACGGCTTTCCTTTTTCACCACGAACTGTGCTTCTGTGGAAATTGGAACGCACGCCGACCCTCTCCTTGAGGAATTGCTTACCTCACATAAGACGTGTTGGAAGGAAAGAGAAACAGAGTGCTTTGTTCTGTTGAGCTTACCTAGGGCAAGGTCGACCACGTCCTTGGCGAGTTAGGGATTCTTGAACTGTGTTCCAGAAGCTGTTTGGAGGTCGGAAAATCAAACCGTCCCAAGGAAAAGTGCACTGTGCTGCACCTTACTCTGCACACACAGAGCGACTCTGAAAGGCCTGCGATGCTGGATTTTGCATACAGGGCCCAGAGAATCGTGGAGGTACACAGTGTGCTGAAGCCAAAATGGTTGCTGACACGAGGTGGCATGGAGAACGATAAAGCCTCTTCCCTATAAACTGACACAGAACAGCAATTTAGGCCTCACGGAGCTGTTGCACTCCTTCACTTAGGGAAGCTAAGTCAAGCTCTTCCTCCGAGGCTTGTGCTCACATTGAGCTTCACATTTGCTATAGAGCAGAGCAGGATGAGCTTGCAACTAGGAAGTGCAAGCACAATGCTTCTTTCCACAAAACTAACTCATGGTCTACGCTGAGTCATGCTGGCATGTACTGAAAGGCCTCCCGTTACAAATGCTTTTCAGGTTGCTTTGACGCCTTATGAACGGAGCTTTCAAAACTAGAAAAAAAGCCTTTGGGATCACACTCCTGTTTCCAGGTTGACTTCCAGCCTTAGTACAGGCTGAGTCTAGCGTGTCAAGAGAGACACAATTAACCCACTGGCTCCTTCGCTGATTCACGTTTTTCTATACCTGCTATTCTGGGTATAGTGAACTGCCTAAAGGACGGACGCTGGAGGATGTCCAAGAGGCCTCTGCATCATCCATACGCCTTTCTTTTTACACCACGAACTGTGCTTCTGTGGAATTTGGAACGCACGCTGACCCTCTCCTTGAGGAATTGCTTACCTCACATAAGACGTGTTGGAAGGAAATAGAAACAGAGTGCTTTGTTCTGTTGAGCTTACCTAGGGCAAGGGCGACCACGTCCTTGGCGAATTAGGGATTCTTGAACTGTGTTTCCGAAGCTGTTTGGAGGTCGGAAAATCAAACCGTCCCAAGGAAAAGTGCAGTGTGCTGCACCTTACTCTGCAAACACAGAGCGACTCTGAAAGTCCTGCGATGCTGGATTTTGCATAGAGGGCCTAGAGCATCGTGGAGGTACAGAGTGTGCTGAAGCCGAAAAGGTTGCTGACACGAGGTGGCAAGGAGGACGATAAAGCCTCTTCCCCATAAACTGTCACAGAACAGCAATTTAGGGCTCACGGAGCTGTTGCACTCCTTCACTTAGGGAAGCTAAGTCAAGCTCTTCCTCCGAGGCTTGTGCTCACATCGAGCTTCACATTTGCTATAGAGCAGAGCAGGATGAGCTTGAAACTAGGAAGTGCAAGCACAATGCTTCTTTCCACAAAACTAACTCATGGTCTACGCTGAGTCATGCTGGCATGTACTGAAAGGCCTGCTGTTACAAATGCTTTTCAGGTTGCTTTGACGCCTTATGAACGGAGCTTTCAAAACTGGAAAAAAAGCCTTTGGGATCACACTCCTGTTTCCAGGTTGACTTCCAGCCTTAGTACAGGCTGAGTCTAGCGTGTCAAAAGAGACACAATTAACCCACTGGGCCCTTCGCTGATTCACGTGTTTCTATACCCGCTATGCTGGGTATAGTGAACTGCCTAAAGGACGGACGCTGGAAGATGTCCAAGAGGCCTCTGCATCATCCATACGGCTTTCCTTTTTCACCACGAACTGTGCTTCTGTGGAATTTGGAACGCACGCCGACCCTCTCCTTGAGGAATTGCTAACCTGACATAAGACGTGTGGGAAGGAAAGAGAAACAGAGTGCTTTGTTCTGTTGAGCTTACCTAGGGCAAGGTCGACCACGTCCTTGGCGAGTTAGGGATTCTTGAACTGTGTTCCAGAAGCTGTTTGGAGGTCGGAAAATCAAACCGTCCCAAGGAAAAGTGCAGTGTGCTGCACCTTACTCTGCACACACAGAGCGACTCTGAAAGGCCTGCGATGCTGGATTTTGCATACAGGGCCCAGAGAATCGTGGAGGTACACAGTGTGCTGAAGCCAAAATGGTTGCTGACACGAGGTGGCATGGAGAACGATAAAGCCTCTTCCCTATAAACTGACACAGAACAGCAATTTAGGCCTCACGGAGCTGTTGCACTCCTTCACTTAGGGAAGCTAAGTCAATCTCTTCCTTCGAGGCTTGTGCTCACATTGAGCTTCACATTTGCTATAGAGCAGAGCAGGATGAGCTTGCAACTAGGAAGTGCAAGCACAATGCTTCTTTCCACAAAAGTAACTCATGGTCTACGCTGAGTCATGCTGGCATGTACTGAAAGGCCTGCTGTTACAAATGCTTTTCAGGTTGCTTTGACGCCTTATGAACGGAGCTTTCAAAAGTGGAAAAAAGCCTTTCGGATCACACTCCCGTTTCGCTGCTGACTTCCAGCCTTAGTACAAGCTGAGTCTAGCAAGTCCAAAGAGACACAATTAACCCAATGGGCCCTTCGCTGATTCACGTTTTTCTATACCCGCTATTCTGGGTATAGTGAACTGCCTAAAGGACGGACGCTGGAGGATGTCCAAGAGGCCTCTGCATCATCCGTACGCCTGTCATTTTACAGCACGAAGTGTGCTTCTGTGGAATTTGGAACGCACGCTGACCCTCCCCTTGAGGAATTATTTACCTCACATAAGACGTGTTGGAAGGAAAGAGAAACAGAGTGCTTTCTTCTGTTGAGCTTACCTAGGGCAAGGGCGACCACGACCTTGGCGAGTTAGGGATTCTTGAACTGTGTTCCAGAAGCTGTTTGGAGGTCGGAAAATCAAACCGTCCCAAGGAAAAGTGCAGTGTGCTGCACCTTACTCTGCACACACAGAGCGACTCTGAAAGGCCTGCGATGCGGGATTTTGCATACAGGGCCCAGAGCATCGTGGAGGTACAGAGTGTGCTGAAGCCGAAACGGTTGCTGACACGAGGTGGCAAGGAGGACGATAAAGCCTCTTCCCCATAAACTGTCACAGAACAGCAATTTAGGGCTCACGGAGCTGTTGCACTCCTTCACTTAGGCAAGCTAAGTCAAGCTCTTCCTCCGAGGCTTGTGCTCACATCGAGCTTCACATTTGCTATAGAGCAGAGCAGTATGAGCTTGCAACTAGGAAGTGCAAGCACAATGCTTCTTTCCACAAAACTAACTCATGGTCTACGCTGAGTCATGCTGGCATGTACTGAAAGGCCTCCCGTTACAAATGCTTTTCAGGTTGCTTTGACGCCTTATAAACAGAGCTTTCAAAACTGGAAAAAAAGCCTTTGGTATTACACTCCTGTTTCCAGGTTGACTTCCAGCCTTAGTACAGGCTGAGTCTAGCGTGTCAAAAGAGACACAATTAACCCACTGGCTCCTTCGCTGATTCACGTTTTTCTATACCCGCTATTCTGGGTATAGTGAACTGCCTAAAGGACGGTCGCTGGAGGATGTCCAAGAGGCCTCTGAATCATCCATACGCCTTTCTTTTTACACTACGAACTGTGCTTCTGTGGAATTTGGAATGCACGCTGACCCTCTCCTTGAGGAATTGCTTACCTCACATAAGACGTGTTGGAAGGAAATAGAAACAGAGTGCTTTGTTCTGTTGGGCTTACCTAGGGCAAGGGCGACCACGTCCTTGGCGAATTAGGGAGTCTTGAACTGTGTTTCCGAAGCTGTTTGGAGGTCGGAAAATCAAACCGTCCCAAGGAAAAGTGCAGTGTGCTGCACCTTACTCTGCACACACAGAGCGACTCTGAAAGGCCTGCGATGCTGGATTTTGCATACAGGGCCCAGAGAATCGTGGAGGTACAGAGTGTGCTGAAGCAGAAACGGTTGCTGACACGAGGTGGCAAGGAGAACGATAAAGCCTCTTCCCCATAAATTGTCACAGAACAGCAATTTAGGGCTAACGGAGCTGTTGCACTCCTTCACTTAGGCAAGCTAAGTCAAGCTCTTCCTCCGAGGCTTGTGCTCACATCGAGCTTCACATTTGCTATAGAGCAGAGCAGGATGAGCTTGCAACTAGTAAGTGCAAGCACAATGCTTCTTTCCACAAAACTAACTCATGGTCTACGCTGAGTCATGCTGGCATGTACTGAAAAGCCTCCCGATACAAATGCTTTTCAGGTTGCTTTGACGCCTTATGAACGGAGCTTTCAAAACTAGAAAAAAAGCCTTTGGGATTACACTCCTGTTTCCAGGTTGACTTCCAGCCTTAGTACAGGCTAAGTCTAGCGTGTCAAAAGAGACACAATTAACCCACTGGCTCCTTCGCTGATTCACGGTTTTCTATACCCGCTATTCTGGGTATAGTGAACTGCCTAAAGGACGGTCGCTGGAGGATGTCCAAGAGGCCTCTGCATCATCCATACGCCTTTCTTTTTACACCACGAACTGTGCTTCTGTGGAATTTGGAACGCACGCTGACCCTCTCCTTGAGGAATTGCTTACCTCACATAAGACGTGTTGGAAGGAAATAGAAACAGAGTGCTTTGTTCTATTGAGCTTACCTAGGGCAAGGGCGACCACGTCCTTGGCGAATTAGGGATTCTTGAACTGTGTTTCCGAAGCTGTTTGGAGGTCGGAAAATCAAACCGTCCCAAGGAAAAGTGCAGTGTGCTGCACCTTACTCTGCACACACAGAGCAACTCTGAAAGGCCTGCGATGCTGGATTTTGCATACAGGGCCTAGAGCATCGTGGAGGTACAGAGTGTGCTGAAGCCGAAATGGTTGCTGACACGAGGTGGCAAGGAGGACGATAAAGCCTCTTCCCCATAAACTGACACAGAACAGCAATTTAGGGCTCACGGAGCTGTTGCACTCCTTCACTTAGGCAAGCTAAGTCAAGCTCTTCCTCCGAGGCTTGTGCTCACATTGAGCTTCACATTTGCTATAGAGCAGAGCAGGATGAGCTTGCAACTAGGAAGTGCAAGCACAATGCTTCTTTCCACAAAACTAACTCATGGTCTACGCTGAGTCATGCCTGCATGTACTGAAAGGCCTGCTGTTACAAATGCTTTTCAGGTTGCTTTGACGCCTTATGAACGGAGCTTTCAAAACTGGAAAAAAAGCCTTTGGGATCACACTCCTGTTTCCAGGTTGACTTCCAGCCTTAGTACAGGCTGAGTCTAGCGTGTCAAAAGAGACACAATTAACCCACTGGGCCCTTCGCTGATTCACGTGTTTCTATACCCGCTATGCAGGGTATAGTGAACTGCCTAAAGGACGGACGCTGGAAGATGTCCAAGAGGCCTCTGCATCATCCATACGGCTTTCCTTTTTCACCACGAACTGTGCTTCTGTGGAATTTGGAACGCACGCCGACCCTCTCCTTGAGGAATTGCTAACCTCACATAAGACGTGTGGGAAGGAAAGAGAAACAGAGTGCTTTGTTCTGTTGAGCTTACCTAGGGCAAGGTCGACCACGTCCTTGGCGAGTTAGGGATTCTTGAACTGTGTTCCAGAAGCTGTTTGGAGGTCGGAAAATCAAACCGTCCCAAGGAAAAGTGCAGTGTGCTGCACCTTACTCTGCACACACAGAGCGACTCTGAAAGGCCTGCGATGCTGGATTTTGCATACAGGGCCCAGAGAATCGTGGAGGTACACAGTGTGCTGAAGCCAAAATGGTTGCTGACACGAGGTGGCATGGAGAACGATAAAGCCTCTTCCCTATAAACTGACACAGAACAGCAATTTAGGCCTCACGGAGCTGTTGCACTCCTTCACTTAGGGAAGCTAAGTCAAGCTCTTCCTCCGAGGCTTGTGCTCACATTGAGCTTCACATTTGCTATAGAGCAGAGCAGGATGAGCTTGCAACTAGGAAGTGCAAGCACAATGCTTCTTTCCACAAAACTAACTCATGGTCTACGCTGAGTCATGCTGGCATGTACTGAAAGGCCTGCTGTTACAAATGCTTTTCAGGTTGCTTTGACGCCTTATGAACGGAGCTTTCAAAAGTGGAAAAAAGCCTTTCGGATCACACTCCCGTTTCGCTGCTGACTTCCAGCCTTAGTCCAAGCTGAGTCTAGCAAGTCCAAAGAGACACAATTAACCCAATGGGCCCTTCGCTGATTCACGTTTTTCTATACCCGCTATTCTGGGTATAGTGAACTGCCTAAAGGACGGACGCTGGAGGATGTCCAAGAGGCCTCTGCATCATCCGTACGCCTGTCGTTTTACAGCACGAAGTGTGCTTCTGTGGAATTTGGAACGCACGCTGACCCTCCCCTTGAGGAATTATTTACCTCACATAAGACGTGTTGGAAGGAAAGAGAAACAGAGTGCTTTCTTCTGTTGAGCTTACCTAGGGCAAGGGCGACCCCGACCTTGGCGAGTTAGGGATTCTTGAACTGTGTTCCAGAAGCTGTTTGGAGGTCGGAAAATCAAACCGTCCCAAGGAAAAGTGCAGTGTGCTGCACCTTACTCTGCACACACAGAGCGACTCTGAAAGGCCTGCGATGCTGGATTTTGCATACAGGGCCCAGAGAATCGTGGAGGTACAGAGTGTGCTGAAGCCGAAACGGTTGCTGACACGAGGTGGCAAGGAGGACGATAAAGCCTCTTCCCCATAAACTGTCACAGAACAGCAATTTAGGGCTCACGGAGCTGTTGCACTCCTTCACTTAGGGAAGCTAAGTCAAGCTCTTCCTCCGAGGCTTGTGCTCACATCGAGCTTCACATTTGCTATAGAGCAGAGCAGGATGAGCTTGCAACTATGAAGTGCAAGCACAATGCTTCTTTCCACAAAACTAACTCATGGTCTACGCTGAGTCATGCTGGCATGTACTGAAAGGCCTCCCGTTACAAATGCTTTTCAGGTTGCTTTGACGCCTTATGAACGGAGCTTTCAAAACTAGAAAAAAAGCCTTTGGGATTACACTCCTGTTTCCAGGTTGACTTCCAGCCTTAGTACAGGCTGAGTCTAGCGTGTCAAAAGAGACACAATTAACCCACTGGCTCCTTCGCTGATTCACGTTTTTCTATACCCGCTATTCAGGGTATAGTGAACTGCCTAAAGGACGGTCGCTGGAGGATGTCCAAGAGGCCTCTGAATCATCCATACGCCTTTCTTTTTACACCACGAACTGTGCTTCTGTGGAATTTGGAACGCACGCTGACCCTCTCCTTGAGGAATTGCTTACCTCACATAAGACGTGTTGGAAGGAAATAGAAACAGAGTGCTTTGTTCTGTTGAGCTTACCTAGGGCAAGGGCGACCACGTCCTTGGCGAATTAGGGATTCTTGAACTGTGTTTCCGAAGCTGTTTGGAGGTCGGAAAATCAAACCGTCCCAAGGAAAAGTGCAGTGTGCTGCACCTTACTCTGCACACACAGAGCGACTCTGAAAGGCCTGCGATGCTGGATTTTGCATAAAGGGCCCAGAGAATCGTGGAGGTACAGAGTGTGCTGAAGCCGAAACGGTTGCTGATACGAGGTGGCAAGGAGGACGATAAAGCCTCTTCCCCATAAACTGACACAGAACAGCAATTTAGGGCTCACGGAACTGTTGCACTCCTTCACTTAGGGAGCTAAGTCAAGCTCTTCCTCCGAGGCTATTGCTCACATTGAGCTTCACATTTGCTATAGAGCAGAGCAGGATGAGCTTGAAACTAGGAAGTGCAAGCACAATGCTTCTTTCCACAAAACTAACTCATGGTCTACGCTGAGTCATGCTGGCATGTACTGAAAGGCCTGCCGTTACAAATGTCTTTCAGGTTGCTTTGACGCCTTATGAACGGAGCTTTCAAAACTGGAAAAAAAGGCTTTGGGATCACACTCCTGTTTCCAGGTTGACTTCCAGCCTTAGTACAGGCTGAGTCTAGCGTGTCAAAAGAGACACAATTAACCCACTGGGCCCTTCGCTGATTCACGTGTTTCTATACCCGCTATGCTGGGTATAGTGAACTGCCTAAAGGACGGACGCTGGAAGATGTCCAAGAGGCCTCTGCATCATCCATACGGCTTTCCTTTTTCACCACGAACTGTGCTTCTGTGGAATTTGGAACGCACGCCGACCCTCTCCTTGAGGAATTGCTAACCTCACATAAGACGTGTGGGAAGGAAAGAGAAACAGAGTGCTTTGTTCTGTTGAGCTTACCTAGGGCAAGGTCGACCACGTCCTTGGCGAGTTAGGGATTCTTGAACTGTGTTCCAGAAGCTGTTTGGAGGTCGGAAAATCAAACCGTCCCAAGGAAAAGTGCAGTGTGCTGCACCTTACTCTGCACACACAGAGCGACTCTGAAAGGCCTGCGATGCTGGATTTTGCATACAGGGCCCAGAGAATCGTGGAGGTACACAGTGTGCTGAAGCCAAAATGGTTGCTGACACGAGGTGGCATGGAGAACGATAAAGCCTCTTCCCTATAAACTGACACAGAACAGCAATTTAGGCCTCACGGAGCTGTTGCACTCCTTCACTTAGGGAAGCTAAGTCAAGCTCTTCCTCCGAGGCTTGTGCTCACATTGAGCTTCACATTTGCTATAGAGCAGAGCAGGATGAGCTTGCAACTAGGAAGTGCAAGCACAATGCTTCTTTCCACAAAACTAACTCATGGTCTACGCTGAGTCATGCTGGCATGTACTGAAAGGCCTGCTGTTACAAATGCTTTTCAGGTTGCTTTGACGCCTTATGAACGGAGCTTTCAAAAGTGGAAAAAAGCCTTTCGGATCACACTCCCGTTTCGCTGCTGACTTCCAGCCTTAGTCCAAGCTGAGTCTAGCAAGTCCAAAGAGACACAATTAACCCAATGGGCCCTTCGCTGATTCACGTTTTTCTATACCCGCTATTCTGGGTATAGTGAACTGCCTAAAGGACGGACGCTGGAGGATGTCCAAGAGGCCTCTGCATCATCCGTACGCCTGTCGTTTTACAGCACGAAGTGTGCTTCTGTGGAATTTGGAACGCACGCTGACCCTCCCCTTGAGGAATTATTTACCTCACATAAGACGTGTTGGAAGGAAAGAGAAACAGAGTGCTTTCTTCTGTTGAGCTTACCTAGGGCAAGGGCGACCCCGACCTTGGCGAGTTAGGGATTCTTGAACTGTGTTTCCGAAGCTGTTTGGAGGTCGGAAAATCAAACCGTCCCAAGGAAAAGTGCAGTGTGCTGCACCTTACTCTGCACACACAGAGCGACTCTGAAAGGCCTGCGATGCTGGATTTTGCATACAGGGCCCAGAGAATCGTGGAGGTACACAGTGTGCTGAAGCCGAAACGGTTGCTGACACGAGGTGGCAAGGAGGACGATAAAGCCTCTTCCCCATAAACTGTCACAGAACAGCAATTTAGGGCTCACGGAGCTGTTGCACTCCTTCACTTAGGGAAGCTAAGTCAAGCTCTTCCTCCGAGGCTTGTGCTCACATCGAGCTTCACATTTGCTATAGAGCAGAGCAGGATGAGCTTGCAACTATGAAGTGCAAGCACAATGCTTCTTTCCACAAAACTAACTCATGGTCTACGCTGAGTCATGCTGGCATGTACTGAAAGGCCTCCCGTTACAAATGCTTTTCAGGTTGCTTTGACGCCTTATGAACGGAGCTTTCAAAACTAGAAAAAAAGCCTTTGGGATTACACTCCTGTTTCCAGGTTGACTTCCAGCCTTAGTACAGGCTGAGTCTAGCGTGTCAAAAGAGACACAATTAACCCACTGGCTCCTTCGCTGATTCACGTTTTTCTATACCCGCTATTCAGGGTATAGTGAACTGCCTAAAGGACGGTCGCTGGAGGATGTCCAAGAGGCCTCTGAATCATCCATACGCCTTTCTTTTTACACCACGAACTGTGCTTCTGTGGAATTTGGAACGCACGCTGACCCTCTCCTTGAGGAATTGCTTACCTCACATAAGACGGGTTGGAAGGAAATAGAAACAGAGTGCTTTGTTCTGTTGAGCTTACCTAGGGCAAGGGCGACCACGTCCTTGGCGAATTAGGGATTCTTGAACTGTGTTTCCGAAGCTGTTTGGAGGTCGGAAAATCAAACCGTCCCAAGGAAAAGTGCAGTGTGCTGCACCTTACTCTGCACACACAGAGCGACTCTGAAAGGCCTGCGATGCTGGATTTTGCATAAAGGGCCCAGAGAATCGTGGAGGTACAGAGTGTGCTGAAGCCGAAACGGTTGCTGATACGAGGTGGCAAGGAGGACGATAAAGCCTCTTCCCCATAAACTGACACAGAACAGCAATTTAGGGCTCACGGAACTGTTGCACTCCTTCACTTAGGGAGCTAAGTCAAGCTCTTCCTCCGAGGCTATTGCTCACATTGAGCTTCACATTTGCTATAGAGCAGAGCAGGATGAGCTTGAAACTAGGAAGTGCAAGCACAATGCTTCTTTCCACAAAACTAACTCATGGTCTACGCTGAGTCATGCTGGCATGTACTGAAAGGCCTGCCGTTACAAATGTCTTTCAGGTTGCTTTGACGCCTTATGAACGGAGCTTTCAAAACTGGAAAAAAAGGCTTTGGGATCACACTCCTGTTTCCAGGTTGACTTCCAGCCTTAGTACAGGCTGAGTCTAGCGTGTCAAAAGAGACACAATTAACCCACTGGGCCCTTCGCTGATTCACGTGTTTCTATACCCGCTATGCTGGGTATAGTGAACTGCCTAAAGGACGGACGCTGGAAGATGTCCAAGAGGCCTCTGCATCATCCATACGGCTTTCCTTTTTCACCACGAACTGTGCTTCTGTGGAATTTGGAACGCACGCCGACCCTCTCCTTGAGGAATTGCTAACCTCACATAAGACGTGTGGGAAGGAAAGAGAAACAGAGTGCTTTGTTCTGTTGAGCTTACCTAGGGCAAGGTCGACCACGTCCTTGGCGAGTTAGGGATTCTTGAACTGTGTTCCAGAAGCTGTTTGGAGGTCGGAAAATCAAACCGTCCCAAGGAAAAGTGCAGTGTGCTGCACCTTACTCTGCACACACAGAGCGACTCTGAAAGGCCTGCGATGCTGGATTTTGCATACAGGGCCCAGAGAATCGTGGAGGTACACAGTGTGCTGAAGCCAAAATGGTTGCTGACACGAGGTGGCATGGAGAACGATAAAGCCTCTTCCCTATAAACTGACACAGAACAGCAATTTAGGCCTCACGGAGCTGTTGCACTCCTTCACTTAGGGAAGCTAAGTCAAGCTCTTCCTCCGAGGCTTGTGCTCACATTGAGCTTCACATTTGCTATAGAGCAGAGCAGGATGAGCTTGCAACTAGGAAGTGCAAGCACAATGCTTCTTTCCACAAAACTAACTCATGGTCTACGCTGAGTCATGCTGGCATGTACTGAAAGGCCTGCTGTTACAAATGCTTTTCAGGTTGCTTTGACGCCTTATGAACGGAGCTTTCAAAAGTGGAAAAAAGCCTTTCGGATCACACTCCCGTTTCGCTGCTGACTTCCAGCCTTAGTCCAAGCTGAGTCTAGCAAGTCCAAAGAGACACAATTAACCCAATGGGCCCTTCGCTGATTCACGTTTTTCTATACCCGCTATTCTGGGTATAGTGAACTGCCTAAAGGACGGACGCTGGAGGATGTCCAAGAGGCCTCTGCATCATCCGTACGCCTGTCGTTTTACAGCACGAAGTGTGCTTCTGTGGAATTTGGAACGCACGCTGACCCTCCCCTTGAGGAATTATTTACCTCACATAAGACGTGTTGGAAGGAAAGAGAAACAGAGTGCTTTCTTCTGTTGAGCTTACCTAGGGCAAGGGCGACCCCGACCTTGGCGAGTTAGGGATTCTTGAACTGTGTTTCCGAAGCTGTTTGGAGGTCGGAAAATCAAACCGTCCCAAGGAAAAGTGCAGTGTGCTGCACCTTACTCTGCACACACAGAGCGACTCTGAAAGGCCTGCGATGCGGGATTTTGCATACAGGGCCCAGAGAATCGTGGAGGTACACAGTGTGCTGAAGCCGAAATGGTTGCTGACACGAGGTGGCATGGAGGACGATAAAGCCTCTTCCCCATAAACTGTCACAGAACAGCAATTTAGGGCTCACGGAGCTGTTGCACTCCTTCACTTAGGCAAGCTAAGTCAAGCTCTTCCTCCGAGGCTTGTGCTCACATTGAGCTTCACATTTGCTATAGAGCAGAGCAGGATGAGCTTGCAACTCGGAACTGCAAGCACAATGCTTCTTTCCACAAAACTAACTCATGGTCTACGCTGAGGCATGCTGGCATGTATAGAAAGGCCTTCCGCTACAAATGCTTTTCAGGTTGCTTTGACGCCTTATGAACGGAGCTTTCAAAACTGGAAAAAAAGCCTTTGGGATCACACTCCTGTTTCCAGGTTGACTTCCAGCCTTAGTACAGGCTGAGTCTAGCGTGTCAAAAGAGACACAATTAACCCACTGGGCCCTTCGCTGATTCACGTGTTTCTATACCCGCTATTCTGGGTATAGTGAACTGCCTAAAGGACGGACGCTGGAAGATGTCCAAGAGGCCTCTGCATCATCCATACGGCTTTCCTTTTTCACCACGAACTGTGCTTCTTTGGAATTTGGAACGCACGCCGACCCTCTCCTTGAGGAATTGCTAACCTCACATAAGACGTGTGGGAAGGAAAGAGAAACAGAGTGCTTTGTTCTGTTGAGCTTACCTAGGGCAAGGTCGACCACGTCCTTGGCGAGTTAGGGATTCTTGAACTGTGTTCCAGAAGCTGTTTGGAGGTCGGAAAATCAAACCGTCCCAAGGAAAAGTGCAGTGTGCTGCACCTTACTCTGCACACACAGAGCGACTCTGAAAGGCCTGCGATGCTGGATTTTGCATACAGGGCCCAGAGAATCGTGGAGGTACACAGTGTGCTGAAGCCAAAATGGTTGCTGACACGAGGTGGCATGGAGAACGATAAAGCCTCTTCCCTATAAACTGACACAGAACAGCAATTTAGGCCTCACGGAGCTGTTGCACTACTTCACTTAGGGAAGCTAAGTCAAGCTCTTCCTCCGAGGCTTGTGCTCACATTGAGCTTCACATTTGCTATAGAGCAGAGCAGGATGAGCTTGCAACTAGGAAGTGCAAGCACAATGCTTCTTTCCACAAAACTAACTCATGGTCTACGCTGAGTCATGCTGGCATGTACTGAAAGGCCTGCCGTTACAAATGTCTTTCAGGTTGCTTTGACGCCTTATGAACGGAGCTTTCAAAACTGGAAAAAAAGGCTTTGGGATCACACTCCTGTTTCCAGGTTGACTTCCAGCCTTAGTACAGGCTGAGTCTAGCGTGTCAAAAGAGACACAATTAACCCACTGGGCTCTTCGCTGATTCACGTGTTTCTATACCCGCTATTCTGGGTATAGTGAACTGCCTAAAGGACGGTCGCTGGAGGATGTCCAAGAGGCCTCTGCATCATCCATACGCCTTTCTTTTTACACCACGAACTGTGCTTCTGTGGAATTTGGAACGCACGCTGACCCTCTCCTTGAGGAATTGCTTACCTCACATAAGACGTGTTGGAAGGAAATAGAAACAGAGTGCTTTGTTCTGTTGAGCTTACCTAGGGCAAGGGCGACCACGTCCTTGGCGAATTAGGGATTCTTGAACTGTGTTTCCGAAGCTGTTTGGAGGTCGGAAAATCAAACCGTCCCAAGGAAAAGTGCAGTGTGCTGCACTTTACTCTGCAAACACAGAGCGACTCTGAAAGGCCTGCGATGCTGGATTTTGCATAAAGGGCCTAGAGCATCGTGGAGGTACAGAGTGTGCTGAAGCCGAAAAGGTTGCTGACACGAGGTGGCAAGGAGAACGATAAAGCCTCTTCCCCATAAACTGACACAGAACAGCAATTTAGGGCTCACGGAGCTGTTGCACTCCTTCACTTAGGGAAGCTAAGTCAAGCTCTTCCTCCGATTCTTGTGCTCACATTGAGATTCACATTTGCTATAGAGCAGAGCAGGATGAGCTTGCAACTAGGAAGTGCAAGCACAATGCTTCTTTCCACAAAACTAACTCATGGTCTACGCTGAGTCATGCTGGCATGTACTGAAAGGACTGCTGTTACAAATGCTTTTCAGGTTGCTTTGACGCCTTATGAACGGAACTTTCAAAACTGGGAAAAAAGCCTTTGGGATCACACTCCCGTTTCGCTGCTGACTTCCAGCCTTAGTACAAGCTGAGTCTAGCAAGTCCAAAGAGACACAATTAACCCAATGGGCCCTTCGCTGATTCACGTTTTTCTATACCCGCTATTCTGGGTATAGTGAACTGCCTAAAGGACGGACGCTGGAGGATGTCCAAGAGGCCTCTGCATCATCCGTACGCCTGTCGTTTTACAGCACGAAGTGTGCTTCTGTGGAATTTGGAACGCACGCTGACCCTCCCCTTGAGGAATTATTTACCTCACATAAGACGTGTTGGAAGGAAAGAGAAACAGACTGCTTTCTTCTGTTGAGCTTACCTAGGGCAAGGGCGACCACGACCTTGGCGAGTTAGGGATTCTTGAACTGTGTTTCCGAAGCTGTTTGGAGGTCGGAAAATCAAACCGTCCCAAGGAAAAGTGCAGTGTGCTGCACCTTACTCTGCACACACAGAGCGACTCTGAAAGGCCTGCGATGCTGGATTTTGCATACAGGGCCCAGAGAATCGTGGAGGTACAGAGTGTGCTGAAGCCAAAACGGTTGCTGACACGAGGTGGCAAGGAGGACGATAAAGCCTCTTCCCCATAAACTGTCACAGAACAGCAGTTTAGGGCTCACGGAGCTGTTGCACTCCTTCACTTAGGCAAGCTAAGTCAAGCTCTTCCTCCGAGGCTTGTGCTCACATCGAGCTTCACATTTGCTATATAGCAGAGCAGGATGAGCTTGCAACTAGGAAGTGCAAGCACAATGCTTCTTTCCACAAAACTAACTCATGGTCTACGCTGAGTCATGCTGGCATGTACTGAAAGGCCTCCCGTTACAAATGCTTTTCAGGTTGCTTTGACGCCTTATGAACGGAGCTTTCAAAACTAGAAAAAAAGCCTTTGGGATTACACTCCTGTTTCCAGGTTGACTTCCAGCCTTAGTACAGGCTGAGTCTAGCGTGTCAAAAGAGACACAATTAACCCACTGGGCTCTTCGCTGATTCACGTGTTTCTATACCCGCTATTCTGGGTATAGTGAACTGCCTAAAGGACGGACGCTGGAGGATGTCCAAGAGGCCTCTGCATCATCCATACGCCTTTCTTTTTACACCACGAACTGTGCTTCTGTGGAATTTGGAACGCACGCCGACCCTCTCCTTGAGGAATTGCTTACCTCACATACGACGTGTTGGAAGGAAAGAGAAACAGAGTGCTTTGTTCTGTTGAGCTTACCTAGGGCAAGGTCGACCACGTCCTTGGCGAGTTAGGGATTCTTGAACTGTGTTCCAGAAGCTGTTTGGAGGTCGGAAAATCAAACCGTCCCAAGGAAAAGTGCAGTGTGCTGCACCTTACTCTGCACACACAGAGCGACTCTGAAAGGCCTGCGATGCTGGATTTTGCATACAGGGCCCAGAGAATCGTGGAGGTACACAGTGTGCTGAAGCCAAAATGGTTGCTGACACGAGGTGGCATGGAGAACGATAAAGCCTCTTCCCTATAAACTGACACAGAACAGCAATTTAGGCCTCACGGAGCTGTTGCACTCCTTCACTTAGGGAAGCTAAGTCAAGCTCTTCCTCCGAGGCTTGTGCTCACATTGAGCTTCACATTTGCTATAGAGCAGAGCAGGATGAGCTTGCAACTAGGAAGTGCAAGCACAATGCTTCTTTCCACAAAACTAACTCATGGTCTACGCTGAGTCATGCTGGCATGTACTGAAAGGCCTGCTGTTACAAATGCTTTTCAGGTTGCTTTGACGCCTTATGAACGGAGCTTTCAAAAGTGGAAAAAAGCCTTTGGGATCACACTCCCGTTTCGCTGCTGACTTCCAGCCTTAGTACAAGCTGAGTCTAGCAAGTCCAAAGAGACACAATTAACCCAATGGGCCCTTCGCTGATTCACGTTTTTCTATACCCGCTATTCTGGGTATAGTGAACTGCCTAAAGGACGGACGCTGGAGGATGTCCAAGAGGCCTCTGCATCATCCGTACGCCTGTCGTTTTACAGCACGAAGTGTGCTTCTGTGGAATTTGGAACGCACGCTGACCCTCCCCTTGAGGAATTATTTACCTCACATAAGACGTGTTGGAAGGAAAGAGAAACAGAGTGCTTTCTTCTGTTGAGCTTACCTAGGGCAAGGGCGACCACGACCTTGGCGAGTTAGGGATTCTTGAACTGTGTTCCAGAAGCTGTTTGGAGGTCGGAAAATCAAACCGTCCCAAGGAAAAGTGCAGTGTGCTGCACCTTACTCTGCACACACAGAGCGACTCTGAAAGGCCTGCGATGCGGGATTTTGCATACAGGGCCCAGAGCATCGTGGAGGTACAGAGTGTGCTGAAGCCGAAACGGTTGCTGACACGAGGTGGCAAGGAGGACGATAAAGCCTCTTCCCCATAAACTGTCACAGAACAGCAATTTAGGGCTCACGGAGCTGTTGCACTCCTTCACTTAGGCAAGCTAAGTCAAGCTCTTCCTCCGAGGCTTGTGCTCACATTGAGCTTCACATTTGCTATAGAGCAGAGCAGGATGAGCTTGCAACTCGGAACTGCAAGCACAATGCTTCTTTCCACAAAACTAACTCATGGTCTACGCTGAGTCATGCTGGCATGTATAGAAAGGCCTTCCGCTACAAATGCTTTTCAGGTTGCTTTGACGCCTTATGAACGGAGCTTTCAAAACTAGAAAAAAAGCCTTTGGGATTACACTCCTGTTTCCAGGTTGACTTCCAGCCTTAGTACAGGCTGAGTCTAGCGTGTCAAAAGAGACACAATTAACCCACTGGGCTCTTCGCTGATTCACGTGTTTCTATTCCCGCTATTCTGGGTATAGTGAACTGCCTAAAGGACGGACGCTGGAGGATGTCCAAGAGGCCTCTGCATCATCCATACGCCTTTCTTTTTACACCACGAACTGTGCTTCTGTGGAATTTGGAATGCACGCTGACCCTCTCCTTGAGGAATTGCTTACCTCACATAAGACGTGTTGGAAGGAAATAGAAACAGAGTGCTTTGTTCTGTTGAGCTTACCTAGGGCAAGGGCGACCACGTCCTTGGCGAATTAGGGATTCTTGAACTGTGTTTCCGAAGCTGTTTGGAGGTCGGAAAATCAAACCGTCCCAAGGAAAAGTGCAGTGTGCTGCACCTTACTCTGCAAACACAGAGCGACTCTGAAAGTCCTGCGATGCTGGATTTTGCATAGAGGGCCTAGAGCATCGTGGAGGTACAGAGTGTGCTGAAGCCGAAAAGGTTGCTGACACGAGGTGGCATGGAGAACGATAAAGCCTCTTCCCTATAAACTGACACAGAACAGCAATTTAGGGCTCACGGAGCTGTTGCACTCCTTCACTTAGGGAAGCTAAGTCAAGCTCTTCCTCCGAGGCTTGTGCTCACATTGAGCTTCACATTTGCTATAGAGCAGAGCAGGATGAGCTTGCAACTAGGAAGTGCAAGCACAATGCTTCTTTCCACAAAACTAACTCATGGTCTACGCTGAGTCATGCTGGCATGTATAGAAAGACCTTCCGCAACAAATGCTTTTCAGGTTGCTTTGACGCCTTATGAACGGAGCTTTCAAAACTGGAAAAAAAGCCTTTGGGATCACACTCCTGTTTCCAGGTTGACTTCCAGCCTTAGTACAGGCTGAGTCTAGCGTGTCAAAAGAGACACAATTAACCCACTGGGCCCTTCGCAGATTCACGGTTTTCTATACCCGCTCTTCTGGGTATAGTGAACTGCCTAAAGGACGGACGCTGGAGGATGTCCAAGAGGCCTCTGCATCATCCATACGCCTTTCTTTTTTCACCACGAACTGTGCTTCTGTGCAATTTGGAACGCACGCCGACCCTCTCCTTGAGGAATTGCTAACGTCACATAAGACGTGTTGGAAGGAAAGAGAAACAGAGTGCTTATTTCTGTTGAGCTTACCTAGGCCAAGGGCGACCACGTCCTTGGCGAGTTAGGGATTCTTGAACTGTGTTCCAGAAGCTGTTTGGAGGTCGGAAAATCAAACCGTCCCAAGGAAAAGTGCAGTGTGCTGCACCTTACTCTGCACACACAGAGCGACTCTGAAAGGCCTGCGATGCTGGATTTTGCATACAGGGCCCAGAGAATCGTGGAGGTCCAGAGTGTGCTGAAGCCAAAATGGTTGCTGACACGAGGTGGCATGGAGAACGATAAAGCCTCTTCCCCATAAACTGACACAGAACAGCAATTTAGGGCTCACGGAGCTGTTGCACTCCTTCACTTAGGGAAGCTAAGTCAAGCTCTTCCTCCGAGGCTTGTGCTCACATTGAGCTTCACATTTGCTATAGAGCAGAGCAGGATGAGCTTGCAACTAGGAAGTGCAAGCACAATGCTTCTTTCCACAAAACTAACTCATGGTCTACGCTGAGTCATGCTGGCATGTACTGAAAGGCCTGCTGTTACAAATGCTTTTCAGGTTGCTTTGACGCCTTATGAACGGAACTTTCAAAACTGGGAAAAAAGCCTTTGGGATCACATTCCCGTTTCGCTGCTGACTTCCAGCTTTAGTACAAGCTGAGTCTAGCAAGTCCAAAGAGACACAATTAACCCAAAGGGCCCTTCGCTGATTCACGTTTTTCTATACCTGCTATTCTGGGTATAGTGAACTGCCTAAAGGACGGACGCTGGAGGATGTCCAAGAGGCCTCTGCATCATCCGTACCCCTGTCGTTTTACAGCACGAAGTGTGCTTCTGTGGAATTTGGAACGCACGCTGACCCTCCCCTTGAGGAATTACTTACCTCACATAAGACGTGTTGGAAGGAAAGAGAAACAGAGTGCTTTCTTCTGTTGAGCTTACCTAGGGCAAGGGCGACCACGACCTTGGCGAGTTAGGGATTCTTGAACTGTGTTTCCGAAGCTGTTTGGAGGTCGGAAAATCAAACCGTCCCAAGGAAAAGTGCAGTGTGCTGCACCTTACTCTGCAAACACAGAGCGACTCTGAAAGGCCTGCGATGCTGTATTTTGCATACAGGGCCTAGAGCATCGTGGATGTACAGAGTGTGCTGAAGCCGAAACGGTTGCTGACACGAGGTGGCAAGGAGAACGATAAAGCCTCTTCCCCATAAACTGACACAGAACAGCAATTTAGGGCTCACGGAGCTGTTGCACTCCTTCACTTAGGGAAGCTAAGTCAAGCTCTTCCTCCGAGCCTTGTGCTCACATTGAGCTTCACATTTGCTATAGAGCAGAGCAGGATGAGCTTGCAACTCGGAACTGCAAGCACAATGCTTCTTTCCACAAAACTAACTCATGGTCTACGCTGAGTCATGCTGGCATGTATAGAAAGGCCTTCCGCTACAAATGCTTTTCAGGTTGCTTTGACGCCTTATGAACGGAGCTTTCAAAACTGGAACAAAAGCCTTTGGGATCACACTCCTGTTTCCAGGTTGACTTCCAGCCTTAGTACAGGCTGAGTCTAGCGTGTCAAAAGAGACACAATTAACCCACTGGGCCCTTCGCTGATTCACGTGTTTCTATACCTGCTATGCTGGGTATAGTGAACTGCCTAAAGGACGGACGCTGGAAGATGTCCAAGAGGCCTCTGCATCATCCATACGGCTTTCCTTTTTCACCACGAACTGTGCTTCTGTGGAATTTGGAACGCACGCCGACCCTCTCCTTGAGGAATTGCTAACCTCACATAAGACGTGTGGGAAGGAAAGAGAAACAGAGTGCTTTGTTCTGTTGAGCTTACCTAGGGCAAGGTCGACCACGTCCTTGGCGAGTTAGGGATTCTTGAACTGTGTTCCAGAAGCTGTTTGGAGGTCGGAAAATCAAACCGTCCCAAGGAAAAGTGCAGTGTGCTGCACCTTACTCTGCACACACAGAGCGACTCTGAAAGGCCTGCGATGCTGGATTTTGCATACAGGGCCCAGAGAATCGTGGAGGTCCAGAGTGTGCTGAAGCCAAAATGGTTGCTGACACGAGGTGGCATGGAGAACGATAAAGCCTCTTCCCTATAAACTGACACAGAACAGCAATTTAGGGCTCACAGAGCTGTTGCACTCCTTCACTTAGGGAAGCTAAGTCAAGCTCTTCCTCCGAGGCTTGTGCTCACATTGAGCTTCACATTTGCTATAGAGCAGAGCAGGATGAGCTTGCAACTAGGAAGTGCAAGCACAATGCTTCTTTCCACAAAACTAACTCATGGTCTACGCTGAGTCATGCTGGCATGTACTGAAAGGCCTGCTGTTACAAATGCTTTTCAGGTTGCTTTGACGCCTTATGAACGGAGCTTTCAAAAGTGGAAAAAAGCCTTTCGGATCACACTCCCGTTTCGCTGCTGACTTCCAGCCTTAGTACAAGCTGAGTCTAACAAGTCCAAAGAGACACAATTAACCCAATGGGCCCTTCGCTGATTCACGTTTTTCTATACCCGCTATTCTGGGTATAGTGAACTGCCTAAAGGACGGACGCTGGAGGATGTCCAAGAGGCCTCTGCATCATCCGTACGCCTGTCGTTTTACAGCACGAAGTGTGCTTCTGTGGAATTTGGAACGCACGCTGACCCTCCCCTTGAGGAATTATTTACCTCACATAAGACGTGTTGGAAGGAAAGAGAAACAGAGTGCTTTCTTCTGTTGAGCTTACCTAGGGCAAGGGCGACCACGACCTTGGCGAGTTAGGGATTCTTGAACTGTGTTCCAGAAGCTGTTTGGAGGTCGGAAAATCAAACCGTCCCAAGGAAAAGTGCAGTGTGCTGCACCTTACTCTGCACACACAGAGCGACTCTGAAAGGCCTGCGATGCGGGATTTTGCATACAGGGCCCAGAGCATCGTGGAGGTACAGAGTGTGCTGAAGCCGAAACGGTTGCTGACACGAGGTGGCAAGGAGGACGATAAAGCCTCTTCCCCATAAACTGTCACAGAACAGCAATTTAGGGCTCACGGAGCTGTTGCACTCCTTCACTTAGGCAAGCTAAGTCAAGCTCTTCCTCCGAGGCTTGTGCTCACATTGAGCTTCACATTTGCTATAGAGCAGAGCAGGATGAGCTTGCAACTCGGAACTGCAAGCACAATGCTTCTTTCCACAAAACTAACTCATGGTCTACGCTGAGTCATGCTGGCATGTATAGAAAGGCCTTCCGCTACAAATGCTTTTCAGGTTGCTTTGACGCCTTATGAACGGAGCTTTCAAAACTAGAAAAAAAGCCTTTGGGATTACACTCCTGTTTCCAGGTTGACTTCCAGCCTTAGTACAGGCTGAGTCTAGCGTGTCAAAAGAGACACAATTAACCCACTGGGCTCTTCGCTGATTCACGTGTTTCTATTCCCGCTATTCTGGGTATAGTGAACTGCCTAAAGGACGGACGCTGGAGGATGTCCAAGAGGCCTCTGCATCATCCATACGCCTTTCTTTTTACACCACGAACTGTGCTTCTGTGGAATTTGGAATGCACGCTGACCCTCTCCTTGAGGAATTGCTTACCTCACATAAGACGTGTTGGAAGGAAATAGAAACAGAGTGCTTTGTTCTGTTGAGCTTACCTAGGGAAAGGGCGACCACGTCCTTGGCGAATTAGGGATTCTTGAACTGTGTTTCCGAAGCTGTTTGGAGGTCGGAAAATCAAACCGTCCCAAGGAAAAGTGCAGTGTGCTGCACCTTACTCTGCAAACACAGAGCGACTCTGAAAGTCCTGCGATGCTGGATTTTGCATAGAGGGCCTAGAGCATCGTGGAGGTACAGAGTGTGCTGAAGCCGAAAAGGTTGCTGACACGAGGTGGCATGGAGAACGATAAAGCCTCTTCCCTATAAACTGACACAGAACAGCAATTTAGGGCTCACGGAGCTGTTGCACTCCTTCACTTAGGGAAGCTAAGTCAAGCTCTTCCTCCGAGGCTTGTGCTCACATTGAGCTTCACATTTGCTATAGAGCAGAGCAGGATGAGCTTGCAACTAGGAAGTGCAAGCACAATGCTTCTTTCCACAAAACTAACTCATGGTCTACGCTGAGTCATGCTGGCATGTATAGAAAGACCTTCCGCAACAAATGCTTTTCAGGTTGCTTTGACGCCTTATGAACGGAGCTTTCAAAACTGGAAAAAAAGCCTTTGGGATCACACTCCTGTTTCCAGGTTGACTTCCAGCCTTAGTACAGGCTGAGTCTAGCGTGTCAAAAGAGACACAATTAACCCACTGGGCCCTTCGCAGATTCACGGTTTTCTATACCCGCTCTTCTGGGTATAGTGAACTGCCTAAAGGACGGACGCTGGAGGATGTCCAAGAGGCCTCTGCATCATCCATACGCCTTTCTTTTTTCACCACGAACTGTGCTTCTGTGCAATTTGGAACGCACGCCGACCCTCTCCTTGAGGAATTGCTAACGTCACATAAGACGTGTTGGAAGGAAAGAGAAACAGAGTGCTTATTTCTGTTGAGCTTACCTAGGCCAAGGGCGACCACGTCCTTGGCGAGTTAGGGATTCTTGAACTGTGTTCCAGAAGCTGTTTGGAGGTCGGAAAATCAAACCGTCCCAAGGAAAAGTGCAGTGTGCTGCACCTTACTCTGCACACACAGAGCGACTCTGAAAGGCCTGCGATGCTGGATTTTGCATACAGGGCCCAGAGAATCGTGGAGGTCCAGAGTGTGCTGAAGCCAAAATGGTTGCTGACACGAGGTGGCATGGAGAACGATAAAGCCTCTTCCCCATAAACTGACACAGAACAGCAATTTAGGGCTCACGGAGCTGTTGCACTCCTTCACTTAGGGAAGCTAAGTCAAGCTCTTCCTCCGAGGCTTGTGCTCACATTGAGCTTCACATTTGCTATAGAGCAGAGCAGGATGAGCTTGCAACTAGGAAGTGCAAGCACAATGCTTCTTTCCACAAAACTAACTCATGGTCTACGCTGAGTCATGCTGGCATGTACTGAAAGGCCTGCTGTTACAAATGCTTTTCAGGTTGCTTTGACGCCTTATGAACGGAACTTTCAAAACTGGGAAAAAAGCCTTTGGGATCACATTCCCGTTTCGCTGCTGACTTCCAGCTTTAGTACAAGCTGAGTCTAGCAAGTCCAAAGAGACACAATTAACCCAAAGGGCCCTTCGCTGATTCACGTTTTTCTATACCTGCTATTCTGGGTATAGTGAACTGCCTAAAGGACGGACGCTGGAGGATGTCCAAGAGGCCTCTGCATCATCCGTACCCCTGTCGTTTTACAGCACGAAGTGTGCTTCTGTGGAATTTGGAACGCACGCTGACCCTCCCCTTGAGGAATTACTTACCTCACATAAGACGTGTTGGAAGGAAAGAGAAACAGAGTGCTTTCTTCTGTTGAGCTTACCTAGGGCAAGGGCGACCACGACCTTGGCGAGTTAGGGATTCTTGAACTGTGTTTCCGAAGCTGTTTGGAGGTCGGAAAATCAAACCGTCCCAAGGAAAAGTGCAGTGTGCTGCACCTTACTCTGCAAACACAGAGCGACTCTGAAAGGCCTGCGATGCTGTATTTTGCATACAGGGCCTAGAGCATCGTGGATGTACAGAGTGTGCTGAAGCCGAAACGGTTGCTGACACGAGGTGGCAAGGAGAACGATAAAGCCTCTTCCCCATAAACTGACACAGAACAGCAATTTAGGGCTCACGGAGCTGTTGCACTCCTTCACTTAGGGAAGCTAAGTCAAGCTCTTCCTCCGAGCCTTGTGCTCACATTGAGCTTCACATTTGCTATAGAGCAGAGCAGGATGAGCTTGCAACTCGGAACTGCAAGCACAATGCTTCTTTCCACAAAACTAACTCATGGTCTACGCTGAGTCATGCTGGCATGTATAGAAAGGCCTTCCGCTACAAATGCTTTTCAGGTTGCTTTGACGCCTTATGAACGGAGCTTTCAAAACTGGAACAAAAGCCTTTGGGATCACACTCCTGTTTCCAGGTTGACTTCCAGCCTTAGTACAGGCTGAGTCTAGCGTGTCAAAAGAGACACAATTAACCCACTGGGCCCTTCGCTGATTCACGTGTTTCTATACCTGCTATGCTGGGTATAGTGAACTGCCTAAAGGACGGACGCTGGAAGATGTCCAAGAGGCCTCTGCATCATCCATACGGCTTTCCTTTTTCACCACGAACTGTGCTTCTGTGGAATTTGGAACGCACGCCGACCCTCTCCTTGAGGAATTGCTAACCTCACATAAGACGTGTGGGAAGGAAAGAGAAACAGAGTGCTTTGTTCTGTTGAGCTTACCTAGGGCAAGGTCGACCACGTCCTTGGCGAGTTAGGGATTCTTGAACTGTGTTCCAGAAGCTGTTTGGAGGTCGGAAAATCAAACCGTCCCAAGGAAAAGTGCAGTGTGCTGCACCTTACTCTGCACACACAGAGCGACTCTGAAAGGCCTGCGATGCTGGATTTTGCATACAGGGCCCAGAGAATCGTGGAGGTCCAGAGTGTGCTGAAGCCAAAATGGTTGCTGACACGAGGTGGCATGGAGAACGATAAAGCCTCTTCCCTATAAACTGACACAGAACAGCAATTTAGGGCTCACAGAGCTGTTGCACTCCTTCACTTAGGGAAGCTAAGTCAAGCTCTTCCTCCGAGGCTTGTGCTCACATTGAGCTTCACATTTGCTATAGAGCAGAGCAGGATGAGCTTGCAACTAGGAAGTGCAAGCACAATGCTTCTTTCCACAAAACTAACTCATGGTCTACGCTGAGTCATGCTGGCATGTACTGAAAGGCCTGCTGTTACAAATGCTTTTCAGGTTGCTTTGACGCCTTATGAACGGAGCTTTCAAAAGTGGAAAAAAGCCTTTCGGATCACACTCCCGTTTCGCTGCTGACTTCCAGCCTTAGTACAAGCTGAGTCTAACAAGTCCAAAGAGACACAATTAACCCAATGGGCCCTTCGCTGATTCACGTTTTTCTATACCCGCTATTCTGGGTATAGTGAACTGCCTAAAGGACGGACGCTGGAGGATGTCCAAGAGGCCTCTGCATCATCCGTACGCCTGTCGTTTTACAGCACGAAGTGTTCTTCTGTGGAATTTTGAACGCACGCTGACCCTCCCCTTGAGGAATTATTTACCTCACATAAGACGTGTTGGAAGGAAAGAGAAACAGAGTGCTTTCTTCTGTTGAGCTTACCTAGGGCAATGGCGACCACGACCTTGGCGAGTTAGGGATTCTTGAACTGTGTTCCAGAAGCTGTTTGGAGGTCGGAAAATCAAACCGTCCCAAGGAAAAGTGCAGTGTGCTGCACCTTACTCTGCACACACAGAGCGACTCTGAAAGGCCTGCAATGCGGGATTTTGCATACAGGGCCCAGAGAATCGTGGAGGTACAGAGTGTGCTGAAGCCGAAACGGTTGCTGACACGAGGTGGCAAGGAGGACGATAAAGCCTCTTCCCCATAAACTGTCACAGAACAGCAATTTAGGGCTCACGGAGCTGTTGCACTCCTTCACTTAGGCAAGCTAAGTCAAGCTCTTCCTCCGAGGCTTGTGCTCACATCGAGCTTCACATTTGCTATAGAGCAGAGCAGGATGAGCTTACAACTAGGAAGTGCAAGCACAATGCTTCTTTCCACAAAACTAACTCATGGTCTACGCTGAGTCATGCTGGCATGTACTGAAAGGCCTCCCGTTACAAATGCTTTTCAGGTTGCTTTGACGCCTTATGAACGGAGCTTTCAAAACCAGAAAAAAAGCCTTTGGGATTACACTCCTGTTTCCAGGTTGACTTCCAGCCTTAGTACAGGCTGAGTCTAGCGTGTCAAAGGAGACACAATTAACCCACTGGCTCCTTCGCTGATTCACGTTTTTCTATACCCGCTATTCTGGGTATAGTGAACTGCCTAAAGGACGGTCGCTGGAGGATGTCCAAGAGGCCTCTGAATCATCCATACGCCTTTCTTTTTACACCACGAACTGTGCTTCTGTGGAATTTGGAACGCACGCTGACCCTCTCCTTGAGGAATTGCTTACCTCACATAAGACGTGTTGGAAGGAAATAGAAACAGAGTGCTTTGTCTGTTGAGCTTACCTAGGGCAAGGGCGACCACGTCCTTGGCGAATTAGGGATTCTTGAACTGTGTTTCCGAAGCTGTTTGGAGGTCGGAAAATCAAACCGTCCCAAGGAAAAGTGCAGTGTGCTGCACCTTACTCTGCAAACACAGAGCGACTCTGAAAGGCCTGCGATGCGGGATTTTGCATACAGGGCCCAGAGCATCGTGGAGGTATAGAGTGTGCTGAAGCCGAAACGGTTGCTGACACGAGGTGGCAAGGAGGACGATAAAGCCTCTTCCCCATAAACTGTCACAGAACAGCAATTTAGGGCTCACAGAGCTGTTGCACTCCTTCACTTAGGGAAGCTAAGTCAAGCTCTTCCTCCGAGGCTTGTGCTCACATCGAGCTTCACATTTGCTATAGAGCAGAGCAGGATGAGCTTGCAACTAGGAAGGGCAAGCACAATGCTTCTTTCCACAAAACTAACTCATGGTCTACGCTGAGTCATGCTGGCATGTACTGAAAGGCCTCCCGTTACAAATGCTTTTCAGGTTGCTTTGACGCCTTATGAACGGAGCTTTCAAAACTAGAAAAAAAGCCTTTGGGATTACACTCCTGTTTCCAGGTTGACTTCCAGCCTTAGTACAGGCTGAGTCTAGCGTGTCAAAAGAGACACAATTAACCCACTGGCTCCTTCGCTGATTCACGTTTTTCTATACCCGCTATTCTGGGTATAGTGAACTGCCTAAAGGACGGTCGCTGGAGGATGTCCAAGAGGCCTCTGAATCATCCATACGCCTTTCTTTTTACACCACGAACTGTGCTTCTGTGGAATTTGGAACGCACGCTGACCCTCTCCTTGAGGAATTGCTTACCTCACATAAGACGTGTTGGAAGGAAATAGAAACAGAGTGCTTTGTTCTGTTGAGCTTACCTAGGGCAAGGGCGACCACGTCCTTGGCGAATTAGGGATTCTTGAACTGTGTTTCCGAAGCTGTTTGGAGGTCGGAAAATCAAACCGTCCCAAGGAAAAGTGCAGTGTGCTGCACCTTACTCTGCACACACAGAGCGACTCTGAAAGGCCTGCGATGCTGGATTTTGCATACAGGGCCCAGAGAATCGTGGAGGTACAGAGTGTGCTGAAGCCGAAACGGTTGCTGACACGAGGTGGCAAGGAGGACGATAAAGCCTCTTCCCCATAAACTGTCACAGAACAGCAATTTAGGGCTCACGGAACTGTTGCACTCCTTCACTTAGGCAAGCTAAGTCAAGCTCTTCCTCCGAGGCTTGTGCTCACATTGAGCTTCACATTTGCTATAGAGCAGAGCAGGATGAGCTTGAAACTAGGAAGTGCAAGCACAATGCTTCTTTCCACAAAACTAACTCATGGTCTACGCTGAGTCATGCTGGCATGTACTGAAAGGCCTGCCATTACAAATGTCTTTCAGGTTGCTTTGACGCCTTATGAACGGAGCTTTCAAAACTGGAAAAAAAGGCTTTGGGATCACACTCCTGTTTCCAGGTTGACTTCCAGCCTTAGTACAGGCTGAGTCTAGCGTGTCAAAAGAGACACAATTAACCCACTGGGCTCTTCGCTGATTCACGTGTTTCTATACCCGCTATTCTGGGTATAGTGAACTGCCTAAAGGACGGACGCTGGAGGATGTCCAAGAGGCCTCTGCATCATCCATACGCCTTTTTTTTACACCACGAACTGTGCTTCTGTGGAATTTGGAACGCACGCTGACCCTCTCCTTGAGGAATTGCTTACCTCACATAAGACGTGTTGGAAGGAAATAGAAACAGAGTGCTTTGTTCTGTTGAGCTTACCTAGGGCAAGGGCGACCACGTCCTTGGCGAATTAGGGATTCTTGAACTGTGTTTCCGAAGCTGTTTGGAGGTCGGAAAATCAAACCGTCCCAAGGAAAAGTGCAGTGTGCTGCACCTTACTCTGCAAACACAGAGCGACTCTGAAAGTCCTGCGATGCTGGATTTTGCATAGAGGGCCTAGAGCATCGTGGAGGTACAGAGTGTGCTGAAGCCGAAAAGGTTGCTGACACGAGGTGGCAAGGAGAACGATAAAGCCTCTTCCCCATAAACTGACACAGAACAGCAATTTAGGGCTCACGGAGCTGTTGCACTCCTTCACTTAGGGAAGCTAAGTCAAGCTCTTCCTCCGAGGCTTGTGCTCACATTGAGCTTCACATTTGCTATAGAGCAGAGCAGGATGAGCTTGCAACTAGGAAGTGCACGCACAATGCTTCTTTCCACAAAACTAACTCATGGTCTACGCTGAGTCATGCTGGCATGTATAGAAAGGCCTTCCGCTACAAATGCTTTTCAGGTTGCTTTGACGCCTTATGAACGGAGCTTTCAAAACTGGAAAAAAAGCCTTTGGGATCACACTCCTGTTTCCAGGTTGACTTCCAGCCTTAGTACAGGCTGAGTCTGGCGTGTCAAAAGAGACACAATTAACCCACTGGGCTCTTCGCTGATTCACGTGTTTCTATACCTGCTATGCTGGGTATAGTGAACTGCCTAAAGGACGGACGCTGGAAGATGTCCAAGAGGCCTCTGCATCATCCATACGGCTTTCCTTTTTCACCACGAACTGTGCTTCTGTGGAATTTGGAACGCACGCCGACCCTCTCCTTGAGGAATTGCTAACCTCACATAAGACGTGTGGGAAGGAAAGAGAAACAGAGTGCTTTGTTCTGTTGAGCTTACCTAGGGCAAGGTCGACCACGTCCTTGGCGAGTTAGGGATTCTTGAACTGTGTTCCAGAAGCTGTTTGGAGGTCGGAAAATCAAACCGTCCCAAGGAAAAGTGCAGTGTGCTGCACCTTACTCTGCACACACAGAGCGACTCTGAAAGGCCTGCGATGCTGGATTTTGCATACAGGGCCCAGAGAATCGTGGAGGTACACAGTGTGCTGAAGCCAAAATGGTTGCTGACACGAGGTGGCATGGAGAACGATAAAGCCTCTTCCCTATAAACTGACACAGAACAGCAATTTAGGCCTCACGGAGCTGTTGCACTCCTTCACTTAGGGAAGCTAAGTCAAGCTCTTCCTCCGAGGCTTGTGCTCACATTGAGCTTCACATTTGCTATAGAGCAGAGCAGGATGAGCTTGCAACTAGGAAGTGCAAGCACAATGCTTCTTTCCACAAAACTAACTCATGGTCTACGCTGAGTCATGCTGGCATGTACTGAAAGGCCTGCTGTTACAAATGCTTTTCAGGTTGCTTTGACGCCTTATGAACGGAGCTTTCAAAAGTGGAAAAAAGCCTTTCGGATCACACTCCCGTTTCGCTGCTGACTTCCAGCCTTAGTACAAGCTGAGTCTAGCAAGTCCAAAGAGACACAATTAACCCAATGGGCCCTTCGCTGATTCACGTTTTTCTATACCCGCTATTCTGGGTATAGTGAACTGCCTAAAGGACGGACGCTGGAGGATGTCCAAGAGGCCTCTGCATCATCCGTACGCCTGTCGTTTTACAGCACGAAGTGTGCTTCTGTGGAATTTGGAACGCACGCTGACCCTCCCCTTGAGGAATTATTTACCTCACATAAGACGTGTTGGAAGGAAAGAGAAACAGAGTGCTTTCTTCTGTTGAGCTTACCTAGGGCAAGGGCGACCACGACCTTGGCGAGTTAGGGATTCTTGAACTGTGTTCCAGAAGCTGTTTGGAGGTCGGAGAATCAAACCGTCCCAAGGAAAAGTGCAGTGTGCTGCACCTTACTCTGCACACACAGAGCGACTCTGAAAGGCCTGCGATGCTGGATTTTGCATACAGGGCCCAGAGAATCGTGGAGGTACAGAGTGTGCTGAAGCCAAAACGGTTGCTGACACGAGGAGGCAAGGAGGACGATAAAGCCTCTTCCCCATAAACTGTCACAGAACTGCAATTTAGGGCTCACGGAGCTGTTGCACTCCTTCACTTAGGCAAGCTAAGTCAAGCTCTTCCTCCGAGGCTTGTGCTCACATCGAGCTTCACATTTGCTATAGAGCAGAGCAGGATGAGCTTGCAACTAGGAAGTGCAAGCACAATGCTTCTTTCCACAAAACTAACTCATGGTCTACGCTGAGTCATGCTGGCATGTACTGAAAGGCCTCCCGTTACAAATGCTTTTCAGGTTGCTTTGACGCCTTATGAACGGAGCTTTCAAAACTAGAAAAAAAGCCTTTGGGATTACACTCCTGTTTCCAGGTTGACTTCCAGCCGTAGTACAGGCTGAGTCTAGCGTGTCAAAAGAGACACAATTAACCCACTGGCTCCTTCGCTGATTCACGTTTTTCTATACCCGCTATTCTGGGTATAGTGAACTGCCTAAAGGACGGTCGCTGGAGGATGTCCAAGAGGCCTCTGAATCATCCATACGCCTTTCTTTTTACACCACGAACTGTGCTTCTGTGGAATTTGGAACGCACGCTGACCCTCTCCTTGAGGAATTGCTTACCTCACATAAGACGTGTTGGAAGGAAATAGAAACAGAGTGCTTTGTCTGTTGAGCTTACCTAGGGCAAGGGCGACCACGTCCTTGGCGAATTAGGGATTCTTGAACTGTGTTTCCGAAGCTGTTTGGAGGTCCGAAAATCCAACCGTCCCAAGGAAAAGTGCAGTGTGCTGCACCTTACTCTGCAAACACAGAGCGACTCTGAAAGGCCTGCGATGCGGGATTTTGCATACAGGGCCCAGAGCATCGTGGAGGTATAGAGTGTGCTGAAGCCGAAACGGTTGCTGACACGAGGTGGCAAGGAGGACGATAAAGCCTCTTCCCCATAAACTGTCACAGAACAGCAATTTAGGGCTCACGGAGCTGTTGCACTCCTTCACTTAGGCAAGCTAAGTCAAGCTCTTCCTCCGAGGCTTGTGCTCACATCGAGCTTCACATTTGCTATAGAGCAGAGCAGGATGAGCTTGCAACTAGGAAGGGCAAGCACAATGCTTCTTTCCACAAAACTAACTCATGGTCTACGCTGAGTCATGCTGGCATGTATAGAAAGGCCTTCCGCTACAAATGCTTTTCAGGTTGCTTTGACGCCTTATGAACGGAGCTTTCAAAACTGGAAAAAAAGCCTTTGGGATCACACTCCTGTTTCCAGGTTGACTTCCAGCCTTAGTACAGGCTGAGTCTAGCGTGTCAAAAGAGACACAATTAACCCACTGGGCCCTTCGCTGATTCACGTGTTTCTATACCTGCTATGCTGGGTATAGTGAACTGCCTAAAGGACGGACGCTGGAAGATGTCCAAGAGGCCTCTGCATCATCCATACGGCTTTCCTTTTTCACCACGAACTGTGCTTCTGTGGAATTTGGAACGCACGCCGACCCTCTCCTTGAGGAATTGCTAACCTCACATAAGACGTGTGGGAAGGAAAGAGAAACAGAGTGCTTTGTTCTGTTGAGCTTACCTAGGGCAAGGTCGACCACGTCCTTGGCGAGTTAGGGATTCTTGAACTGTGTTCCAGAAGCTGTTTGGAGGTCGGAAAATCAAACCGTCCCAAGGAAAAGTGCAGTGTGCTGCACCTCACTCTGCACACACAGAGCGACTCTGAAAGGCCTGCGATGCTGGATTTTGCATACAGGGCCCAGAGAATCGTGGAGGTACACAGTGTGCTGAAGCCAAAATGGTTGCTGACACGAGGTGGCATGGAGAACGATAAAGCCTCTTCCCTATAAACTGACACAGAACAGCAATTTAGGCCTCACGGAGCTGTTGCACTCCTTCACTTAGGGAAGCTAAGTCAAGCTCTTCCTCCGAGGCTTGTGCTCACATTGAGCTTCACATTTGCTATAGAGCAGAGCAGGATGAGCTTGCAACTAGGAAGTGCAAGCACAATGCTTCTTTCCACAAAACTAACTCATGGTCTACGCTGAGTCATGCTGGCATGTACTGAAAGGCCTGCTGTTACAAATGCTTTTCAGGTTGCTTTGACGCCTTATGAACGGAGCTTTCAAAAGTGGAAAAAAGCCTTTCGGATCACACTCCCGTTTCGCTGCTGACTTCCAGCCTTAGTCCAAGCTGAGTCTAGCAAGTCCAAAGAGACACAATTAACCCAATGGGCCCTTCGCTGATTCACGTTTTTCTATACCCGCTATTCTGGGTATAGTGAACTGCCTAAAGGACGGACGCTGGAGGATGTCCAAGAGGCCTCTGCATCATCCGTACGCCTGTCGTTTTACAGCACGAAGTGTTCTTCTGTGGAATTTGGAACGCACGCTGACCCTCCCCTTGAGGAATTATTTACCTCACATAAGACGTGTTTGAAGGAAAGAGAAACAGAGTGCTTTCTTCTGTTGAGCTTACCTAGGGCAAGGGCGACCACGACCTTGGCGAGTTAGGGATTCTTGAACTGTGTTCCAGAAGCTGTTTGGAGGTCGGAGAATCAAACCGTCCCAAGGAAAAGTGCAGTGTGCTGCACCTTACTCTGCACACACAGAGCGACTCTGAAAGGCCTGCGATGCTGGATTTTGCATACAGGGCCCAGAGAATCGTGGAGGTACAGAGTGTGCTGAAGCCGAAACGGTTGCTGACACGAGGAGGCAAGGAGGACGATAAAGCCTCTTCCCCATAAACTGTCACAGAACAGCAATTTAGGGCTCACGGAGCTGTTGCACTCCTTCACTTAGGCAAGCTAAGTCAAGCTCTTCCTCCGAGGCTTGTGCTCACATCGAGCTTCACATTTGCTATAGAGCAGAGCAGGATGAGCTTGCAACTAGGAAGTGCAAGCACAATGCTTCTTTCCACAAAACTAACTCATGGTCTACGCTGAGTCATGCTGGCATGTACTGAAAGGCCTCCCGTTACAAATGCTTTTCAGGTTGCTTTGACGCCTTATGAACGGAGCTTTCAAAACTAGAAAAAAAGCCTTTGGGATTACACTCCTGTTTCCAGGTTGACTTCCAGCCGTAGTACAGGCTGAGTCTAGCGTGTCAAAAGAGACACAATTAACCCACTGGCTCCTTCGCTGATTCACGTTTTTCTATACCCGCTATTCTGGGTATAGTGAACTGCCTAAAGGACGGTCGCTGGAGGATGTCCAAGAGGCCTCTGAATCATCCATACGCCTTTCTTTTTACACCACGAACTGTGCTTCTGTGGAATTTGGAACGCACGCTGACCCTCTCCTTGAGGAATTGCTTACCTCACATAAGACGTGTTGGAAGGAAATAGAAACAGAGTGCTTTGTCTGTTGAGCTTACCTAGGGCAAGGGCGACCACGTCCTTGGCGAATTAGGGATTCTTGAACTGTGTTTCCGAAGCTGTTTGGAGGTCCGAAAATCCAACCGTCCCAAGGAAAAGTGCAGTGTGCTGCACCTTACTCTGCAAACACAGAGCGACTCTGAAAGGCCTGCGATGCGGGATTTTGCATACAGGGCCCAGAGCATCGTGGAGGTATAGAGTGTGCTGAAGCCGAAACGGTTGCTGACACTAGGTGGCAAGGAGGACGATAAAGCCTCTTCCCCATAAACTGTCACAGAACAGCAATTTAGGGCTCACGGAGCTGTTGCACTCCTTCACTTAGGCAAGCTAAGTCAAGCTCTTCCTCCGAGGCTTGTGCTCACATCGAGCTTCACATTTGCTATAGAGCAGAGCAGGATGAGCTTGCAACTAGGAAGGGCAAGCACAATGCTTCTTTCCACAAAACTAACTCATGGTCTACGCTGAGTCATGCTGGCATGTATAGAAAGGCCTTCCGCTACAAATGCTTTTCAGGTTGCTTTGACGCCTTATGAACGGAGCTTTCAAACCTGGAAAAAAAGCCTTTGGGATCACACTCCTGTTTCCAGGTTGACTTCCAGCCTTAGTACAGGCTGAGTCTAGCGTGTCAAAAGAGACACAATTAACCCACTGGGCCCTTCGCTGATTCACGTGTTTCTATACCTGCTATGCTGGGTATAGTGAACTGCCTAAAGGACGGACGCTGGAAGATGTCCAAGAGGCCTCTGCATCATCCATACGGCTTTCCTTTTTCACCACGAACTGTGCTTCTGTGGAATTTGGAACGCACGCCGACCCTCTCCTTGAGGAATTGCTAACCTCACATAAGACGTGTGGGAAGGAAAGAGAAACAGAGTGCTTTGTTCTGTTGAGCTTACCTAGGGCAAGGTCGACCACGTCCTTGGCGAGTTAGGGATTCTTGAACTGTGTTCCAGAAGCTGTTTGGAGGTCGGAAAATCAAACCGTCCCAAGGAAAAGTGCAGTGTGCTGCACCTCACTCTGCACACACAGAGCGACTCTGAAAGGCCTGCGATGCTGGATTTTGCATACAGGGCCCAGAGAATCGTGGAGGTACACAGTGTGTTGAAGCCAAAATGGTTGCTGACACGAGGTGGCATGGAGAACGATAAAGCCTCTTCCCTATAAACTGACACAGAACAGCAATTTAGGCCTCACGGAGCTGTTGCACTCCTTCACTTAGGGAAGCTAAGTCAAGCTCTTCCTCCGAGGCTTGTGCTCACATTGAGCTTCACATTTGCTATAGAGCAGAGCAGGATGAGCTTGCAACTAGGAAGTGCAAGCACAATGCTTCTTTCCACAAAACTAACTCATGGTCTACGCTGAGTCATGCTGGCATGTACTGAAAGGCCTGCTGTTACAAATGCTTTTCAGGTTGCTTTGACGCCTTATGAACGGAGCTTTCAAAAGTGGAAAAAAGCCTTTCGGATCACACTCCCGTTTCGCTGCTGACTTCCAGCCTTAGTCCAAGCTGAGTCTAGCAAGTCCAAAGAGACACAATTAACCCAATGGGCCCTTCGCTGATTCACGTTTTTCTATACCCGCTATTCTGGGTATAGTGAACTGCCTAAAGGACGGACGCTGGAGGATGTCCAAGAGGCCTCTGCATCATCCGTACGCCTGTCGTTTTACAGCACGAAGTGTTCTTCTGTGGAATTTGGAACGCACGCTGACCCTCCCCTTGAGGAATTATTTACCTCACATAAGACGTGTTTGAAGGAAAGAGAAACAGAGTGCTTTCTTCTGTTGAGCTTACCTAGGGCAAGGGCGACCACGACCTTGGCGAGTTAGGGATTCTTGAACTGTGTTCCAGAAGCTGTTTGGAGGTCGGAGAATCAAACCGTCCCAAGGAAAAGTGCAGTGTGCTGCACCTTACTCTGCACACACAGAGCGACTCTGAAAGGCCTGCGATGCTGGATTTTGCATATAGGGCCCAGAGAATCGTGGAGGTACAGAGTGTGCTGAAGCCGAAACGGTTGCTGACACGAGGAGGCAAGGAGGACGATAAAGCCTCTTCCCCATAAACTGTCACAGAACAGCAATTTAGGGCTCACGGAGCTGTTGCACTCCTTCACTTAGGCAAGCTAAGTCAAGCTCTTCCTCCGAGGCTTGTGCTCACATCGAGCTTCACATTTGCTATAGAGCAGAGCAGGATGAGCTTGCAACTAGGAAGTGCAAGCACAATGCTTCTTTCCACAAAACTAACTCATGGTCTACGCTGAGTCATGCTGGCATGTACTGAAAGGCCTCCCGTTACAAATGCTTTTCAGGTTGCTTTGACGCCTTATGAACGGAGCTTTCAAAACTAGAAAAAAAGCCTTTGGGATTACACTCCTGTTTCCAGGTTGACTTCCAGCCGTAGTACAGGCTGAGTCTAGCGTGTCAAAAGAGACACAATTAACCCACTGGCTCCTTCGCTGATTCACGTTTTTCTATACCCGCTATTCTGGGTATAGTGAACTGCCTAAAGGACGGTCGCTGGAGGATGTCCAAGAGGCCTCTGAATCATCCATACGCCTTTCTTTTTACACCACGAACTGTGCTTCTGTGGAATTTGGAACGCACGCTGACCCTCTCCTTGAGGAATTGCTTACCTCACATAAGACGTGTTGGAAGGAAATAGAAACAGAGTGCTTTGTCTGTTGAGCTTACCTAGGGCAAGGGCGACCACGTCCTTGGCGAATTAGGGATTCTTGAACTGTGTTTCCGAAGCTGTTTGGAGGTCCGAAAATCCAACCGTCCCAAGGAAAAGTGCAGTGTGCTGCACCTTACTCTGCAAACACAGAGCGACTCTGAAAGGCCTGCGATGCGGGATTTTGCATACAGGGCCCAGAGCATCGTGGAGGTATAGAGTGTGCTGAAGCCGAAACGGTTGCTGACACTAGGTGGCAAGAAGAACGATAAAGCCTCTTCCCCATAAACTGACACAGAACAGCAATTTAGGGCTCACGGAGCTGTTGCACTCCTTCACTTAGGCAAGCTAAGTCAAGCTCTTCCTCCGAGGCTTGTGCTCACATCGAGCTTCACATTTGCTATAGAGCAGAGCAGGATGAGCTTGCAACTAGGAAGGGCAAGCACAATGCTTCTTTCCACAAAACTAACTCATGGTCTACGCTGAGTCATGCTGGCATGTACTGAAAGGCCTCCCGTTACAAATGCTTTTCAGGTTGCTTTGACGCCTTATGAACGGAGCTTTCAAAACTAGAAAAAAAGCCTTTGGGATTACACTCCTGTTTCCAGGTTGACTTCCAGCCTTAGTACAGGCTGAGTCTAGCGTGTCAAAAGAGACACAATTAACCCACTGGCTCCTTCGCTGATTCACGTTTTTCTATACCCGCTATTCTGGGTATAGTGAACTGCCTAAAGGACGGTCGCTGGAGGATGTCCAAGAGGCCTCTGAATCATCCATACGCCTTTCTTTTTACACCACGAACTGTGCTTCTGTGGAATTTGGAACGCACGCTGACCCTCTCCTTGAGGAATTGCTTACCTCACATAAGACCTGTTGGAAGGAAATAGAAACAGAGTGCTTTGTTCTGTTGAGCTTACCTAGGGCAAGGGCGACCACGTCCTTGGCGAATTAGGGATTCTTGAACTGTGTTTCCGAAGCTGTTTGGAGGTCGGAAAATCAAACCGTCCCAAGGAAATGTGCAGTGTGCTGCACCTTACTCTGCAAACACAGAGCGACTCTGAAAGTCCTGCGATGCTGGATTTTGCATAGAGGGCCTAGAGCATCGTGGAGGTACAGAGTGTGCTGAAGCCGAAAAGGTTGCTGACACGAGGTGGCAAGGAGAACGATAAAGCCTCTTCCCCATTAACTGACACAGAACAGCAATTTAGGGCTCACGGAGCTGTTGCACTCCTTCACTTAGGGAAGCTAAGTCAAGCTCTTCCTCCGAGGCTTGTGCTCACATTGAGCTTCACATTTGCTATAGAGCAGAGCAGGATGAGCTTGCAACTAGGAAGTGCAAGCACAATGCTTCTTTCCACAAAACTAACTCATGGTCTACGCTGAGTCATGCTGGCATGTACTGAAAGGCCTGCTGTTACAAATGCTTTTCAGGTTGCTTTGACGCCTTATGAACGGAGCTTACAAAAGTGGAAAAAAGCCTTTCGGATCACACTCCCGTTTCGCTTCTGACTTCCAGCCTTAGTACAAGCTGAGTCTAGCAAGTCCAAAGAGACACAATTAACCCAATGGGCCCTTCGCTGATTCACGTTTTTCTATAGCCGCTATTCTGGGTATAGTGAACTGCCTAAAGGACGGACGCTGGAGGATGTCCAAGAGGCCTCTGCATCATCCGTACGCCTGTCGTTTTACAGCACGAAGTGTGCTTCTGTGGAATTTGGAACGCACGCTGACCCTCTCCTTGAGGAATTATTTACCTCACATAAGACGTGTTGGAAGGAAAGAGAAACAGAGTGCTTTCTTCTGTTGAGCTTACCTAGGGCAAGGGCGACCACGACCTTGGCGAGTTAGGGATTCTTGAACTGTGTTCCAGAAGCTGTTTGGAGGTCGGAAAATCAAACCGTCCCAAGGAAAAGTGCAGTGTGCTGCACCTTACTCTGCACACACAGAGCGACTCTGAAAGGCCTGCGATGCGGGATTTTGCATACAGGGCCCAGAGCATCGTGGAGGTACAGAGTGTGCTGAAGCCGAAACGGTTGCTGACACGAGGTGGCAAGGAGGACGATAAAGCCTCTTCCCCATAAACTGTCACAGAACAGCAATTTAGGGCTCACGGAGCTGTTGCACTCCTTCACTTAGGCAAGCTAAGTCAAGCTCTTCCTCCGAGGCTTGTGCTCACATCGAGCTTCACATTTGCTATAGAGCAGAGCAGGATGAGCTTGCAACTAGGAAGTGCAAGCACAATGCTTCTTTCCACAAAACTAACTCATGGTCTACGCTGAGTCATGCTGGCATGTACTGAAAGGCCTCCCGTTACAAATGCTTTTCAGGTTGCTTTGACGCCTTATAAACAGAGCTTTCAAAACTGGAAAAAAAGCCTTTGGTATTACACTCCTGTTTCCAGGTTGACTTCCAGCCTTAGTACAGGCTGAGTCTAGCGTGTCAAAAGAGACACAATTAACCCACTGGCTCCTTCGCTGATTCACGTTTTTCTATACCCGCTATTCTGGGTATAGTGAACTGCCTAAAGGACGGTCGCTGGAGGATGTCCAAGAGGCCTCTGCATCATCCATACGCCTTTCTTTTTTCACCACGAACTGTGCTTCTGTGGAATTTGGAACGCACGCTGACCCTCTCCTTGAGGAATTGCTTACCTCACATAAGACGTGTTGGAAGGAAAGAGAAACAGAGTGCTTACTTCTGTTGAGCTTACCGAGGGCAAGGGCGACCACGTCCTTGGCGAATTAGGGATTCTTGAACTGTGTTTCCGAAGCTGTTTGGAGGTCGGAAAATCAAACCGTCCCAAGGAATAGTGCAGTGTGCTGCACCTTACTCTGCACACACAGAGCGACTCTGAAAGGCCTGCGATGCTGGATTTTGCATAAAGGGCCCAGAGAATCGTGGAGGTACAGAGTGTGCTGAAGCCGAAACGGTTGCTGATACGAGGTGGCAAGGAGGACGATAAAGCCTCTTCCCCATAAACTGACACAGAACAGCAATTTAGGGCTCACGGAACTGTTGCACTCCTTCACTTAGGGAGCTAAGTCAAGCTCTTCCTCCGAGGCTATTGCTCACATTGAGCTTCACATTTGCTATAGAGCAGAGCAGGATGAGCTTGAAACTAGGAAGTGCAAGCACAATGCTTCTTTCCAAAAAACTAACTCATGGTCTACGCTGAGTCATGCTGGCATGTACTGAAAGGCCTGCCGTTACAAATGTCTTTCAGGTTGCTTTGATGCCTTATGAACGGAGCTTTCAAAACTGGAAAAAAAGGCTTTGGGATCACACTCCTGTTTCCAGGTTGACTTCCAGCCTTAGTACAGGCTGAGTCTAGCGTGTCAAAAGAGACACAATTAACCCACTGGGCTCTTCGCTGATTCACGTGTTTCTATACCCGCTATTCTGGGTATAGTGAACTGCCTAAAGGACGGTCGCTGGAAGATGTCCAAGAGGCCTCTGCATCATCCATACGCCTTTCTTTTTACACCACGAACTGTGCTTCTGTGGAATTTGGAACGCACGCTGACCCTCTCCTTGAGGAATTGCTTACCTCACATAAGACGTGTTGGAAGGAAATAGAAACAGAGTGCTTTGTTCTGTTGAGCTTACCTAGGGCAAGGGCGACCACGTCCTTGGCGAATTAGGGATTCTTGAACTGTGTTTCCGAAGCTGTTTGGAGGTCGGAAAATCAAACCGTCCCAAGGAAAAGTGCAGTGTGCTGCACCTTACTCTGCAAACACAGAGCGACTCTGAAAGGCCTGCGATGCTGGATTTTGCATACAGGGCCTAGAGCATCGTGGAGGTACAGAGTGTGCTGAAGCCGAAAAGGTTGCTGACACGAGGTGGCAAGGAGAACGATAAAGCCTCTTCCCCATAAACTGACACAGAACAGCAATTTAAGGCTCACGGAGCTGTTGCACTCCTTCACTTAGGGAAGCTAAGTCAAGCTCTTCCTGCGAGGCTTGTGCTCACATTGAGCTTCACATTTGCTATAGAGCAGAGCAGGATGAGCTTGCAACTAGGAAGTGCAAGCACAATGCTTCTTTCCACAAAACTAACTCATGGTCTACGCTGAGTCATGCTGGCATGTATAGAAAGACCTTCCGCTACAAATGCTTTTCAGGTTGCTTTGACGCCTTATGAACGGAGCTTTCAAAACTGGAAAAAAAGCCTTTGGGATCACACTCCTGTTTCCAGGTTGACTTCCAGCCTTAGTACAGGCTGAGTCTAGCGTGTCAAAAGAGACACAATTAACCCACTGGGCCCTTCGCAGATTCACGGTTTTCTATACCCGCTATTCTGGGTATAGTGAACTGCCTAAAGGACGGTCGCTGGAGGATGTCCAAGAGGCCTCTGCATCATCCATACGCCTTTCTTTTTTCACCACGAACTGTGCTTCTGTGGAATTTGGAACGCACGCCGACCCTCTCCTTGAGGAATTGCTTACCTCACATAAGACGTGTTGGAAGGAAAGGGAAACAGAGTGCTTTGTTCTGTTGAGCTTACCTAGGTCAAGGTCGACCACGTCCTTGGCGAGTTAGGGATTCTTGAACTGTGTTCCAGAAGCTGTTTGGAGGTCGGAAAATCAAACCGTCCCAAGGAAAAGTGCAGTGTGCTGCACCTTACTCTGCACACACAGAGCGACTCTGAAAGGCCTGCGATGCTGGATTTTGCATACAGGGCCCAGAGTATCGTGGAGGTACAGAGTGTGCTGAAGCCGAAACGGTTGCTGACACGAGGTGGCAAGGAGGACGATAAAGCCTCTTCCCCATAAACTGTCACAGAACAGCAATTTAGGGCTCACGGAGCTGTTGCACTCCTTCACTTAGGCAAGCTAAGTCAAGCTCTTCCTCCGAGGCTTGTGCTCACATCGAGCTTCACATTTGCTATAGAGCAGAGCAGGATGATCTTGCAACTAGGAAGTGCAAGCACAATGCTTCTTTCCACAAAACTAACTCATGGTCTACGCTGAGTCATGCTGGCATGTACTGAAAGGCCTCCCGTTACAAATGCTTTTCAGGTTGCTTTGACGCCTTATGAACGGAGCTTTCAAAACTGGAAAAAAAGGCTTTGGGATCACACTCCTGTTTCCAGGTTGACTTCCAGCCTTAGTACAGGCTGAGTCTAGCGTGTCAAAAGAGACACAATTAACCCACTGGGCTCTTCGCTGATTCACGTGTTTGTATACCCGCTATTCTGGGTATAGTGAACTGCCTAAAGGACGGTCGCTGGAGGATGTCCAAGAGGCCTCTGCATCATCCATACGCCTTTCTTTTTACACCACGAACTGTGCTTCTGTGGAATTTGGAACGCACGCTGACCCTCTCCTTGAGGAATTGCTTACCTCACATAAGACGTGTTGGAAGGAAATAGAAACAGAGTGCTTTCTTCTGTTGAGCTTACCTAGGGCAAGGGCGACCACGTCCTTGGCGAATTAGGGATTCTTGAACTGTGTTTCCGAAGCTGTTTGGAGGTCGGAAAATCAAACCGTCCCAAGGAAAAGTGCAGTGTGCTGCACCTTACTCTGCAAACACAGAGCGACTCTGAAAGGCCTGCGATGCTGGATTTTGCATACAGGGCCTAGAGCATCGTGGAGGTACCGAGTGTGCTGAAGCCGAAAAGGTTGCTGACACGAGGTGGCAAGGAGAACGATAAAGCCTCTTCCCCATAAACTGACACAGAACAGCAATTTAGGCCTCACGGAGCTGTTGCACTCCTTCACTTAGGGAAGCTAAGTCAAGCTCTTCCTCCGAGGCTTGTGCTCACATTGAGCTTCACATTTGCTATAGAGCAGAGCAGGATGAGCTTGCAAGTAGGAAGTGCAAGCACAATGCTTCTTTCCACAAAACTAACTCATGGTCTACGCTGAGTCATGCTGGCATGTATAGAAAGACCTTCCGCTACAAATGCTTTTCAGGTTGCTTTGACGCCTTATGAACGGAGCTTTCAAAACTGGAAAAAAAGCCTTTGGGATCACACTCCTGTTTCCAGGTTGACTTCCAGCCTTAGTACAGGCTGAGTCTAGCGTGTCAAAAGAGACACAATTAACCCACTGAGCCCTTCGCAGATTCACGGTTTTCTATACCCGCTATTCTGGGTATAGTGAACTGCCTAAAGGACGGACGCTGGAGGATGTCCAAGAGGCCTCTGCATCATCCATACGCCTTTCTTTTTTCACCACGAACTGTGCTTCTGTGGAATTTGGAACGCACGCCGACCCTCTCCTTGAGGAATTGCTTACCTCACATAAGACGTGTTGGAAGGAAAGGGAAACAGAGTGCTTTGTTCTGTTGAGCTTACCTAGGGCAAGGGCGACCACGTCCTTGGCGAGTTAGGGATTCTTGAACTGTGTTCCAGAAGCTGTTTGGAGGTCGGAAAATCAAACCGTCCCAAGGAAAAGTGCAGTGTGCTGCACCTTACTCTACACACACAGAGCGACTCTGAAAGGCCTGCGATGCTGGATTTTGCATACAGGGCCCAGAGAATCGTGGAGGTACAGAGTGTGCTGAAGCCAAAATGGTTGCTGACACGAGGTGTCATGGAGAACGATAAAGCCTCTTCCCTATAAACTGACACAGAACAGCAATTTAGGGCTCACGGAGCTGTTGCACTCCTTCACTTAGGGAAGCTAAGTCAAGCTCTTCCTCCGAGGCTTGTGCTCACATTGAGCTTCACATTTGCTATACAGCAGAGCAGGATGAGCTTGCAACTAGGAAGTGCAAGCACAATGCTTCTTTCCACAAAACTAACTCATGGTCTACGCTGAGTCATGCTGGCATGTATAGAAAGACCTTCCGCTACAAATGCTTTTCAGGTTGCTTTGACGCCTTATGAACGGAGCTTTCAAAACTGGAAAAAAAGCCTTTGGGATCACACTCCTGTTTCCAGGTTGACTTCCAGCCTTAGTACAGGCTGAGTCTAGCGTGTCAAAAGAGACACAATTAACCCACTGGGCCCTTCGCAGATTCACGGTTTTCTATACCCGCTATTCTGGGTATAGTGAACTGCCTAAAGGACGGACGCTGGAGGATGTCCAAGAGGCCTCTGCATCATCCATACGCCTTTCTTTTTTCACCACGAACTGTGCTTCTGTGGAAATTGGAACGCACGCCGACGCTCTCCTTGAGGAATTGCTTACCTCACATAAGACGTGTTGGAAGGAAAGAGAAACAGAGTGCTTATTTCTGTTGAGCTTACCTAGGGCAAGGTCGACCACGTCCTTGGCGAGTTAGGGATTCTTGAACTGTGTTCCAGAAGCTGTTTGGAGGTCGGAAAATCAAACCGTCCCAAGGAAAAGTGCAGTGTGCTGCACCTTACTCTGCAAACACAGAGCGACTCTGAAAGGCCTGCGATGCTGGATTTTGCATACAGGGCCTAGAGCATCGTGGAGGTACAGAGTGTGCTGAAGCCGAAAAGGTTGCTGACACGAGGTGGCAAGGAGAACGATAAAGCCTCTTCCCCATAAACTGACACAGAACAGCAATTTAGGCCTCACGGAGCTGTTGCACTCCTTCACTTAGGGAAGCTAAGTCAAGCTCTTCCTCCGAGGCTTGTGCTCACATTGAGCTTCACATTTGCTATAGAGCAGAGCAGGATGAGCTTGCAACTAGGAAGTGCAAGCACAATGCTTCTTTCCACAAAACTAACTCATGGTCTACGCTGAGTCATGCTGGCATGTATAGAAAGACCTTCCGCTACAAATGCTTTTCAGGTTGCTTTGACGCCTTATGAACGGAGCTTTCAAAACTGGAAAAAAAGCCTTTGGGATCACACTCCTGTTTCCAGGTTGACTTCCAGCCTTAGTACAGGCTGAGTCTAGCGTGTCAAAAGAGACACAATTAACCCACTGAGCCCTTCGCAGATTCACGGTTTTCTATACCCGCTATTCTGGGTATAGTGAACTGCCTAAAGGACGGACGCTGGAGGATGTCCAAGAGGCCTCTGCATCATCCATACGCCTTTCTTTTTTCACCACGAACTGTGCTTCTGTGGAATTTGGAACGCACGCCGACCCTCTCCTTGAGGAATTGCTTACCTCACATAAGACGTGTTGGAAGGAAAGGGAAACAGAGTGCTTTGTTCTGTTGAGCTTACCTAGGGCAAGGGCGACCACGTCCTTGGCGAGTTAGGGATTCTTGAACTGTGTTCCAGAAGCTGTTTGGAGGTCGGAAAATCAAACCGTCCCAAGGAAAAGTGCAGTGTGCTGCACCTTACTCTGCACACACAGAGCGACTCTGAAAGGCCTGCGATGCTGGATTTTGCATACAGGGCCCAGAGAATCGTGGAGGTACAGAGTGTGCTGAAGCCAAAATGGTTGCTGACACGAGGTGTCATGGAGAACGATAAAGCCTCTTCCCTATAAACTGACACAGAACAGCAATTTAGGGCTCACGGAGCTGTTGCACTCCTTCACTTAGGGAAGCTAAGTCAAGCTCTTCCTCCGAGGCTTGTGCTCACATTGAGCTTCACATTTGCTATAGAGCAGAGCAGGATGAGCTTGCAACTAGGAAGTGCAAGCACAATGCTTCTTTCCCCAAAACTAACTCATGGTCTACGCTGAGTCATGCTGGCATGTATAGAAAGACCTTCCGCTACAAATGCTTTTCAGGTTGCTTTGACGCCTTATGAACGGAACTTTCAAAACTGGAAAAAAAGCCTTTGGGATCACACTCCTGTTTCCAGGTTTACTTCCAGCCTTAGTACAGGCTGAGTCTAGCGTGTCAAAAGAGACACAATTAACCCACTGGGCCCTTCGCAGATTCACGGTTTTCTATACCCGCTATTCTGGGTATAGTGAACTGCCTAAAGGACGGACGCTGGAGGATGTCCAAGAGGCCTCTGCATCATCCATACGCCTTTCTTTTTTCACCACGAACTGTGCTTCTGTGGAAATTGGAACGCACGCTGACCCTCCCCTTGAGGAATTACTTACCTCACATAAGACGTGTTGGAAGGAAAGAGAAACAGAGTGCTTATTTCTGTTGAGCTTACCTAGGGCAAGGTCGACCACGTCCTTGGCGAGTTAGGGATTCTTGAACTGTGTTCCAGAAGCTGTTTGGAGGTCGGAAAATCAAACCGTCCCAAGGAAAAGTGCAGTGTGCTGCACCTTACTCTGCAAACACAGAGCGACTCTGAAAGGCCTGCGATGCTGGATTTTGCATACAGGGCCTAGAGCATCGTGGAGGTACAGAGTGTGCTGAAGCCGAAAAGGTTGCTGACACGAGGTGGCAAGGAGAACGATAAAGCCTCTTCCCCATAAACTGACACAGAACAGCAATTTAGGGCTCACGGAGCTGTTGCACTCCTTCACTTAGGGAAGCTAAGTCAAGCTCTTCCTCCGAGGCTTGTGCTCACATTGAGCTTCACATTTGCTATAGAGCAGAGCAGGATGAGCTTGCAACTACGAATTGCAAGCACAATGCTTCTTTCCACAAAACTAACTCATGGTCTACGCTGAGTCATGCTGGCATGTATAGAAAGACCTTCCGCTACAAATGCTTTTCAGGTTGCTTTGACGCCTTATGAACGGAGCTTTCAAAACTGGAAAAAAAGCCTTTGGGATCACACTCCTGTTTCCAGGTTGACTTCCAGCCTTAGTACAGGCTGAGTCTAGCGTGTCAAAAGAACACAATTAACCCACTGGGCCCTTCGCAGATTCACGGTTTTCTATACCCGCTATTCTGGGTATAGTGAACTGCCTAAAGGACGGACGCTGGAGGATGTCCAAGAGGCCTCTGCATCATCCATACACCTTTCTTTTTTCACCACGAACTGTGCTTCTGTGGAATTTGGAACGCACACCGACCCTCTCCTTGAGGAATTGCTTACCTCACATAAGACGTGTTGGAAGGAAAGGGAAACAGAGTGCTTTGTTCTGTTGAGCTTACCTAGGGCAAGGACGACCACGTCCTTGGCGAGTTAGGGATTCTTGAACTGTGTTCCAGAAGCTGTTTGGAGGTCGGAAAATCAAACCGTCCCAAGGAAAAGTGCAGTGTGCTGCACCTTACTCTGCACACACAGAGCGACTCTGAAAGGCCTGCGATGCTGGATTTTGCATACAGGGCCCAGAGAATCGTGGAGGTACAGAGTGTGCTGAAGCCAAAATGGTTGCTGACACGAGGTGGCATGGAGAACGATAAAGCCTCTTCCCTATAAACTGACACAGAACAGCAATTTAGGCCTCACGGAGCTGTTGCACTCCTTCACTTAGGGAAGCTAAGTCAAGCTCTTCCTCCGAGGCTTGTGCTCACATTGAGCTTCACATTTGCTATAGAGCAGAGCAGGATGAGCTTGCAACTAGGAAGTGCAAGCACAATGCTTCTTTCCACAAAACTAACTCATGGTCTACGCTGAGTCATGCTGGCATGTATAGAAAGACCTTCCGCTACAAATGCTTTTCAGGTTGCTTTGACGCCTTATGAACGGAGCTTTCAAAACTGGAAAAAAAGCCTTTGGGATCACACTCCTGTTTCCAGGTTGACTTCCAGCCTTAGTACAGGCTGAGTCTAGCGTGTCAAAAGAGACACAATTAACCCACTGGGCCCTTCGCAGATTCACGGTTTTCTATACCCGCTATTCTGGGTATAGTGAACTGCCTAAAGGACGGACGCTGGAGGATGTCCAAGAGGCCTCTGCATCATCCATACGCCTTTCTTTTTTCACCACGAACTGTGCTTCTGTGGAATTTGGAACGCACGCCGACGCTCTCCTTGAGGAATTGCTTACCTCACATAAGACGTGTTGGAAGGAAAGAGAAACAGAGTGCTTATTTCTGTTGAGCTTACCTAGGGCAAGGTCGACCACGTCCTTGGCGAGTTAGGGATTCTTGAACTGTGTTCCAGAAGCTGTTTGGAGGTCGGAAAATCAAACCGTCCCAAGGAAAAGTGCAGTGTGCTGCACCTTACTCTGCACACACAGAGCGACTCTGAAAGGCCTGCGATGCTGGATTTTGCATACAGGGCCCAGAGAATCGTGGAGGTACACAGTGTGCTGAAGCCAAAATGGTTGCTGACACGAGGTGGCATGGAGAACGATAAAGCCTCTTCCCTATAAACTGACACAGAACAGCAATTTAGGGCTCACGGAGCTGTTGCACTCCTTCACTTAGGGAAGCTAAGTCAATCTCTTCCTTCGATTCTTGTGCTCACATTGAGCTTCACATTTGCTATAGAGCAGAGCAGGATGAGCTTGCAACTAGGATGTGCAAGCACAATGCTTCTTTCCACAAAACTAACTCATGGTCTACGCTGAGTCATGCTGGCATGTACTGAAAGGCCTGCTGTTACAAATGCTTTTCAGGTTGCTTTGACGCCTTATGAACGGAACTTTCAAAACTGGGAAAAAAGCCTTTGGGATCACACTCCCGTTTCGCTGCTGACTTCCAGCCTTAGTACAGGCTGAGTCTAGCGTGTCAAAAGAGACACAATTAACCCACAGGGCCTTTCGCTGATTCACGTGTTTCTATACCCGCTATGCTGGGTATAGTGAACTGCCTAAAGGACGGACGCTGGAAGATGTCCAAGAGGCCTCTGCATCATCCGTACGCCTGTCGTTTTACAGCACGAAGTGTGCTTCTGTGGAATTTGGAACGCACGCTGACCCTCCCCTTGAGGAATTATTTTCCTCACATAAGACGTGTTGGAAGGAAAGAGAAACAGAGTGCTTTGTTCTGTTGAGCTTACCTAGGGCACGGGCGACCACGACCTTGGCGAGTTAGGGATTCTTGAACTGTGTTTCCGAAGCTGTTTGGAGGTCGGAAAATCAAACCGTCCCAAGGAAAAGTGCAGTGTGCTGCACCTTACTCTGCACACACAGAGCGACTCTGAAAGGCCTGCGATGCTGGATTTTGCATACAGGGCCCAGAGAATGGTGGATGTACACAGTGTGCTGAAGCCAAAATGGTTGCTGACACGAGGTGGCATGGAGAACGATAAAGCCTCTTCCCTATAAACTGACACAGAACAGCAATTTAGGCCTCACGGAGCTGTTGCACTCCTTCACTTAGGGAAGCTAAGTCAAGCTCTTCCTCCGAGGCTTGTGCTCACATTGAGGTTCACATTTGCTATAGAGCAGAGCAGGATGAGCTTGCAACTAGGAAGTGCAAGCACAATGCTTCTTTCCACAAAACTAACTCTTGGTCTACGCTGAGTCATGCTGGCATGTACTGAAAGGCCTGCTGTTACAAATGGTTTTCAGGTTGCTTTGACGCCTTATGAACGGAGCTTTCAAAAGTGGAAAAAAGCCTTTCGGATCACACTCCCGTTTCGCTGCTGACTTCCAGCCTTAGTCCAAGCTGAGTCTAGCAAGTCCAAAGAGACACAATTAACCCAATGGGCCCTTCGCTGATTCACGTTTTTCTATACCCGCTATTCTGGGTATAGTGAACTGCCTAAAGGACGGACGCTGGAGGATGTCCAAGAGGCCTCTGCATCATCCGTACGCCTGTCGTTTTACAGCACGAAGTGTGCTTCTGTGGAATTTGGAACGCACGCTGACCCTCACCTTGAGGAATTATTTACCTCACATAAGACGTGTTGGAAGGAAAGAGAAACAGAGTGCTTTGTTCTGTTGAGCTTACCTAGGGCAAGGGCGACCACGACCTTGGCGAGTTAGGGATTCTTGAACTGTGTTTCCGAAGCTGTTTGCAGGTCGGAAAATCAAACCGTCCCAAGGAAAAGTGCAGTGTGCTGCACCTTACTCTGCACACACAGAGCGACTCTGAAAGGCCTGCGATGCTGGATTTTGCATACAGGGCCCAGAGAATCGTGGAGGTACAGAGTGTGCTGAAGCCGAAACGGTTGCTGACACGAGGTGGCAAGGAGGACGATAAAGCCTCTTCCCCATAAACTGTCACAGAACAGCAATTTAGGGCTCACGGAGCTGTTGCACTCCTTCACTTAGGCAAGCTAAGTCAAGCTCTTCCTCCGAGGCTTGTGCTCACATCGAGCTTCACATTTGCTATAGAGCAGAGCAGGATGAGCTTGCAACTAGGAAGTGCAAGCACAATGCTTCTTTCCACAAAACTAACTCATGGTCTACGCTGAGGCATGCTGGCATGTACTGAAAGGCCTCCCGTTACAAATGCTTTTCAGGTTGCTTTGACGCCTTATAAACAGAGCTTTCAAAACTGGAAAAAAAGCCTTTGGTATTACACTCCTGTTTCCAGGTTGACTTCCAGCCTTAGTACAGGCTGAGTCTAGCGTGTCAAAAGAGACACAATTAACCCACTGGCTCCTTCGCTGACTCACGTTTTTCTATACCCGCTATTCTGGGTATAGTGAACTGCCTAAAGGACGGTCGCTGGAGGATGTCCAAGAGGCCTCTGAATCATCCATACGCCTTTCTTTTTACACCACGAACTGTGCTTCTGTGGAATTTGGAACGCACGCTGACCCTCTCCTTGAGGAATTGCTTACCTCACATAAGACGTGTTGGAAGGAAATAGAAACAGAGTGCTTTGTTCTGTTGAGCTTACCTAGGGCAAGGGCGACCACGTCCTTGGCGAATTAGGGATTCTTGAACTATGTTTCCGAAGCTGTTTGGAGGTCGGAAAATCAAACCGTCCCAAGGAAAAGTGCAGTGTGCTGCACCTTACTCTGCACACACAGAGCGACTCTGAAAGGCCTGCGATGCTGGATTTTGCATACAGGGCCCAGAGAATCGTGGAGGTACAGAGTGTGCTGAAGCCGAAACGGTTGCTGACACGAGGTGGCAAGGAGAACGATAAAGCCTCTTCCCCATAAACTGTCACAGAACAGCAAGTTACGGCTCACGGAGCTGTTGCACTCCTTCATTTAGGCAAGCTAAGTCAAGCTCTTCCTCCGAGGCTTCTGCTCACATCGAGCTTCACATTTGCTATAGAGCAAAGCAGGATGAGCTTGCAACTAGGAAGTGCAAGCACAATGCTTCTTTCCAAAAAACTAACTCATGGTCTGCGCTGAGTCATGCTGGCATGTACTGAAAGGCCTGCCGTTACAAATGTCTTTCAGGTTGCTTTGACGCCTTATGAACGGAGCTTTCAAAACTGGAAAAAAAGGCTTTGGGATCACACTCCTGTTTCCAGGTTGACTTCCAGCCTTAGTACAGGCTGAGTCTAGCGTGTCAAAAGAGACACAATTAACCCACTGGGCCCTTCGCAGATTCACGGTTTTCTATACCCGCTATTCTGGGTATAGTGAACTGCCTAAAGGACGGACGCTGGAGGATGTCCAAGAGGCCTCTGCATCATCCGTACGCCTGTCGTTTTACAGCACGAACTGTGCTTCTGTGGAATTTGGAACGCACGCCGACCCTCTCCTTGAGGAATTGCTTACCTCACATAAGACGTGTTGAAAGGAAAGAGAAACAGAGTGCTTTGTTCTGTTGAGCTTACCTAGGGCAAGGGCGACCACGTCCTTGGCGAGTTAGGGATTCTTGAACTGTGTTCCAGAAGCTGTTTGGAGGTCGGAAAATCAAACCGTCCCAAGGAAAAGTGCAGTGTGCTGCACCTTACTCTGCACACACAGAGCGACTCTGAAAGGCCTGCGATGCTGGATTTTGCATACAGGGCCCAGAGAATCGTGGAGGTACAGAGTGTGCTGAAGCCAAAATGGTTGCTGACACGAGGTGGCATGGAGAACGATAAAGCCTCTTCCCTATAAACTGACACAGAACAGCAATTTAGGGCTCACGGAGCTGTTGCACTCCTTCACTTAGGGAAGCTAAGTCAAGCTCTTCCTCCGAGGCTTGTGCTCACATTGAGCTTCACATTTGCTATAGAGCAGAGCAGGATGAGCTTGCAACTAGGAAGTGCAAGCACAATGCTTCTTTCCACAAAACTAACTCATGGTCTACGCTGAGTCATACTGGCATGTATAGAAAGACCTTCCGCTACAAATGCTTTTCAGGTTGCTTTGACGCCTTATGAACGGAGCTTTCAAAACTGGAAAAAAAGCCTTTGGGATCACACTCCTGTTTCCAGGTTGACTTCCAGCCTTAGTACAGGCTGAGTCTAGCGTGTCAAAAGAGACACAATTAACCCACTGGGCCCTTCGCAGATTCACGGTTTTCTATACCCGCTATTCTGGGTATAGTGAACTGCCTAAAGGACGGACGCTGGAGGATGTCCAAGAGGCCTCTGCATCATCCATACGCCTTTCTTTTTTCACCACGAACTGTGCTTCTGTGGAAATTGGAACGCACGCCGACGCTCTCCTTGAGGAATTGCTTACCTCACATAAGACGTGTTGGAAGGAAAGAGAAACAGAGTGCTTACTTCTGTTGAGCTTACCTAGGCCAAGGGCGACCACGTCCTTGGCGAGTTAGGGATTCTTGAACTGTGTTCCAGAAGCTGTTTGGAGGTCGGAAAATCAAACCGTCCCAAGGAAAAGTGCAGTGTGCTGCACCTTACTCTGCACACACAGAGCGACTCTGAAAGGCCTGCGATGCTGGATTTTGCATACAGTGCCAAGAGAATCGTGGAGGTACACAGTGTGCTGAAGCCAAAATGGTTGCTGACACGAGGTGGCATGGAGAACGATAAAGCCTCTTCCCTATAAACTGACACAGAACAGCAATTTAGGGCTCACGGAGCTGTTGCACTCCTTCACTTAGGGAAGCTAAGTCAATCTCTTCCTTCGAGGCTTGTGCTCACATTTAGCTTCACATTTGCTATAGAGCAGAGCAGGATGAGCTTGCAACTAGGAAGTGCAAGCACAATGCTTCTTTCCACAAAACTAACTCATGGTCTACGCTGAGTCATGCTGGCATGTACTGAAAGGCCTGCTGTTACAAATGCTTTTCAGGTTGCTTTGACGCCTTATGAACGGAACTTTCAAAACTGGGAAAAAAGCCTTTGGGATCACACTCCCGTTTCGCTGCTGACTTCCAGCTTTAGTACAAGCTGAGTCTAGCAAGTCCAAAGAGACACAATTAACCCAATGGGCCCTTCGCTGATTCACGTTTTTCTATACCCGCTATTCTGGGTATAGTGAACTGCCTAAAGGACGGACGCTGGAGGATGTCCAAGAGGCCTCTGCATCATCCGTACGCCTGTCATTTTACAGCACGAAGTGTGCTTCTGTGGAATTTGGAACGCACGCTGACCCTCCCCTTGAGGAATTATTTACCTCACATAAGACGTGTTGGAAGGAAAGAGAAACAGAGTGCTTTCTTCTGTTGAGCTTACCTAGGGCAAGGGCGACCACGACCTTGGCGAGTTAGGGATTCTTGAACTGTGTTTCCGAAGCTGTTTGGAGGTCGGAAAATCAAACCGTCCCAAGGAAAAGTACAGTGTGCTGCCCCTTACTCTGCACACACAGAGCGACTCTGAAAGGCCTGCGATGCGGGATTTTGCATACAGGGCCCAGAGCATCGTGGAGGTACAGAGTGTGCTGAAGCCGAAACGATTGCTGACACGAGGTGGCAAGGAGGACGATAAAGCCTCTTCCCCATAAACTGTCACAGAACAGCATTTTAGGGCTCACGGAGCTGTTGCACTCCTTCACTTAGGCAAGCTAAGTCAAGCTCTTCCTCCGAGGCTTGTGCTCACATCGAGCTTCACATTTGCTATAGAGCAGAGCAGGATGAGCTTGCAACTAGGAAGTGCAAGCACAATGCTTCTTTCCACAAAACTAACTCATGGTCTACGCTGAGTCATGCTGGCATGTACTGAAAGGCCTCCCGTTACAAATGCTTTTCAGGTTGCTTTGACGCCTTATGAACAGAGCTTTCAAAACTGGAAAAAAAGCCTTTGGTATTACACTCCTGTTTCCAGGTTGACTTCCAGCCTTAGTACAGGCTGAGTCTAGCGTGTCAAAAGAGACACAATTAACCCACTGGCTCCTTCGCTGATTCACGTTTTTCTATACCCGCTATTCTGGGTATAGTGAACTGCCTAAAGGACGGTCGCTGGAGGATGTCCAGGAGGCCTCTGAATCATCCATACGCCTTTCTTTTTACACCACGAACTGTGCTTCTGTGGAATTTGGAACGCACGCTGACCCTCTCCTTGAGGAATTGCTTACCTCACATAAGACGTGTTGGAAGGAAATAGAAACAGAGTGCTTTGTTCTGTTGAGCTTACCTAGGGCAAGGGCGACCACGTCATTGGGGAATTAGGGATTCTTGAACTGTGTTTCCGAAGCTGTTTGGAGGTCGGAAAATCAAACCGTCCCAAGGAAAAGTGCAGTGTGCTGCACCTTACTCTGCACACACAGAGCGACTCTGAAAGGCCTGCGATGCTGGATTTTGCATACAGGGCCCAGAGAATCGTGGAGGTACAGAGTGTGCTGAAGCCGAAACGGTTGCTGACACGAGGTGGCAAGGAGGACGATAAAGCCTCTTCCCCATAAACTGTCACAGAACAGCAATTTAGGGCTCACGGAGCTGTTGCACTCCTTCATTTAGGCAAGCTAAGTCAAGCTCTTCCTACGAGGCTTGTGCTCACATCGAGCTTCACATTTGCTATAGAGCAGAGCAGGATGAGCTTGAAACTAGGAAGTGCAAGCACAATGCTTCTTTCCACAAAACTAACTCATGGTCTACGCTGAGTCATGCTGGCATGTACTGAAAGGCCTGCCGTTACAAATGTCTTTCAGGTTGCTTTGACGCCTTATGAACGGAGCTTTCAAAACTGGAAAAAAAGGCTTTGGGATCACACTCCTGTTTCCAGGTTGACTTCCAGCCTTAGTACAGGCTGAGTCTAGCGTGTCAAAAGAGACACAATTAACCCACTGGGCTCTTCGCTGATTCACGTGTTTCTATACCCGCTATTCTGGGTATAGTGAACTGCCTAAAGGATGGTCGCTGGAGGATGTCCAAGAGGCCTCTGCATCATCCATACGCCTTTCTTTTTACACCACGAACTGTGCTTCTGTGGAATTTGGAACGCACGCCGACCCTCTCCTTGAGGAATTGCTTACCTCACATAAGACGTGTTGGAAGGAAATAGAAACAGAGTGCTTTGTTCTGTTGAGCTTACCTAGGGCAAGGGCGACCACGTCCTTGGCGAGTTAGGGATTCTTGAACTGTGTTCCCGAAGCTGTTTGGAGGTCGGAGAATCAAACCGTCCCAAGGAAAAGTGCAGTGTGCTGCACCTTACTCTGCACACACAGAGCGACTCTGAAAGGCCTGCGATGCTGGATTTTGCATACAGGGCCCAGAGAATCGTGGAGGTACAGAGTGTGCTGAAGCCAAAATGGTTGCTGACACGAGGTGGCATGGAGAACGATAAAGCCTCTTCCCTATAAACTGACACAGAACAGCAATTTAGGGCTCACGGAGCTGTTGCACTCCTTCACTTAGGGAAGCTAAGTCAAGCTCTTCCTCCGAGGCTTGTGCTCACATTGAGCTTCACATTTGCTATAGAGCAGAGCAGGATGAGCTTGCAACTAGGAAGTGCAAGCACAATGCTTCTTTCCACAAAACTAACTCATGGTCTACGCTGAGTCATGCTGGCATGTATAGAAAGACCTTCCGCTACAAATGCTTTTCAGGTTGCTTTGACGCCTTATGAACGGAGCTTTCAAAACTGGAAAAAAAGCCTTTGGGATCACACTCCTGTTTCCAGGTTGACTTCCAGCCTTAGTACAGGCTGAGTCTAGCGTGTCAAAAGAGACACAATTAACCCACTGGGCCCTTCGCAGATTCACGGTTTTCTATACCCGCTATTCTGGGTATAGTGAACTGCCTAAAGGACGGACGCTGGAGGATGTCCAAGAGGCCTCTGCATCATCCATACGCCTTTCTTTTTTCACCACGAACTGTGCTTCTGTGGAAATTGGAACGCACGCCGACGCTCTCCTTGAGGAATTGCTTACCTCACATAAGACGTGTTGGAAGGAAAGAGAAACAGAGTGCTTATTTCTGTTGAGCTTACCTAGGCCAAGGGCGACCACGTCCTTGGCGAGTTAGGGATTCTTGAACTGTGTTCCAGAAGCTGTTTGGAGGTCGGAAAATCAAACCGTCCCAAGGAAAAGTGCAGTGTGCTGCACCTTACTCTGCACACACAGAGCGACTCTGAAAGGCCTGCGATGCTGGATTTTGCATACAGGGCCCAGAGAATCGTGGAGGTACAGAGTGTGCTGAAGCCAAAATGGTTGCTGACATGAGGTGGCATGGAGAACGATAAAGCCTCTTCCCTATAAACTGACACAGAACAGCAATTTAGGGCTCACGGAGCTGTTGCACTCCTTCACTTAGGGAAGCTAAGTCAATCTCTTCCTTCGAGGCTTGTGCTCACATTGAGCTTCACATTTGCTATAGAGCAGAGCAGGATGAGCTTGCAACTAGGAAGTGCAAGCACAATGCTTCTTTCCACAAAACTAACTCATGGTCTACGCTGAGTCATGCTGGCATGTACTGAAAGGCCTGCTGTTACAAATGCTTTTCAGGTTGCTTTGACGCCTTATGAACGGAACTTTCAAAACTGGGAAAAAAGCCTTTGGGATCACACTCCCGTTTCGCTGCTGACTTCCAGCTTTAGTACAAGCTGAGTCTAGCAAGTCCAAAGAGACACAATTAACCCAAAGGGCCCTTCGCTGATTCACGTTTTTCTATACCTGCTATTCTGGGTATAGTGAACTGCCTAAAGGACGGACGCTGGAGGATGTCCAAGAGGCCTCTGCATCATCCGTACGCCTGTCGTTTTACAGCACGAAGTGTGCTTCTGTGGAATTTGGAACGCACGCTGACCCTCCCCTTGAGGAATTATTTACCTCACATAAGACGTGTTGGAAGGAAAGAGAAACAGAGTGCTTTGTTCTGTTGAGCTTACCTAGGGCAAGGGCGACCACGACCTTGGCGAGTTAGGGATTCTTGAACTGTGTTTCCGAAGCTGTTTGCAGGTCGGAAAATCAAACCGTCCCAAGGAAAAGTGCAGTGTGCTGCACCTTACTCTGCAAACACAGAGCGACTCTGAAAGGCCTGCGATGCTGTATTTTGCATACAGGGCCTAGAGCATCGTGGATGTACACAGTGTGCTGAAGCCGAAACGGTTGCTGACACGAGGTGGCAAGGAGAACGATAAAGCCTCTTCCCCATAAACTGACACAGAACAGCAATGTAGGGCTCACGGAGCTGTTGCACTCCTTCACTTAGGGAAGCTAAGTCAAGCTCTTCCTCCGAGGCTTGTGCTCACATTGAGCTTCACATTTGCTATAGAGCAGAGCAGGATGAGCTTGCAACTAGGAAGTGCAAGCACAATGCTTCTTTCCACAAAACTAACTCATGGTCTACGCTGAGTCATGCTGGTATGTATAGAAAGGCCTTCCGCTACAAATGCTTTTCAGGTTGCTTTGACGCCTTATGAACGGAGCTTTCAAAACTGGAAAAAAAGCCTTTGGGATCACACTCCTGTTTCCAGGTTGACTTCCAGCCTTAGTACAGGCTGAGTCTAGCGTGTCAAAAGAGACACAATTAACCCACTGGGCCCTTCGCTGATTCACGTGTTTCTATACCCGCTATGCAGGGTATAGTGAACTGCCTAAAGGACGGACGCTGAAAGATGTCCAAGAGGCCTCTGCATCATCCATACGGCTTTCCTTTTTCACAACGAACTGTGCTTCTGTGGAATTTGGAACGCACGCCGACCCTCTCCTTGAGGAATTGCTAACCTGACATAAGACGTGTGGGAAGGAAAGAGAAACAGAGTGCTTATTTCTGTTGAGCTTACCTAGGGCAAGGTCGACCACGTCCTTGGCGAGTTAGGGATTCTTGAACTGTGTTCCAGAAGCTGTTTGGAGGTCGGAAAATCAAACCGTCCCAAGGAAAAGTGCAGTGTGCTGCACCTTACTCTGCACACACAGAGCGACTCTGAAAGGCCTGCGATGCTGGATTTTGCATACAGGGCCCAGAGAATCGTGGAGGTACACAGTGTGCTGAAGCCAAAATGGTTGCTGACACGAGGTGGCATGGAGAACGATAAAGCCTCTTCCCTATAAACTGACACAGAACAGCAATTTAGGCCTCACGGAGCTGTTGCACTCCTTTACTTAGGGAAGCTAAGTCAAGCTCTTCCTCCGAGGCTTGTGCTCACATTGAGCTTCACATTTGCTATAGAGCAGAGCAGGATGAGCTTGAAACTAGGAAGTGCAAGCACAATGCTTCTTTCCACAAAACTAACTCATGGTCTACGCTGAGTCATGCTGGCATGTACTGAAAGGCCTGCTGTTACAAATGCTTTTCAGGTTGCTTTGACGCCTTATGAACGGAACTTTCAAAAGTGGAAAAAAGCCTTTGGGATCACACTCCCGTTTCGCTGCTGACTTCCAGCCTTAGTACAAGCTGAGTCTAGCAAGTCCAAAGAGACACAATTAACCCAATGGGCCCTTCGCTGATTCACGTTTTTCTATACCCGCTATTCTGGGTATAGTGAACTGCCTAAAGGACGGACGCTGGAGGATGTCCAAGAGGCCTCTGCATCATCCGTACGCCTGTCGTTTTACAGCACGAAGTGTGCTTCTGTGGAATTTGGAACGCACGCTGACCCTCCCCTTGAGGAATTATTTACCTCACATAAGACGTGTTGGAAGGAAAGAGAAACAGAGTGCTTTCTTCTGTTGAGCTTACCTAGGGCAAGGGCGACCACGACCTTGGCGAGTTAGGGATTCTTGAACTGTGTTTCCGAAGCTGTTTGGAGGTCGGAAAATCAAACCGTCCCAAGGAAAAGTGCAGTGTGCTGCACCTTACTCTGCACACACAGAGCGACTCTGAAAGGCCTGCGATGCGGGATTTTGCATACAGGGCCCAGAGCATCGTGGAGGTACAGAGTGTGCTGAAGCCGAAACGATTGCTGACACGAGGTGGCAAGGAGGACGATAAAGCCTCTTCCCCATAAACTGTCACAGAACAGCAATTTAGGGCTCACGGAGCTGTTGCACTCCTTCACTTAGGCAAGCTAAGTCAAGCTCTTCCTCCGAGGCTTGTGCTCACATCGAGCTTCACATTTGCTATAGAGCAGAGCAGGATGAGCTTGCAACTAGGAAGTGCAAGCACAATGCTTCTTTCCACAAAACTAACTCATGGTCTACGCTGAGTCATGCTGGCATGTACTGAAAGGCCTCCCGTTACAAATGCTTTTCAGGTTGCTTTGACCCCTTATGAACAGAGCTTTCAAAACTGGAAAAAAAGCCTTTGGTATTACACTCCTGTTTCCAGGTTGACTTCCAGCCTTAGTACAGGCTGAGTCTAGCGTGTCAAAAGAGACACAATTAACCCAATGGGCCCTTCGCTGATTCACGTTTTTCTATACCCGCTATTCTGGGTATAGTGAACTGCCTAAAGGACGGACGCTGGAGGATGTCCAAGAGGCCTCTGCATCATCCGTACGCCTGTCGTTTTACAGCACGAAGTGTGCTTCTGTGGAATTTGGAACGCACGCTGACCCTCCCCTTGAGGAATTATTTACCTCACATAAGACGTGTTGGAAGGAAAGAGAAACAGAGTGCTTTGTTCTGTTGAGCTTACCTAGGGCAAGGGCGACCACGACCTTGGCGAGTTAGGGATTCTTGAACTGTGTTTCCGAAGCTGTTTGGAGGTCGGAAAATCAAACCGTCCCAAGGAAAAGTTCAGTGTGCTGCACCTTACTCTGCACACACAGAGCGACTCTGAAAGGCCTGCGATGCGGGATTTTGCATACAGGGCCCAGAGAATCGTGGAGGTAGAGAGTGTGCTGAAGCCGAAACGGTTGCTGACACGAGGTGGCAAGGAGGACGATAAAGCCTCTTCCCCATAAACTGTCACAGAATAGCAATTTAGGGCTCACGGAGCTGTTGCACTCCTTCACTTAGGCAAGCTAAGTCAAGCTCTTCCTCCGAGGCTTGTGCTCACATTGAGCTTCACATTTGCTATAGAGCAGAGCAGGATGAGCTTGCAACTCGGAACTGCAAGCACAATGCTTCTTTCCACAAAACTAACTCATGGTCTACGCTGAGTCATGCTGGCATGTATAGAAAGGCCTTCCGCTACAAATGCTTTTCAGGTTGCTTTGACGCCTTATGAACGGAGCTTTCAAAACTGGAAAAAAAGCCTTTGGGATCACACTCCTGTTTCCAGGTTGACTTCCAGCCTTAGTACAGGCTGAGTCTAGCGTGTCAAAAGAGACACAATTAACCCACTGGGCCCTTCGCTGATTCACGTGTTTCTATACCCGCTATGCTGGGTATAGTGAACTGCCTAAAGGACGGACGCTGGAAGATGTCCAAGAGGCCTCTGCATCATCCATACGGCTTTCCTTTTTCACCACGAACTGTGCTTCTGTGGAATTTGGAACGCACGCCGACCCTCTCCTTGAGGAATTGCTAACCTCACATAAGACGTGTGGGAAGGAAAGAGAAACAGAGTGCTTTGTTCTGTTGAACTTACCTAGGGCAAGGTCGACCACGTCCTTGGCGAGTTAGGGATTCTTGAACTGTGTTCCAGAAGCTGTTTGGAGGTCGGAAAATCAAACCGTCCCAAGGAAAAGTGCAGTGTGCTGCACCTTACTCTGCACACACAGAGCGACTCTGAAAGGCCTGCGATGCTGGATTTTGCATACAGGGCCCAGAGAATCGTGGAGGTACACAGTGTGCTGAAGCCAAAATGGTTGCTTACACGAGGTGGCATGGAGAACGATAAAGCCTCTTCCCCATAAACTGACACAGAACAGCAATTTAGGCCTCACGGAGCTGTTGCACTCCTTCACTTAGGGAAGCTAAGTCAAGCTCTTCCTCCGAGGCTTGTGCTCACATTGAGCTTCACATTTGCTATAGAGCAGAGCAGGATGAGCTTGCAACTAGGAAGTGCAAGCACAATGCTTCTTTCCACAAAACTAACTCATGGTCTACGCTGAGTCATGCTGGCATGTACTGAAAGGCCTGCTGTTACAAATGCTTTTCAGGTTGCTTTGACGCCTTATGAACGGAGCTTTCAAAAGTGGAAAAAAGCCTTTCGGATCACACTCCCGTTTCGCTGCTGACTTCCAGCCTTGGTACAAGCTGAGTCTAGCAAGTCCAAAGAGACACAATTAACCCAATGGGCCCTTCGCTGATTCACGTTTTTCTATACCCGCTATTCTGGGTATAGTGAACTTCCTAAAGGACGGACGCTGGAGGATGTCCAAGAGGCCTCTGCATCATCCGTACGCCTGTCGTTTTACAGCACGAAGTGTGCTTCTGTGGAATTTGGAACGCACGCTGACCCTCCCTTTGAGGAATTATTTACCTCACATAAGACGTGTTGGAAGGAAAGAGAAACAGAGTGCTTTCTTCTGTTGAGCTTACCTAGGGCAAGGGCGACCACGACCTTGGCGAGTTAGGGATTCTTGAACTGTGTTCCAGAAGCTGTTTGCAGGTCGGAAAATCAAACCGTCCCAAGGAAAAGTGCAGTGTGCTGCACCTTACTCTGCACACACAGAGCGACTCTGAAAGGCCTGCGATGCGGGATTTTGCATACAGGGCCCAGAGCATCGTGGAGGTACAGAGTGTGCTGAAGCCGAAACGGTTGCTGACACGAGGTGGCAAGGAGGACGATAAAGCCTCTTCCCCATAAACTGTCACAGAACAGCAATTTAGGGCTCACGGAGCTGTTGCACTCCTTCACTTAGGCAAGCTAAGTCAAGCTCTTCCTCCGAGGCTTGTGCTCACATCGAGCTTCACATTTGCTATAGAGCAGAGCAGGATGAGCTTGCAACTAGGAAGTGCAAGCACAATGCTTCTTTCCACAAAACTAACTCATGGTCTACGCTGAGTCATGCTGGCATGTACTGAAAGGCCTCCCGTTACAAATGCTTTTCAGGTTGCTTTGACGCCTTATAAACAGAGCTTTCAAAACTGGAAAAAAAGCCTTTGGTATTACACTCCTGTTTCCAGGTTGACTTCCAGCCTTAGTACAGGCTGAGTCTAGCGTGTCAAAAGAGACACAATTAACCCACTGGCTCCTTCGCTGATTCACGTTTTTCTATACCCGCTATTCTGGGTATAGTGAACTGCCTAAAGGACGGTCGCTGGAGGATGTCCAAGAGGCCTCTGAATCATCCATACGCCTTTCTTTTTACACTACGAACTGTGCTTCTGTGGAATTTGGAAAGCACGCTGACCCTCTCCTTGAGGAATTGCTTACCTCACATAAGACGTGTTGGAAGGAAATAGAAACAGAGTGCTTTGTTCTGTTGAGCTTACCTAGGGCAAGGGCGACCACGTCCTTGGCGAATTAGGGATTCTTGAACTGTGTTTCCGAAGCTGTTTGGAGGTCGGAAAATCAAACCGTCCCATGTAAAAGTGCAGTGTGCTGCACCTTACTCTGCACACACAGAGCGACTCTGAAAGGCCCGCGATGCTGGATTTTGCATACAGGGCCCAGAGAATCGTGCAGGTACAGAGTGTGCTGAAGCCGAAACGGTGGCTGACACGAGGTGGCAAGGAGGACGATAAAGCCTCTTCCCCATAAACTGTCACAGAACAGCAATTTAGGGCTCACGGAGCTGTTGCACTCCTTCACTTAGGCAAGCTAAGTCAAGCTCTTCCTCCGAGGCTTGTGCTCACATCGAGCTTCACATTTGCTATAGAGCAGAGCAGGATGAGCTTGCAACTAGGAAGTGCAAGCACAATGCTTCTTTCCACAAAACTAACTCATGGTCTACGCTGAGTCATGCTGGCATGTACTGAAAGGCCTCCCGTTACAAATGCTTTTCAGGTTGCTTTGACGCCTTATGAACGGAGCTTTCAAAACTAGAAAAAAAGCCTTTGGGATTACACTCCTGTTTCCAGGTTGACTTCCAGCCTTAGTACAGGCTGAGTCTAGCGTGTCAAAAGAGACACAATTAACCCACTGGCTCCTTCGCTGATTCAAGTTTTTCTATACCCGCTATTCTGGGTATAGTGAACTGCCTAAAGGACGGTCGCTGGAGGATGTCCAAGATGCCTCTGCATCATCCATACGCCTTTCTTTTTACACCACGAACTGTGCTTCTGTGGAATTTATAACGCACGCTGACCCTCTCCTTGAGGAATTGGTTACCTCACATAAGACGTGTTGGAAGGAAATAGAAACAGAGTGCTTTGTTCTGTTGAGCTTACCTAGGGCAAGGGCGACCACGGCCTTGGCGAATTAGGGATTCTTGAACTGTGTTTCCGAAGCTGTTTGGAGGTCGGAAAATCAAACCGTCCCAAGGAAAAGTGCAGTGTGCTGCACCTTACTCTGCACACACAGAGCGACTCTGAAAGGCCTGCGATGCTGGATTTTGCATACAGGGCCCAGAGAATCGTGGAGGTACAGAGTGTGCTGAAGCCAAAATGGTTGCTGACACGAGGTGGCATGGAGAACGATAAAGCCTCTTCCCTATAAACTGACACAGAACAGCAATTTAGGCCTCACGGAGCTGTTGCACTCCTTCACTTAGGGAAGCTAAGTCAAGCTCTTCCTCCGAGGCCTGTGCTCACATTGAGCTTCACATTTGCTATAGAGCAGAGCAGGATGAGCTTGCAACTAGGAAGTGCAAGCACAATGCTTCTTTCCACAAAACTAACTCATGGTCTACGCTGAGTCATGCTGGCATGTACTGAAAGGCCTGCTGTTACAAATGCTTTTCAGGTTGCTTTGACCCCTTATGAACGGAACTTTCAAAACTGGGAAAAAAGCCTTTGGGATCACACTCCAGTTTCGCTGTTGACTTCCAGCCTTAGTACAAGCTGAGTCTAGCAAGTCCAAAGAGACACAATTAACCCAATGGGCCCTTCGCTGATTCACGTTTTTCTATACCCGCTATTCTGGGTATAGTGAACTGCCTAAAGGACGGACGCTGGAGGATGTCCAAGAGGCCTCTGCATCATCCGTACGCCTGTCGTTTTACAGCACGAAGTGTGCTTCTGTGGAATTTGGAACGCACGCTGACCCTCCCCTTGAGGAAATATTTACCTCACATAAGACGTGTTGCAAGGAAAGAGAAACAGAGTGCTTTCTTCTGTTGAGCTTACCTAGGGCAAGGGCGACCACGACCTTGGCGAGTTAGGGATTCTTGAACTGTGTTCCAGAAGCTGTTTGGAGGTCGGAAAATCAAACCGTCCCAAGGAAAAGTGCAGTGTGCTGCACCTTACTCTGCACACACAGAGCGACTCTGAAAGGCCTGCGATGCGGGATTTTGCATACAGGGCCCAGAGAATCGTGGAGGTACAGAGTGTGCTGAAGCCGAAACGGTGGCTGACACGAGGTGGCAAGGAGGACGATAAAGCCTCTTCCACATAAACTGTCACAGAACAGCCATTTAGGGCTCACGGAGCTGTTGCACTCCTTCACTTAGGCAAGCTAAGTCAAGCTCTTCCTCCGAGGCTTGTGCTCACATCGAGCTTCACATTTGCTATAGAGCAGAGCAGGATGAGCTTGCAACTAGGAAGTGCAAGCACAATGCTTCTTTCCACAAAACTAACTCATGGTCTACGCTGAGTCATGCTGGCATGTACTGAAAGGCCTCCCGTTACAAATGTCTTTCAGGTTGCTTTGACGCCTTATGAACGGAGCTTTCAAAACTGGAAAAAAAGGCTTTGGGATCACACTCCTGTTTCCAGGTTGACTTCCAGCCTTAGTACAGGCTGAGTCTAGTGTGTCAAAAGAGACACAATTAACCCACTGGGCTCTTCGCTGATTCACGTGTTTCTATACCCGCTATTCTGGGTATAGTGAACTGCCTAAAGGACGGTCGCTGGAGGATGTCCAAGAGGCCTCTGCATCATCCATACGCCTTTGTTTTTACACCACGAACTGTGCTTCTGTGGAATTTGGAACGCACGCTGACCCTCTCCTTGAGGAATTGCTTACCTCACATAAGACGTGTTGGAAGGAAAGAGAAACAGAGTGCTTTGTTCTGTTAAGCTTACCTAGGGCAAGGGCGACCACGTCCTTGGCGAGTTAAGGATTCTTGAACTGTGTTTCCGAAGCTGTTTGGAGGTCGGAAAATCAAACCGTCCCAAGGAAAAGTGCAGTGTGCTGCACCTTACTCTGCAAACACAGAGCGACTCTGAAAGTCCTGCGATGCTGGATTTTGCATAGAGGGCCTAGAGCATCGTGGAGGTACAGAGTGTGCTGAAGCCGAAAAGGTTGCTGACACGAGGTGGCAAGGAGAACGATAAAGCCTCTTCCCCATAAACTGACACAGAACAGCAATGTAGGGCTCACGGAGCTGTTGCACTCCTTCACTTAGGGAAGCTAAGTCAAGCTCTTCCTCCGAGGCTTGTGCTCACATTGAGCTTCACATTTGCTATAGAGCAGAGCAGGATGAGCTTGCAACTAGGAAGTGCAAGCACAATGCTTCTTTCCACAAAACTAACTCATGGTCTACGCTGAGTCATGCTGGCATGTACTGAAAGGCCTGCTGTTACAAATGCTTTTCAGGTTGCTTTGACGCCTTATGAACGGAACTTTCAAAACTGGAAAAAAAGCCTTTGGGATCACACTCCTGTTTCCAGGTTGACTTCCAGCCTTAGTACAGGCTGAGTCTAGCGTGTCAAAAGAGACACAATTAACCCACTGGGCCCTTCGCTGATTCACGTGTTTCTATACCCGCTATGCAGGGTATAGTGAACTGCCTAAAGGACGGACGCTGGAAGATGTCCAAGAGGCCTCTGCATCATCCATACGGCTTTCCTTTTTCACCACGAACTGTGCTTCTGTGGAATTTGGAACGCACGCCGACCCTCTCCTTGAGGAATTGCTAACCTGACATAAGACGTGTGGGAAGGAAAGAGAAACAGAGTGCTTTTTTCTGTTGAGCTTACCTAGGGCAAGGTCGACCACGTCCTTGGCGAGTTAGGGATTCTTGAACTGTGTTCCAGAAGCTGTTTGGAGGTCGGAAAATCAAACCGTCCCAAGGAAAAGTGCAGTGTGCTGCACCTCACTCTGCACACACAGAGCGACTCTGAAAGGCCTGCGATGCTGGATTTTGCATACAGGGCCCAGAGAATCGTGGAGGTACACAGTGTGCTGAAGCCAAAATGGTTGCTGACACGAGGTGGCATGGAGAACGATAAAGCCTCTTCCCTATAAACTGACACAGAACAGCAATTTAGGCCTCACGGAGCTGTTGCACTCCTTTACTTAGGGAAGCTAAGTCAAGCTCTTCCTCCGAGGCTTGTGCTCACATTGAGCTTCACTTTTGCTATAGAGCAGAGCAGGATGAGCTTGCAACTAGGAAGTGCAAGCACAATGCTTCTTTCCACAAAACTAACTCATGGTCTACGCTGAGTCATGCTGGCATGTACTGAAAGGCCTGCTGTTACAAATGCTTTTCAGGTTGCTTTGTCGCCTTATGAACGGAGCTTACAAAAGTGGAAAAAAGCCTTTGGGATCACACTCCCGTTTCGCTGCTGACTTCCAGCCTTAGTACAAGCTGAGTCTAGCAAGTCCAAAGAGACACAATTAACCCAATGGGCCCTTCGCTGATTCACGTTTTTCTATACCCGCTATTCTGGGTATAGTGAACTGCCTAAAGGACGGACGCTGGAGGATGTCCAAGAGGCCTCTGCATCATCCGTACGCCTGTCGTTTTACAGCACGAAGTGTGCTTCTGTGGAATTTGGAACGCACGCTGACCCTCCCCTTGAGGAATTATTTACCTCACATAAGACGTGTTGGAAGGAAAGAGAAACAGAGTGCTTTGTTCTGTTGAGCTTACCTAGGGCAAGGGCGACCACGACCTTGGCGAGTTAGGGATTCTTGAACTGTGTTTCCGAAGCTGTTTGGAGGTCGGAAAATCAAACCGTCCCAAGGAAAAGTGCAGTGTGCTGCACCTTACTCTGCACACACAGAGCGACTCTGAAAGGCCTGCGATGCGGGATTTTGCATACAGGGCCCAGAGAATCGTGGAGGTAGAGAGTGTGCTGAAGCCGAAACGGTTGCTGACACGAGGTGGCAAGGAGGACGATAAAGCCTCTTCCCCATAAACTGTCACAGAACAGCAATTTAGGGCTCACGGAGCTGTTGCACTCCTTCACTTAGGCAAGCTAAGTCAAGCTCTTCCTCCGAGGCTTGTGCTCACATTGAGCTTCACATTTGCTATAGAGCAGAGCAGGATGAGCTTGCAACTCGGAACTGCAAGCACAATGCTTCTTTCCACAAAACTAACTCATGGTCTACGCTGAGTCATGCTGGCATGTATAGAAAGGCCTTCCGCTACAAATGCTTTTCAGGTTGCTTTGACGCCTTATGAACGGAGCTTTCAAAACTGGAAAAAAAGCCTTTGGGATCACACTCCTGTTTCCAGGTTGACTTCCAGCCTTAGTACAGGCTGAGTCTAGCGTGTCAAAAGAGACACAATTAACCCACTGGGCCCTTCGCTGATTCACGTGTTTCTATACCCGCTATGCTGGGTATAGTGAACTGCCTAAAGGACGGACGCTGGAAGATGTCCAAGAGGCCTCTGCATCATCCATACGGCTTTCCTTTTTCACCACGAACTGTGCTTCTGTGGAATTTGGAACGCACGCCGACCCTCTCCTTGAGGAATTGCTAACCTCACATAAGACGTGTGGGAAGGAAAGAGAAACAGAGTGCTTTGTTCTGTTGAACTTACCTAGGGCAAGGTCGACCACGTCCTTGGCGAGTTAGGGATTCTTGAACTGTGTTCCAGAAGCTGTTTGGAGGTCGGAAAATCAAACCGTCCCAAGGAAAAGTGCAGTGTGCTGCACCTTACTCTGCACACACAGAGCGACTCTGAAAGGCCTGCGATGCTGGATTTTGCATACAGGGCCCAGAGAATCGTGGAGGTACACAGTGTGCTGAGGCCAAAATGGTTGCTTACACGAGGTGGCATGGAGAACGATAAAGCCTCTTCCCCATAAACTGACACAGAACAGCAATTTAGGCCTCACGGAGCTGTTGCACTCCTTCACTTAGGGAAGCTAAGTCAAGCTCTTCCTCCGAGGCTTGTGCTCACATTGAGCTTCACATTTGCTATAGAGCAGAGCAGGATGAGCTTGCAACTAGGAAGTGCAAGCACAATGCTTCTTTCCACAAAACTAACTCATGGTCTACGCTGAGTCATGCTGGCATGTACTGAAAGGCCTGCTGTTACAAATGCTTTTCAGGTTGCTTTGACGCCTTATGAACGGAGCTTTCAAAAGTGGAAAAAAGCCTTTCGGATCACACTCCCGTTTCGCTGCTGACTTCCAGCCTTGGTACAAGCTGAGTCTAGCAAGTCCAAAGAGACACAATTAACCCAATGGGCCCTTCGCTGATTCACGTTTTTCTATACCCGCTATTCTGGGTATAGTGAACTTCCTAAAGGACGGACGCTGGAGGATGTCCAAGAGGCCTCTGCATCATCCGTACGCCTGTCGTTTTACAGCACGAAGTGTGCTTCTGTGGAATTTGGAACGCACGCTGACCCTCCCTTTGAGGAATTATTTACCTCACATAAGACGTGTTGGAAGGAAAGAGAAACAGAGTGCTTTCCTCTGTTGAGCTTACCTAGGGCAAGGGCGACCACGACCTTGGCGAGTTAGGGATTCTTGAACTGTGTTCCAGAAGCTGTTTGCAGGTCGGAAAATCAAACCGTCCCAAGGAAAAGTGCAGTGTGCTGCACCTTACTCTGCACACACAGAGCGACTCTGAAAGGCCTGCGATGCGGGATTTTGCATACAGGGCCCAGAGCATCGTGGAGGTACAGAGTGTGCTGAAGCCGAAACGGTTGCTCACACGAGGTGGCAAGGAGGACGATAAAGCCTCTTCCCCATAAACTGTCACAGAACAGCAATTTAGGGCTCACGGAGCTGTTGCACTCCTTCACTTAGGCAAGCTAAGTCAAGCTCTTCCTCCGAGGCTTGTGCTCACATCGAGCTTCACATTTGCTATAGAGCAGAGCAGGATGAGCTTGCAACTAGGAAGTGCAAGCACAATGCTTCTTTCCACAAAACTAACTCATGGTCTACGCTGAGTCATGCTGGCATGTACTGAAAGGCCTCCCGTTACAAATGCTTTTCAGGTTGCTTTGACGCCTTATGAACGGAGCTTTCAAAACTAGAAAAAAAGCCTTTGGGATTACACTCCTGTTTCCAGGTTGACTTCCAGCCTTAGTACAGGCTGAGTCTAGCGTGTCAAAAGAGACACAATTAACCCACTGGCTCCTTCGCTGATTCAAGTTTTTCTATACCCGCTATTCTGGGTATAGTGAACTGCCTAAAGGACGGTCGCTGGAGGATGTCCAAGATGCCTCTGCATCATCCATACGCCTTTCTTTTTACACCACGAACTGTGCTTCTGTGGAATTTATAACGCACGCTGACCCTCTCCTTGAGGAATTGGTTACCTCACATAAGACGTGTTGGAAGGAAATAGAAACAGAGTGCTTTGTTCTGTTGAGCTTACCTAGGGCAATGGCGACCACGTCCTTGGCGAATTAGGGATTCTTGAACTGTGTTTCCGAAGCTGTTTGGAGGTCGGAAAATCAAACCGTCCCAAGGAAAAGTGCAGTGTGCTGCACCTTACTCTGCACACACAGAGCGACTCTGAAAGGCCTGCGATGCTGGATTTTGCATACAGGGCCCAGAGAATCGTGGAGGTACAGAGTGTGCTGAAGCCAAAATGGTTGCTGACACGAGGTGGCATGGAGAACGATAAAGCCTCTTCCCTATAAACTGACACAGAACAGCAATTTAGGGCTCACGGAGCTGTTGCACTCCTTCACTTAGGGAAGCTAAGTCAAGCTCTTCCTCCGAGGCCTGTGCTCACATTGAGCTTCACATTTGCTATAGAGCAGAGCAGGATGAGCTTGCAACTAGGAAGTGCAAGCACAATGCTTCTTTCCACAAAACTAACTCATGGTCTACGCTGAGTCATGCTGGCATGGACTGAAAGGCCTGCTGTTACAAATGCTTTTCAGGTTGCTTTGACCCCTTATGAACGGAACTTTCAAAACTGGGAAAAAAGCCTTTGGGATCACACTCCAGTTTCGCTGTTGACTTCCAGCCTTAGTACAAGCTGAGTCTAGCAAGTCCAAAGAGACACAATTAACCCAATGGGCCCTTCGCTGATTCACGTTTTTCTATACCCGCTATTCTGGGTATAGTGAACTGCCTAAAGGACGGACGCTGGAGGATGTCCAAGAGGCCTCTGCATCATCCGTACGCCTGTCGTTTTACAGCACGAAGTGTGCTTCTGTGGAATTTGGAACGCACGCTGACCCTCCCCTTGAGGAAATATTTACCTCACATAAGACGTGTTGCAAGGAAAGAGAAACAGAGTGCTTTCTTCTGTTGAGCTTACCTAGGGCAAGGGCGACCACGACCTTGGCGAGTTAGGGATTCTTGAACTGTGTTCCAGAAGCTGTTTGGAGGTCGGAAAATCAAACCGTCCCAAGGAAAAGTGCAGTGTGCTGCACCTTACTCTGCACACACAGAGCGACTCTGAAAGGCCTGCGATGCGGGATTTTGCATACAGGGCCCAGAGAATCGTGGAGGTACAGAGTGTGCTGAAGCCGAAACGGTTGCTCACACGAGGTGGCAAGGAGGACGATAAAGCCTCTTCCCCATAAACTGTCACAGAACAGCAATTTAGGGCTCACGGAGCTGTTGCACTCCTTCACTTAGGCAAGTTAAGTCAAGCTCTTCCTCCGAGGCTTGTGCTCACATCGAGCTTCACATTTGCTATAGAGCAGAGCAGGATGAGCTTGCAACTAGGAAGTGCAAGCACAATGCTTCTTTCCACAAAACTAACTCATGGTCTACGCTGAGTCATGCTGGCATGTACTGAAAGGCCTCCCGTTACAAATGCTTTTCAGGTTGCTTTGACGCCTTATAAACAGAGCTTTCAAAACTGGAAAAAAAGCCTTTGGTATTACACTCCTGTTTCCAGGTTGACTTCCAGCCTTAGTACAGGCTGAGTCTAGCGTGTCAAAAGAGACACAATTAACCCACTGGCTCCTTCGCTGATTCACGTTTTTCTATACCCGCTATTCTGGGTATAGTGAACTGCCTAAAGGACGGTCGCTGGAGGATGTCCAAGAGGCCTCTGAATCAGCCATACGCCTTTCTTTTTACACCACGAACTGTGCTTCTGTGGAATTTGGAACGTACGCTGACCCTCTCCTTGAGGAATTGCTTACCTCACATAAGACGTGTTGGAAGGAAATAGAAACAGAGTGCTTTGTTCTGTTGAGCTTACCTAGGGCAAGGGCGACCACGTCCTTGGCGAATTAGGGATTCTTGAACTGTGTTTCCGAAGCTGTTTGGAGGTCGGAAAATCAATCCGTCCCAAGGAAAAGTGCAGTGTGCTGCACCTTACTCTGCAAACACAGAGCGACTCTGAAAGGCCCGCGATGCTGGATTTTGCATACAGGGCCCAGAGAATCGTGGAGGTACAGAGTGTGCTGAAGCCGAAACGGTTGCTGACACGAGGTGGCAAGGAGGACAATAAAGCCTCTTCCCCATAAACTGTCACAGAACAGCAATTTAGGGCTCACGGAGCTGTTGCACTCCTTCACTTAGGCAAGCTAAGTCAAGCTCTTCCTCCGAGGCTTGTGCTCACATCGAGCTTCACATTTGCTATAGAGCACAGCAGGATGAGCTTGCAACTAGGAAGTGCAAGCACAATGCTTCTTTCCACAAAACTAACTCATGGTCTACGCTGAGTCATGCTGGCATGTACTGAAAGGCCTCCCGTTACAAATGCTTTTCAGGTTGCTTTGACGCCTTATGAACGGAGCTTTCAAAACTAGAAAAAAAGCCTTTGGGATTACACTCCTGTTTCCAGGTTGACTTCCAGCCTTAGTACAGGCTGAGTCTAGCGTGTCAAAAGAGACACAATTAACCCACTGGCTCCTTCGCTGATTCACGTTTTTCTATACCCGCTATTCTGGGTATAGTGAACTGCCTAAAGGACGGTCGCTGGAGGATGTCCAAGAGGCCTCTGCATCATCCATACGCCTTTCTTTTTACACCACGAACTGTGCTTCTGTGGAATTTGGAACGCACGCTGACCCTCTCCTTGAGGAATTGGTTACCTCACATAAGACGTGTTGGAAGGAAATAGAAACAGAGTGCTTTGTTCTGTTGAGCTTACCTAGGGCAAGGGCGACCACGTCCTTGGCGAATTAGGGATTCTTGAACTGTGTTTCCGAAGCTGTTTGGAGGTCGGAAAATCAAACCGTCCCAAGGAAAAGTGCAGTGTGCTGCACCTTACTCTGCACACACAGAGCGACTCTGAAAGGCCTGCGATGCTGGATTTTGCATAAAGGGCCCAGAGAATCCTGGAGGTACAGAGTGTGCTGAAGCCGAAACGGTTGCTGACACGAGGTGGCAAGGAGGACGATAAAGCCTCTTCCCCATAAACTGACACAGAACAGCAATTTAGGGCTCACGAAACTGTTGCACTCCTTCACTTAGGGAGCTAAGTCAAGCTCTTCCTCCGAGGCGATTGCTCACATTGAGCTTCACATTTGCTATAGAGCACAGCAGGATGAGCTTGAAACTAGGAAGTGCAAGCACAATGCTTCTTTCCACAAAACTAACTCATGGTCTACGCTGAGTCATGCTGGCATGTATAGAAAGCCCTTCCGCTACAAATGCTTTTCAGGTTGCTTTGACGCCTTATGAACGGAGCTTTCAAAACTGGAAAAAAAGCCTTTGGGATCACACTCCTGTTTCCAGGTTGACTTCCAGCCTTAGTACAGGCTGAGTCTAGCGTGTCAAAAGAGACACAATTAACCCCCTGGGCCCTTCGCAGATTCACGGTTTTCTATACCCGCTATTCTGGGTATAGTGAACTGCCTAAAGGACGGACGCTGGAGGATGTCCAAGAGGCCTCTGCATCATCCGTATGCCTGTCGTTTTACAGCACGAAGTGTGCTTCTGTGGAATTTGGAACGCACGCTGACCCTCCCCTTGAGGAATTATTTACCTCACATAAGACGTGTTGGAAGGAAAGAGAAACAGAGTGCTTTCTTCTGTTGAGCTTACCTAGGGCAAGGGCGACCACGACCTTGGCGAATTAGGGATTCTTGAACTGTGTTCCGGAAGCTGTTTGGAGGTCGGAATATCAAACCGTCCCAAGGAAAAGTGCAGTGTGCTGCACCTTACTCTGCACACACAGAGCGACTCTGAAAGGCCTGCGATGCGGGATTTTGCATACAGGGCCCAGAGAATCGTGGAGGTACAGAGTGTGCTGAAGCCGAAACGGTTGCTCACACGAGGTGGCAAGGAGGACGATAAAGCCTCTTCCCCATAAACTGTCACAGAACAGCAATTTAGGGCTCACGGAGCTGTTGCACTCCTTCACTTAGGCAAGCTAAGTCAAGCTCTTCCTCCGAGGCTTGTGCTCACATCGAGCTTCACATTTGCTATAGAGCAGAGCAGGATGAGCTTGCAACTAGGAAGTGCAAGCACAATGCTTCTTTCCACAAAACTAACTCATGGTCTACGCTGAGTCATGCTGGCATGTACTGAAAGGCCTCCCGTTACAAATGCTTTTCAGGTTGCTTTGACGCCTTATAAACAGAGCTTTCAAAACTGGAAAAAAAGCCTTTGGTATTACACTCCTGTTTCCTGGTTGACTTCCAGCCTTAGTACAGGCTGAGTCTAGCGTGTCAAAAGAGACACAATTAACCCACTGGCTCCTTCGCTGATTCACGTTTTTCTATACCCGCTATTCTGGGTATAGTGAACTGCCTAAAGGACGGTCGCTGGAGGATGTCCAAGAGGCCTCTGAATCAGCCATACGCCTTTCTTTTTACACCACGAACTGTGCTTCTGTGGAATTTGGAACGTACGCTGACCCTCTCCTTGAGGAATTGGTTACCTCACATAAGACGTGTTGGAACGAAATAGAAACAGAGTGCTTTGTTCTGTTGAGCTTACCTAGGGCAAGGGCGACCACGTCCTTGGCGAATTAGGGATTCTTGAACTGTGTTTCCGAAGCTGTTTGGAGGTCGGAAAATCAATCCGTCCCAAGGAAAAGTGCAGTGTGCTGCACCTTACTCTGCAAACACAGAGCGACTCTGAAAGGCCCGCGATGCTGGATTTTGCATACAGGGCCCAGAGAATCGTGGAGGTACAGAGTGTGCTGAAGCCGAAACGGTTGCTGACACGAGGTGGCAAGGAGGACGATAAAGCCTCTTCCCCATAAACTGTCACAGAACAGCAATTTAGGGCTCACGGAGCTGTTGCACTCCTTCACTTAGGCAAGCTAAGTCAAGCTCTTCCTCCGAGGCTTGTGCTCACATCGAGCTTCACATTTGCTATAGAGCAGAGCAGGATGAGCTTGCAACTAGGAAGTGCAAGCACAATGCTTCTTTCCACAAAACTAACTCATGGTCTACGCTGAGTCATGCTGGCATGTACTGAAAGGCCTGCCGTTACAAATGTCTTTCAGGTTGCTTTGACGCCTTATGAACGGAGCTTTCAAAACTGGAAAAAAAGGCTTTGAGATCACACTCCTGTTTCCAGGTTGACTTCCAGCCTTAGTACAGGCTGAGTCTAGTGTGTCAAAAGAGACACAATTAACCCACTGGGCTCTTCGCTGATTCACGTGTTTCTATACCCGCTATTCTGGGTATAGTGAACTGCCTAAAGGACGGTCGCTGGAGGATGTCCAAGAGGCCTCTGCATCATCCATACGCCTTTCTTTTTACACCACGAACTGTGCTTCTGTGGAATTTGGAACGCACGCTGACCCTCTCCTTGAGGAATTGCTTACCTCACATAAGACGTGTTGGAAGGAAATAGAAACAGAGTGCTTTGTTCTGTTGAGCTTACCTAGGGCAAGGGCGACCACGTCCTTGGCGAATTAGGGATTCTTGAACTGTGTTTCCGAAGCTGTTTGGAGGTCGGAAAATCAAACCGTCCCAAGGAAAAGTGCAGTGTGCTGCACCTTACTCTGCAAACACAGAGCGACTCTGAAAGTCCTGCGATGCTGGATTTTGCATAGAGGGCCTAGAGCATCGTGGAGGTACAGAGTGTGCTGAAGCCAAAATGGTTGCTGACACGAGGTGGCATGGAGAACGATAAAGCCTCTTCCCCATAAACTGACACAGAACATCAATTTAGGGCTCACGGAGCTGTTGCACTCCTTCACTTAGGGAAGCTAAGTCAAGCTCTTCCTCCGAGGCTTGTGCTCACATCGAGCTTCACATTTGCTATAGAGCACAGCAGGATGAGCTTGCAACTAGGAAGTGCAAGCACAATGCTTCTTTCCACAAAACTAACTCATGGTCTACGCTGAGTCATGCTGGCATGTACTGAAAGGCCTCCCGTTACAAATGCTTTTCAGGTTGCTTTGACGCCTTATGAACGGAGCTTTCAAAACTAGAAAAAAAGCCTTTGGGATTACACTCCTGTTTCCAGGTTGACTTCCAGCCTTAGTACAGGCTGAGTCTAGCGTGTCAAAAGAGACACAATTAACCCACTGGCTCCTTCGCTGATTCACGTTTTTCTATACCCGCTATTCTGGGTATAGTGAACTGCCTAAAGGACGGACGCTGGAGGATGTCCAAGAGGCCTCTGCATCATCCGTACGCCTGTCGTTTTACAGCACGAAGTGTGCTTCTGTGGAATTTGGAACGCACGCTGACCCTCCCCTTGAGGAAATATTTACCTCACATAAGACGTGTTGCAAGGAAAGAGAAACAGAGTGCTTTCTTCTGTTGAGCTTACCTAGGGCAAGGGCGACCACGACCTTGGCGAGTTAGGGATTCTTGAACTGTGTTCCAGAAGCTGTTTGGAGGTCGGAAAATCAAACCGTCCCAAGGAAAAGTGCAGTGTGCTGCACCTTACTCTGCACACACAGAGCGACTCTGAAAGGCCTGCGATGCGGGATTTTGCATACAGGGCCCAGAGAATCGTGGAGGTACAGAGTGTGCTGAAGCCGAAACGGTTGCTCACACGAGGTGGCAAGGAGGACGATAAAGCCTCTTCCCCATAAACTGTCACAGAACAGCAATTTAGGGCTCACGGAGCTGTTGCACTCCTTCACTTAGGCAAGTTAAGTCAAGCTCTTCCTCCGAGGCTTGTGCTCACATCGAGCTTCACATTTGCTATAGAGCAGAGCAGGATGAGCTTGCAACTAGGAAGTGCAAGCACAATGCTTCTTTCCACAAAACTAACTCATGGTCTACGCTGAGTCATGCTGGCATGTACTGAAAGGCCTCCCGTTACAAATGCTTTTCAGGTTGCTTTGACGCCTTATAAACAGAGCTTTCAAAACTGGAAAAAAAGCCTTTGGTATTACACTCCTGTTTCCAGGTTGACTTCCAGCCTTAGTACAGGCTGAGTCTAGCGTGTCAAAAGAGACACAATTAACCCACTGGCTCCTTCGCTGATTCACGTTTTTCTATACCCGCTATTCTGGGTATAGTGAACTGCCTAAAGGACGGTCGCTGGAGGATGTCCAAGAGGCCTCTGAATCAGCCATACGCCTTTCTTTTTACACCACGAACTGTGCTTCTGTGGAATTTGGAACGTACGCTGACCCTCTCCTTGAGGAATTGCTTACCTCACATAAGACGTGTTGGAAGGAAATAGAAACAGAGTGCTTTGTTCTGTTGAGCTTACCTAGGGCAAGGGCGACCACGTCCTTGGCGAATTAGGGATTCTTGAACTGTGTTTCCGAAGCTGTTTGGAGGTCGGAAAATCAATCCGTCCCAAGGAAAAGTGCAGTGTGCTGCACCTTACTCTGCAAACACAGAGCGACTCTGAAAGGCCCGCGATGCTGGATTTTGCATACAGGGCCCAGAGAATCGTGGAGGTACAGAGTGTGCTGAAGCCGAAACGGTTGCTGACACGAGGTGGCAAGGAGGACAATAAAGCCTCTTCCCCATAAACTGTCACAGAACAGCAATTTAGGGCTCACGGAGCTGTTGCACTCCTTCACTTAGGCAAGCTAAGTCAAGCTCTTCCTCCGAGGCTTGTGCTCACATCGAGCTTCACATTTGCTATAGAGCACAGCAGGATGAGCTTGCAACTAGGAAGTGCAAGCACAATGCTTCTTTCCACAAAACTAACTCATGGTCTACGCTGAGTCATGCTGGCATGTACTGAAAGGCCTCCCGTTACAAATGCTTTTCAGGTTGCTTTGACGCCTTATGAACGGAGCTTTCAAAACTAGAAAAAAAGCCTTTGGGATTACACTCCTGTTTCCAGGTTGACTTCCAGCCTTAGTACAGGCTGAGTCTAGCGTGTCAAAAGAGACACAATTAACCCACTGGCTCCTTCGCTGATTCACGTTTTTCTATACCCGCTATTCTGGGTATAGTGAACTGCCTAAAGGACGGTCGCTGGAGGATGTCCAAGAGGCCTCTGCATCATCCATACGCCTTTCTTTTTACACCACGAACTGTGCTTCTGTGGAATTTGGAACGCACGCTGACCCTCTCCTTGAGGAATTGGTTACCTCACATAAGACGTGTTGGAAGGAAATAGAAACAGAGTGCTTTGTTCTGTTGAGCTTACCTAGGGCAAGGGCGACCACGTCCTTGGCGAATTAGGGATTCTTGAACTGTGTTTCCGAAGCTGTTTGGAGGTCGGAAAATCAAACCGTCCCAAGGAAAAGTGCAGTGTGCTGCACCTTACTCTGCACACACAGAGCGACTCTGAAAGGCCTGCGATGCTGGATTTTGCATAAAGGGCCCAGAGAATCCTGGAGGTACAGAGTGTGCTGAAGCCGAAACGGTTGCTGACACGAGGTGGCAAGGAGGACGATAAAGCCTCTTCCCCATAAACTGACACAGAACAGCAATTTAGGGCTCACGAAACTGTTGCACTCCTTCACTTAGGGAGCTAAGTCAAGCTCTTCCTCCGAGGCGATTGCTCACATTGAGCTTCACATTTGCTATAGAGCACAGCAGGATGAGCTTGAAACTAGGAAGTGCAAGCACAATGCTTCTTTCCACAAAACTAACTCATGGTCTACGCTGAGTCATGCTGGCATGTATAGAAAGCCCTTCCGCTACAAATGCTTTTCAGGTTGCTTTGACGCCTTATGAACGGAGCTTTCAAAACTGGAAAAAAAGCCTTTGGGATCACACTCCTGTTTCCAGGTTGACTTCCAGCCTTAGTACAGGCTGAGTCTAGCGTGTCAAAAGAGACACAATTAACCCCCTGGGCCCTTCGCAGATTCACGGTTTTCTATACCCGCTATTCTGGGTATAGTGAACTGCCTAAAGGACGGACGCTGGAGGATGTCCAAGAGGCCTCTGCATCATCCGTATGCCTGTCGTTTTACAGCACGAAGTGTGCTTCTGTGGAATTTGGAACGCACGCTGACCCTCCCCTTGAGGAATTATTTACCTCACATAAGACGTGTTGGAAGGAAAGAGAAACAGAGTGCTTTCTTCTGTTGAGCTTACCTAGGGCAAGGGCGACCACGACCTTGGCGAATTAGGGATTCTTGAACTGTGTTCCGGAAGCTGTTTGGAGGTCGGAATATCAAACCGTCCCAAGGAAAAGTGCAGTGTGCTGCACCTTACTCTGCACACACAGAGCGACTCTGAAAGGCCTGCGATGCGGGATTTTGCATACAGGGCCCAGAGAATCGTGGAGGTACAGAGTGTGCTGAAGCCGAAACGGTTGCTCACACGAGGTGGCAAGGAGGACGATAAAGCCTCTTCCCCATAAACTGTCACAGAACAGCAATTTAGGGCTCACGGAGCTGTTGCACTCCTTCACTTAGGCAAGCTAAGTCAAGCTCTTCCTCCGAGGCTTGTGCTCACATCGAGCTTCACATTTGCTATAGAGCAGAGCAGGATGAGCTTGCAACTAGGAAGTGCAAGCACAATGCTTCTTTCCACAAAACTAACTCATGGTCTACGCTGAGTCATGCTGGCATGTACTGAAAGGCCTCCCGTTACAAATGCTTTTCAGGTTGCTTTGACGCCTTATAAACAGAGCTTTCAAAACTGGAAAAAAAGCCTTTGGTATTACACTCCTGTTTCCTGGTTGACTTCCAGCCTTAGTACAGGCTGAGTCTAGCGTGTCAAAAGAGACACAATTAACCCACTGGCTCCTTCGCTGATTCACGTTTTTCTATACCCGCTATTCTGGGTATAGTGAACTGCCTAAAGGACGGTCGCTGGAGGATGTCCAAGAGGCCTCTGAATCAGCCATACGCCTTTCTTTTTACACCACGAACTGTGCTTCTGTGGAATTTGGAACGTACGCTGACCCTCTCCTTGAGGAATTGGTTACCTCACATAAGACGTGTTGGAAGGAAATAGAAACAGAGTGCTTTGTTCTGTTGAGCTTACCTAGGGCAAGGGCGACCACGTCCTTGGCGAATTAGGGATTCTTGAACTGTGTTTCCGAAGCTGTTTGGAGGTCGGAAAATCAATCCGTCCCAAGGAAAAGTGCAGTGTGCTGCACCTTACTCTGCAAACACAGAGCGACTCTGAAAGGCCCGCGATGCTGGATTTTGCATACAGGGCCCAGAGAATCGTGGAGGTACAGAGTGTGCTGAAGCCGAAACGGTTGCTGACACGAGGTGGCAAGGAGGACGATAAAGCCTCTTCCCCATAAACTGTCACAGAACAGCAATTTAGGGCTCACGGAGCTGTTGCACTCCTTCACTTAGGCAAGCTAAGTCAAGCTCTTCCTCCGAGGCTTGTGCTCACATCGAGCTTCACATTTGCTATAGAGCAGAGCAGGATGAGCTTGCAACTAGGAAGTGCAAGCACAATGCTTCTTTCCACAAAACTAACTCATGGTCTACGCTGAGTCATGCTGGCATGTACTGAAAGGCCTGCCGTTACAAATGTCTTTCAGGTTGCTTTGACGCCTTATGAACGGAGCTTTCAAAACTGGAAAAAAAGGCTTTGAGATCACACTCCTGTTTCCAGGTTGACTTCCAGCCTTAGTACAGGCTGAGTCTAGTGTGTCAAAAGAGACACAATTAACCCACTGGGCTCTTCGCTGATTCACGTGTTTCTATACCCGCTATTCTGGGTATAGTGAACTGCCTAAAGGACGGTCGCTGGAGGATGTCCAAGAGGCCTCTGCATCATCCATACGCCTTTCTTTTTACACCACGAACTGTGCTTCTGTGGAATTTGGAACGCACGCTGACCCTCTCCTTGAGGAATTGCTTACCTCACATAAGACGTGTTGGAAGGAAATAGAAACAGAGTGCTTTGTTCTGTTGAGCTTACCTAGGGCAAGGGCGACCACGTCCTTGGCGAATTAGGGATTCTTGAACTGTGTTTCCGAAGCTGTTTGGAGGTCGGAAAATCAAACCGTCCCAAGGAAAAGTGCAGTGTGCTGCACCTTACTCTGCAAACACAGAGCGACTCTGAAAGTCCTGCGATGCTGGATTTTGCATAGAGGGCCTAGAGCATCGTGGAGGTACAGAGTGTGCTGAAGCCAAAATGGTTGCTGACACGAGGTGGCATGGAGAACGATAAAGCCTCTTCCCCATAAACTGACACAGAACATCAATTTAGGGCTCACGGAGCTGTTGCACTCCTTCACTTAGGGAAGCTAAGTCAAGCTCTTCCTCCGAGGCTTGTGCTCACATCGAGCTTCACATTTGCTATAGAGCACAGCAGGATGAGCTTGCAACTAGGAAGTGCAAGCACAATGCTTCTTTCCACAAAACTAACTCATGGTCTACGCTGAGTCATGCTGGCATGTACTGAAAGGCCTCCCGTTACAAATGCTTTTCAGGTTGCTTTGACGCCTTATGAACGGAGCTTTCAAAACTAGAAAAAAAGCCTTTGGGATTACACTCCTGTTTCCAGGTTGACTTCCAGCCTTAGTACAGGCTGAGTCTAGCGTGTCAAAAGAGACACAATTAACCCACTGGCTCCTTCGCTGATTCACGTTTTTCTATACCCGCTATTCTGGGTATAGTGAACTGCCTAAAGGACGGTCGCTGGAGGATGTCCAAGAGGCCTCTGCATCATCCATACGCCTTTCTTTTTACACCACGAACTGTGCTTCTGTGGAATTTGGAACGCACGCTGACCCTCTCCTTGAGGAATTGGTTACCTCACATAAGACGTGTTGGAAGGAAATAGAAACAGAGTGCTTTGTTCTGTTGAGCTTACCTAGGGCAAGGGCGACCACGTCCTTGGCGAATTAGGGATTCTTGAACTGTGTTTCCGAAGCTGTTTGGAGGTCGGAAAATCAAACCGTCCCAAGGAAAAGTGCAGTGTGCTGCACCTTACTCTGCACACACAGAGCGACTCTGAAAGGCCGGCGATGCGGGATTTTGCATACAGGGCCCAGAGAATCGTGGAGGTACAGAGTGTGCTGAAGCCGAAACGGTTGCTCACACGAGGTGGCAAGGAGGACGATAAAGCCTCTTCCCCATAAACTGTCACAGAACAGCAATTTAGGGCTCACGGAGCTGTTGCACTCCTTCACTTAGGCAAGCTAAGTCAAGCTCTTCCTCCGAGGCTTGTGCTCACATCGAGCTTCACATTTGCTATAGAGCAGAGCAGGATGAGCTTGCAACTAGGAAGTGCAAGCACAATGCTTCTTTCCACAAAACTAACTCATGGTCTACGCTGAGTCATGCTGGCATGTACTGAAAGGCCTCCCGTTACAAATGCTTTTCAGGTTGCTTTGACGCCTTATAAACAGAGCTTTCAAAACTGGAAAAAAAGCCTTTGGTATTACACTCCTGTTTCCTGGTTGACTTCCAGCCTTAGTACAGGCTGAGTCTAGCGTGTGAAAAGAGACACAATTAACCCACTGGCTCCTTCGCTGATTCACGTTTTTCTATACCCGCTATTCTGGGTATAGTGAACTGCCTAAAGGACGGTCGCTGGAGGATGTCCAAGAGGCCTCTGAATCAGCCATACGCCTTTCTTTTTACACCACGAACTGTGCTTCTGTGGAATTTGGAACGTACGCTGACCCTCTCCTTGAGGAATTGGTTACCTCACATAAGACGTGTTGGAAGGAAATAGAAACAGAGTGCTTTGTTCTGTTGAGCTTACCTAGGGCAAGGGCGACCACGTCCTTGGCGAATTAGGGATTCTTGAACTGTGTTTCCGAAGCTGTTTGGAGGTCGGAAAATCAATCCGTCCCAAGGAAAAGTGCAGTGTGCTGCACCTTACTCTGCAAACACAGAGCGACTCTGAAAGGCCCGCGATGCTGGATTTTGCATACAGGGCCCAGAGAATCGTGGAGGTACAGAGTGTGCTGAAGCCGAAACGGTTGCTGACACGAGGTGGCAAGGAGGACGATAAAGCCTCTTCCCCATAAACTGTCACAGAACAGCAATTTAGGGCTCACGGAGCTGTTGCACTCCTTCACTTAGGCAAGCTAAGTCAAGCTCTTCCTCCGAGGCTTGTGCTCACATCGAGCTTCACATTTGCTATAGAGCAGAGCAGGATGAGCTTGCAACTAGGAAGTGCAAGCACAATGCTTCTTTCCACAAAACTAACTCATGGTCTACGCTGAGTCATGCTGGCATGTACTGAAAGGCCTGCCGTTACAAATGTCTTTCAGGTTGCTTTGACGCCTTATGAACGGAGCTTTCAAAACTGGAAAAAAAGGCTTTGAGATCACACTCCTGTTTCCAGGTTGACTTCCAGCCTTAGTACAGGCTGAGTCTAGTGTGTCAAAAGAGACACAATTAACCCACTGGGCTCTTCGCTGATTCACGTGTTTCTATACCCGCTATTCTGGGTATAGTGAACTGCCTAAAGGACGGTCGCTGGAGGATGTCCAAGAGGCCTCTGCATCATCCATACGCCTTTCTTTTTACACCACGAACTGTGCTTCTGTGGAATTTGGAACGCACGCTGACCCTCTCCTTGAGGAATTGCTTACCTCACATAAGACGTGTTGGAAGGAAATAGAAACAGAGTGCTTTGTTCTGTTGAGCTTACCTAGGGCAAGGGCGACCACGTCCTTGGCGAATTAGGGATTCTTGAACTGTGTTTCCGAAGCTGTTTGGAGGTCGGAAAATCAAACCGTCCCAAGGAAAAGTGCAGTGTGCTGCACCTTACTCTGCAAACACAGAGCGACTCTGAAAGTCCTGCGATGCTGGATTTTGCATAGAGGGCCTAGAGCATCGTGGAGGTACAGAGTGTGCTGAAGCCAAAATGGTTGCTGACACGAGGTGGCATGGAGAACGATAAAGCCTCTTCCCCATAAACTGACACAGAACATCAATTTAGGGCTCACGGAGCTGTTGCACTCCTTCACTTAGGGAAGCTAAGTCAAGCTCTTCCTCCGAGGCTTGTGCTCACATCGAGCTTCACATTTGCTATAGAGCACAGCAGGATGAGCTTGCAACTAGGAAGTGCAAGCACAATGCTTCTTTCCACAAAACTAACTCATGGTCTACGCTGAGTCATGCTGGCATGTACTGAAAGGCCTCCCGTTACAAATGCTTTTCAGGTTGCTTTGACGCCTTATGAACGGAGCTTTCAAAACTAGAAAAAAAGCCTTTGGGATTACACTCCTGTTTCCAGGTTGACTTCCAGCCTTAGTACAGGCTGAGTCTAGCGTGTCAAAAGAGACACAATTAACCCACTGGCTCCTTCGCTGATTCACGTTTTTCTATACCCGCTATTCTGGGTATAGTGAACTGCCTAAAGGACGGTCGCTGGAGGATGTCCAAGAGGCCTCTGCATCATCCATACGCCTTTCTTTTTACACCACGAACTGTGCTTCTGTGGAATTTGGAACGCACGCTGACCCTCTCCTTGAGGAATTGGTTACCTCACATAAGACGTGTTGGAAGGAAATAGAAACAGAGTGCTTTGTTCTGTTGAGCTTACCTAGGGCAAGGGCGACCACGTCCTTGGCGAATTAGGGATTCTTGAACTGTGTTTCCGAAGCTGTTTGGAGGTCGGAAAATCAAACCGTCCCAAGGAAAAGTGCAGTGTGCTGCACCTTACTCTGCACACACAGAGCGACTCTGAAAGGCCTGCGATGCTGGATTTTGCATAAAGGGCCCAGAGAATCCTGGAGGTACAGAGTGTGCTGAAGCCGAAACGGTTGCTGACACGAGGTGGCAAGGAGGACGATAAAGCCTCTTCCCCATAAACTGACACAGAACAGCAATTTAGGGCTCACGAAACTGTTGCACTCCTTCACTTAGGGAGCTAAGTCAAGCTCTTCCTCCGAGGCGATTGCTCACATTGAGCTTCACATTTGCTATAGAGCACAGCAGGATGAGCTTGAAACTAGGAAGTGCAAGCACAATGCTTCTTTCCACAAAACTAACTCATGGTCTACGCTGAGTCATGCTGGCATGTATAGAAAGCCCTTCCGCTACAAATGCTTTTCAGGTTGCTTTGACGCCTTATGAACGGAGCTTTCAAAACTGGAAAAAAAGCCTTTGGGATCACACTCCTGTTTCCAGGTTGACTTCCAGCCTTAGTACAGGCTGAGTCTAGCGTGTCAAAAGAGACACAATTAACCCCCTGGGCCCTTCGCAGATTCACGGTTTTCTATACCCGCTATTCTGGGTATAGTGAACTGCCTAAAGGACGGACGCTGGAGGATGTCCAAGAGGCCTCTGCATCATCCGTATGCCTGTCGTTTTACAGCACGAAGTGTGCTTCTGTGGAATTTGGAACGCACGCTGACCCTCCCCTTGAGGAATTATTTACCTCACATAAGACGTGTTGGAAGGAAAGAGAAACAGAGTGCTTTCTTCTGTTGAGCTTACCTAGGGCAAGGGCGACCACGACCTTGGCGAATTAGGGATTCTTGAACTGTGTTCCGGAAGCTGTTTGGAGGTCGGAAAATCAAACCGTCCCAAGGAAAAGTGCAGTGTGCTGCACCTTACTCTGCACACACAGAGCGACTCTGAAAGGCCTGCGATGCGGGATTTTGCATACAGGGCCCAGAGAATCGTGGAGGTACAGAGTGTGCTGAAGCCGAAACGGTTGCTCACACGAGGTGGCAAGGAGGACGATAAAGCCTCTTCCCCATAAACTGTCACAGAACAGCAATTTAGGGCTCACGGAGCTGTTGCACTCCTTCACTTAGGCAAGCTAAGTCAAGCTCTTCCTCCGAGGCTTGTGCTCACATCGAGCTTCACATTTGCTATAGAGCAGAGCAGGATGAGCTTGCAACTAGGAAGTGCAAGCACAATGCTTCTTTCCACAAAACTAACTCATGGTCTACGCTGAGTCATGCTGGCATGTACTGAAAGGCCTCCCGTTACAAATGCTTTTCAGGTTGCTTTGACGCCTTATAAACAGAGCTTTCAAAACTGGAAAAAAAGCCTTTGGTATTACACTCCTGTTTCCAGGTTGACTTCCAGCCTTAGTACAGGCTGAGTCTAGCGTGTCAAAAGAGACACAATTAACCCACTGGCTCCTTCGCTGATTCACGTTTTTCTATACCCGCTATTCTGGGTATAGTGAACTGCCTAAAGGACGGTCGCTGGAGGATGTCCAAGAGGCCTCTGAATCAGCCATACGCCTTTCTTTTTACACCACGAACTGTGCTTCTGTGGAATTTGGAACGTACGCTGACCCTCTCCTTGAGGAATTGGTTACCTCACATAAGACGTGTTGGAAGGAAATAGAAACAGAGTGCTTTGTTCTGTTGAGCTTACCTAGGGCAAGGGCGACCACGTCCTTGGCGAATTAGGGATTCTTGAACTGTGTTTCCGAAGCTGTTTGGAGGTCGGAAAATCAATCCGTCCCAAGGAAAAGTGCAGTGTGCTGCACCTTACTCTGCAAACACAGAGCGACTCTGAAAGGCCCGCGATGCTGGATTTTGCATACAGGGCCCAGAGAATCGTGGAGGTACAGAGTGTGCTGAAGCCGAAACGGTTGCTGACACGAGGTGGCAAGGAGGACGATAAAGCCTCTTCCCCATAAACTGTCACAGAACAGCAATTTAGGGCTCACGGAGCTGTTGCACTCCTTCACTTAGGCAAGCTAAGTCAAGCTCTTCCTCCGAGGCTTGTGCTCACATCGAGCTTCACATTTGCTATAGAGCAGAGCAGGATGAGCTTGCAACTAGGAAGTGCAAGCACAATGCTTCTTTCCACAAAACTAACTCATGGTCTACGCTGAGTCATGCTGGCATGTACTGAAAGGCCTGCCGTTACAAATGTCTTTCAGGTTGCTTTGACGCCTTATGAACGGAGCTTTCAAAACTGGAAAAAAAGGCTTTGAGATCACACTCCTGTTTCCAGGTTGACTTCCAGCCTTAGTACAGGCTGAGTCTAGTGTGTCAAAAGAGACACAATTAACCCACTGGGCTCTTCGCTGATTCACGTGTTTCTATACCCGCTATTCTGGGTATAGTGAACTGCCTAAAGGACGGTCGCTGGAGGATGTCCAAGAGGCCTCTGCATCATCCATACGCCTTTCTTTTTACACCACGAACTGTGCTTCTGTGGAATTTGGAACGCACGCTGACCCTCTCCTTGAGGAATTGCTTACCTCACATAAGACGTGTTGGAAGGAAATAGAAACAGAGTGCTTTGTTCTGTTGAGCTTACCTAGGGCAAGGGCGACCACGTCCTTGGCGAATTAGGGATTCTTGAACTGTGTTTCCGAAGCTGTTTGGAGGTCGGAAAATCAAACCGTCCCAAGGAAAAGTGCAGTGTGCTGCACCTTACTCTGCAAACACAGAGCGACTCTGAAAGTCCTGCGATGCTGGATTTTGCATAGAGGGCCTAGAGCATCGTGGAGGTACAGAGTGTGCTGAAGCCAAAATGGTTGCTGACACGAGGTGGCATGGAGAACGATAAAGCCTCTTCCCCATAAACTGACACAGAACATCAATTTAGGGCTCACGGAGCTGTTGCACTCCTTCACTTAGGGAAGCTAAGTCAAGCTCTTCCTCCGAGGCTTGTGCTCACATTGAGCTTCACATTTGCTATAGAGCAGAGCAGGATGAGCTTGCAACTCGGAACTGCAAGCACAATGCTTCTTTCCACAAAACTAACTCATGGTCTACGCTGAGTCATGCTGGCATGTATAGAAAGACCTTCCGCTACAAATGCTTTTCAGGTTGCTTTGACGCCTTATGAACGGAGCTTTCAAAACTGGAAAAAAATCCTTTGGGATCACACTCCTGTTTCCAGGTTGACTTCCAGCCTTAGTACAGGCTGAGTCTAGCGTGTCAAAAGAGACACAATTAACCCACTTGGCCCTTCGCTGATTCACGTTTTTCTATACCCGCTATTCTGGGTATAGTGAACTAACTAAATGACGGACGCTGGAAGATGTCCAAGAGGTCTCTGCATCATCCATACGCCTTTCTTTTTTCACCACGAACTGTGCTTCTGTGGAATTTGGAACGCACGCCGACCCTCTCCTTGAGGAATTGCTTACCTCACATAAGACGTGTTGGAAGGAAAGAGAAACAGAGTGCTTATTTCTGTTGAGCTTACCTAGGCCAAGGGCGACCACGTCCTTAGCGAGTTAGGGATTCTTGAACTGTGTTCCAGAAGCTGTTTGGAGGTCGGAAAATCAAACCGTCCCAAGGAAAAGTGCAGTGTGCTGCACCTTACTCTGCACACACAGAGCGACTCTGAAAGGCCTGCGATGCTGGATTTTGCATACAGGGCCCAGAGAATCGTGGAGGTACAGAGTGTGCTGAAGCCAAAATGGTTGCTGACACGAGGTGGCATGGAGAACGATAAAGCCTCTTCCCAATAAACTGACACAGAACAGCAATTTAGGGCTCACGGAGCTGTTGCACTCCTTCACTTAGGGAAGCTAAGTCAATCTCTTCCTTCGAGGCTTGTGCTCACATTGAGCTTCACATTTGCTATAGAGCAGAGCAGGATGAGCTTGCAACTAGGAAGTGCAAGCACAATGCTTCTTTCCACAAAACTAACTCATGGTCTACGCTGAGTCATGCTGGCATGTACTGAAAGGCCTGCTGTTACAAATGCTTTTCAGGTTGCTTTGACGCCTTATGAACGGAACTTTCAAAACTGGGAAAAAAGCCTTTGGGATCACACTCCCATTTCGCTGCTGACTTCCAGCTTTAGTAGAAGCTGAGTCTAGCAAGTCCAAAGAGACACAATTAACCCAAAGGGCCCTTAGCTGATTCACGTTTTTCTATACCTGCTATTCTGGGTATAGTGAACTGCCTAAAGGACGGACGCTGGAGGATGTCCAAGAGGCCTCTGCATCATCCGTACGCCTGTCGTTTTACAGCACGAAGTGTGCTTCTGTGGAATTTGGAACGCACGCTGACCCTCCCCTTGAGGAATTATTTACCTCACATAAGACGTGTTGGAAGGAAAGAGAAACAGAGTGCTTTGTTCTGTTGAGCTTACCTAGGGCAAGGGCGACCACGACCTTGGCGAGTTAGGGATTCTTGAACTGTGTTTCCGAAGCTGTTTGGAGGTCGGAAAATCAAACCGTCCCAAGGAAAAGTGCAGTGTGCTGCACCTTACTCTGCAAACACAGAGCGACTCTGAAAGGCCTGCGATGCGGGATTTTGCATACAGGGCCTAGAGCATCGTGGATGTACAGAGTGTGCTGAAGCCGAAACGGTTGCTGACACGAGGTGGCAAGGAGAACGATAAAGCCTCTTCCCCATAAACTGACACAGAACAGCAATTTAGGGCTCACGGAGCTGTTGCACTCCTTCACTTAGGGAAGCTAAGTCAAGCTCTTCCTCCGAGGCTTGTGCTCACATTGAGCTTCACATTTGCTATAGAGCAGAGCAGGATGAGTTTGCAACTAGGAAGTGCAAGAACAATGCTTCTTTCCACAAAACTAACTCATGGTCTACACTGAGTCATGCTGGCATGTATAGAAAGGCCTTCCGCTACAAATGCTTTTAAGGTTGCTTTGACGCCTTATGAACGGAGCTTTCAAAACTGGAAAAAAAGCCTTTGGGATTACACTCCTGTTTCCAGGTTGACTTCCAGCCTTAGTACAGGCTGAGTCTAGCGTGTCAAAAGAGACAAAATTAACCTACTGGGCCCTTCGCTGATTCACGTGTTTCTATACCCGCTATGCTGGGTATAGTGAACTGCCTAAAGGACGGACGCTGGAAGATGTCCAAGAGGCCTCTGCATCATCCATACGGCTTACCTTTTTCACCACGAACTGTGCTTCTGTGGAATTTGGAACGCACGCTGACCCTCCCCTTGAGGAATTATTTACCTCACATAAGACGTGTGGGAAGGAAAGAGAAACAGAGTGCTTTGTTCTGTTGAGCTTACATAGGGCAAGGTCGACCACGTCCTTGGCGAGTTAGGGATTCTTGAACTGTGTTCCAGAAGCTGTTTGGAGGTCGGAAAATCAAATCGTCCCAAGGAAAAGTGCAGTGTGCTGCACCTTACTCTGCACACACAGAGCGACTCTGAAAGGCCTGCGATGCTGGATTTTGCATACAGGGCCCAGAGAATCGTGGAGGTACAGAGTGTGCTGAAGCCAAAATGGTTGCTGACACGAGGTGGCATGGAGAACGATAAAGCCTCTTCCCTATAAACTGACACAGAACAGCAATTTAGGGCTCACGGAGCTGTTGCACTCCTTCACTTAGGGAAGCTAAGTCAAGCTCTTCCTCCGAGGCTTGTGCTCACATTGAGCTTCACATTTGCTATAGAGCAGAGCAGGATGAGATTGCAACTAGGAAGTGCAAGCACAATGCTTCTTTCCACAAAACTAACTCATGGTCTACGCTGAGTCATGCTGGCATGTACTGAAAGGCCTGCTGTTACAAATGCTTTTCAGGTTGCTTTGACGCCTTATGAACGGAACTTTCAAAACTGGGAAAAAAGCCTTTGGGGTCACACTCCCGTTTCGCTGCTGACTTCCAGCCTTAGTACAAGCTGAGTCTAGCCAGTCCAAAGAGACACAATTAACCCAATGGGCCCTTCGCTGATTCACGTTTTTCTATACCCGCTATTCTGGGTATAGTGAACTGCCTAAAGGACGGACGCTGGAGGATGTCCAAGAGGCCTCTGCATCATCCGTACGCCTGTCGTTTTACAGCACGAAGTGTGCTTCTGTGGAATTTGGAACGCACGCTGACCCTCCCCTTGAGGAATTATTTACCTCACATAAGACGTGTTGGAAGGAAAGAGAAACAGAGTGCTTTCTTCTGTTGAGCTTACCTAGGGCAAGGGCGACCACGACCTTGGCGAGTTAGGGATTCTTGAACTGTGTTCCAGAAGCTGTTTGGAGGTCGGAGAATCAAACCGTCCCAAGGAAAAGTGCAGTGTGCTGCACCTTACTCTGCACACACAGAGCGACTCTGAAAGGCCTGCGATGCGGGATTTTGCATACAGGGCCCAGAGAATCGTGGAGGTACAGAGTGTGCTGAAGCCGAAACGGTTGCTGACACGAGGTGGCAAGGAGGACGATAAAGCCTCTTCCACATAAACTGTCACAGAACAGCCATTTAGGGCTCACGGAGCTGTTGCACTCCTTCACTTAGGCAAGCTAAGTCAAGCTCTTCCTCCGAGGCTTGTGCTCACATCTAGCTTCACATTTGCTATAGAGCAGAGCAGGATGAGCTTGCAACTAGGAAGTGCAAGCACAATGCTTCTTTCCACAAAACTAACTCATGGTCTAGGCTGAGTCATTCTGTCATGTATAGAAAGGCCTTCCGCTACAAATGCTTTTCAGGTTGCTTTGACGCCTTATGAACGGAGCTTTCAAAACTGGAAAAAAAGCCTTTGGGATTACACTCCTGTTTCCAGGTTGACTTCCAGCCTTAGTACAGGCTGAGTCTAGCGTGTCAAAAGAGACACAATTAACCCACTGGCTCCTTTGCTGATTCACGTTTTTCTATACCCGCTATTCTGGGTATAGTGAACTGCCTAAAGGACGGTCGCTGGAGGATGTCCAAGAGGCCTCTGAATCATCCATACGCCTTTCTTTTTACACCACGAACTGTGCTTTTGTGGAATTTGGAACGCACGCTGACCCTCTCCTTGAGGAATTGCTTACCTCACATAAGACGTGTTGGAAGGAAAGAGAAACAGAGTGCTTTGTTCTGTTGAGCTTACGTAGGGCAAGGTCGACCTCGTCCTTGGCGAGTTAGGGCTTCTTGAACTGTGTTCCAGAAGCTCTTTGGAGGTCGGAAAATCAAACCGTCCCAAGGAAAAGTGCAGTGTGCTGCACCTTACTCTGCACACACAGAGCGACTCTGAAAGGCCTGCGATGCTGGATTTTGCATACAGGGCCCAGTGAATCTTGGAGGTACAGAGTGTGCTGAAGCCAAAATGGTTGCTGACACGAGGTGGCATGGAGAACGATAAAGCCTCTTCCCTATAAACTGACACAGAACAGCAATTTAGGGCTCACGGAGCTGTTGCACTCCTTCACTTAGGCAAGCTTAGTCAAGCTCTTCCTCCGAGGCTTGTGCTCACATTGAGCTTCACATTTGCTATAGAGTAGAGCAGGATGAGCTTGCAACTAGGAAGTGCAAGCACAATGCTTCTTTCCACAAAACTAACTCATGGTCTAGGCTGAGTCATGCTGGCATGTCCTGAAAGGCCTGCCGTTACAAATGCTTTTCAGGTTGCTTTGACGCCTTATGAACGGAACTTTCAAACCTGGGAAAAAAGCCTTTGGGATCACACTCCCGTTTCGCTGTTGACTTCCACCCTTAGTACAAGCTGAGTCTAGCCAGTCCAAAGAGACACAATTAACCCAATGGGCCCTTCGCTGATTCACGTTTTTCTATACCCGCTATTCTGGGTATAGTGAACTGCCTAAAGGACGGACGCTGGAGGATGTCCAAGAGGCCTCTGCATCATCCATACGCCTTTCTTTTTTCACCTCGAACTGTGCTTCTGTGGAATTTGGAACGCACGCCGACCCTCTCCTTGAGGAATATGCTTACCTCACATAAAACGTGTTGGAAGGAAATAGAAACAGAGTGCTTTGTTCTGTTGAGCTTACCTAGGGCAAGGGCGACCACGACCTTGGCGAGTTAGGGATTCTTGAACTGTGTTTCCGAAGCTGTTTGGAGGTCGGAAAATCAAACCGTCCCAAGGAAAAGTGCAGTGTGCTGCACCTTACTCTGCAAACACAGAGCGACTCTGAAAGGCCTGCGATGCTGGATTTTGCATACAGGGCCTAGAGCATCGTGGAGGTACAGAGTGTGCTGAAGCCGAAACGGTTGCTGACACGAGGTGGCAAGGAGAACGATAAAGCCTCTTCCCCATAAACTGACACAGAACAGCAATTTAGGGCTCACGGAGCTGTTGCACTCCTTCACTTAGGGAAGCTAAGTCAAGCTATTCCTCCGAGGCTTGTGCTCACATTGAGCTTCACATTTGCTATAGAGCAGAGCAGGATGAGCTTGCAACTAGGAAGTGCAAGCACAATGCTTCTTTCCACAAAACTAACTCATGGTCTACGCTGAGTCATGCTGGCATGTATAGAAAGGCCTTCCGCTACAAATGCTTTTCAGGTTGCTTTGACGCCTTATGAACGGAGCTTTCAAAACTGGAAAAAACGCGTTTGGGATCACACTCCTGTTTCCAGGTTGACTTCCAGCCTTAGTACAGGCTGAGTCTAGCGTGTCAAAAGAGACACAGTTAACCCACTGGGCCCTTCGCTGATTCACGTGTTTCTATACCCGCTATGCTGGGTATAGTGAACTGCCTAAAGGACGGACGCTGGAAGATGTCCAAGAGGCCTCTGCATCATCCATACGGCTTTCCTTTTTCACCACGAACTGTGCTTCTGTGGAATTTGGAACGCACGCCGACCCTCTCCTTGAGGAATTTCTAACCTCACATAAGACGTGTGGGAAGGAAAGAGAAACAGAGTGCTTTGTTATGTTGAGCTTACATAGGGCAAGGTCGACCACGTCCTTGGCGAGTTAGGGATTCTTGAACTGTGTTCCAGAAGCTGTTTGGAGGTCGGAAAATCAAACCGTCCCAAGGAAAAGTGCAGTGTGCTGCACCTTACTCTGCACACACAGAGCGACTCTGAAAGGCCTGCGATGCTGGATTTTTCATACAGGGCCCAGAGAATCGTGGAGGTACACAGTGTGCTGAAGCCAAAATGGTTCCTGACACGAGGTGGCATGGAGAACGATAAAGCCTCTTCCCTATAAACTGACACAGAACAGCAATTTAGGGCTCACGGAGCTGTTGCACTCCTTCACTTAGGGAAGCTAAGTCAAGCTCTTCCTCCGAGGCTTGTGCTCACATTGAGCTTCACATTTGCTATAGAGCAGAGCAGGATGAGCTTGCAACTAGGAAGTGCAAGCACAATGCTTCTTTCCACAAAACTAACTCATGGTCTACGCTGAGTCATGCTGGCATGTACTGAAAGGCCTGCTGTTACAAATGCTTTTCAGGTTGCTTTGACGCCTTATGAACGGAACTTTCAAAACTGGGAAAAAAGCCTTTGGGATCACACTCCCGTTTCGCTGCTGACTTCCAGCCTTAGTACAAGCTGAGTCTAGCAAGTCCAAAGAGACACAATTAACCCAATGGGCCCTTCGCTGATTCACGTTTTTCTATACCCGCTATTCTGGGTATAGTGAACTGCCTAAAGGACGGACGCTGGAGGATGTCCAAGAGGCCTCTGCATCATCCGTACGCCTGTCGTTTTACAGCACGAAGTGTGCTTCTGTGGAATTTGGAACGCACGTTGACCCTCCCTTTGAGGAATTACTTACCTCACATAAGACGTGTTGGAAGGAAAGAGAAACCGAGTGCTTTGTTCTGTTGAGCTTACCTAGGGCAAGGTCGACCACGTCCTTGGCGAGTTAGGGATTCTTGAACTGTGTTTCCGAAGCTGTTTGCAGGTCGGAAATTCAAACCGTCCCAAGGAAAAGTGCAGTGTGCTGCACCTTACTCTGCACACACAGAGCGACTCTGAAAGGCCTGCGATGAGGGATTTTGCATACAGGGCCCAGAGAATCGTGGAGGTACAGAGTGTGCTGAAGCCGAAACGGTTGCTGACACGAGGTGGCAAGGAGGACGATAAAGCCTCTTCCCCATAAACTGTCACAGAACAGCAATTTAGGGCTCACGGAGCTGTTGCACTCCTTCACTTAGGCAAGCTAAGTCAAGCTCTTCCTCCGAGGCTTGTGCTCACATCGAGCTTCACATTTGCTATAGAGCAGAGCAGGATGACCTTGCAACTAGGAAGTGCAAGTACAATGATTCTTTCCACAAAACTAACTCATGGTCTAGGCTGAGTCATTCTGTCATGTATAGAAAGGCCTTCCGATACAAATGCTTTTCAGGTTGCTTTGACGCCTTATGAACGGAGCTTTCAAAACTGGAAAAAATGCCTTTGGGATCACACTCCCGTTTCGCTGTGGACTTCCAGCCTTAGTACAAGATGACTCTAGCAAGTCCAAAGAGACACAATTAACCCAATGGGCCCTTCGCTGATTCACGTTTTTCTATACCTGCTATTCTGGGTATAGTGAACTGCCTAAAGGACGGACGCTGGAGGATGTCCAAGAGGCCTCTGCATCATCCATACGCCTTTCTTTTTTCACCACGAACTGTGCTTCTGTGGAATTTGGAACGCACGCCGACCCTCTCCTTGAGGAATTGCTAACGTCACATAAGACGTGTTGGAAGGAAAGAGAAACAGAGTGCTAATTTCTGTTGAGCTTACCTAGGGCAAGGTCGACCACGTCCTTGGCGAGTTAGGGATTCTTGAACTGTGTTCCAGAAGCTGTTTGGAGGTCGGAGAATCAAACCGTCCAAAGGAAAATTGCAGTGTGCTGCACCTTAGTCTGCACACACAGAGCGACGCTGAAAGGCCTGCGATGCTGGATTTTGCATACAGGGCCCAGAGAATCGTGGAGGTACAGAGTGTGCTGAAGCCAAAATGGTTGCTGACACGAGGTGGCATGGAGAACGATAAAGCCTCTTCCCTATAAACTGACACAGAACAGCAATTTAGGGCTCACGGAGCTGTTGCACTCCTTCACTTAGGCAAGCTAAGTCAAGCTCTTCCTCCGAGGCTTGTGCTCACATCGAGCTTCACATTTGCTATAGAGCAGAGCAAGATGAGCTTGCAACTAGGAAGTGCAAGCACAATGCTTCTTTCCACAAAACTAACTCATGGTCTACGCTGAGTCATGCTGGCATGTATAGAAAGGCCTTCCGCTACAAATGTTTTTCAGGTTGCTTTGACGCCTTATGAACGGAACTTTCAAAACTGGGAAAAAAGCCTTTGGGATCACACTCCCGTTTCGCTGTTGACTTCCTCCCTTAGTACAAGCTGAGTCTAGCCAGTCCAAAGAGACACAATTAACCCAATGGGCCCTTCGCTGATTCACGTATTTCTATACCCACTATTCTGGGTATAGTGAACTGCCTAAAGGAAGGACGCTGGAGGATGTCCAAGAGGCCTCTGCATCATCCGTACGCCTGTCGTTTTACAGCACGAAGTGTGCTTCTGTGGAATTTGGAACGCACGCTGACCCTCCCCTTGAGGAATTACTTACCTCACATAAGACGTGTTGGAAGGAAAGAGAAACAGAGTGCTTTGTTCTGTTGAGCTTACCTAGGGCAAGGGCGACCACGACCTTGGCGAGCTAGGGATTCTTAAACTGTGTTTCCGAAGCTGTTTGGAGGTCGGAAAATCAAACCGTCCCAAGGAAAAGTGCAGTGTGCTGCACCTTACTCTGCACACACAGAGCGACTCTGAAAGGCCTGCGATGAGGGATTTTGCATACAGGGCCTAGAGAATCGTGGAGGTACAGAGTGTGCTGAAGCCGAAACGGTTGCTGACACGAGGTGGCAAGGAGGACGATAAAGCCTCTTCCCCATAAACTGACACAGAACAGCAATTTAGGGCTCACGGAGCTGTTGCACTCCTTCACTTAGGCAAGCTAAGTCAAGCTCTTCCTCCGAGGCTTGTGCTCACATCGAGCTTCACATTTGCTATAGAGCAGAGCAGGATGAGCTTGCAACTAGGAAGTGCAAGCACAATGCTTCTTTCCACAAAACTAACTCATGGTCTACGCTGAGGCATGCTGGCATGTATAGAAAGGCCTTCCGCTACAAATGCTTTTCAGGTTGCTTTGACGCCTTATGAACGGAGCTTTCAAAACTGGAAAAAAAGCCTTTGGGATCACACTCCTGTTTCCAGGTTGACTTGCATCCTTAGTACAGGCTGAGTCTAGCGTGTCAAAAGAGACACAATTAACCCACTGGGCCCTTCGCTAATTCACGTTTTTCTATACCCGCTATTCTGGGTATAGTGAACTGCCTAAAGGACGGACGCTGGAGGATGTCCAAGAGGCCTCTGCATCATCCATACGCCTTTCTTTTTTCACCACGAACTGTGCTTCTGTGGAATTTGGAACGCACGCCGACCCACTCCTTGAGGAATTGCTTACCTCACATAAGACGTGTTGGAAGGAAATAGAAACAGAGTGCTTTGTTCTGTTGAGCTTACCTAGGGCAAGGGCGACCACGTCATTGGGGAATTAGGGATTCTTGAACTGTGTTTCCGAAGCTGTTTGGAGGTCGGAAAATCAAACCGTCCCAAGGAAAAGTGCAGTGTGCTGCACCTTACTCTGCACACACAGAGCGACTCTGAAAGGCCTGCGATGCTGGATTTTTCATACAGGGCCCAGAGAATCGTGGAGGTACACAGTGTGCTGAAGCCAAAATGGTTCCGGACACGAGGTGGCATGGAGAACGATAAAGCCTCTTCCCTATAAACTGACACAGAACAGCAATTTAGGGCTCACGGAGCTGTTGCACTCCTTCACTCAGGGAAGCTAAGTCAAGCTCTTCCTCCGAGGCTTGTGCTCACATTGAGCTTCACATTTGCTATAGAGCAGAGCAGGATGAGCTTGCAACTAGGATGTGCAAGCACAATGCTTCTTTCCACAAAACTAACTCATGGTCTACGCTGAGTCATGCTGGCATGTACTGAAAGGCCTGCTGTTACAAATGCTTTTCAGGTTGCTTTGACGCCTTATGAACGGAACTTTCAAAACTGGGAAAAAAGCCTTTGGGATCACACTCCCGTTTCGCTGCTGACTTCCAGCCTTAGTACAAGCTGAGTCTAGCAAGTCCAAAGAGACACAATTAACCCAATGGGCCCTTCGCTGATTCACGTTTTTCTATACCCGCTATTCTGGGTATAGTGAACTGCCTAAAGGACGGACGCTGGAGGATGTCCAAGAGGCCTCTGCATCATCCGTACGCCTGTCGTTTTACAGCACGAAGTGTGCTTCTGTGGAATTTGGAACGCACGTTGACCCTCCCTTTGAGGAATTACTTACCTCACATAAGACGTGTTGGAAGGAAAGAGAAACCGAGTGCTTTGTTCTGTTGAGCTTACCTAGGGCAAGGTCGACCACGTCCTTGGCGAGTTAGGGATTCTTGAACTGTGTTTCCGAAGCTGTTTGCAGGTCGGAAATTCAAACCGTCCCAAGGAAAAGTGCAGTGTGCTGCACCTTACTCTGCACACACAGAGCGACTCTGAAAGGCCTGCGATGAGGGATTTTGCATACAGGGCCCAGAGAATCGTGGAGGTACAGAGTGTGCTGAAGCCGAAACGGTTGCTGACACGAGGTGGCAAGGAGGACGATAAAGCCTCTTCCCCATAAACTGTCACAGAACAGCAATTTAGGGCTCACGGAGCTGTTGCACTCCTTCACTTAGGCAAGCTAAGTCAAGCTCTTCCTCCGAGGCTTGTGCTCACATCGAGCTTCACATTTGCTATAGAGCAGAGCAGGATGACCTTGCAACTAGGAAGTGCAAGTACAATGATTCTTTCCACAAAACTAACTCATGGTCTAGGCTGAGTCATTCTGTCATGTATAGAAAGGCCTTCCGATACAAATGCTTTTCAGGTTGCTTTGACGCCTTATGAACGGAGCTTTCAAAACTGGAAAAAATGCCTTTGGGATCACACTCCCGTTTCGCTGTGGACTTCCAGCCTTAGTACAAGATGACTCTAGCAAGTCCAAAGAGACACAATTAACCCAATGGGCCCTTCGCTGATTCACGTTTTTCTATACCTGCTATTCTGGGTATAGTGAACTGCCTAAAGGACGGACGCTGGAGGATGTCCAAGAGGCCTCTGCATCATCCATACGCCTTTCTTTTTTCACCACGAACTGTGCTTCTGTGGAATTTGGAACGCACGCCGACCCTCTCCTTGAGGAATTGCTAACGTCACATAAGACGTGTTGGAAGGAAAGAGAAACAGAGTGCTAATTTCTGTTGAGCTTACCTAGGGCAAGGTCGACCACGTCCTTGGCGAGTTAGGGATTCTTGAACTGTGTTCCAGAAGCTGTTTGGAGGTCGGAGAATCAAACCGTCCAAAGGAAAATTGCAGTGTGCTGCACCTTAGTCTGCACACACAGAGCGACGCTGAAAGGCCTGCGATGCTGGATTTTGCATACAGGGCCCAGAGAATCGTGGAGGTACAGAGTGTGCTGAAGCCAAAATGGTTGCTGACACGAGGTGGCATGGAGAACGATAAAGCCTCTTCCCTATAAACTGACACAGAACAGCAATTTAGGGCTCACGGAGCTGTTGCACTCCTTCACTTAGGCAAGCTAAGTCAAGCTCTTCCTCCGAGGCTTGTGCTCACATCGAGCTTCACATTTGCTATAGAGCAGAGCAAGATGAGCTTGCAACTAGGAAGTGCAAGCACAATGCTTCTTTCCACAAAACTAACTCATGGTCTACGCTGAGTCATGCTGGCATGTATAGAAAGGCCTTCCGCTACAAATGCTTTTCAGGTTGCTTTGACGCCTTATGAACGGAACTTTCAAAACTGGGAAAAAAGCCTTTGGGATCACACTCCCGTTTCGCTGTTGACTTCCTCCCTTAGTACAAGCTGAGTCTAGCCAGTCCAAAGAGACACAATTAACCCAATGGGCCCTTCGCTGATTCACGTATTTCTATACCCACTATTCTGGGTATAGTGAACTGCCTAAAGGAAGGACGCTGGAGGATGTCCAAGAGGCCTCTGCATCATCCGTACGCCTGTCGTTTTACAGCACGAAGTGTGCTTCTGTGGAATTTGGAACGCACGCTGACCCTCCCCTTGAGGAATTACTTACCTCACATAAGACGTGTTGGAAGGAAAGAGAAACAGAGTGCTTTGTTCTGTTGAGCTTACCTAGGGCAAGGGCGACCACGACCTTGGCGAGCTAGGGATTCTTAAACTGTGTTTCCGAAGCTGTTTGGAGGTCGGAAAATCAAACCGTCCCAAGGAAAAGTGCAGTGTGCTGCACCTTACTCTGCACACACAGAGCGACTCTGAAAGGCCTGCGATGCTGGATTTTGCATACAGGGCCCAGAGAATCGTGGAGGTCCAGAGTGTGCTGAAGCCAAAATGGTTGCTGACACGAGGTGGCATGGAGAACGATAAAGCCTCTTCCCCATAAACTGACACAGAACAGCAATTTAGGGCTCACGGAGCTGTTGCACTCCTTCATTTAGGGAAGCTAAGTCAATCTCTTCCTTCGAGGCTTGTGCTCACACGGAGCTTCACATTTGCTATACAGCAGAGCAAGATGAGCTTGCAACTAGGAAGTGCAAGCACAATGCTTCTTTCCACAAAACTAACTCATGGTCTACGCTGAGTCATGCTGGCATGTACTGAAAGGCCTGCTGTTACAAATACTTTTCAGGTTGCTTTGACGCCTTATGAACGGAACTTTCAAAACTGGGAAAAAAGTCTTTGGGATCACACTCCCGTTTCGCTGTTGACTTCCACCCTTAGTACAAGCTGAGTCTTGCCAGTCCAAAGAGACACAATTAACCCAATGGGCCCTTCGCTGATTCACGTTTTTCTATACCTGCTATTCTGGGTATAGTGAACTGCCTAAAGGACGGACGCTGGCGGATGTCCAAGAGGCCTCTGCATCATCCGTACGCCTGTCGTTTTACACCACGAACTGTGCTTCTGTGGAATTTGGAATGCACGCTGACCCTCTCCTTGAGGAATTGCTTACCTCACATAAGACGTGTTGGAAGGAAATAGAAACAGAGTGCTTTGTTCTGTTGAGCTTACCTAGGGCAAGGGCGACCACGTCCTTGGCGAGTTAAGGATTCTTGAACTGTGTTTCCGAAGCTGTTTGGAGGTCGGAAAATCAAACCGTCCCAAGGAAAAGTGCAGTGTGCTGCACCTTACTCTGCAAACACAGAGCGTCTCTGAAAGGCCTGCGATGCTGGATTTTGCATACAGGGCCCAGAGAATCGTGGAGGTACAGAGTGTGCTGAAGCCGAAACGGTTGCTGACACGAGGTGGCAAGGAGGACGATAAAGCCTCTTCCCCATAAACTGTCACAGAACAGCAATTTAGGGCTCACGGAGCTGTTGCACTCCTTCACTTAGGCAAGCTAAGTCAAGCTCTTCCTCCGAGGCTTGTGCTCACATCGAGCTTCACATTTGCTATAGAGCAGAGCAGGATGAGCTTGCAACTAGGAAGTGCAAGCACAATGCTTCTTTCCACAAAACTAACTCATGGTCTACGCTGAGTCATGCTGGCATGTACTGAAAGGCTTGCCGTTACAAATGCTTTTCAGGTTGCTTTGACGCCTTATGAACGGAGCTTTCAAAACTGGAAAAAAAGCCTTTGGGATTACACTCCTGTTTCCAGGTTGACTTCCAGCCTTAGTACAGGCTGAGTCTAGCGTGTCAAAAGAGACACAATTAACCCACTGGGCCCTTCGCTGATTCACGTTTTTCTATACCCGCTATTCTGGGTATAGTGAACTGCCTAAAGGACGGTCGCTGGAGGGTGTCCAAGAGGCCTCTGAATCATCCATAAGCCTTTCTTTTTACACCGCGAACTGTGATTCTGTTGAATTTGGAACGCACGCTGACCCTCTCCTTGAGGAATTGCTTACCTCACATAAGACGTGTTGGAAGGAAATAGAAACAGAGTGCTTTGTTCTATTGAGCTTAACTACGGCAAGGGTGACCACGTCCTTGGCGAATTAGGGATTCTTGAACTGTGTTTCCGAAGCTGTTTGGAGGTCGGAAAATCAAACCGTCCCAAGGAAAAGTGCAGTGTGCTGCACTTGACTCTGCAAACACAGAGCGACTCTGAAAGGCCTGCGATGCTGGATTTTGCATACAGGGCCTAGAGCATCTTGGAGGTACAGAGTGTGCTGAAGCCGAAACCGTTGCTGACACGAGGTGGCAAGGAGAACGATAAAGCCTCTTCCCCATAAACTGACACAGAACAGCAATTTAGGGCTCACGGAGCTGTTGCACTCCTTCACTTAGGCAAGCTAAGTCAAGCTCTTCCTCCGAGGCTTGTGCTCACACTGAGCTTCACATTTGCTATAGAGCAGAGCAGGATGAGCTTGCAACTAGGAAGTGCAAGCACAATGCTTCTTTCCACAAAACTAACTCATGGTCTACGCTGAGTCATGCTGGCATGTACTGAAAGGCCTGCTGTTACAATTGCTTTTCAGGTTGCTTTGACGCCTTATGAACGGAACTTTCAAAACTGGGAAAAAAGTCTTTGGGATCACACTCCCGTTTCGCTGTTGACTTCCACCCTTAGTACAAGCTGAGTCTTGCCAGTCCAAAGAGACACAATTAACCCAATGGGCCCTTCGCTGATTCACGTTTTTCTATACCTGCTATTCTGGGTATAGTGAACTGCCTAAAGGACGGACGCTGGAGGATGTCCAAGAGGCCTCTGCATCATCCGTACGCCTGTCGTTTTACACCACGAACTGTGCTTCTGTGGAATTTGGAATGCACGCTGACCCTCTCCTTGAGGAATTGCTTACCTCACATAAGACGTGTTGGAAGGAAATAGAACCAGAGTGCTTTGTTCTGTTGAGCTTACCTAGGGCAAGGGCGACCACGTCCTTGGCGAGTTAAGGATTCTTGAACTGTGTTTCCGAAGCTGTTTGGAGGTCGGAAAATCAAAACGTCCCAAGAAAAAGTGCAGTGTGCTGCACCTTACTCTGCACACACAGAGCGACTCTGAAAGGCCTGCGATGCGGGATTTTGCATACAGGGCCCAGAGAATCGTGGAGGTACAGAGTGTGCTGAAGCCGAAACGGTTGCTGACACGAGGTGGCAAGGAGGACGATAAGGCCTCTTCCCCATAAACTGACACAGAACAGCAATTTAGGGCTCACGGAACTGTTGCACTCCTTCACTTAGGGAAGCTAAGTCAAGCTCTTCTTCCGAGGCTATTGCTCACATTGAGCTTCACATTTGCTATAGAGCAGAGCAGGATGAGCTTGCAACTAGGAAGTGCAAGCACAATGCTTCTTTCCACAAAACTAACTCATGGTCTACGCTGAGTCATGCTGGCATGTACTGAAAGGCCTGCTGTTACAAATGCTTTTCAGTTTGCTTTGACGCCTTATGAACGGAACTTTCAAAACTGGGAAAAAAGCCTTTGGGATCACACTCCCGTTTCGCTGTTGACTTCCACCCTTAGTACAAGCTGAGTCTAGCCAGTCCAAAGAGACACAATTAACCCAATGGGCCCTTCGCTGATTCACGTTTTTCTATACCCGCTATTCTGGGTATAGTGAACTGCCTAAAGGACGGTGGCTGCAGGATGTCCAAGAGGCCTCTGAATCATCCATAAGCCTTTCTTTTAAAACCGCGAACTGTGATTCTGTTGAATTTGGAACGCACGCTGACCCTCTCCTTGAGGAATTGGTTACCTCACATAAGACGTGTTGGAAGGAAATAGAAACAGAGTGCTTTGTTCTATTGAGCTTAACTACGGCAAGGGTGACCACGTCCTTGGCGAATTAGGGATTATTGAACTGTGTTTCCGAAGCTGTTTGGAGGTCGGAAAATCAAACCGTCCCAAGGAAAAGTGCAGTGTGCTGCACTTGACTCTGCAAACACAGAGCGACTCTGAAAGGCCTGCGATGCTGGATTTTGCATACAGGGCCTAGAGCATCTTGGAGGTACAGAGTGTGCTGAAGCCAAAACCGTTGCTGACACGAGGTGGCAAGGAGAACGATAAAGCCTCTTCCCCATAAACTGACACAGAACAGCAATTTAGGGCTCACGGAGCTGTTGCACTCCTTCACTTAGGCAAGCTAAGTCAAGCTATTCCTCCGAGGCTTGTGCTCACACTGAGCTTCACATTTGCTATAGAGCAGAGCAGGATGAGCTTGCAACTAGGAAGTGCAAGCACAATGCTTCTTTCCACAAAACTAACTCATGGTCTACGCTGAGGCATGCTGGCATGTATAGAAAGGCCTTCCGCTACAAATGCTTTTCAGGTTGCTTTGACGCCTTATGAACGGAGCTTTCAAAACTGGAAAAATAGCCTTTGGGATCACACTCCTGTTTCCAGGTTGACTTCCACCCTTAGTACAAACTGAGTCTAGCCAGTCCAAAGAGACAAAATTAACCCACTGGGCCCTTCGCTGATTCACGTTTTTCTATACCCGCTATGCTGGGTATAGTGAACTGCCTAAAGGACGGACGCTGGAGGATGTCCAAGAGGCCTCTGCATCATCCATACGCCTTTCTTTTTTCACCACGAACTGTGCTTCTGTGGAATTTGGAACGCACGCCGACCCTCTCCTTGAGGAATTGCTTACCTCACATAAGACGTGTTGGAAGGAAAGAGAAACAGAATGCTAATTTCTGTTGAGCTTACCTAGGGCAAGGTCGACCACGTCCTTGGCGAGTTAGGGATTCTTGAACTGTGTTCCAGAAGCTGTTTGGAGGTCGGAGAATCAAACCGTCCCAAGGAAAAGTGCAGTGTGCTGCACCTTACTCTGCACACACAGAGCGACTCTGAAAGGCCTGCGATGCTGGATTTTGCATACAGGGCCCAGAGAATCGTGGAGGTACAGAGTGTGCTGAAGCCAAAATGGTTGCTGACACGAGGTGGCATGGAGCACGATAAAGCCTCTTCCCTATAAACTGACACAGAACAGCAATTTAGGGCTCACGGAGCTGTTGCACTCCTTCACTTAGGGAAGCTAAGTCAATCTCTTCCTTCGAGGCTTGTGCTAACATTGAGCTTCACATTTGCTATAGAGCAGAGCAGGATGAGCTTGCAACTAGGAAGTGAAAGCACAATGCTTCTTTCCACAAAACTAACTCATGTTCTACGCTGAGTCATGCTGGCATGTATAGAAAGGCCTTCCGCTACAAATGCTTTTCAGGTTGCTTTGACGCCTTATGAACGGAGCTTTCAAAACTGGAAAAAAAGCCTTTGGGATCACACTCCCGTTTCGCTGTGGACTTCCAGCCTTAGTACAAGATGAGTCTAGCAAGTCCAAAGAGACACAATTAACCCAATGGGCCCTTCGCTGATTCACGTTTTTATATACCTGCTATTCTGGGTATAGTGAACTGCCTAAAGGACGGACGCTGGAGGATGTCCAAGAGGCCTCTGCATCATCCGTACGCCTGTCGTTTTACACCACGAACTGTGCTTCTGTGGAATTTGGAATGCACGCTGACCCTCTCCTTGAGGAATTGCTTACCTCACATAAGACGTGTTGGAAGGAAATAGAAACAGAGTGCTTTGTTCTGTTGAGCTTACCTAGGGCAAGGGCGACCACGTCCTTGGCGAGTTAAGGATTCTTGAACTGTGTTTCCGAAGCTGTTTGGAGGTCGGAAAATCAAACCGTCCCAAGAAAAACTGCAGTGTGCTGCACCTTACTCTGCACACACAGAGCGACTCTGAAAGGCCTGCGATGCTGGATTTTGCATACAGGGCCCAGAGAATCGTGGAGGTACAGAGTGTGCTGAAGCCGAAACGGTTGCTGACACGAGGTGGCAAGGAGGACGATAAGGCCTCTTCCCCATAAACTGACACAGAACAGCAATTTAGGGCTCACGGAACTGTTGCACTCCTTCACTTAGGGAAGCTAAGTCAAGCTCTTCTTCCGAGGCTATTGCTCACATTGAGCTTCATATTTGCTATAGAGCAGAGCAGGATGAGCTTGCAACTCGGAAGTGCAAGCACAATGCTTCTTTCCACAAAACTAACTCATGGTCTACGCTGAGTCATGCTGGCATGTATAGAAAGGCCTTCCGCTACAAATGCTTTTCAGGTTGCTTTGACGACTTATGAACAGAGCTTTCAAAACTGGAAAAAAAGCCTTCGGAATCACACTCCTGTTTCCAGGTTGACTTCCAGCCTTAGTACAGGCTGAGTCTAGCGTGTCAAAAGAGACACAATTAACCCACTGGGCCCTTCGCTGATTCACGTTTTTCTATACCCGCCTTTCTGGGTATAGTGAACTGCCTAAAGGACGGACGCTGGAGGATGTCCAAGAGGCCTCTGAATCATCCATACGCCTGTCGTTTTACACCACGAACTGTGCTTCTGTGGAATTTGGAACGCACGCTGAACCTCTCCTTGAGGAATTGCTTACCTCACATAAGACGTGTTGGAAGGAAAGAGAAACAGAGTGCTTTGTTCTGTTGAGCTTACCTAGGGCAAGGGCGACCACGTCCTTGGCGAGTTAAGGATTCTTGAACTGTGTTTCCGAAGCTGTTTGGAGGTCGGAAAATCAAACCGTCCCAAGGAAAAGTGCAGTGTGCTGCATCTTACTCTGCACACACAGAGCGACTCTGAAAGGCCTGCGATGCGGGATTTTGCATACAGGGCCCAGTGAATCGTGGAGGTACAGAGTGTGCTGAAGCCAAAATGGTTGCTGACACGAGGTGGCAAGGAGAACGATAAAGCCTCTTCCCTATAAACTGTCACAGAACAGCAATTTAGGGCTCACGGAGCTGTTGCACTCCTTCACTTAGGCAAGCTAAGTCAAGCTCTTCCTCCGAGGCTATTGCTCACATTGAGCTTCACATTTGCTATAGAGCAGAGCAGGATGAGCTTGAAACTAGGAAGTGCAAGCACAATGCTTCTTTCCACAAAACTAACTCATGGTCTACGCTGAGTCATGCTGGCATGTATAGAAAGGCCTTCCGCTACAAATGCTTTTCAGGTTGCTTTGACGCCTTATGAACGGAGCTTTCAAAACTGGAAAAAAATCCTTTGGGATCACACTCCTGTTTCCAGGTTGACTTCCAGCCTTAGTACAGGCTGAGTCTAGCGTGTCAAAAGAGACACAATTAACCCACTGGGCCCTTCGCTGATTCACGTGTTTCTATACCCGCTATTCTGGGTATAGTGAACTGCCTAAAGGACGGACGCTGGAGGATGTCCAAGAGGCCTCTGCATCATCCATACGCCTTTCTTTTTTACCACGAACTGTGCTTCTGTGGAATTTGGAACGCACGCCGACCCTCTCCTTGAGGAATTGCTAACCTCACATAAGACGTGTGGGAAGGAAAGAGAAACAGAGTGCTTTGTTCTGTTGAGCTTACCTAGGGCAAGGTCGACCACGTCCTTGGCGAGTTAGGGATTCTTGAACTGTGTTTCCGAAGCTGTTTGGAGGTCGGAAAATCAAACCGTCCCAAGGAAAAGTGCAGTGTGCTGCACCTTACTCTGCACACACAGAGCGACTCTGAAAGGCCTGCGATGCTGGATTTTGCATACAGGGCCCAGAGAATCGTGGAGGTACAGAGTGTGCTGAAGCCAAAATGGTTGCTGACACGAGGTGGCATGGAGAACGATAAAGCCTCTTCACTATAAACTGACACAGAACAGCAATTTAGGGCTCACGGAGCTGTTGTACTCCTTCATTTAGGGAAGCTAAGTCAATCTCTTCCTTCGAGGCTTGTGCTCACATTGAGCTTCACATTTGCTATAGAGCAGAGCAAGATGAGCTTGCAACTAGGAAGTGCAAGCACAATGCTTCTTTCCACAAAACTAACTCATGGTCTACGCTGAGTCATGCTGGCATGTACTGAAAGGCCTGCTGTTACAAATGCTTTTCAGGTTGCTTTGACGCCTTATGAACGGAACTTTCAAAACTGGGAAAAAAGCCTTTGGGATCACACTCCCGTTTCGCTGTTGACTTCCACCCTTAGTACAAGCTGAGTCTAGCCATTCCAAAGAGACACAATTAACCCAATAGGCCCTTCGCTGATTCACGTTTTTCTATACCCGCTATTCTGGGTATAGTGAACTGCCTAAAGTACGGACGCTGGAGGATGTCCAAGAGGCCTCTGCATCATCCGTACGCCTGTCGTTTTACAGCACGAAGTGTGTTTCTGTGGAATTTGGAACGCACGCTGACCCTCCCCTTGAGGAATTACTTACCTCACATAAGACGTGTTGGAAGGAAAGAGAAACAGAGTGCTTTGTTCTGTTGAGCTTACCTAGGGCAAGGGCGACCACGACCTTGGCGAGTTAGGGATTCTTGAACTGTGTTTCCGAAGCTGTTTGGAGGTCGGAAAATCAAACCGTCCCAAGGAAAAGTGCAGTGTGCTGCACCTTACTCTGCACACACAGAGCGACTCTGAAAGGCCTGCGATGCTGGATTTTGCATACAGGGCCCAGAGAATCGTGGAGGTACAGAGTGTGCTGAAGCCGAAACGGTTGCTGACACGAGGTGGCAAGGAGGACGATAAAGCCTCTTCCCCATAAACTGTCACAGAACAGCAATTTAGGGCTCACGGAGCTGTTGCACTCCTTCACTTAGGCAAGCTAAGTCAAGCTCTTCCTCCGAGGCTTGTGCTCACATCGAGCTTCACATTTGCTATAGAGCAGAGCAGGATGAGCTTGCAACTAGGAAGTGCAAGCACAATGCTTCTTTCCACAAAACTAACTCATGGTCTACGCTGAGGCATGCTGGCATGTATAGAAAGGCCTTCCGCTACAAATGCTTTTCAGGTTGCTTTGACGCCTTATGAACGGAGCTTTCAAAACTGGAAAAAAAGGCTTTGGGATCACACTCCTGTTTCCAGGTTGACATCCAGCCTTAGTACAGGCTGAGTCTAGCGTGTCAAAAGAGAAACAATTAACCCACTGGGCCCTTCGCTAATTCACGTTTTTCTATACCCGCTATTCTGGGTATAGTGAACTGCCTAAAGGACGGACGCTGGAGGATGTCCAAGAGGCCTCTGAATCATCCATACGCCTTTCTTTTTTCACCATGAACTGTGCTTCTGTGGAATTTGGAAAGCACGCCGACCCTCTCCTTGAGGAATTGCTTAGCTCACATAAGACGTGTTGGAAGGAAAGAGAAACAGAGTGCTTATTTCTGTTGAGCTTACCTAGGGCAAGGGCGACCACGTCCTTGGCGAGTTAGGGATTCTTGAACTGTGTTCCAGAAGCTGTTTGGAGGTCGGAAAATCAAACCGTCCCAAGGAAAAGTGCAGTGTGCTGCACCTTACTCTGCACACACAGAGCGACTCTGAAAGACCTGCGATGCTGGATTTTGCATACAGGGCCCAGTGAATCGTGGAGGTACAGAGTGTGCTGAAGCCAAAATGGTTGCTGACACGAGGTGGCATGGAGAACGATAAAGCCTCTTCCCTATAAACTGACACAGAACAGCAATTTAGGGCTCACGGAGCTGTTGCACTCCTTCACTTAGGGAAGCTAAGTCAATATCTTCCTTCGAGGCTTGTGCTCACATTGTGCTTCACATTTGCTATAGAGCAGAGCAGGATGAGCTTGCAACTAGGAAGTGCAAGCACAATGCTTCTTTCCACAAAACTAACTCATGGTCTACGCTGAGTCATGCTGGCATGTACTGAAAGGCCTGCCGTTACAAATGCTTTTCAGGTTGCTTTGACGCCTTATGAACGGAACTTTCAAAACTGGGAAAAAAGCCTTTGGGATCACACTCCCGTTTCGCTGTTGACTTCCACCCTTAGTACAAGCTGAGTCTAGCCAGTCCAAAGAGACACAATTAACCCAATGGGCCCTTCGCTGATTCACGTTTTTCTATACCCGCTATTCTGGGTATAGTGAACTGCCTAAAGGACGGACGCTGGAGGATGTCCAAGAGGCCTCTGCATCATCCATACGCCTTTCTTTTTACACCACGAACTGTGCTTCTGTGGAATTTGGAACGCACGCTGACCCTCTCCTTGAGGAATTGCTTACCTCACATAAGACGTGTTGGAAGGAAATAGAAACAGAGTGCTTTGTTCTGTTGAGCTTACCTAGGGCAAGGGCGACCACGTCCTTGGCGAATTAGGGATTCTTGAACTGTGTTTCCGAAGCTGTTTGGAGGTCGGAAAATCAAACCGTCCCAAGGAAAAGTGCAGTGTGCTGCACCTTACTCTGCAAACACAGAGCGACTCTGAAAGGCCTGCGATGCTGGATTTTGCATACAGGGCCTAGAGCATCGTGGAGGTACAGAGTGTGCTGAAGCCGAAACGGTTGCTGACACGAGGTGGCAAGGAGAACGATAAAGCCTCTTCCCCATAAACTGACACAAAACAGCAATTTAGGGCTCACGGAGCTGTTGCACTCCTTCACTTAGGCAAGCTAAGTCAAGCTCTTCCTCCGAGGCTTGTGCTCACATAGAGCTTCACATTTGCTATAGAGCAGAGCAGGATGAGCTTGCAACTAGGAAGTGAAAGCACAATGCTTCTTTCCACAAAACTAACTCATGGTCTACGCTGAGTCATGCTGGAATGTATAGAAAGGCCTTCCGCTACAAATGCTTTTCAGGTTGCTTTGACGCCTTATGAACGGAGCTTTCAAAACTGGAAAAAAAGCCTTTGGGATCACACTCCCGTTTCGCTGTGGACTTCCAGCCTTACTACAAGATGAGTCTAGCAAGTCCAAAGAGACACAATTAACCCAATGGGCCCTTCGCTGATTCACGTTTTTATATACCTGCTATTCTGGGTATAGTGACCTGCCTAAAGGACGGACGCTGGAGGATGTCCAAGAGGCCTCTGCATCATCCGTACGCCTGTCGTTTTACACCATGAACTGTGCTTCTGTGGAATTTGGAACGCACGCTGAACCTCTCCTTGAGGAATTGCTTACCTCACATAAGACGTGTTGGAAGGAAAGAGGAACAGAGTGATTTGTTCTGTTGAGCTTACCTAGGGCAAGGGCGACCACGTCCTTGGCGAGTTAAGGATTCTTGAACTGTGTTTCCGAAGCTGTTTGGAGGTCGGAAAATCAAACCGTCCCAAGGAAAAGTGCAGTGTGCTGCATCTTACTCTGCACACACAGAGCGACTCTGAAAGGCCTGCGATGCGGGATTTTGCATACAGGGCCCCGTGAATCGTGGAGGTACAGAGTGTGCTGAAGCCAAAATGGTTGCTGACACGAGGTGGCAAGGAGAACGATAAAGCCTCTTCCCTATAAACTGTCACAGAACAGCAATTTAGGGCTCACGGAACTATTGCACTCCTTCACTTAGGCAAGCTAAGTCAAGCTCTTCCTCCGAGGCTATTGCTCACATTGAGCTTCACATTTGCTATAGAGCAGAGCAGGATGAGCTTGAAACTAGGAAGTGCAAGCACAATGCTTCTTTCCACAAAACTAACTCATGGTCTACGCTGAGTCATGCTGGCATGTATAGAAAGGCCTTCTGCTACAAATGCTTTTCAGGTTGCTTTGACGCCTTATGAACGGAGCTTTCAAAACTGGAAAAAAATCCTTTGGGATCACACTCCTGTTTCCAGGTTGACTTCCAGCCTTAGTACAGGCTGAGTCTAGCGTGTCAAAAGAGACACAATTAACCCACTGGGCCCTTCGCTGATTCACGTGTTTCTATACCCGCTATTCTGGGTATAGTGAACTGCCTAAAGGACGGACGCTGGAGGATGTCCAAGAGGCCTCTGCATCATCCATACGCCTTTCTTTTTACCACGAACTGTGCTTCTGTGGAATTTGGAACGCACGCCGACCCTCTCCTTGAGGAATTGCTTACCTCACATAAGACGTGTTGGAAGGAAATAGAAACAGAGTGCTTTGTTCTGTTGAGCTTACCTAGGGCAAGGTCGACCACGTCCTTGGCGAGTTAGGGATTCTTGAACTGTGTTTCCGAAGCTGTTTGGAGGTCGGAAAATCAAACCGTCCCAAGGAAAAGTGCAGTGTGCTGCACCTTACTCTGCACACACAGAGCGACTCTGAAAGGCCTGCGATGCTGGATTTTGCATACAGGGCCCAGAGAATCGTGGAGGTACAGAGTGTGCTGAAGCCAAAATGGTTGCTGACACGAGGTGGCATGGAGAACGATAAAGCCTCTTCACTATAAACTGACACAGAACAGCAATTTAGGGCTCACGGAGCTGTTGTACTCCTTCATTTAGGGCAGCTAAGTCAATCTCTTCCTTCGAGGCTTGTGCTCACATTGAGCTTCACATTTGCTATAGAGCAGAGCAAGATGAGCTTGCAACTAGGAAGTGCAAGCACAATGCTTCTTTCCACAAAACTAACTCATGGTCTACGCTGAGTCATGCTGGCATGTACTGAAAGGCCTGCTGTTACAAATGCTTTTCAGGTTGATTTGACGCCTTATGAACGGAACTTTCAAAACTGGGAAAAAAGCCTTTGGGATCACACTCCCGTTTCGCTGTTGACTTCCACCCTTAGTACAAGCTGAGTCTAGCCATTCCAAAGAGACACAATTAACCCAATAGGCCCTTCGCTGATTCACGTTTTTCTATACCCGCTATTCTGGGTATAGTGAACTGCCTAAAGGACGGACGCTGGAGGATGTCCAAGAGGCCTCTGCATCATCCGTACGCCTGTCGTTTTACAGCACGAAGTGTGTTTCTGTGGAATTTGGAACGCACGCTGACCCTCCCCTTGAGGAATTACTTACCTCACATAAGACGTGTTGTAAGGAAAGAGAAACAGAGTGCTTTGTTCTGTTGAGCTTACCTAGGGCAAGGGCGACCACGACCTTGGCGAGTTAGGGATTCTTGAACTGTGTTTCCGAAGCTGTTTGGAGGTCGGAAAATCAAACCGTCCCAAGGAAAAGTGCAGTGTGCTGCACCTTACTCTGCACACACAGAGCGACTCTGAAAGGCCTGCGATGCTGGATTTTGCATACAGGGCCCAGAGAATCGTGGAGGTACAGAGTGTGCTGAAGCCAAAATGGCTGCTGACACGAGGTGGCATGGAGAACGATAAAGCCTCTTCCCTATAAACTGACACAGAAGAGCAATTTAGGGCTCACGGAGCTGTTGCACTCCTTCACTTAGGGAAGCTAAGTCAATCTCTTCCTTCGAGGCTTGTGCTCACATTGAGCTTCACATTTGCTATAGAGCAGAGCAGGATGAGCTTGCAACTAGGAAGTGCAAGCACAATGCTTCTTTCCACAAAACTAACTCATGGTCTACGCTGAGGCATGCTGGCATGTACTGAAAGGCCTGCCGTTACCAATGTTTTTCAGGTTGCTTTGACGCCTTATGAACGGAGCTTTCAAAACTGGAAAAAAAGGCTTTGGGATCACACTCCTGTTTCCAGGTTGACATCCAGCCTTAGTACAGGCTGAGTCTAGCGTGTCAAAAGAGACACAATTAACCCACTGGGCCCTTCGCTGATTCACGTTTTTCTATACCCGCTATTCTGGGTATAGTGAACTGCCTAAAGGACGGTGGCTGGAGGGTGTCCAAGAGGCCTCTGAATCATCCATAAGCCTTTCTTTTTACACCGCGAACTGTGATTCTGTTGAATTTGGAACGCACGCTGACCCTCTCCTTGAGGAATTGCTTACCTCACATAAGACGTGTTGGAAGGAAATAGAAACAGAGTGCTTTGTTCTATTGAGCTTAACTACGGCAAGGGTGACCACGTCCTTGGCGAATTAGGGATTCTTGAACTGTGTTTCCGAAGCTGTTTGGAGGTCGGAAAATCAAACCGTCCCAAGGAAAAGTGCAGTGTGCTGCACTTGACTCTGCAAACACAGAGCGACTCTGAAAGGCCTGCGATGCTGGATTTTGCATACAGGGCCTAGAGCATCTTGGAGGTACAGAGTGTGCTGAAGCCGAAACCGTTGCTGACACGAGGTGGCAAGGAGAACGATAAAGCCTCTTCCCCATAAACTGACACAGAACAGCAATTTAGGGCTCACGGAGCTGTTGCACTCCTTCACTTAGGCAAGCTAAGTCAAGCTCTTCCTCCGAGGCTTGTGCTCACACTGAGCTTCACATTTGCTATAGAGCAGAGCAGGATGAGCTTGCAACTAGGAAGTGCAAGCACAATGCTTCTTTCCACAAAACTAACTCATGGTCTACGCTGAGTCATGCTGGCATGTACTGAAAGGCCTGCTGTTACAATTGCTTTTCAGGTTGCTTTGACGCCTTATGAACGGAACTTTCAAAACTGGGAAAAAAGTCTTTGGGATCACACTCCCGTTTCGCTGTTGACTTCGACCCTTAGTACAAGCTGAGTCTAGCCAGTCCAAAGAGACACAATTAACCCAATGGGCCCTTCGCTGATTCACGTTTTTCTATACCTGCTATTCTGGGTATAGTGAACTGCCTAAAGGTCGGACGCTGGAGGATGTCCAAGAGGCCTCTGCATCATCCGTACGCCTGTCGTTTTACACCACGAACTGTGCTTCTGTGGAATTTGGAATGCACGCTGACCCTCTCCTTGAGGAATTGCTTACCTCACATAAGACGTGTTGGAAGGAAATAGAAACAGAGTGCTTTGTTCTGTTGAGCTTACCTAGGGCAAGGTCGACCACGTCCTTGGCGAGTTACGGATTCTTGAACTGTGTTTCCGAAGCTGTTTGGAGGTCGGAAAATCAAAACGTCCCAAGAAAAAGTGCAGTGTGCTGCACCTTACTCTGCACACACAGAGCGACTCTGAAAGGCCTGCGATGCGGGATTTTGCATACAGGGCCCAGAGAATCGTGGAGGTACAGAGTGTGCTGAAGCCGAAATGGTTGCTGACACGAGGTGGCAAGGAGGACGATAAGGCCTCTTCCCCATAAACTGACACAGAACAGCAATTTAGGGCTCACGGAACTGTTGCACTCCTTCACTTAGGGAAGCTAAGTCAAGCTCTTCCTCCGAGGCTATTGCTCACATTGAGCTTCACATTTGCTATAGAGCAGAGCAGGATGAGCTTGCAACTAGGAAGTGCAAGCACAATGCTTCTTTCCACAAAACTAACTCATGGTCTACGCTGAGTCATGCTGGCATGTACTGAAAGGCCTGCTGTTACAAATGCTTTTCAGTTTGCTTTGACGCCTTATGAACGGAACTTTCAAAACTGGGAAAAAAGCCTTTGGGATCACACTCCCGTTTCGCTGTTGACTTCCACCCTTAGTACAAGCTGAGTCTAGCCAGTCCAAAGAGACACAATTAACCCAATGGGCCCTTCGCTGATTCACGTTTTTCTATACCCGCTATTCTGGGTATAGTGAACTGCCTAAAGGACGGTGGCTGGAGGATGTCCAAGAGGCCTCTGAATCATCCATAAGCCTTTCTTTTTACACCGCGAACTGTGATTCTGTTGAATTTGGAACGCACGCTGACCCTCTCCTTGAGGAATTGGTTACCTCACATAAGACGTGTTGGAAGGAAATAGAAACAGAGTGCTTTGTTCTATTGAGCTTAACTACGGCAAGGGTGACCACGTCCTTGGCGAATTAGGGATTCTTGAACTGTGTTTCCGAAGCTGTTTGGAGGTCGGAAAATCAAACCGTCCCAAGGAAAAGTGCAGTGTGCTGCACTTGACTCTGCAAACACAGAGCGACTCTGAAAGGCCTGCGATGCTGGATTTTGCATACAGGGCCTAGAGCATCTTGGAGGTACAGAGTGTGCTGAAGCCAAAACCGTTGCTGACACGAGGTGGCAAGGAGAACGATAAAGCCTCTTCCCCATAAACTGACACAGAACAGCAATTTAGGGCTCACGGAGCTGTTGCACTCCTTCACTTAGGCAAGCTAAGTCAAGCTCTTCCTCCGAGGCTTGTGCTCACACTGAGCTTCACATTTGCTATAGAGCAGAGCAGGATGAGCTTGCAACTAGGAAGTGCAAGCACAATGCTTCTTTCCACAAAACTAACTCATGGTCTACGCTGAGGCATGCTGGCATGTATAGAAAGGCCTTCCGCTACAAATGCTTTTCAGGTTGCTTTGACGCCTTATGAACGGAGCTTTCAAAACTGGAAAAATAGCCTTTGGGATCACACTCCTATTTCCAGGTTGACTTCCACCCTTAGTACAAACTGAGTCTAGCCAGTCCAAAGAGACAAAATTAACCCACTGGGCCCTTCGCTGATTCACGTTTTTCTATACCCGCTATGCTGGGTATAGTGAACTGCCTAAAGGACGGACGCTGGAGGATGTCCAAGAGGCCTCTGCATCATCCATACGCCTTTCTTTTTTCACCACGAACTGTGCTTCTGTGGAATTTGGAACGCACGCCGACCCTCTCCTTGAGGAATTGCTTACCTCACATAAGACGTGTTGGAAGGAAAGAGAAACAGAATGCTAATTTCTGTTGAGCTTACCTAGGGCAAGGTCGACCACGTCCTTGGCGAGTTAGGGATTCTTGAACTGTGTTCCAGAAGCTGTTTGGAGGTCGGAGAATCAAACCGTCCCAAGGAAAAGTGCAGTGTGCTGCACCTTACTCTGCACACACAGAGCGACTCTGAAAGGCCTGCGATGCTGGATTTTGCATACAGGGCCCAGAGAATCGTGGAGGTACAGAGTGTGCTGAAGCCAAAATGGTTGCTGACACGAGGTGGCATGGAGCACGATAAAGCCTCTTCCCTATAAACTGACACATAACAGCAATTTAGGGCTCAAGGAGCTGTTGCACTCCTTCACTTAGGGAAGCTAAGTCAATCTCTTCCTTCGAGGCTTGTGCTCACATTGAGCTTCACATTTGCTATAGAGCAGAGCAGGATGAGCTTGCAACTAGGAAGTGCAAGCACAATGCTTCTTTCCACAAAACTAACTCATGGTCTACGCTGAGTCATGCTGGCATGTATAGAAAGGCCTTCCGCTACAAATGCTTTTCAGGTTGCTTTGACGCCTTATGAACGGAGCTTTCAAAACTGGAAAAAAATCCTTTGGGATCACACTCCTGTTTCCAGGTTGACTTCCAGCCTTAGTACAGGCTGAGTCTAGCGTGTCAAAAGAGACACAATTAACCCACTGGGCCCTTCGCTGATTCACGTGTTTCTATACCCGCTATTCTGGGTATAGTGAACTGCCTAAAGGACGGACGCTGGAGGATGTCCAAGAGGCCTCTGCATCATCCATACGCCTTTCTTTTTTACCACGAACTGTGCTTCTGTGGAATTTGGAACGCACGCCGACCCTCTCCTTGAGGAATTGCTAACCTCACATAAGACGTGTGGGAAGGAAAGAGAAACAGAGTGCTTTGTTCTGTTGAGCTTACCTAGGGCAAGGTCGACCACGTCCTTGGCGAGTTAGGGATTCTTGAACTGTGTTTCCGAAGCTGTTTGGAGGTCGGAAAATCAAACCGTCCCAAGGAAAAGTGCAGTGTGCTGCACCTTACTCTGCACACACAGAGCGACTCTGAAAGGCCTGCGATGCTGGATTTTGCATACAGGGCCCAGAGAATCGTGGAGGTACAGAGTGTGCTGAAGCCAAAATGGTTGCTGACACGAGGTGGCATGGAGAACGATAAAGCCTCTTCACTATAAACTGACACAGAACAGCAATTTAGGGCTCACGGAGCTGTTGTACTCCTTCATTTAGGGAAGCTAAGTCAATCTCTTCCTTCGAGGCTTGTGCTCACATTGAGCTTCACATTTGCTATAGAGCAGAGCAAGATGAGCTTGCAACTAGGAAGTGCAAGCACAATGCTTCTTTCCACAAAACTAACTCATGGTCTACGCTGAGTCATGCTGGCATGTACTGAAAGGCCTGCTGTTACAAATGCTTTTCAGGTTGCTTTGACGCCTTATGAACGGAACTTTCAAAACTGGGAAAAAAGCCTTTGGGATCACACTCCCGTTTCGCTGTTGACTTCCACCCTTAGTACAAGCTGAGTCTAGCCATTCCAAAGAGACACAATTAACCCAATAGGCCCTTCGCTGATTCACGTTTTTCTATACCCGCTATTCTGGGTATAGTGAACTGCCTAAAGTACGGACGCTGGAGGATGTCCAAGAGGCCTCTGCATCATCCGTACGCCTGTCGTTTTACAGCACGAAGTGTGTTTCTGTGGAATTTGGAACGCACGCTGACCCTCCCCTTGAGGAATTACTTACCTCACATAAGACGTGTTGGAAGGAAAGAGAAACAGAGTGCTTTGTTCTGTTGAGCTTACCTAGGGCAAGGGCGACCACGACCTTGGCGAGTTAGGGATTCTTGAACTGTGTTTCCGAAGCTGTTTGGAGGTCGGAAAATCAAACCGTCCCAAGGAAAAGTGCAGTGTGCTGCACCTTACTCTGCACACACAGAGCGACTCTGAAAGGCCTGCGATGCTGGATTTTGCATACAGGGCCCAGAGAATCGTGGAGGTACAGAGTGTGCTGAAGCCGAAACGGTTGCTGACACGAGGTGGCAAGGAGGACGATAAAGCCTCTTCCCCATAAACTGTCACAGAACAGCAATTTAGGGCTCACGGAGCTGTTGCACTCCTTCACTTAGGCAAGCTAAGTCAAGCTCTTCCTCCGAGGCTTGTGCTCACATCGAGCTTCACATTTGCTATAGAGCAGAGCAGGATGAGCTTGCAACTAGGAAGTGCAAGCACAATGCTTCTTTCCACAAAACTAACTCATGGTCTACGCTGAGGCATGCTGGCATGTATAGAAAGGCCTTCCGCTACAAATGCTTTTCAGGTTGCTTTGACGCCTTATGAACGGAGCTTTCAAAACTGGAAAAAAAGGCTTTGGGATCACACTCCTGTTTCCAGGTTGACATCCAGCCTTAGTACAGGCTGAGTCTAGCGTGTCAAAAGAGAAACAATTAACCCACTGGGCCCTTCGCTAATTCACGTTTTTCTATACCCGCTATTCTGGGTATAGTGAACTGCCTAAAGGACGGACGCTGGAGGATGTCCAAGAGGCCTCTGAATCATCCATACGCCTTTCTTTTTTCACCATGAACTGTGCTTCTGTGGAATTTGGAAAGCACGCCGACCCTCTCCTTGAGGAATTGCTTAGCTCACATAAGACGTGTTGGAAGGAAAGAGAAACAGAGTGCTTATTTCTGTTGAGCTTACCTAGGGCAAGGGCGACCACGTCCTTGGCGAGTTAGGGATTCTTGAACTGTGTTCCAGAAGCTGTTTGGAGGTCGGAAAATCAAACCGTCCCAAGGAAAAGTGCAGTGTGCTGCACCTTACTCTGCACACACAGAGCGACTCTGAAAGACCTGCGATGCTGGATTTTGCATACAGGGCCCAGTGAATCGTGGAGGTACAGAGTGTGCTGAAGCCAAAATGGTTGCTGACACGAGGTGGCATGGAGAACGATAAAGCCTCTTCCCTATAAACTGACACAGAACAGCAATTTAGGGCTCACGGAGCTGTTGCACTCCTTCACTTAGGGAAGCTAAGTCAATATCTTCCTTCGAGGCTTGTGCTCACATTGTGCTTCACATTTGCTATAGAGCAGAGCAGGATGAGCTTGCAACTAGGAAGTGCAAGCACAATGCTTCTTTCCACAAAACTAACTCATGGTCTACGCTGAGTCATGCTGGCATGTACTGAAAGGCCTGCCGTTACAAATGCTTTTCAGGTTGCTTTGACGCCTTATGAACGGAACTTTCAAAACTGGGAAAAAAGCCTTTGGGATCACACTCCCGTTTCGCTGTTGACTTCCACCCTTAGTACAAGCTGAGTCTAGCCAGTCCAAAGAGACACAATTAACCCAATGGGCCCTTCGCTGATTCACGTTTTTCTATACCCGCTATTCTGGGTATAGTGAACTGCCTAAAGGACGGACGCTGGAGGATGTCCAAGAGGCCTCTGCATCATCCATACGCCTTTCTTTTTACACCACGAACTGTGCTTCTGTGGAATTTGGAACGCACGCTGACCCTCTCCTTGAGGAATTGCTTACCTCACATAAGACGTGTTGGAAGGAAATAGAAACAGAGTGCTTTGTTCTGTTGAGCTTACCTAGGGCAAGGGCGACCACGTCCTTGGCGAATTAGGGATTCTTGAACTGTGTTTCCGAAGCTGTTTGGAGGTCGGAAAATCAAACCGTCCCAAGGAAAAGTGCAGTGTGCTGCACCTTACTCTGCAAACACAGAGCGACTCTGAAAGGCCTGCGATGCTGGATTTTGCATACAGGGCCTAGAGCATCGTGGAGGTACAGAGTGTGCTGAAGCCGAAACGGTTGCTGACACGAGGTGGCAAGGAGAACGATAAAGCCTCTTCCCCATAAACTGACACAAAACAGCAATTTAGGGCTCACGGAGCTGTTGCACTCCTTCACTTAGGCAAGCTAAGTCAAGCTCTTCCTCCGAGGCTTGTGCTCACATAGAGCTTCACATTTGCTATAGAGCAGAGCAGGATGAGCTTGCAACTAGGAAGTGAAAGCACAATGCTTCTTTCCACAAAACTAACTCATGGTCTACGCTGAGTCATGCTGGAATGTATAGAAAGGCCTTCCGCTACAAATGCTTTTCAGGTTGCTTTGACGCCTTATGAACGGAGCTTTCAAAACTGGAAAAAAAGCCTTTGGGATCACACTCCCGTTTCGCTGTGGACTTCCAGCCTTACTACAAGATGAGTCTAGCAAGTCCAAAGAGACACAATTAACCCAATGGGCCCTTCGCTGATTCACGTTTTTATATACCTGCTATTCTGGGTATAGTGAACTGCCTAAAGGACGGACGCTGGAGGATGTCCAAGAGGCCTCTGCATCATCCGTACGCCTGTCGTTTTACACCATGAACTGTGCTTCTGTGGAATTTGGAACGCACGCTGAACCTCTCCTTGAGGAATTGCTTACCTCACATAAGACGTGTTGGAAGGAAAGAGGAACAGAGTGATTTGTTCTGTTGAGCTTACCTAGGGCAAGGGCGACCACGTCCTTGGCGAGTTAAGGATTCTTGAACTGTGTTTCCGAAGCTGTTTGGAGGTCGGAAAATCAAACCGTCCCAAGGAAAAGTGCAGTGTGCTGCATCTTACTCTGCACACACAGAGCGACTCTGAAAGGCCTGCGATGCGGGATTTTGCATACAGGGCCCCGTGAATCGTGGAGGTACAGAGTGTGCTGAAGCCAAAATGGTTGCTGACACGAGGTGGCAAGGAGAACGATAAAGCCTCTTCCCTATAAACTGTCACAGAACAGCAATTTAGGGCTCACGGAACTATTGCACTCCTTCACTTAGGCAAGCTAAGTCAAGCTCTTCCTCCGAGGCTATTGCTCACATTGAGCTTCACATTTGCTATAGAGCAGAGCAGGATGAGCTTGAAACTAGGAAGTGCAAGCACAATGCTTCTTTCCACAAAACTAACTCATGGTCTACGCTGAGTCATGCTGGCATGTATAGAAAGGCCTTCTGCTACAAATGCTTTTCAGGTTGCTTTGACGCCTTATGAACGGAGCTTTCAAAACTGGAAAAAAATCCTTTGGGATCACACTCCTGTTTCCAGGTTGACTTCCAGCCTTAGTACAGGCTGAGTCTAGCGTGTCAAAAGAGACACAATTAACCCACTGGGCCCTTCGCTGATTCACGTGTTTCTATACCCGCTATTCTGGGTATAGTGAACTGCCTAAAGGACGGACGCTGGAGGATGTCCAAGAGGCCTCTGCATCATCCATACGCCTTTCTTTTTACCACGAACTGTGCTTCTGTGGAATTTGGAACGCACGCCGACCCTCTCCTTGAGGAATTGCTTACCTCACATAAGACGTGTTGGAAGGAAATAGAAACAGAGTGCTTTGTTCTGTTGAGCTTACCTAGGGCAAGGTCGACCACGTCCTTGGCGAGTTAGGGATTCTTGAACTGTGTTTCCGAAGCTGTTTGGAGGTCGGAAAATCAAACCGTCCCAAGGAAAAGTGCAGTGTGCTGCACCTTACTCTGCACACACAGAGCGACTCTGAAAGGCCTGCGATGCTGGATTTTGCATACAGGGCCCAGAGAATCGTGGAGGTACAGAGTGTGCTGAAGCCAAAATGGTTGCTGACACGAGGTGGCATGGAGAACGATAAAGCCTCTTCACTATAAACTGACACAGAACAGCAATTTAGGGCTCACGGAGCTGTTGTACTCCTTCATTTAGGGCAGCTAAGTCAATCTCTTCCTTCGAGGCTTGTGCTCACATTGAGCTTCACATTTGCTATAGAGCAGAGCAAGATGAGCTTGCAACTAGGAAGTGCAAGCACAATGCTTCTTTCCACAAAACTAACTCATGGTCTACGCTGAGTCATGCTGGCATGTACTGAAAGGCCTGCTGTTACAAATGCTTTTCAGGTTGATTTGACGCCTTATGAACGGAACTTTCAAAACTGGGAAAAAAGCCTTTGGGATCACACTCCCGTTTCGCTGTTGACTTCCACCCTTAGTACAAGCTGAGTCTAGCCATTCCAAAGAGACACAATTAACCCAATAGGCCCTTCGCTGATTCACGTTTTTCTATACCCGCTATTCTGGGTATAGTGAACTGCCTAAAGGACGGACGCTGGAGGATGTCCAAGAGGCCTCTGCATCATCCGTACGCCTGTCGTTTTACAGCACGAAGTGTGTTTCTGTGGAATTTGGAACGCACGCTGACCCTCCCCTTGAGGAATTACTTACCTCACATAAGACGTGTTGTAAGGAAAGAGAAACAGAGTGCTTTGTTCTGTTGAGCTTACCTAGGGCAAGGGCGACCACGACCTTGGCGAGTTAGGGATTCTTGAACTGTGTTTCCGAAGCTGTTTGGAGGTCGGGAAATCAAACCGTCCCAAGGAAAAGTGCAGTGTGCTGCACCTTACTCTGCACACACAGAGCGACTCTGAAAGGCCTGCGATGCTGGATTTTGCATACAGGGCCCAGAGAATCGTGGAGGTACAGAGTGTGCTGAAGCCAAAATGGCTGCTGACACGAGGTGGCATGGAGAACGATAAAGCCTCTTCCCTATAAACTGACACAGAAGAGCAATTTAGGGCTCACGGAGCTGTTGCACTCCTTCACTTAGGGAAGCTAAGTCAATCTCTTCCTTCGAGGCTTGTGCTCACATTGAGCTTCACATTTGCTATAGAGCAGAGCAGGATGAGCTTGCAACTAGGAAGTGCAAGCACAATGCTTCTTTCCACAAAACTAACTCATGGTCTACGCTGAGGCATGCTGGCATGTACTGAAAGGCCTGCCGTTACCAATGTTTTTCAGGTTGCTTTGACGCCTTATGAACGGAGCTTTCAAAACTGGAAAAAAAGGCTTTGGGATCACACTCCTGTTTCCAGGTTGACATCCAGCCTTAGTACAGGCTGAGTCTAGCGTGTCAAAAGAGACACAATTAACCCACTGGGCCCTTCGCTGATTCACGTTTTTCTATACCCGCTATTCTGGGTATAGTGAACTGCCTAAAGGACGGTGGCTGGAGGGTGTCCAAGAGGCCTCTGAATCATCCATAAGCCTTTCTTTTTACACCGCGAACTGTGATTCTGTTGAATTTGGAACGCACGCTGACCCTCTCCTTGAGGAATTGCTTACCTCACATAAGACGTGTTGGAAGGAAATAGAAACAGAGTGCTTTGTTCTATTGAGCTTAACTACGGCAAGGGTGACCACGTCCTTGGCGAATTAGGGATTCTTGAACTGTGTTTCCGAAGCTGTTTGGAGGTCGGAAAATCAAACCGTCCCAAGGAAAAGTGCAGTGTGCTGCACCTTACTCTGCAAACACAGAGCGACTCTGAAAGGCCTGCGATGCTGGATTTTGCATACAGGGCCTAGAGCATCTTGGAGGTACAGAGTGTGCTGAAGCCGAAACCGTTGCTGACACGAGGTGGCAAGGAGAACGATAAAGCCTCTTCCCCATAAACTGACACAGAACAGCAATTTAGGGCTCACGGAGCTGTTGCACTCCTTCACTTAGGCAAGCTAAGTCAAGCTCTTCCTCCGAGGCTTGTGCTCACACTGAGCTTCACATTTGCTATAGAGCAGAGCAGGATGAGCTTGCAACTAGGAAGTGCAAGCACAATGCTTCTTTCCACAAAACTAACTCATGGTCTACGCTGAGTCATGCTGGCATGTACTGAAAGGCCTGCTGTTACAATTGCTTTTCAGGTTGCTTTGACGCCTTATGAACGGAACTTTCAAAACTGGGAAAAAAGTCTTTGGGATCACACTCCCGTTTCGCTGTTGACTTCGACCCTTAGTACAAGCTGAGTCTAGCCAGTCCAAAGAGACACAATTAACCCAATGGGCCCTTCGCTGATTCACGTTTTTCTATACCTGCTATTCTGGGTATAGTGAACTGCCTAAAGGTCGGACGCTGGAGGATGTCCAAGAGGCCTCTGCATCATCCGTACGCCTGTCGTTTTACACCACGAACTGTGCTTCTGTGGAATTTGGAATGCACGCTGACCCTCTCCTTGAGGAATTGCTTACCTCACATAAGACGTGTTGGAAGGAAATAGAAACAGAGTGCTTTGTTCTGTTGAGCTTACCTAGGGCAAGGTCGACCACGTCCTTGGCGAGTTAGGGATTCTTGAACTGTGTTTCCGAAGCTGTTTGGAGGTCGGAAAATCAAAACGTCCCAAGAAAAAGTGCAGTGTGCTGCACCTTACTCTGCACACACAGAGCGACTCTGAAAGGCCTGCGATGCGGGATTTTGCATACAGGGCCCAGAGAATCGTGGAGGTACAGAGTGTGCTGAAGCCGAAATGGTTGCTGACACGAGGTGGCAAGGAGGACGATAAGGCCTCTTCCCCATAAACTGACACAGAACAGCAATTTAGGGCTCACGGAACTGTTGCACTCCTTCACTTAGGGAAGCTAAGTCAAGCTCTTCCTCCGAGGCTATTGCTCACATTGAGCTTCACATTTGCTATAGAGCAGAGCAGGATGAGCTTGCAACTAGGAAGTGCAAGCACAATGCTTCTTTCCACAAAACTAACTCATGGTCTACGCTGAGTCATGCTGGCATGTACTGAAAGGCCTGCTGTTACAAATGCTTTTCAGTTTGCTTTGACGCCTTATGAACGGAACTTTCAAAACTGGGAAAAAAGCCTTTGGGATCACACTCCCGTTTCGCTGTTGACTTCCACCCTTAGTACAAGCTGAGTCTAGCCAGTCCAAAGAGACACAATTAACCCAATGGGCCCTTCGCTGATTCACGTTTTTCTATACCCGCTATTCTGGGTATAGTGAACTGCCTAAAGGACGGTGGCTGGAGGATGTCCAAGAGGCCTCTGAATCATCCATAAGCCTTTCTTTTTACACCGCGAACTGTGATTCTGTTGAATTTGGAACGCACGCTGACCCTCTCCTTGAGGAATTGGTTACCTCACATAAGACGTGTTGGAAGGAAATAGAAACAGAGTGCTTTGTTCTATTGAGCTTAACTACGGCAAGGGTGACCACGTCCTTGGCGAATTAGGGATTCTTGAACTGTGTTTCCGAAGCTGTTTGGAGGTCGGAAAATCAAACCGTCCCAAGGAAAAGTGCAGTGTGCTGCACTTGACTCTGCAAACACAGAGCGACTCTGAAAGGCCTGCGATGCTGGATTTTGCATACAGGGCCTAGAGCATCTTGGAGGTACAGAGTGTGCTGAAGCCAAAACCGTTGCTGACACGAGGTGGCAAGGAGAACGATAAAGCCTCTTCCCCATAAACTGACACAGAACAGCAATTTAGGGCTCACGGAGCTGTTGCACTCCTTCACTTAGGCAAGCTAAGTCAAGCTCTTCCTCCGAGGCTTGTGCTCACACTGAGCTTCACATTTGCTATAGAGCAGAGCAGGATGAGCTTGCAACTAGGAAGTGCAAGCACAATGCTTCTTTCCACAAAACTAACTCATGGTCTACGCTGAGGCATGCTGGCATGTATAGAAAGGCCTTCCGCTACAAATGCTTTTCAGGTTGCTTTGACGCCTTATGAACGGAGCTTTCAAAACTGGAAAAATAGCCTTTGGGATCACACTCCTATTTCCAGGTTGACTTCCACCCTTAGTACAAACTGAGTCTAGCCAGTCCAAAGAGACAAAATTAACCCACTGGGCCCTTCGCTGATTCACGTTTTTCTATACCCGCTATGCTGGGTATAGTGAACTGCCTAAAGGACGGACGCTGGAGGATGTCCAAGAGGCCTCTGCATCATCCATACGCCTTTCTTTTTTCACCACGAACTGTGCTTCTGTGGAATTTGGAACGCACGCCGACCCTCTCCTTGAGGAATTGCTTACCTCACATAAGACGTGTTGGAAGGAAAGAGAAACAGAATGCTAATTTCTGTTGAGCTTACCTAGGGCAAGGTCGACCACGTCCTTGGCGAGTTAGGGATTCTTGAACTGTGTTCCAGAAGCTGTTTGGAGGTCGGAGAATCAAACCGTCCCAAGGAAAAGTGCAGTGTGCTGCACCTTACTCTGCACACACAGAGCGACTCTGAAAGGCCTGCGATGCTGGATTTTGCATACAGGGCCCAGAGAATCGTGGAGGTACAGAGTGTGCTGAAGCCAAAATGGTTGCTGACACGAGGTGGCATGGAGCACGATAAAGCCTCTTCCCTATAAACTGACACAGAACAGCAATTTAGGGCTCAAGGAGCTGTTGCACTCCTTCACTTAGGGAAGCTAAGTCAATCTCTTCCTTCGAGGCTTGTGCTCACATTGAGCTTCACATTTGCTATAGAGCAGAGCAGGATGAGCTTGCAACTAGGAAGTGCAAGCACAATGCTTCTTTCCACAAAACTAACTCATGGTCTACGCTGAGTCATGCTGGCATGTATAGAAAGGCCTTCCGCTACAAATGCTTTTCAGGTTGCTTTGACGCCTTATGAACGGAGCTTTCAAAACTGGAAAAAAAGCCTTTGGGATCACACTCCCGTTTCGCTGTGGACTTCCAGCCTTAGTACAAGATGAGTCTAGCAAGTCCAAAGAGACACAATTAACCCAATGGGCCCTTCGCTGATTCACGTTTTTATATACCTGCTATTCTGGGTATAGTGAACTGCCTAAAGGACGGACGCTGGAGGATGTCCAAGAGGCCTCTGCATCATCCGTACGCCTGTCGTTTTACACCACGAACTGTGCTTCTGTGGAATTTGGAATGCACGCTGACCCTCTCCTTGAGGAATTGCTTACCTCACATAAGACGTGTTGGAAGGAAATAGAAACAGAGTGCTTTGTTCTGTTGAGCTTACCTAGGGCAAGGGCGACCACGTCCTTGGCGAGTTAAGGATTCTTGAACTGTGTTTCCGAAGCTGTTTGGAGGTCGGAAAATCAAACCGTCCCAAGAAAAACTGCAGTGTGCTGCACCTTACTCTGCACACACAGAGCGACTCTGAAAGGCCTGCGATGCTGGATTTTGCATACAGGGCCCAGAGAATCGTGGAGGTACAGAGTGTGCTGAAGCCGAAACGGTTGCTGACACGAGGTGGCAAGGAGGACGATAAGGCCTCTTCCCCATAAACTGACACAGAACAGCAATTTAGGGCTCACGGAACTGTTGCACTCCTTTACTTAGGGAAGCTAAGTCAAGCTCTTCTTCCTAGGCTATTGCTCACATTGAGCTTCATATTTGCTATAGAGCAGAGCAGGATGAGCTTGCAACTCGGAAGTGCAAGCACAATGCTTCTTTCCACAAAACTAACTCATGGTCTACGCTGAGTCATGCTGGCATGTATAGAAAGGCCTTCCGCTACAAATGCTTTTCAGGTTGCTTTGACGACTTATGAACATAGCTTTCAAAACTGGAAAAAAAGCCTTCGGAATCACACTCCTGTTTCCAGGTTGACTTCCAGCCTTAGTACAGGCTGAGTCTAGCGTGTCAAAAGAGACACAATTAACCCACTGAGCCCTTCGCTGATTCACGTTTTTCTATACCCGCCTTTCTGGGTATAGTGAACTGCCTAAAGGACGGACGCTGGAGGATGTCCAAGAGGCCTCTGAATCATCCATACGCCTGTCGTTTTACACCACGAACTGTGCTTCTGTGGAATTTGGAACGCACGCTGAACCTCTCCTTGAGGAATTGCTTACCTCACATAAGACGTGTTGGAAGGAAAGAGAAACAGAGTGCTTTGTTCTGTTGAGCTTACCTAGGGCAAGGGCGACCACGTCCTTGGCGAGTTAAGGATTCTTGAACTGTGTTTCCGAAGCTGTTTGGAGGTCGGAAAATCAAACCGTCCCAAGGAAAAGTGCAGTGTGCTGCATCTTACTCTGCACACACAGAGCGACTCTGAAAGGCCTGCGATGCGGGATTTTGCATACAGGGCCCAGTGAATCGTGGAGGTACAGAGTGTGCTGAAGCCAAAATGGTTGCTGACACGAGGTGGCAAGGAGAACGATAAAGCCTCTTCCCTATAAACTGTCACAGAACAGCAATTTAGGGCTCACGGAGCTGTTGCACTCCTTCACTTAGGGAAGCTAAGTAAAGCTCTTCCTTCGAGGCTTGTGCTCACATGGAGCTTCACATTTGCTATAGAGCAGAGCAGGATGAGCTTGCAACTAGGAAGTGCAAGCACAATGCTTCTTTCCACAAAACTAACTCATGGTCTACGCTGAGTCATGCTGGCATGTACTGAAAGGCCTGCTGTTACAAATGCTTTTCAGGTTGCTTTGACGCCTTATGAACGGAACTTTCAAAACTGGGAAAAAAGCCTTTGGGATCACACTCCCGTTTCGCTGTTGACTTCCACCCTTAGTACAAGCTGAGTCTAGCCAGTCCAAAGAGACACAATTAACCCAATGGGCCCTTCGCTGATTCACGTTTTTCTATACCCGCTATTCTGGGTATAGTGAACTGCCTAAAGGACGGTGGCTGGAGGATGTCCAAGAGGCCTCTGAATCATCCATAAGCCTTTCTTTTTACACCGCGAACTGTGATTCTGTTGAATTTGGAACGCACGCTGACCCTCTCCTTGAGGAATTGGTTACCTCACATAAGACGTGTTGGAAGGAAATAGAAACAGAGTGCTTTGTTCTATTGAGCTTAACTACGGCAAGGGTGACCACGTCCTTGGCGAATTAGGGATTCTTGAACTGTGTTTCCGAAGCTGTTTGGAGGTCGGAAAATCAAACCGTCCCAAGGAAAAGTGCAGTGTGCTGCACTTGACTCTGCAAACACAGAGCGACTCTGAAAGGCCTGCGATGCTGGATTTTGCATACAGGGCCTAGAGCATCTTGGAGGTACAGAGTGTGCTGAAGCCAAAACCGTTGCTGACACGAGGTGGCAAGGAGAACGATAAAGCCTCTTCCCCATAAACTGACACAGAACAGCAATTTAGGGCTCACGGAGCTGTTGCACTCCTTCACTTAGGCAAGCTAAGTCAAGCTCTTCCTCCGAGGCTTGTGCTCACACTGAGCTTCACATTTGCTATAGAGCAGAGCAGGATGAGCTTGCAACTAGGAAGTGCAAGCACAATGCTTCTTTCCACAAAACTAACTCATGGTCTACGCTGAGGCATGCTGGCATGTATAGAAAGGCCTTCCGCTACAAATGCTTTTCAGGTTGCTTTGACGCCTTATGAACGGAGCTTTCAAAACTGGAAAAATAGCCTTTGGGATCACACTCCTGTTTCCAGGTTGACTTCCACCCTTAGTACAAACTGAGTCTAGCCAGTCCAAAGAGACAAAATTAACCCACTGGGCCCTTCGCTGATTCACGTTTTTCTATACCCGCTATGCTGGGTATAGTGAACTGCCTAAAGGACGGACGCTGGAGGATGTCCAAGAGGCCTCTGCATCATCCATACGCCTTTCTTTTTTCACCACGAACTGTGCTTCTGTGGAATTTGGAACGCACGCCGACCCTCTCCTTGAGGAATTGCTTACCTCACATAAGACGTGTTGGAAGGAAAGAGAAACAGAATGCTAATTTCTGTTGAGCTTACCTAGGGCAAGGTCGACCACGTCCTTGGCGAGTTAGGGATTCTTGAACTGTGTTCCAGAAGCTGTTTGGAGGTCGGAGAATCAAACCGTCCCAAGGAAAAGTGCAGTGTGCTGCACCTTACTCTGCACACACAGAGCGACTCTGAAAGGCCTGCGATGCTGGATTTTGCATACAGGGCCCAGAGAATCGTGGAGGTACAGAGTGTGCTGAAGCCAAAATGGTTGCTGACACGAGGTGGCATGGAGCACGATAAAGCCTCTTCCCTATAAACTGACACAGAACAGCAATTTAGGGCTCACGGAGCTGTTGCACTCCTTCACTTAGGGAAGCTAAGTCAATCTCTTCCTTCGAGGCTTGTGCTCACATTGAGCTTCACATTTGCTATAGAGCAGAGCAGGATGAGCTTGCAACTAGGAAGTGCAAGCACAATGCTTCTTTCCACAAAACTAACTCATGGTCTACGCTGAGTCATGCTGGCATGTATAGAAAGGCCTTCCGCTACAAATGCTTTTCAGGTTGCTTTGACGCCTTATGAACGGAGCTTTCAAAACTGGAAAAAAAGCCTTTGGGATCACACTCCCGTTTCGCTGTGGACTTCCAGCCTTAGTACAAGATGAGTCTAGCAAGTCCAAAGAGACACAATTAACCCAATGGGCCCTTCGCTGATTCACGTTTTTATATACCCGCTATTCTGGGTATAGTGAACTGCCTAAAGGACGGACGCTGGAGGATGTCCAAGAGGCCTCTGCATCATCCGTACGCCTTTCTTTTTACACCACGAACTGTGCTTCTGTGGAATTTGGAACGCACGCTGACCCTCTCCTTGAGGAATTGCTTACCTCACATAACACGTGTTGGAAGGAAATAGAAACAGAGTGCTTTGTTCTGTTGAGCTTACCTAGGGCAAGGGCGACCACGTCCTTGGCGAGTTAAGGATTCTTGAACTGTGTTTCCGAAGCTGTTTGGAGGTCGGAAAATCAAACCGTCCCAAGAAAAACTGCAGTGTGCTGCACCTTACTCTGCACACACAGAGCGACTCTGAAAGGCCTGCGATGCTGGATTTTGCATACAGGGCCCAGAGAATCGTGGAGGTACAGAGTGTGCTGAAGCCGAAACGGTTGCTGACACGAGGTGGCAAGGAGGACGATAAGGCCTCTTCCCCATAAACTGACACAGAACAGCAATTTAGGGCTCACGGAACTGTTGCACTCCTTTACTTAGGGAAGCTAAGTCAAGCTCTTCTTCCGAGGCTATTGCTCACATTGAGCTTCATATTTGCTATAGAGCAGAGCAGGATGAGCTTGCAACTCGGAAGTGCAAGCACAATGCTTCTTTCCACAAAACTAACTCATGGTCTACGCTGAGTCATGCTGGCATGTATAGAAAGGCCTTCCGCTACAAATGCTTTTCAGGTTGCTTTGACGACTTATGAACAGAGCTTTCAAAACTGGAAAAAAAGCCTTCGGAATCACACTCCTGTTTCCAGGTTGACTTCCAGCCTTAGTACAGGCTGAGTCTAGCGTGTCAAAAGAGACACAATTAACCCACTGAGCCCTTCGCTGATTCACGTTTTTCTATACCCGCCTTTCTGGGTATAGTGAACTGCCTAAAGGACGGACGCTGGAGGATGTCCAAGAGGCCTCTGAATCATCCATACGCCTGTCGTTTTACACCACGAACTGTGCTTCTGTGGAATTTGGAACGCACGCTGAACCTCTCCTTGAGGAATTGCTTACCTCACATAAGACGTGTTGGAAGGAAAGAGAAACAGAGTGCTTTGTTCTGTTGAGCTTACCTAGGGCAAGGGCGACCACGTCCTTGGCGAGTTAAGGATTCTTGAACTGTGTTTCCGAAGCTGTTTGGAGGTCGGAAAATCAAACCGTCCCAAGGAAAAGTGCAGTGTGCTGCATCTTACTCTGCACACACAGAGCGACTCTGAAAGGCCTGCGATGCGGGATTTTGCATACAGGGCCCAGTGAATCGTGGAGGTACAGAGTGTGCTGAAGCCAAAATGGTTGCTGACACGAGGTGGCAAGGAGAACGATAAAGCCTCTTCCCTATAAACTGTCACAGAACAGCAATTTAGGGCTCACGGAGCTGTTGCACTCCTTCACTTAGGCAAGCTAAGTCAAGCTCTTCCTCCGAGGCTATTGCTCACATTGAGCTTCACATTTGCTATAGAGCAGAGCAGGATGAGCTTGAAACTAGGAAGTGCAAGCACAATGCTTCTTTCCACAAAACTAACTCATGGTCTACGCTGAGTCATGCTGGCATGTATAGAAAGGCCTTCCGCTACAAATGCTTTTCAGGTTGCTTTGACGCCTTATGAACGGAGCTTTCAAAACTGGAAAAAAATCCTTTGGGATCACACTCCTGTTTCCAGGCTGACTTCCAGCCTTAGTACAGGCTGAGTCTAGCGTGTCAAAAGAGACACAATTAACCCACTGGGCCCTTCGCTGATTCACGTGTTTCTATACCCGCTATTCTGGGTATAGTGAACTGCCTAAAGGACGGACGCTGGAGGATGTCCAAGAGGCCTCTGCATCATCCATACGCCTTTCTTTTTTACCACGAACTGTGCTTCTGTGGAATTTGGAACGCACGCCGACCCTCTCCTTGAGGAATTGCTAACCTCACATAAGACGTGTGGGAAGGAAAGAGAAACAGAGTGCTTTGTTCTGTTGAGCTTACCTAGGGCAAGGTCGACCACGTCCTTGGCGAGTTAGGGATTCTTGAACTGTGTTCCAGAAGCTGTTTGGAGGTCGGAGAATCAAACCGTCCCAAGGAAAAGTGCAGTGTGCTGCACCTTACTCTGCACACACAGAGCGACTCTGAAAGGCCTGCGATGCTGGATTTTGCATACAGGGCCCAGAGAATCGTGGAGGTACAGAGTGTGCTGAAGCCAAAATGGTTGCTGACACGAGGTGGCATGGAGCACGATAAAGCCTCTTCCCTATAAACTGACACAGAACAGCAATTTAGGGCTCACGGAGCTGTTGCACTCCTTCACTTAGGGAAGCTAAGTCAATCTCTTCCTTCGAGGCTTGTGCTCACATTGAGCTTCACATTTGCTATAGAGCAGAGCAGGATGAGCTTGGAACTAGGAAGTGCAAGCACAATGCTTCTTTCCACAAAACTAACTCATGGTCTACGCTGAGTCATGCTGGCATGTATAGAAAGGCCTTCCGCTACAAATGCTTTTCAGGTTGCTTTGACGCCTTATGAACGGAGCTTTCAAAACTGGAAAAAAAGCCTTTGGGATCACACTCCCGTTTCGCTGTGGACTTCCACCCTTAGTACAAGATGAGTCTAGTAAGTCCAAAGAGACACAATTAACCCAATGGGCCCTTCGCTGATTCACGTTTTTATATACCCGCTATTCTGGGTATAGTGAACTGCCTAAAGGACGGACGCTGGAGGATGTCCAAGAGGCCTCTGCATCATCCGTACGCCTTTCTTTTTACACCACGAACTGTGCTTCTGTGGAATTTGGAACGCACGCTGACCCTCTCCTTGAGGAATTGCTTACCTCACATAACACGTGTTGGAAGGAAATAGAAACAGAGTGCTTTGTTCTGTTGAGCTTACCTAGGGCAAGGGCGACCACGTCCTTGGCGAGTTAAGGATTCTTGAACTGTGTTTCCGAAGCTGTTTGGAGGTCGGAAAATCAAACCGTCCCAAGAAAAACTGCAGTGTGCTGCACCTTACTCTGCACACACAGAGCGACTCTGAAAGGCCTGCGATGCTGGATTTTGCATACAGGGCCCAGAGAATCGTGGAGGTACAGAGTGTGCTGAAGCCGAAACGGTTGCTGACACGAGGTGGCAAGGAGGACGATAAGGCCTCTTCCCCATAAACTGACACAGAACAGCAATTTAGGGCTCACGGAACTGTTGCACTCCTTTACTTAGGGAAGCTAAGTCAAGCTCTTCTTCCGAGGCTATTGCTCACATTGAGCTTCATATTTGCTATAGAGCAGAGCAGGATGAGCTTGCAACTCGGAAGTGCAAGCACAATGCTTCTTTCCACAAAACTAACTCATGGTCTACGCTGAGTCATGCTGGCATGTATAGAAAGGCCTTCCGCTACAAATGCTTTTCAGGTTGCTTTGACGACTTATGAACAGAGCTTTCAAAACTGGAAAAAAAGCCTTCGGAATCACACTCCTGTTTCCAGGTTGACTTCCAGCCTTAGTACAGGCTGAGTCTAGCGTGTCAAAAGAGACACAATTAACCCACTGAGCCCTTCGCTGATTCACGTTTTTCTATACCCGCCTTTCTGGGTATAGTGAACTGCCTAAAGGACGGACGCTGGAGGATGTCCAAGAGGCCTCTGAATCATCCATACGCCTGTCGTTTTACACCACGAACTGTGCTTCTGTGGAATTTGGAACGCACGCTGAACCTCTCCTTGAGGAATTGCTTACCTCACATAAGACGTGTTGGAAGGAAAGAGAAACAGAGTGCTTTGTTCTGTTGAGCTTACCTAGGGCAAGGGCGACCACGTCCTTGGCGAGTTAAGGATTCTTGAACTGTGTTTCCGAAGCTGTTTGGAGGTCGGAAAATCAAACCGTCCCAAGGAAAAGTGCAGTGTGCTGCATCTTACTCTGCACACACAGAGCGACTCTGAAAGGCCTGCGATGCGGGATTTTGCATACAGGGCCCAGTGAATCGTGGAGGTACAGAGTGTGCTGAAGCCAAAATGGTTGCTGACACGAGGTGGCAAGGAGAACGATAAAGCCTCTTCCCTATAAACTGTCACAGAACAGCAATTTAGGGCTCACGGAGCTGTTGCACTCCTTCACTTAGGCAAGCTAAGTCAAGCTCTTCCTCCGAGGCTATTGCTCACATTGAGCTTCACATTTGCTATAGAGCAGAGCAGGATGAGCTTGAAACTAGGAAGTGCAAGCACAATGCTTCTTTCCACAAAACTAACTCATGGTCTACGCTGAGTCATGCTGGCATGTATAGAAAGGCCTTCCGCTACAAATGCTTTTCAGGTTGCTTTGACGCCTTATGAACGGAGCTTTCAAAACTGGAAAAAAATCCTTTGGGATCACACTCCTGTTTCCAGGCTGACTTCCAGCCTTAGTACAGGCTGAGTCTAGCGTGTCAAAAGAGACACAATTAACCCACTGGGCCCTTCGCTGATTCACGTGTTTCTATACCCGCTATTCTGGGTATAGTGAACTGCCTAAAGGACGGACGCTGGAGGATGTCCAAGAGGCCTCTGCATCATCCATACGCCTTTCTTTTTTACCACGAACTGTGCTTCTGTGGAATTTGGAACGCACGCCGACCCTCTCCTTGAGGAATTGCTAACCTCACATAAGACGTGTGGGAAGGAAAGAGAAACAGAGTGCTTTGTTCTGTTGAGCTTACCTAGGGCAAGGTCGACCACGTCCTTGGCGAGTTAGGGATTCTTGAACTGTGTTTCCGAAGCTGTTTGGAGGTCGGAAAATCAAACCGTCCCAAGGAAAAGTGCAGTGTGCTGCACCTTACTCTGCACACACAGAGCGACTCTGAAAGGCCTGCGATGCTGGATTTTGCATACAGGGCCCAGAGAATCGTGGAGGTACAGAGTGTGCTGAAGCCAAAATGGTTGCTGACACGAGGTGGCATGGAGAACGATAAAGCCTCTTCACTATAAACTGACACAGAACAGCAATTTAGGGCTCACGGAGCTGTTGTACTCCTTCATTTAGGGAAGCTAAGTCAATCTCTTCCTTCGAGGCTTGTGCTCACATTGAGCTTCACATTTGCTATAGAGCAGAGCAAGATGAGCTTGCAACTAGGAAGTGCAAGCACAATGCTTCTTTCCACAAAACTAACTCATGGTCTACGCTGAGTCATGCTGGCATGTACTGAAAGGCCTGCTGTTACAAATGCTTTTCAGGTTGCTTTGACGCCTTATGAACGGAACTTTCAAAACTGGGAAAAAAGCCTTTGGGATCACACTCCCGTTTCGCTGTTGACTTCCACCCTTAGTACAAGCTGAGTCTAGCCATTCCAAAGAGACACAATTAACCCAATAGGCCCTTCGCTGATTCACGTTTTTCTATACCCGCTATTCTGGGTATAGTGAACTGCCTAAAGGACGGACGCTGGAGGATGTCCAAGAGGCCTCTGCATCATCCGTACGCCTGTCGTTTTACAGCACGAAGTGTGTTTCTGTGGAATTTGGAACGCACGCTGACCCTCCCCTTGAGGAATTACTTACCTCACATAAGACGTGTTGGAAGGAAAGAGAAACAGAGTGCTTTGTTCTGTTGAGCTTACCTAGGGCAAGGGCGACCACGACCTTGGCGAGTTAGGGATTCTTGAACTGTGTTTCCGAAGCTGTTTGGAGGTCGGAAAATCAAACCGTCCCAAGGAAAAGTGCAGTGTGCTGCACCTTACTCTGCACACACAGAGCGACTCTGAAAGGCCTGCGATGCTGGATTTTGCATACAGGGCCCAGAGAATCGTGGAGGTACAGAGTGTGCTGAAGCCGAAACGGTTGCTGACACGAGGTGGCAAGGAGGACGATAAAGCCTCTTCCCCATAAACTGTCACACAACAGCAATTTAGGGCTCACGGAGCTGTTGCACTCCTTCACTTAGGCAAGCTAAGTCAAGCTCTTCCTCCGAGGCTTGTGCTCACATCGAGCTTCACATTTGCTATAGAGCAGAGCAGGATGAGCTTGCAACTAGGAAGTGCAAGCACAATGCTTCTTTCCACAAAACTAACTCATGGTCTACGCTGAGGCATGCTGGCATGTATAGAAAGGCCTTCCGCTATAAATGCTTTTCAGGTTGCTTTGACGCCTTATGAACGGAGCTTTCAAAACTGGAAAAAAAGCCTTTGGGATCACACTCCTGTTTCCAGGTTGACTTCCAGCCTTAGCACAGGCTGAGTCTAGCGTGTCAAAAGGGACACAATTAACCCACTGGGCCCTTCGCTAATTCACGTTTTTCTATACCCGCTATTCTGGGTATAGTGAACTGCCTAAAGGACGGACGCTGGAGGATGTCCAAGAGGCCTCTGCATCATCCATACGCCTTTCTTTTTTCACCACGAACTGTGCTTCTGTGGAATTTGGAACGCACGCCGACCCTCTCCTTGAGGAATTGCTTAGCTCACATAAGACGTGTTGGAAGGAAAGAGAAACAGAGTGCTTATTTCTGTTGAGCTTACCTAGGGCAAGGTCGACCTCGTCCTTGGCGAGTTAGGGATTCTTGAACTGTGTTCCAGAAGCTGTTTGGAGGTCGGAAAATCAAACCGTCCCAAGGAAAAGTGCAGTGTGCTGCACCTTACTCTGCACACACAGAGCGACTCTGAAAGACCTGCGATGCTGGATTTTGCATACAGGGCCCAGTGAATCGTGGAGGTACAGAGTGTGCTGAAGCCAAAATGGTTGCTGACACGAGGTGGCATGGAGAACGATAAAGCCTCTTCCCTATAAACTGACACAGAACAGCAATTTAGGGCTCACGGAGCTGTTGCACTCCTTCACTTAGGGAAGCTAAGTCAATATCTTCCTTCGAGGCTTGTGCTCACATTGTGCTTCACATTTGCTATAGAGCAGAGCAGGATGAGCTTGCAACTAGGAAGTGCAAGCACAATGCTTCTTTCCACAAAACTAACTCATGGTCTACGCTGAGTCATGCTGGCATGTACTGAAAGGCCTGCCGTTACAAATGCTTTTCAGGTTGCTTTGACGCCTTATGAACGGAACTTTCAAAACTGGGAAAAAAGCCTTTGGGATCACACTCCCGTTTCGCTGTTGACTTCCACCCTTAGTACAAGCTGAGTCTAGCCAGTCCAAAGAGACACAATTAACCCAATGGGCCCTTCGCTGATTCACGTTTTTCTATACCCGCTATTCTGGGTATAGTGAACTGCCTAAAGGACGGACGCTGGAGGATGTCCAAGAGGCCTCTGCATCATCCATACGCCTTTCTTTTTACACCACGAACTGTGCTTCTGTGGAATTTGGAACGCACGCTGACCCTCTCCTTGAGGAATTGCTTACCTCACATAAGACGTGTTGGAAGGAAATAGAAACAGAGTGCTTTGTTCTGTTGAGCTTACCTAGGGCAAGGGCGACCACGTCCTTGGCGAATTAGGGATTCTTGAACTGTGTTTCCGAAGCTGTTTGGAGGTCGGAAAATCAAACCGTCCCAAGGAAAAGTGCAGTGTGCTGCACCTTACTCTGCAAACACAGAGCGACTCTGAAAGGCCTGCGATGCTGGATTTTGCATACAGGGCCTAGAGCATCGTGGAGGTACAGAGTGTGCTGAAGCCGAAACAGTTGCTGACACGAGGTGGCAAGGAGAACGATAAAGCCTCTTCCCCATAAACTGACACAGAACAGCAATTTAGGGCTCACGGAGCTGTTGCACTCCTTCACTTAGGGAAGCTAAGTCAAGCTCTTCTTCCGAGGCTTGTGCTCACATTGAGCTTCACATTTGCTATAGAGCAGAGCAGGATGAGCTTGCAACTAGGAAGTGCAAGCACAATGCTTCTTTCCACAAAACTAACTCATGGTCTACGCTGAGTCATGCTGGCATGTATAGAAAGGCCTTCCGCTACAAATGCTTTTCAGGTTGCTTTGACGCCTTATGAACGGAGCTTTCAAAACTGGAAAAAAAGCCTTTGGGATCACACTCCTGTTTCCAGGTTGACTTCCAGCCTTAGTACAGGCTGAGTCTAGCGTGTCAAAAGAGACACAATTAACCCACTGGGCCCTTCGCTGATTCACGTTTTTCTATACCCGCTATTCTGGGTATAGTGAACTGCCTAAAGGACGGACGCTGGAGGATGTCCAAGAGGCCTCTGCATCATCCATACGCCTTTCTTTTTTCACCAGGAACTGTGCTTCTGTGGAATTTGGAACGCACGCCGACCCTCTCCTTGAGGAATTGCTTACCTCACATAAGACGTGTTGGAAGGAAAGAGAAACAGAGTGCTTATTTCTGTTGAGCTTACCTAGGGCAAGGTCGACCACGTCCTTGGCGAGTTAGGGATTCTTGAACTGTGTTTCCGAAGCTGTTTGGAGGTCGGAAAATCAAACCGTCCCAAGGAAAAGTGCAGTGTGCTGCACCTTACTCTGCACACACAGAGCGACTCTGAAAGGCCTGCGATGCTGGATTTTGCATACAGGGCCCAGAGAATCGTGGAGGTACAGAGTGCGCTGAAGCCAAAACGGTTGCTGAAACGAGGTGGCATGGAGAACGATAAAGCCTCTTCCCCATAAACTGACACAGAACAGCAATTTAGGGCTCACGGAGCTGTTGCACTCCTTTACTTAGGGAAGCTAAGTCAATCTCTTCCTTCGAGGCTTGTGCTCACATTGAGCTTCACATTTGCTATAGAGCAGAGCAAGATGAGCTTGCAACTAGGAAGTGCAAGCACAATGCTTCTTTCCACAAAACTAACTCATGGTCTACGCTGAGGCATGCTGGCATGTACTGAAAGGCCTTCCGCTACAAATGCTTTTCAGGTTGCTTTGACGACTTATGAAAGGAGCTTTCAAAACTGGAAAAAAAGCCTTTGGGATCACACTCCTGTTTCCAGGTTGACTTGCATCCTTAGTACAGGCTGAGTCTAGCGTGTCAAAAGAGACACAATTAACCCACTGGGCCCTTCGCTAATTCACGTTTTTCTATACCCGCTATTCTGGGTATAGTGAACTGCCTAAAGGACGGAAGCTGGAGGATGTCCAAGAGGCCTCTGCATCATCCATACGCCTTTCTTTTTTCACCACGAACTGTGCTTCTGTGGAATTTGGAACGCACGCCGACCCTCTCCTTGAGGATTTGCTTAGCTCACATAAGACGTGTTGGAAGGAAAGAGAAACAGAGTGCTTATTTCTGTTGAGCTTACCTAGGGCAAGGTCGACCTCGTCCTTGGCGAGTTAGGGATTCTTGAACTGTGTTCCAGAAGCTGTTTGGAGGTCGGAAAATCAAACCGTCCCAAGGAAAAGTGCAGTGTGCTGCACCTTACTCTGCACACACAGAGCGACTCTGAAAGACCTGCGATGCTGTATTTTGCATACAGGGCCCAGAGAATCGTGGAGGTACAGAGTGTGCTGAAGCCAAAATGGTTGCTGACACGAGGTGGCATGGAGAACGATAAAGCCTCTTCCCTATAAACTGACACAGAACAGCAATTTAGGGCTCACGGAGCTGTTGCACTCCTTCACTTAGGGAAGCTAAGTCAATATCTTCCTTCGAGGCTTGTGCTCACATTGTGCTTCACATTTGCTATAGAGCAGAGCAGGATGAGCTTGCAACTAGGAAGTGCAAGCACAATGCTTCTTCCCACAAAACTAACTCATGGTCTACGCTGAGTCATGCTGGCATGTACTGAAAGGCCTGCCGTTACAAATGCTTTTCAGGTTGCTTTGACGACTTATGAAAGGAGCTTTCAAAACTGGAAAAAAAGCCTTTGGGATCACACTCCTGTTTCCAGGTTGACTTGCATCCTTAGTACAGGCTGAGTCTAGCGTGTCAAAAGAGACACAATTAACCCACTGGGCCCTTCGCTGATTCACGTTTTTCTATACCCGCTATTCTGGGTATAGTGAACTGCCTAAAGGACGGACGCTGGAGGATGTCCAAGAGGCCTCTGCATCATCCATACGCCTTTCTTTTTTCACCACGAACTGTGCTTCTGTGGAATTTGGAACGCACGCCGACCCTCTCCTTGAGGAATTGCTTACCTCACATAAGACGTGTTGGAAGGAAAGAGAAACAGAGTGCTTATTTCTGTTGAGCTTACCTAGGGCAAGGACGACCTCGTCCTTGGCGAGTTAGGGTTTCTTGAACTGTGTTCCAGAAGCTGTTTGGAGGTCGGAAAATCAAACCGTCCCAAGGAAAAGTGCAGTGTGCTGCACCTTACTCTGCACACACAGAGCGACTCTGAAAGGCCTGCGATGCTGGATTTTGCATACAGGGCCCAGAGAATCGTGGAGGTCCAGAGTGTGCTGAAGCCAAAATGGTTGCTGACACGAGGTGGCATGGAGAACGATAAAGCCTCTTCCCTATAAACTGACACAGAACAGCAATTTAGGGCTCACGGAGCTGTTGCACTCCTTCATTTAGGGAAGCTAAGGCAATCTCTTCCTTCGAGGCTTGTGCTCACATGGAGCTTCACATTTGCTATAGAGCAGAGCAGGATGAGCTTGCAACTAGGAAGTGCAAGCACAATGCTTCTTTCCACAAAACTAACTCATGGTCTACGCTGAGTCATGCTGGCAGGTATAGAAAGGCCTTCCGCTACAAATGCTTTTCAGGTTGCTTTGACGCCTTATGAACGGAGCTTTCAAAACTGGAAAAAAAGCCTTTGGGATCACACTCCTGTTTCCAGGTTGACTTGCATCCTTAGTACAGGCTGCGTCTAGCGTGTCAAAAGAGACACAATTAACCCACTGGGCCCTTCGCTGATTCACGTTTTTCTATACCCGCTATGCTGGGTATAGTGAACTGCCTAAAGGACGGACGCTGGAGGATGTCCAAGAGGCCTCTGCATCATCCATACGCCTTTCTTTTTTCACCACGAACTGTGCTTCTGTGGAATTTGGAACGCACGCCGACCCTCTCCTTGAGGAATTGCTAACGTCACATAAGACGTGTTGGAAGGAAAGAGAAACAGAGTGCTAATTTCTGTTGAGCTTACCTAGGGCAAGGTCGACCACGTCCTTGGCGAGTTACGGATTCTTGAACTGTGTTTCCGAAGCTGTTTGGAGGTCGGAGAATCAAACCGTCCCAAGGAAAAGTGCAGTGTGTTGCACCTTACTCTGCACACACAGAGCGACTCTGAAAGGCCTGCGATGCTGGATTTTGCATACAGGGCCCAGAGAATCGTGGAGGTACAGAGTGTGCTGAAGCCAAAATGGTTGCTGACACGAGGTGGCATGGAGAACGATAAAGCCTCTTCCCTATAAACTGACACAGAACCGCAATTTAGGGCTCACGGAGCTGTTGCACTCCTTCACTTAGGGAAGCTAAGTCAATCTCTTCCTTCGAGGCTCGTGCTCACATTGAGCTTCACATTTGCTATAGAGCAGAGCAGGATGAGCTTGCAAATAGGAAGTGCAAGCACAATGCTTCTTTCCACAAAACTAACTCATGGTCTACGCTGAGTCATGCTGGCATGTACTGAAAGGCCTGCCGTTACAAATGCTTTTCAGGTTGCTTTGACGCCTTATGAACGGAGCTTTCAAAACTGGAAAAAAAGCCTTTCGGATCACACTCCCTTTTCGCTGTGGACTTCCAGCCTTAGTACAAGATGAGTCTAGCAAGTCCAAAGAGACACAATTAACCCAATGGGCCCTTCGCTGATTCACGTTTTTCTATACCTGCTATTCTGGGTATAGTGAACTGCCTAAAGGACGGACCCTGGAGGATGTCCAAGAGGCCTCTGCATCATCCGTACGCCTGTCGTTTTACAGCACGAAGTGTGCTTCTGTGGAATTTGGAACGCACGCTGACCCTCTCCTTGAGGAATTGCTTACCTCACATAAGACGTGTTGGAAGGAAATAGAAACAGAGTGCTTTGTTCTGTTGAGCTTACCTAGGGCAAGGGCGACCACGTCCTTGGCGAGTTAAGGATTCTTGTACTGTGTTTCCGAAGCTGTTTGGAGGTCGGAAAATCAAACCGTCCCAAGGAAAAGTGCAGTGTGCTGCACCTTACTCTGCACACACAGAGCGACTCTGAAAGGCTTGCGATGCTGGATTTTGCATACAGGGACAAGAGAATCGTGGAGGTACAGAGTGTGCTGAAGCCGAAACGGTTGCTGACACGAGGTGGCAAGGAGGACGATAAAGCCTCTTCCCCATAAACTGACACAGAACAGCAATTTAGGGCTCACGGAACTATTGCACTCCTTCACTTAGGGAAGCTAAGTCAAGCTCTTCCTCCGAGGCTATTGCTCACATTGAGCTTCACATTTGCTATAGAGCAGAGCAGGATGAGCTTGAAACTAGGAAGTGCAAGCACAATGCTTCTTGCCACAAAACTAACTTATGGTCTACGCTGAGTCATGCTGGCATGTACTGAAAGGCCTGCCGTTACAAATGTTTTTCAGGTTGCTTTGACGCCTTATGAACGGAGCTTTCAAAACTGGAAAAAAAGCCTTTGGGATCACACTCCTGTTTCCAGGTTGACTTCCAGCCTTAGTACAGGCTGAGTGTAGCGTGTCAAAAGAGACACAATTAACCCACTGGGCCCTTCGCTAATTCACGTTTTTCTATACCCGCTTTCTGGGTATAGTGAACTGCCTAAAGGACGGACGCTGGAGGATGTCCAAGAGGCCTCTGCATCATCCATAAGCCTTTCTTTTTTCACCACGAACTGTGCTTCTGTGGAATTTGGAACGCACGCCGACCCTCTCCTTGAGGAATTGCTTACCTCACATAAGACGTGTTGGAAGGAAATAGAAACAGAGTGCTTTGTTCTGTTGAGCTTACCTAGGGCAAGGGCGACCACGTCCTTGGCGAGTTAGGGATTCTTGAACTGTGTTTCCGAAGCTGTTTGGAGGTCGGAAAATCAAACCGTCCCAAGGAAAAGTGCAGTGTGCTGCACCTTACTCTACAAACACAGAGAGACTCTGAAAGGCCTGCGATGCTGGATTTTGCATACAGGGCCTAGAGCATCGTGGAGGTACAGAGTGTGCCGAAGCCGAAACGGTTGCTGACACGAGGTGGCAAGGAGAACGATAAAGCCTCTTCCCCATAAACTGACACAGAACAGCAATTTAGGGCTCACGGAGCTGTTGCACTCCTTCACTTAGGGAAGCTAAGTCAAGCTCTTCCTCCGAGGCTTGTGCTCACATTGAGATTCACATTTGCTATAGAGCAGAGCAGGATGAGCTTGCAACTAGGAAGTGCAAGCACAATGCTTCTTTCCACAAAACTAACTCATGGTCTACGCTGAGGCATGCTGGCATGTATAGAAAGGCCTTCCGCTACAAATGCTTTTCAGTTTGCTTTGACGCCTTATGAAAGGAGCTTTCAAAACTGGAAAAAAAGCCTTTGGGATCACACTCCTGTTTCCAGGTTGACTTGCATCCTTAGTACAGGCTGAGTCTAGCGTGTCAAAAGAGACACAATTAACCCACTGGGCCCTTCGCTAATTCACGTTTTTCTATACCCGCTATTCTGGTTATAGTGAACTGCCTAAAGGACGGACGCTGGAGGATTTCCAAGAGGCCTCTGCATCATCCATACGCCTTTCTTTTTTCACCACGAACTGTGCTTCTGTGGAATTTGGAACGCACGCCGACCCTCTCCTTGAGGAATTGCTTACCTCACATAAGACGTGTTGGAAGGAAATAGAAACAGAGTGCTTTGTTCTGTTGAGCTTACCTAGGGCAAGGGCGACCACGTCCTTGGCGAGTTAGGGATTCTTGAACTGTGTTTCCGAAGCTGTTTGGAGGTCGGAAAATCAAACCGTCCCAAGGAAAAGTGCAGTGTGCTGCACCTTACTCTACAAACACAGAGAGACTCTGAAAGGCCTGCGATGCTGGATTTTGCATACAGGGCCTAGAGCATCGTGGAGGTACAGAGTGTGCCGAAGCCGAAACGGTTGCTGACACGAGGTGGCAAGGAGAACGATAAAGCCTCTTCCCCATAAACTGACACAGAACAGCAATTTAGGGCTCACGGAGCTGTTGCACTCCTTCACTTAGGGAAGCTAAGTCAAGCTCTTCCTCCGAGGCTTGTGCTCACATTGAGATTCACATTTGCTATAGAGCAGAGCAGGATGAGCTTGCAACTAGGAAGTGCAAGCACAATGCTTCTTTCCACAAAACTAACTCATGGTCTACGCTGAGGCATGCTGGCATGTATAGAAAGGCCTTCCGCTACAAATGCTTTTCAGTTTGCTTTGACGCCTTATGAAAGGAGCTTTCAAAACTGGAAAAAAAGCCTTTGGGATCACACTCCTGTTTCCAGGTTGACTTGCATCCTTAGTACAGGCTGAGTCTAGCGTGTCAAAAGAGACACAATTAACCCACTGGGCCCTTCGCTAATTCACGTTTTTCTATACCCGCTATTCTGGTTATAGTGAACTGCCTAAAGGACGGACGCTGGAGGATTTCCAAGAGGCCTCTGCATCATCCATACGCCTTTCTTTTTTCACCACGAACTGTGCTTCTGTGGAATTTGGAACGCACGCCGACCCGCTCCTTGAGGAATTGCTTACCTCACATAAGACGTGTTGGAAGGAAAGAGAAACAGAGTGCTTATTTCTGTTGAGCTTACCTAGGGCAAGGTCGACCTCGTCCTTGGCGAGTTAGGGATTCTTGAACTGTGTTTCCGAAGCTGTTTGGAGGTCGGAAAATCAAACCGTCCCAAGGAAAAGTGCAGTGTGCTGCACCTTACTCTGCACACACAGAGCGACTCTGAAAGGCCTGCGATGCTGGATTTTGCATACAGGGCCCAGTGAATCGTGGAGGTACAGAGTGTGCTGAAGCCAAAATGGTTGCTGACACGAGGTGGCATGGAGAACGATAAAGCCTCTTCCCTATAAACTGACACAGAACAGCAATTTAGGGCTCACGGAACTATTGCACTCCTTCACTTAGGGAAGCTAAGTCAAGCTCTTCCTCCGAGGCTATTGCTCACATTGAGCTTCACATTTGCTATAGAGCAGAGCAGGATGAGCTTGAAACTAGGAAGTGCAAGCACAATGCTTCTTTCCACAAAACTAACTCATGGTCTACGCTGAGTCATGGTGGCATGTACTGAAAGGCCTGCTGTTACAAATGCTTTTCAGGTGCTTTGACGCCTTATGAACGGAACTTTCAAAACTGGGAAAAAAGCCTTTGGGATCACACTCCCGTTTCGCTGTTGACTTCCACCCTTAGTAGAAGCTGAGTCTAACCAGTCCAAAGAGACACAATTAACCCAATGGCCCCTTCGCTGACTCACGTTTTGTTATACCCGCTATTCTGGGTATAGTGAACTGCCTAAAGGACGGACGCTGGAGGATGTCCAAGAGGCCTCTGCATCATCCGTACGCCTGTCGTTTTACAGCACGAAGTGTGCTTCTGTGGAATTTGGAACGCACGCTGACCCTCCCCTTGAGGAATTACTTACCTCACATAAGACGTGTTGGAAGGAAAGAGAAACAGAGTGCTTTGTTCTGTTGAGCTTACCTAGGGCAAGGGCGACCACGACCTTGGCGAGTTAGGGATTCTTGAACTGTGTTTCCGAAGCTGTTTGGAGGTCGGAAAATCAAACCGTCCCAAGGAAAAGTGCAGTGTGCTGCACCTTACTCTGCACACACAGAGCGACTCTGAAAGGCCTGCGATGAGGGATTTTGCATACAGGGCCCAGAGAATCGTGGAGGTACAGAGTGTGCTGAAGCCGAAACGGTTGCTGACACGAGGTGGCAAGGAGGACGATAAAGCCTCTTCCCCATAAACTGTCACAGAACAGCAATTTAGGGCTCACGGAGCTGTTGCACTCCTTCACTTAGGCAAGCTAAGTCAAGCTCTTCCTCCGAGGCTTGTGCTCACATCGAGCTTCACATTTGCTATAGAGCAGAGCAGGATGAGCTTGCAACTAGGCAGTGCAAGCACAATGCTTCTTTCCACAAAACTAACTCATGGTCTACGCTGAGTCATGCTGGCATGTATAGAAAGGCCTTCCGCTACAAATGCTTTTCAGGTTGCTTTGACGCCTTATGAACGGAGCTTTCAAAACTGGAAAAAAAGCCTTTGGGATCACACTCCTGTTTCCAGGTTGACTTCCATCCTTAGTACAGGCTGAGTCTAGCGTGTCAAAAGAGACACAATTAACCCACTGGGCCCTTCGCTGATTCACGTTTTTCTATACCCGCTATGCTGGGTATAGTGAACTGCCTAAAGGACGGACGCTGGAGGATGTCCAAGAGGCCTCTGCATCATCCGTACGCCTGTCGTTTTACAGCACGAAGTGTGCTTCTGTGGAATTTGGAACGCACGCCGACCCTCTCCTTGAGGAATTGCTAACGTCACATAAGACGTGTTGGAAGGAAAGAGAAACAGAGTGCTAATTTCTGTTGAGCTTACCTAGGGCAAGGTCGACCACGTCCTTGGCGAGTTAGGGATTCTTGAACTGTGTTCCAGAAGCTGTTTGGAGGTCGGAGAATCAAACCGTCCCAAGGAAAAGTGCAGTGTGCTGCACCTTACTCTGCACACACAGAGCGACTCTGAAAGGCCTGCGATGAGGGATTTTGCATACAGGGCCCAGAGAATCGTGGAGGTACAGAGTGTGCTGAAGCCAAAATGGTTGCTGACACGAGGTGGCATGGAGAACGATAAAGCCTCTTCCCTATAAACTGTCACAGAACAGCAATTTAGGGCTCACGGAGCTGTTGCACTCCTTCACTTAGGGAAGCTAAGTCAATCTCTTCCTTCGAGGCTTGTGCTCACATTGAGCTTCACATTTGCTATAGAGCAGAGCAGGATGAGCTTGCAACTAGGAAGTGCAAGCACAATGCTTCTTTCCACAAAACTAACTCATGGTCTACGCTGAGTCATGCTGGCATGTACTGAAAGGCCTGCCGTTACAAATGCTTTTCAGGTTGCTTTGACGCCTTATGAACGGAGCTTTCAAAACTGGAAAAAAAGCCTTTGGGATCACACTCCCGTTTTGCTGTGGACTTCCAGCCTTAGTACAAGATGAGTCTAGCAAGTCCAAAGAGACACAATTAACCCAATGGGCCCTTCGCTGATTCACGGTTTTCTATACCTGCTATTCTGGGTATAGTGAACTGCCTAAAGGACGGACGCTGGAGGATGTCCAAGAGGCCTCTGCATCATCCGTACGCCTTTCTTTTTACACCACGAACTGTGCTTCTGTGGAATTTGGAACGAACGCTGACCCTCTCCATGAGGAATTGCTTACCTCACATAAGACGTGTTGGAAGGAAATAGAAACAGAGTGCTTTGTTCTGTTGAGCTTACCTAGGGCAAGGGCGACCACGTCCTTGGCGAGTTAAGGATTCTTGAACTGTGTTTGCGAAGCTGTTTGGAGGTCGGAAAATCAAACCGTCCCAAGGAAAAGTGCAGTGTGCTGCACCTTACTCTGCACACACAGAGCGACTCTGAAAGGCCTGCGATGAGGGATTTTGCATACAGGGCCCAGAGAATCGTGGAGGTACAGAGTGTGCTGAAGCCGAAACGGTTGCTGACACGAGGTGGCAAGGAGGACGATAAAGCCTCTTCCCCATAAACTGACACAGAACAGCAATTTAGGGCTCACGGAACTATTGCACTCCTTCACTTAGGGAAGCTAAGTCAAGCTCTTCCTCCGAGGCTTGTGCTCACATTGAGCTTCACATTTGCTATAGAGCAGAGCAGGATGAGCTTGCAACTAGGAAGTGCAAGCACAATGCTTCTTTCCACAAAACTAACTCATGGTCTACGCTGAGTCATGCTGGCATGTATAGAAAGGCCTTCCGCTACAAATGCTTTTCAGGTTGCTTTGACGCCTTATGAACGGAGCTTTCAAAACTGGAAAAAAAGCCTTTGGGATCACACTCCTGTTTCCAGGTTGACTTCCAGCCTTAGTACAGGCTGAGTCTAGCGTGTCAAAAGAGACACAATTAACCCACTGGGCCCTTCGCTGATTCACGTTTTTCTATACCCGCTATTCTGGGTATAGTGAACTGCCTAAAGGACGGACGCTGGAGGATGTCCAAGAGGCCTCTGCATCATCCATACGCCTTTCTTTTTTCACCACGAACTGTGCTTCTGTGGAATTTGGAACGCACGCCGACCCTCTCCTTGAGGAATTGCTTACCTCACATAAGACGTGTTGGAAGGAAAGAGAAACAGAGTGCTTATTACTGTTGAGCTTACCTAGGGCAAGGTCGACCACATCCTTGGCGAGTTAGGGATTCTTGAACTGTGTTTCCGAAGCTGTTTGGAGGTCGGAAAATCAAACCGTCCCAAGGAAAAGTGCAGTGTGCTGCACCTTACTCTGCACACACAGAGTGACTCTGAAAGGCCTGCGATGCGGGATTTTGCATACAGGGCCCAGAGAATCGTGGAGGTACAGAGTGTGCTGAAGCCAAAATGGTTGCTGACACGAGGTGGCATGGAGAACGATAAAGCCTCTTCCCTATAAACTGACACAGAACAGCAATTTAGGGCTCACGGAGCTGTTGCACTCCTTCATTTAGGGAAGCTAAGTCAATCTCTTCCTTCGAGGCTTGTGCTCACATGGAGCTTCACATTTGCTATAGAGCAGAGCAGGATGAGCTTGCAACTAGGAAGTGCAAGCACTTTGCTTCTTTCCACAAAACTAACTCATGGTCTACGCTGAGTCATGCTGGCATGTACTGAAAGGCCTGCTGTTACAATTGCTTTTCAGGTTGCTTTGACGCCTTATGAACGGAACTTTCAAACCTGGGAAAAAAGCCTTTGGGATCACACTCCCGTTTCGCTGTTGACTTCCACCCTTAGTACAAGCTGAGTCTAGCCAGTCCAAAGAGACACAATTAACCCAATGGGCCCTTCGCTGATTCACGTTTTTCTATATCCGCTATTCTGCGTATAGTGAACTGCCTAAAGGACGGACGCTGGAGGATGTCCAAGAGGCCTCTGCATCATCCGTACGCCTGTCGTTTTACAGCACGAAGTGTGCTTCTGTGGAATTTGGAACGCACGCTGACCCTCCCCTTGAGGAATTACTTACCTCACATAAGACGTGTTGGAAGGAAAGAGAAACAGAGTGCTTTGTTCTGTTGAGCTTACCTAGGGCAAGGGCGACCACGTCCTTGGCGAGTTAAGGCTTCTTGAACTGTGTTTCCGAAGCTGTTTGGAGGTCGGAAAATCAAACCGTCCCAAGGAAAAGTGCAGTGTGCTGCACCTTACTCTGCACACACAGAGCGACTCTGAAAGGCCTGCGATGAGGGATTTTGCATACAGGGCCCAGAGAATCGTGGAGGTACAGAGTGTGCTGAAGCCGAAACGGTTGCTGACACGAGGTGGCAAGGAGGAAGATAAAGCCTCTTCCCCATAAACTGACACAGAACAGCAATTTAGGGCTCACGGAACTATTGCACTCCTTCACTTAGGGAAGCTAAGTCAAGCTCTTCCTCCGAGGCTATTGCTCACATTGAGCTTCACATTTGCTATAGAGCAGAGCAGGATGAGCTTGAAACTAGGAAGTGAAGCACAATGCTTCTTTCCACAAAACTAACTCATGGTCTATGCTGAGTCATGCTGGCATGTACTGAAAGGCCTGCTGTTACAATTGCTTTTCAGGTTGCTTTGACGCCTTATGAACGGAACTTTCAAACCTGGGAAAAAAGCCTTTGGGATCACTCTCCCGTTTCGCTGTTGACTTCCACCCTTAGTAGAAGCTGAGTCTAGCCAGTAAAAAGAGACACAATTAACCCAATGGCCCCTTCGCTGACTCACGTTTTTCTATACCCGCTATTCTGGGTATAGTGAACTGCCTAAAGGACGGACGCTGGAGGATGTCCAAGAGGCCTCTGCATCATCCATACGCCTTTCTTTTTACACCACGAACGGTGCTTCTGTGGAATTTGGAACGCATGGTGACCCTCTCCTTGAGGAATTGCTTACCTCACATAGACGTGTTGGAAGGAAATAGAAACAGAGTGCTTTGTTCTGTTGAGCTTACCTAGGGCAAGGGCGACCACGTCCTTGGCGAATTAGGGATTCTTGAACTGTGTTTCCGAAGCTGTTTGGAGGTCGGAAAATCAAACCGTCCCAAGGAAAAGTGCAGTGTGCTGCACCTTACTCTGCAAACACAGAGCGACTCTGAAAGGCCTGCGATGCTGGATTTTGCATACAGGGCCTAGAGCATCGTGGAGGTACAGAGTGTGCTGAAGCCGAAACGGTGGCTGACACGAGGTGGCAAGGAGAACGATAAAGCCTCTTCCCCATAAACTGACACAGAACAGCAATTTAGGGCTCACGGAGCTGTTGCACTCCTTCACTTAGGGAAGCTAAGTCAAGCTCTTCCTCCGAGGCTTGTGCTCACATTGAGCTTCACATTTGCTATAGAGCAGAGCAGGATGAGCTTGCAACTAGGAAGTGCAAGCACAATGCTTCTTTCCACAAAACTAACTCATGGTCTACGCTGAGTCATGCTGGCATGTACTGAAAGGCCTGCTGTTACAATTGCTTTTCAGGTTGCTTTGACGCCTTATGAACGGAACTTTCAAACCTGGGAAAAAAGCCTTTGGGATCACACTCCCGTTTCGCTGTTGACTTCCACCCTTAGTACAAGCTGAGTCTAGCCAGTCCAAAGAGACACAATTAACCCAATGGGCCCTTCGCTGATTCACGTTTTTCTATACCCGCTATTCTGGGTATAGTGAACTGCCTAAAGGACGGACGCTGGAGGATGTCCAAGAGGCCTCTGCATCATCCGTACGCCTGTCGTTTTACAGCACGAAGTGTGCTTCTGTGGAATTTGGAACGCACGCTGACCCTCTCCATGAGGAATTGCTTACCTCACATAAGACGTGTTGGAAGGAAATAGAAACAGAGTGCTTTGTTCTGTTGAGCTTACCTAGGGCAAGGGCGACCACGTCCTTGGCGAGTTAAGGATTCTTGAACTGTGTTTCCGAAGCTGTTTGGAGGTCGGAAAATCAAACCGTCCCAAGGAAAAGTGCAGTGTGCTGCACCTTACTCTGCACACACAGAGCGACTCTGAAAGGCCTGCCATGAGGGATTTTGCATACAGGGCCCAGAGAATCGTGGAGGTACACAGTGTGCTGAAGCCGAAACGGTTGCTGACACGAGGTGGCAAGGAGGACGATAAAGCCTCTTCCCCATAAACTGACACAGAACAGCAATTTAGGGCTCACGGAACTATTGCACTCCTTCACATAGAGAAGCTAAGTCAAGCTCTTCCTCCGAGGCTTGTGCTCACATCGAGCCTCACATTTGCTATAGAGCAGAGCAGGATGAGCTTGCAACTAGGAAGTGCAAGCACAATGCTTCTTTCCACAAAACTAACTCATGGTCTACGCTGAGTCATGCTGGCATGTATAGAAAGGCCTTCCGCTACAAATGCTTTTCAGGTTGCTTTGACGCCTTATGAACGGAGCTTTCAAAACTGGAAAAAAAGCCTTTAGGATCACACTCCTGTTTCCAGGTTGACATCCAGCCTTAGTACAGGCTGAGTCTAGCGTGTCAAAAGAGACACAATTAACCCACTGGGCCCTTCGCTGATTCACGTTTTTCTATACCCGCTATTCTGGGTATAGTGAACTGCCTAAAGGACGGACGCTGGAGGATGTCCAAGAGGCCTCTGCATCATCCGTACGCCTTTCTTTTTTCACCACGAACTGTGCTTCTGTGGAATTTGGAACGCACGCCGACCCTCTCCTTGAGGAATTGCTTACCTCACATAAGACGTGTTGGAAGGAAAGAGAAACAGAGTGCTTATTTCTGTTGAGCTTACCTAGGGCAAGGTCGACCACATCCTTGGCGAGTTAGGGATTCTTGAACTGTGTTTCCGAAGCTGTTTGGAGGTCGGAAAATCAAACCGTCCCAAGGAAAAGTGCAGTGTGCTGCACCTTACTATGCACACACAGAGCGACTCTGAAAGGCCTGCGATGCTGGATTTTGCATACAGGGCCCAGAGAATCGTGGAGGTACAGAGTGTGCTGAAGCCAAAATGGTTGCTGACACGAGGTGGCATGGAGAACGATAAAGCCTCTTCCCTATAAACTGACACAGAACAGCAATTTAGGGCTCACGGAGCTGTTGCACTCCTTCACTTAGGGAAGCTAAGTCAAGCTCTTCCTTCGAGGCTTGTGCTCACATGGAGCTTCACATTTGCTATAGAGCAGAGCAGGATGAGCTTGCAACTAGGAAGTGCAAGCACTTTGCTTCTTTCCACAAAACTAACTCATGGTCTACGCTGAGTCATGCTGGCATGTACTGAAAGGCCTGCTGTTACAATTGCTTTTCAGGTTGCTTTGACGCCTTAGGAACGGAACTTTCAAACCTGGGAAAAAAGCCTTTGGGATCACACTCCCGTTTCGCTGTTGAATTCCACCCTTAGTACAAGCTGAGTCTAGCCAGTCCAAAGAGACACAATTAACCCAATGGGCCCTTCGCTGATTCACGTTTTTCTATACCCGCTATTCTGGGTATAGTGAACTGCCTAAAGGACGGACGCTGGAGGATGTCCAAGAGGCCTCTGCATCATCTGTACGCCTGTCGTTTTACAGCACGAAGTGTGCTTCTGTGGAATTTGGAACGCACGCTGACCCTCCCCTTGAGGAATTACTTACCTCACATAAGACGTGTTGGAAGGAAAGAGAAACAGAGTGCTTTGTTCTGTTGAGCTTACCTAGGGCAAGGGCGACCACGACCTTGGCGAGTTAGGGATTCTTGAACTGTGTTTCCGAAGCTGTTTGGAGGTCGGAAAATCAAACCGTCCCAAGGAAAAGTGCAGTGTGCTGCACCTTACTCTGCACACACAGAGCGACTCTGAAAGGCCTGCGATGAGGGATTTTGCATACAGGGCCCAGAGCATCGTGGAGGTACAGAGTGTGCTGAAGCCGAAAAGGTTGCTGACACGAGGTGGCAAGGAGGACGATAAAGCCTCTTCCCCATAAACTGTCACAGAACAGCAATTTAGGTCTCACGGAGCTGTTGCACTCCTTCACTTAGGCAAGCTAAGTCAAGCTCTTCCTCCGAGGCTTGTGCTCACATCGAGCTTCACATTTGCTATAGAGCAGAGCAGGATGAGCTTGCAACTAGGAAGTGCAAGCACAATGCTTCTTTCCACAAAACTAACTCATGGTCTACGCTGAGTCATGCTGGCATGTATAGAAAGGCCTTCCGCTACAAATGCTTTTCAGGTTGCTTTGACGCCTTATGAACGGAGCTTTCAAAACTGGAAAAAAAGCCTTTGGGATCACACTCCTGTTTCCAGGTTGACTTCCAGCCTTAGTACAGGCTGAGTCTAGCGTGTCAAAAGAGACACAATTAACCCACTGGGCCCTTCGCTGATTCACGTTTTTCTATACCCTCTATGCTGGGTATAGTGAACTGCCTAAAGGACGGACGCTGGAGGATGTCCAAGAGGCCTCTGCATCATCCGTACGCCTGTCGTTTTACAGCACGAAGTGTGCTTCTGTGGAATTTGGAACGCACGCCGACCCTCTCCTTGAGGAATTGCTAACGTCACATAAGACGTGTTGGAAGGAAAGAGAAACAGAGTGCTAATTTCTGTTGAGCTTACCTAGGGCAAGGTCGACCACGTCCTTGGCGAGTTAGGGATTCTTGAAATGTGTTCCAGAAGCTGTTTGGAGGTCGGAGAATCAAACCGTCCCAAGGAAAAGTGCAGTGTGCTGCACCTTACTCTGCACACACAGAGCGACTCTGAAAGGCCTGCGATGAGGGATTTTGCATACAGGGCCCAGAGCATCGTGGAGGTACAGAGTGTGCTGAAGCCAAAATGGTTGCTGACACGAGGTGGCATGGAGAACGATAAAGCCTCTTCCCTATAAACTGACACAGAACAGCAATTTAGGGCTCACGGAGCTGTTGCACTCCTTCACTTAGGGAAGCTAAGTCAAGCTCTTCCTTCGAGGCTTGTGCTCACATGGAGCTTCACATTTGCTATAGAGCAGAGCAGGATGAGCTTGCAACTAGGAAGTGCAAGCACAATGCTTCTTTCCACAAAACTAACTCATGGTCTACGCTGAGTCATGCTGGCATGTACTGAAAGGCCTGCTGTTACAATTGCTTTTCAGGTTGCTTTGACGCCTTATGAACGGAACTTTCAAACCTGGGAAAAAAGCCTTTGGGATCACACTCCCGTTTCGCTGTTGACTTCCACCCTTAGTACAAGCTGAGTCTAGCCAGTCCAAAGAGACACAATTAACCCAATGGGCCCTTCGCTGATTCACGTTTTTCTATACCCGCTATTCTGGGTATAGTGAACTGCCTAAAGGACGGACGCTGGAGGATGTCCAAGAGGCCTCTGCATCATCCGTACGCCTGTCGTTTTACAGCACGAAGTGTGCTTCTGTGGAATTTGGAACGCACGCTGACCCTCCCCTTGAGGAATTACTTACCTCACATAAGACGTGTTGGAAGGAAAGAGAAACAGAGTGCTTTGTTCTGTTGAGCTTACCTAGGGCAAGGGCGACCACGACCTTGGCGAGTTAGGGATTCTTGAACTGTGTTTCCGAAGCTGTTTGGAGGTCGGAAAATCAAACCATCCCAAGGAAAAGTGCAGTGTGCTGCACCTTACTCTGCACACACAGAGCGACTCTGAAAGGCCTGCGATGAGGGATTTTGCATACAGGGCCCAGAGCATCGTGGAGGTACAGAGTGTGCTGAAGCCGAAAAGGTTGCTGACACGAGGTGGCAAGGAGGACGATAAAGCCTCTTCCCCATAAACTGTCACAGAACAGCAATTTAGGGCTCACGGAGCTGTTGCACTCCTTCACTTAGGCAAGCTAAGTCAAGCTCTTCCTCCGAGGCTTGTGCTCACATCGAGCTTCATATTTGCTATAGAGCAGAGCAGGATGAGCTTGCAACTAGGAAGTGCAAGCACAATGCTTCTTTCCACAAAACTAACTCATGGTCTACGCTGAGTCATGCTGGCATGTATAGAAAGGCCTTCCGCTACAAATGCTTTTCAGGTTGCTTTGACGCCTTATGAACGGAGCTTTCAAAACTGGAAAAAAAGCCTTTGGGATCACACTCCTGTTTCCAGGTTGACTTCCAGCCTTAGTACAGGCTGAGTCTAGCGTGTCAAAAGAGACACAATTAACCCACTGGGCCCTTCGCTGATTCACGTTTTTCTATACCCTCTATGCTGGGTATAGTGAACTGCCTAAAGGACGGACGCTGGAGGATGTCCAAGAGGCCTCTGCATCATCCGTACGCCTTTCTTTTTACACCACGAACTGTGCTTTTGTGGAATTTGGAACGCACGCTGACCCTCTCCTTGAGGAATTGCTTACCTCACATAAGACGTGTTGGAAGGAAAGAGAAACAGAGTGCTAATTTCTGTTGAGCTTACCTAGGGCAAGGTCGACCACGTCCTTGGCGAGTTAGGGATTCTTGAACTGTGTTCCAGAAGCTGTTTGGAGGTCGGAGAATCAAACCGTCCCAAGGAAAAGTGCAGTGTGCTGCACCTTACTCTGCACACACAGAGCGACTCTGAAAGGCCTGCGATGCTGGATTTTGCATACAGGGCCCAGAGAATCGTGGAGGTACAGAGTGTGCTGAAGCCAAAATGGTTGCTGACACGAGGTGGCATGGAGAACGATAAAGCCTCTTCCCTATAAACTGACACAGAACAGCAATTTAGGGCTCACGGAGCTGTTGCACTCCTTCATTTAGGGAAGCTAAGTCAATCTCTTCCTTCGAGGCTTGTGCTCACATTGAGCTTCACATTTGCTATAGAGCAGAGCAGGATGAGCTTGCAACTAGGAAGTGCAAGCACAATGCTTCTTTCCACAAAACTAACTCATGGTCTACGCTGAGTCATGCTGGCATGTACTGAAATGCCTCCAGTTACAAATGCTTTTCAGGTTGCTTTGACGCCTTATGAACGGAGCTTTCAAAACTGGAAAAAAAGCCTTTGGGATTACACTCCCGTTTCGCTGTGGACTTCCAGCCTTAGTACAAGATGAGTCTAGCAAGTCCAAAGAGACACAATTAACCCAATGGGCCCTTCGCTGATTCACGTTTTTATATACCTGCTATTCTGGGTATAGTGAACTGCCTAAAGGACGGACGCTGGAGGATGTCCAAGAGGCCTCTGCATCATCCGTACGCCTTTCTTTTTACACCACGAACTGTGCTTTTGTGGAATTTGGAACGCACGCTGACCCTCTCCTTGAGGAATTGCTTACCTCACATAAGACGTGTTGGAAGGAAAGAGAAACAGAGTGCTAATTTCTGTTGAGCTTACCTAGGGCAAGGTCGACCACGTCCTTGGCGAGTTAGGGATTCTTGAACTGTGTTCCAGAAGCTGTTTGGAGGTCGGAGAATCAAACCGTCCCAAGGAAAAGTGCAGTGTGCTGCACCTTACTCTGCACACACAGAGCGACTCTGAAAGGCCTGCGATGCTGGATTTTGCATACAGGGCCCAGAGAATCGTGGAGGTACAGAGTGTGCTGAAGCCAAAATGGTTGCTGACACGAGGTGGCATGGAGAACGATAAAGCCTCTTCCCTATAAACTGACACAGAACAGCAATTTAGGGCTCACGGAGCTGTTGCACTCCTTCATTTAGGGAAGCTAAGTCAATCTCTTCCTTCGAGGCTTGTGCTCACATTGAGCTTCACATTTGCTATAGAGCAGAGCAGGATGAGCTTGCAACTAGGAAGTGCAAGCAAAATGCTTCTTTCCACAAAACTAACTCATGGTCTACGCTGAGTCATGCTGGCATGTATAGAAAGGCCTTCCGCTACAAATGCTTTTCAGGTTGCTTTGACGCCTTATGAACGGAGCTTTCAAAACTGAAAAAAAAGCCTTTGGGATCACACTCCTGTTTCCAGGTTGACTTCCAGCCTTAGTACAGGCTGAGTCTAGCGTGTCAAAAGAGACACAATTAACCCACTGGGCCCTTCGCTGATTCACGTTTTTCTATACCCGCTATTCTGGGTATAGTGAACTGCCTAAAGGACGGACGCTGGAGGATGTCCAAGAGGCCTCTGCATCATCCATACGCCTTTCTTTTTTCACCACGAACTGTGCTTCTGTGGAATTTGGAACGCACGCCGACCCTCTCCTTGAGGAATTGCTTACCTCACATAAGACGTTTTGGAAGGAAAGAGAAACAGAGTGCTTATTTCTGTTGAGCTTACCTAGGGCAAGGTCGACCACATCCTTGGCGAGTTAGGGATTCTTGAACTGTGTTTCCGAAGCTGTTTGGAGGTCGGAAAATCAAACCGTCCCAAGGAAAAGTACAGTGTGCTGCACCTTACTCTGCACACACAGAGCGACTCTGAAAGGCCTGCGATGCTGGATTTTGCATACAGGGCCCAGAGAATCGTGGAGGTACAGAGTGTGCTGAAGCCAAAATGGTTGCTGACACGAGGTGGCATGGAGAATGATAAAGCCTCTTCCCTATAAACTGACACAGAACAGCAATTTAGGGCTCACGGAGCTGTTGCACTCCTTCATTTAGGGAAGCTAAGTCAATCTCTTCCTTCGAGGCTTGTGCTCACATGGAGCTTCACATTTGCTATAGAGCAGAGCAGGATGAGCTTGCAACTAGGAAGTGCAAGCAGAATGCTTCTTTCCACAAAACTAACTCATGGTCTACGCTTAGTCATGCTGGCATGTACTGAAAGGCCTGCTGTTACAATTGCTTTTCAGGTTGCTTTGACGCCTTATGAACGGAACTTTCAAACCTGGGAAAAAAGCCTTTGGGATCACACTCCCGTTTCGCTGTTGACTTCCACCCTTAGTACAAGCTGAGTCTAGCCAGTCCAAAGAGACACAATTAACCCAATGGGCCCTTCGCTGATTCACGTTTTTCTATACCCGCTATTCTGCGTATAGTGAACTGCCTAAAGGACGGACGCTGGAGGATGTCCAAGAGGCCTCTGCATCATCCGTACGCCTGTGGTTTTACAGCACGAAGTGTGCTTCTGTGGAATTTGGAACGCACGCTGACCCTCCCCTTGAGGAATTACTTACCTCACATAAGACGTGTTGGAAGGAAAGAGAAACAGAGTGCTTTGTTCTGTTGAGCTTACCTAGGGCAAGGGCGACCACGACCTTGGCGAGTTAGGGATTCTTGAACTGTGTTTCCGAAGCTGTTTGGAGGACGGAAAATCAAACCGTCCCAAGGAAAAGTGCAGTGTGCTGCACCTTACTCTGCACACACAGAGCGACTCTGAAAGGCCTGCGATGAGGGATTTTGCATACAGGGCCCAGAGAATCGTGGAGGTACAGAGTGTGCTGAAGCCGAAACGGTTGCTGACACGAGGTGGCAAGGAGGACGATAAAGCCTCTTCCCCATAAACTGTCACAGAACAGCAATTTAGGGGTCACGGAACTATTGCACTCCTTCACTTAGGGAAGCTAAGTCAATCTCTTCCTTCGAGGCTTGTGCTCACATTGACCTTCACATTTGCTATAGAGCAGAGCAGGATGAGCTTGAAACTAGGAAGTGCAAGCACAATGCTTCTTTCCACAAAACTAACTCATGGTCTACGCTGAGTCATGCTGGCATGTACTGAAAGGCCTGCCGTTACAAATGCTTTTCAGGTTGCTTTGACGCCTTATGAACGGAGCTTTCAAAACTGGAAAAAAAGCCTTTGGGATCACACTCCCGTTTCGCTGTGGACTTCCACCCTTAGTAGAAGCTGAGTCTAGCCAGTCCAAGGAGACACAATTAACCCAATGGCCCCTTTGCTGACTCACGTTTTTCTATACCCGCTATTCTGGGTATAGTGAACTGCCTAAAGGACGGACGCTGGAGGATGTCCAAGAGGCCTCTGCATCATCCGTACGCCTGTCGTTTTACAGCACGAAGTGTGCTTCTGTGGAATTTGGAACGCACGCCGACCCTCGCCTTGAGGAATTGCTAACGTCACATAAGACGTGTTGGAAGGAAAGAGAAACAGAGTGCTAATTTCTGTTGAGCTTACCTAGGGCAAGGTCGACCACGTCCTTGGCGAGTTAGGGATTCTTGAACTGTGTTCCAGAAGCTGTTTGGAGGTCGGAGAATCAAACCGTCCCAAGGAAAAGTGCAGTGTGCTGCACCTTACTCTGCACACACAGAGCGACTCTGAAAGGCCTGCGATGCTGGATTTTGCATACAGGTCCCAGAGAATCGTGGAGGTACAGAGTGTGCTGAAGCCAAAATGGTTGCTGACACGAGGTGGCATGGAGAACGATAAAGCCTCTTCCCTATAAACTGACACAGAACAGCAATTTAGGGCTCACGGAGCTGTTGCACTCCTTCACTTTGGGAAGCTAAGTCAATCTCTTCCTTCGAGGCTTGTGCTCACATTGAGCTTCACATTTGCTATAGAGCAGAGCAGGATGAGCTTGCAACTAGGAAGTGCAAGCACAATGCTTCTTTCCACAAAACTAACTCATGGTCTACGCTGAGTCATGCTGGCATGTACTGAAAGGCCTGCCGTTACAAATGCTTTTCAGGTTGCTTTGACGCCTTATGAACGGAGCTTTCAAAACTGGAAAAAAAGCCTTTGGGATCACACTCCCTTTTCGCTGTGGACTTCCAGCCTTAGTACAAGATGAGTCTAGCAAGTCCAAAGAGACACAATTAACCCAATGGGCCCTTCGCTGATTCACGTTTTTATATACCTGCTATTCTGGGTATAGTGAACTGCCTAAAGGACGGACGCTGGAGGATGTCCAAGAGGCCTCTGCATCATCCGTACGCCTTTCTTTTTACACCACGAACTGTGCTTCTGTGGAATTTGGAACGAACGCTGACCCTCTCCTTGAGGAATTGCTTACCTCACATAAGACGTGTTGGAAGGAAATAGAAACAGAGTGCTTTCTTCTGTTGAGCTTACCTAGGGCAAGGGCGACCACGTCCTTGGCGAGTTAAGGATTCTTGAACTGTGTTTCCGAAGCTGTTTGGAGGTCGGAAAATCAAACCGTCCCAAGAAAAAGTGCAGTGTGCTGCACCTTACTCTGCACACACAGAGCGACTCTGAAAGGCCTGCGATGAGGGATTTTGCATACAGGGCCCAGAGAATCGTGGAGGTACAGAGTGTGCTGAATCCGAAACGGTTGCTGACACGAGGTGGCAAGGAGGACGATAAAGCCTCTTCCCCATAAACTGACACAGAACAGCAATTTAGGGCTCACGGAACTATTGCACTCCTTCACTTAGGGAAGCTAAGTCAAGCTCTTCCTCCGAGGCTTGTGCTCACATTGAGCTTCACATTTGCTATAGAGCAGAGCAGGATGAGCTTGCAACTAGGAAGTGCAAGCACAATGCTTCTTTCCACAAAACTAACTCATGGTCTACGCTGAGTCATGCTGGCATGTATAGAAAGGCCTTCCGCTACAAATGCTTTTCAGGTTGCTTTGACGCCTTATGAACGGAGCTTTCAAAACTGGAAAAAAAGCCTTTGGGATCACACTCCTGTTTCCAGGTTGACTTCCAGCCTTAGTACAGGCTGAGTCTAGCGTGTCAAAGAGACACAATTAACCCACTGGGCCCTTCGCTGATTCACGTTTTTCTATACCCGCTATTCTGGGTATAGTGAACTGCCTAAAGGACGGACGCTGGAGGATGTCCAAGAGGCCTCTGCATCATCCATACGCCTTTCTTTTTTCACCACGAACTGTGCTTCTGTGGAATTTGGAACGCACGCTGACCCTCTCCTTGAGGAATTGCTTACCTCACATAAGACGTGTTGGAAGGAAAGAGAAACAGAGTGCTTATTTCTGTTGAGCTTACCTAGGGCAAGGTCGACCACATCCTTGGCGAGTTAGGGATTCTTGAACTGTGTTTCCGAAGCTCTTTGGAGGTCGGAAAATCAAACCGTCCCAAGGAAAAGTGCAGTGTGCTGCACCTTACTCTGCACACACAGAGCGACTCTGAAAGGCCTGCGATGCTGGATTTTGCATACAGGGCCCAGAGAATCGTGGAGGTACAGAGTGTGCTGAAGCCAAAATCGTTGCTGACACGAGGTGGCATGGAGAACGATAAAGCCTCTTCCCTATAAACTGACACAGAACAGCAATTTAGGGCTCACGGGGCTGTTGCACTCCTTCATTTAGGGAAGCTAAGTCAATCTCTTCCTTCGAGGCTTGTGCTCACATGGAGCTTCACATTTGCTATAGAGCAGAGCAGGATGAGCTTGCAACTAGGAAGTGCAAGCACAATGCTTCTTTCCACAAAACTAACTCATGGTCTACGCTGAGTCATGCTGGCATGTACTGAAAGGCCTGCTGTTACAATTGCTTTTCAGGTTGCTTTGACGCCTTATGAACGGAACTTTCAAACCTGGGAAAAAAGCCTTTGGGATCACACTCCCGTTTCGCTGTTGACTTCCACCCTTAGTACAAGCTGAGTCTAGCCAGTCCAAAGAGACACAATTAACCCAATGGGCCCTTCGCTGATTCACGTTTTTCTATACCCGCTATTCTGCGTATAGTGAACTGCCTAAAGGACGGACGCTGGAGGATGTCCAAGAGGCCTCTGCATCATCCGTACGCCTGTCGTTTTACAGCACGAAGTGTGCTTCTGTGGAATTTGGAACGCACGCTGACCCTCCCCTTGAGGAATTACTTACCTCACATAAGACGTGTTGGAAGGAAAGAGAAACAGAGTGCTTTGTTCTGTTGAGCTTACCTAGGGCAAGGGCGACCACGACCTTGGCGAGTTATGGATTCTTGAACTGTGTTTCCGAAGCTGTTTGGAGGTCGGAAAATCAAACCGTCCCAAGGAAAAGTGCAGTGTGCTGCACCTTACTCTGCACACACAGAGCGACTCTGAAAGGCCTGCGATGAGGGATTTTGCATACAGGGCCCAGAGAATCGTGGAGGTACAGAGTGTGCTGAAGCCGAAACGGTTGCTGACACGAGGTGGCAAGGAGGACGATAAAGCCTCTTCCCCATAAACTGTCACAGAACAGCAATTTAGGGCTCACGGAGCTGTTGCACTCCTTCACTTAGGCAAGCTAAGTCAAGCTCTTCCTCCGAGGCTTGTGCTCACATCGAGCTTCACATTTGCTATAGAGCAGAGCAGGATGAGCTTGCAACTAGGAAGTGCAAGCACAATGCTTCTTTCCACAAAACTAACTCATGGTCTACGCTGAGTCATGCTGGCATGTATAGAAAGGCCTTCCGCTACAAATGCTTTTCAGGTTGCTTTGACGCCTTATGAACGGAGCTTTCAAAACTGGAAAAAAAGCCTTTGGGATCACACTCCTGTTTCCAGGTTGACTTCCATCCTTACTACAGGCTGAGTCTAGCGTGTCAAAAGAGACACAATTAACCCACTGGGCCCTTCGCTGATTCACGTTTTTCTATACCCGCTATGCTGGGTATAGTGAACTGCCTAAAGGACGGACGCTGGAGGATGTCCAAGAGGCCTCTGCATCATCCATACGCCTTTCTTTTTTCACCACGAACTGTGCTTCTGTGGAATTTGGGACGCACGCCGACCGTCTCCTTGAGGAATTGCTAACGTCACATAAGACGTGTTGGAAGGAAAGAGAAACAGAGTGCTTATTTCTGTTGAGCTTACCTAGGGCAAGGTCGACCACGTCCTTGGCGAGTTAGGGATTCTTGAACTGTGTTCCAGAAGCTGTTTGGAGGTCGGAGAATCAAACCATCCCATTGAAAAGAACAGTGTGCTGCACCTTACTCTGCACACACAGAGCGACTCTGAAAGGCCTGCGATGCTGGATTTTGCATACAGGGCCCAGAGAATCGTGGAGGTACAGAGTGTGCTGAAGCCAAAATGGTTGCTGACACGAGGTGGCATGGAGAACGATAAAGCCTCTTCCCTATAAACTGACACAGAACAGCAATTTAGGGCTCACGGAGCTGTTGCACTCCTTCACTTAGGGAAGCTAAGTCAATCTCTTCCTTCGAGGCTTGTGCTCACATTGAGCTTCACATTTGCTATAGAGCAGAGCAGGATGAGCTTGCAACTAGGAAGTGCAAGCACAATGCTTCTTTCCACAAAACTAACTCATGGTCTACGCTGAGTCATGCTGGCATGTACTGAAAGGCCTGCCGTTACAAATGCTTTTCAGGTTGCTTTGACGCCTTATGAACGGAGCTTTCAAAACTGGAAAAAAAGCCTTTGGGATCACACTCCCGTTTCGCTGTGGACTTCCAGCCTTAGTACAAGATGAGTCTAGGAAGTCCAAAGAGACACAATTAACCCAATGGGCCCTTCGCTGATTCACGTTTTTCTATACCTGCTATTCTGGGTATAGTGAACTGCCTAAAGGACGGACGCTGGAGGATGTCCAAGAGGCCTCTGCATCATCCGTACGCCTTTCTTTTTACACCACGAACTGTGCTTCTGTGGAATTTGGAACGCACGCTGACCCTCTCCTTGAGGAATTGCTTACCTCACATAAGACGTGTTGGAAGGAAATAGAAACAGAGTGCTTTGTTCTGTTGAGCTTACCTAGGGCAAGGGCGACCACGTCCTTGGCGAATTAGGGATTCTTGAACTGTGTTTCTGAAGCTGTTTGGAGGTCGGAAAATCAAACCGTCCCAAGGAAAAGTGCAGTGTGCTGCACCTTACTCTGCACACACAGAGCGACTCTGAGAGGCCTGCGATGAGGGATATTGCATACAGGGCCCAGAGAATCGTGGAGGTACACAGTGTGCTGAAGCCGAAACGGTTGCTGACACGAGGTGGCAAGGAGGACGATAAAGCCTCTTCCCCATAAACTGTCACAGAACAGCAATTTAGGGCTCACGGAGCTGTTGCACTCCTTCACTTAGGCAAGCTAAGTCAAGCTCTTCCTCCGAGGCTTGTGCTCACATCGAGCTTCATATTTGCTATAGAGCAGAGCAGGATGAGCTTGCAACTAGGAAGTGCAAGCACAATGCTTCTTTCCACAAAACTAACTCATGGTCTACGCTGAGTCATGCTGGCATGTATAGAAAGGCCTTCCGCTACAAATGCTTTTCAGGTTGCTTTGACGCCTTATGAACGGAGCTTTCAAAACTGGAAAAAAAGCCTTTGGGATCACACTCCTGTTTCCAGGTTGACTTCCATCCTTAGTACAGGCTGAGTCTAGCGTGTCAAAAGAGACACAATTAACCCACTGGGCCCTTCGCTGATTCACGTTTTTCTATACCCGCTATGCTGGGTATAGTGAACTGCCTAAAGGACGGATGCTGGAGGATGTCCAAGAGGCCTCTGCATCATCCATACGCCTTTCTTTCTTCACCACGAACTGTGCTTCTGTGGAATTTGGAACGCACGCCGACCCTCTCCTTGAGGAATTGCTAACGTCACATAAGACGTGTTGGAAGGAAAGAGAAACAGAGTGCTAATTTCTGTTGAGCTTACCTAGGGCAAGGTCGACCACGTCCTTGGCGAGTTAGGGATTCTTGAACTGTGTTCCAGAAGCTGTTTGGAGGTCGGAGAATCAAACCGTCCCAAGGAAAAGTGCAGTGTGCTGCACCTTACTCTGCACACACAGAGCGACTCTGAAAGGCCTGCGATGCTGGGTTTTGCATACAGGGCCCAGAGAATCGTGGAGGTACAGAGTGTGCTGAAGCCGAAACGGTTGCTGACACGAGGTGGCAAGGAGGACGATAAAGCCTCTTCCCCATAAACTGTCACAGAACAGCAATTTAGGGGTCACGGAACTATTGCACTCCTTCACTTAGGGAAGCTAAGTCAATCTCTTCCTTCGAGGCTTGTGCTCACATTGACCTTCACATTTGCTATAGAGCAGAGCAGGATGAGCTTGAAACTAGGAAGTGCAAGCACAATGCTTCTTTCCACAAAACTAACTCATGGTCTACGCTGAGTCATGCTGGCATGTACTGAAAGGCCTGCCGTTACAAATGCTTTTCAGGTTGCTTTGACGCCTTATGAACGGAGCTTTCAAAACTGGAAAAAAAGCCTTTGGGATCACACTCCCGTTTCGCTGTGGACTTCCAGCCTTAGTACAAGATGAGTCTAGCAAGTCCAAAGAGACACAATTAACCCAATGGGCCCTTCGCTGATTCACGTTTTTCTATACCTGCTATTCTGGGTATAGTAAACTGCCTAAAGGACGGACGCTGGAGGATGTCCAAGAGGCCTCTGCATCATCCGTACGCCTTTCTTTTTACACCACGAACTGTGCTTCTGTGGAATTTGGAACGCACGCTGACCCTCTCCTTGAGGAATTGCTTACCTCACATAAGACGTGTTGGAAGGAAATAGAAACAGAGTGCTTTGTTCTGTTGAGCTTACCTAGGGCAAGGGCGACCACGTCCTTGGCGAGTTAAGGATTCTTGAACTGTGTTTCCGAAGCTGTTTGGAGGTCGGAAAATCAAACCGTCCCAAGGAAAAGTGCAGTGTGCTGCACCTTACTCTGCACACACAGAGCGACTCTGAAAGGCCTGCGATGAGGGATTTTGCATACAGGGCCCAGAGAATCGTGGAGGTACAGAGTGTGCTGAAGCCGAAACGGTTGCTGACACGAGGTGACAAGGAGGACGATAAAGCCTCTTCCCCATAAACTGACACAGAACAGCAATTTAGGGCTCACGGAACTATTGCACTCCTTCACTTAGGGAAGCTAAGTCAATCTCTTCCTTCGAGGCTTGTGCTCACATTGAGCTTCACATTTGCTATAGAGCAGAGCAGGATGAGCTTGCAACTAGGAAGTGCAAGCACAATGCTTCTTTCCACAAAACTAACTCATGGTCTACGCTGAGTCATGCTGGCATGTATAGAAAGGCCTTCCGCTACAAATGCTTTTCAGGTTGCTTTGACGCCTTATGAACGGAGCTTTCAAAACTGGAAAAAAAGCCTTTGGGATCACACTCCTGTTTCCAGGTTGACTTCCAGCCTTAGTACAGGCTGAGTCTAGCGTGTCAAAAGAGACACAATTAACCCACTGGGCCCTTCGCTGATTCACGTTTTTCTATACCCGCTATTCTGGGTATAGTGAACTGCCTAAAGGACGGACGCTGGAGGATGTCCAAGAGGCCTCTGCATCATCCATACGCCTTTCTTTTTTCACCACGAACTGTGCTTCTGTGGAATTTGGAACGCACGCCGACCCTCTCCTTGAGGAATTGCTTACCTCACATAAGACTTGTTGGAAGGAAAGAGAAACAGAGTGCTTATTTCTGTTGAGCTTACCTAGGGCAAGGTCGACCACATCCTTGGCGAGTTAGGGATTCTTGAAATGTGTTTCCGAAGCTGTTTGGAGGTCGGAAAATCAAACCGTCCCAAGGAAAAGTGAAGTGTGCTGCACCTTACTCTGCACACACAGAGCGACTCTGAAAGGCCTGCGATGCTGGATTTTGCATACAGGGCCCAGAGAATCGTGGAGGTACACAGTGTGCTGAAGCCAAAATGGTTGCTGACACGAGGTGGCATGGAGAACGATAAAGCCTCTTCCCTATAAACTGACACAGAACTGCAATTTAGGGCTCACGGAGCTGTTGCGCTCCTTCACTTAGGGAAGCTAAGTCAAGCTCTTCCTTCGAGGCTTGTGCTCACATGGAGCTTCACATTTGCTATAGAGCAGAGCAGGATGAGCTTGCAACTAGGAAGTGCAAGCACAATGCTTCTTTCCACAAAACTAACTCATGGTCTACGCTGAGTCATGCTGGCATGTACTGAAAGGCCTGCTGTTACAATTGCTTTTCAGTTTGCTTTGACGCCTTATGAACGGAACTTTCAAACCTGGGAAAAAAGCCTTTGGGATCACACTCCCGTTTCGCTGTTGACTTCCACCCTTAGTACAAGCTGAGTCTAGCGAGTCCAAAGAGACACAATTAACCCAATGGGCCCTTCGCTGATTCAAGTTTTTCTATACCCGCTATGTTGGGTATAGTGAACTGCCTAAAGGACGGACGCTGGAGGATGTCCAAGAGGCCTCTGCATCATCCGTACGCCTGTCGTTTTACAGCACGAAGTGTGCTTCTGTGGAATTTGGAACGCACGCTGACCCTCCCCTTGAGGAATTACTTACCTCACATAAGACGTGTTGGAAGGAAAGAGAAACAGAGTGCTTTGTTCTGTTGAGCTTACCTAGGGCAAGGGCGACCACGACCTTGGCGAGTTAGGGATTCTTGAACTGTGTTTCCGAAGCTGTTTGGAGGTCGGAAAATCAAACCGTCCCAAGGAAAAGTGCAGTGTGCTGCACCTTACTCTGCACACACAGAGCGACTCTGAAAGGCCTGCGATGAAGGATTTTGCATACAGGGCCCAGAGAATCGTGGAGGTACAGAGTGTGCTGAAGCCGAAACGGTTGCTGACACGAGGTGGCAAGGAGGACGATAAAGCCTCTTCCCCATAAACTGTCACAGAACAGCAATTTAGGGCTCATGGAGGTGTTGCACTCCTTCACTTAGGCAATCTAAGTCAAGCTCTTCCTCCGAGGCTTGTGCTCACATCGAGCTTCACATTTGCTATAGAGCAGAGCAGGATGAGCTTGCAACTAGGAAGTGCAAGCACAATGCTTCTTTCCACAAAACTAACTCATGGTCTACGCTGAGTCATGCTGGCATGTATAGAAAGGCCTTCCGCTACAAATGCTTTTCAGGTTGCTTTGACGCCTTATGAACGGAGCTTTCAAAACTGGAAAAAAAGCCTTTGGGATCACACTCCTGTTTCCAGGTTGACTTCCATCCTTAGTACAGGCTGAGTCTAGCGTGTCAAAAGAGACACAATTAACCCACTGGGCCCTTCGCTGATTCACGTTTTTCTATACCCGCTATGCTGCGTATAGTGAACTGCCTAAAGGACGGACGCTGGAGGATGTCCAAGAGGCCTCTGCATCATCCGTACGCCTGTCGTTTTACAGCACGAAGTGTGCTTCTGTGGAATTTGGAACGCACGCCGACCCTCGCCTTGAGGAATTGCTAACGTCACATAAGACGTGTTGGAAGGAAAGAGAAACAGAGTGCTAATTTCTGTTGAGCTTACCTAGGGCAAGGTCGACCACGTCCTTGGCGAGTTAGGGATTCTTGAACTGTGTTCCAGAAGCTGTTTGGAGGTCGGAGAATCAAACCGTCCCAAGGAAAAGTGCAGTGTGCTGCACCTTACTCTGCACACACAGAGCGACTCTGAAAGGCCTGCGATGCTGGATTTTGCATACAGGTCCCAGAGAATCGTGGAGGTACAGAGTGTGCTGAAGCCAAAATGGTTGCTGACACGAGGTGGCATGGAGAACGATAAAGCCTCTTCCCTATAAACTGACACAGAACAGCAATTTAGGGCTCACGGAGCTGTTGCACTCCTTCACTTTGGGAAGCTAAGTCAATCTCTTCCTTCGAGGCTTGTGCTCACATTGAGCTTCACATTTGCTATAGAGCAGAGCAGGATGAGCTTGCAACTAGGAAGTGCAAGCACAATGCTTCTTTCCACAAAACTAACTCATGGTCTACGCTGAGTCATGCTGGCATGTACTGAAAGGCCTGCCGTTACAAATGCTTTTCAGGTTGCTTTGACGCCTTATGAACGGAGCTTTCAAAACTGGAAAAAAAGCCTTTGGGATCACACTCCCTTTTCGCTGTGGACTTCCAGCCTTAGTACAAGATGAGTCTAGCAAGTCCAAAGAGACACAATTAACCCAATGGGCCCTTCGCTGATTCACGTTTTTATATACCTGCTATTCTGGGTATAGTGAACTGCCTAAAGGACGGACGCTGGAGGATGTCCAAGAGGCCTCTGCATCATCCGTACGCCTTTCTTTTTACACCACGAACTGTGCTTCTGTGGAATTTGGAACGAACGCTGACCCTCTCCTTGAGGAATTGCTTACCTCACATAAGACGTGTTGGAAGGAAATAGAAACAGAGTGCTTTGTTCTGTTGAGCTTACCTAGGGCAAGGGCGACCACGTCCTTGGCAAGTTAAGGATTCTTGAACTGTGTTTCCGAAGCTGTTTGGAGGTCGGAAAATCAAACCGTCCCAAGAAAAAGTGCAGTGTGCTGCACCTTACTCTGCACACACAGAGCGACTCTGAAAGGCCTGCGATGAGGGATTTTGCATACAGGGCCCAGAGAATCGTGGAGGTACAGAGTGTGCTGAATCCGAAACGGTTGCTGACACGAGGTGGCAAGGAGGACGATAAAGCCTCTTCCCCATAAACTGACACAGAACAGCAATTTAGGGCTCACGGAACTATTGCACTCCTTCACTTAGGGAAGCTAAGTCAAGCTCTTCCTCCGAGGCTTGTGCTCACATTGAGCTTCACATTTGCTATAGAGCAGAGCAGGATGAGCTTGCAACTAGGAAGTGCAAGCACAATGCTTCTTTCCACAAAACTAACTCATGGTCTACGCTGAGTCATGCTGGCATGTATAGAAAGGCCTTCCGCTACAAATGCTTTTCAGGTTGCTTTGACGCCTTATGAACGGAGCTTTCAAAACTGGAAAAAAAGCCTTTGGGATCACACTCCTGTTTCCAGGTTGACTTCCAGCCTTAGTACAGGCTGAGTCTAGCGTGTCAAAAGAGACACAATTAACCCACTGGGCCCTTCGCTGATTCACGTTTTTCTATACCCGCTATTCTGGGTATAGTGAACTGCCTAAAGGACGGACGCTGGAGGATGTCCAAGAGGCCTCTGCATCATCCATACGCCTTTCTTTTTTCACCACGAACTGTGCTTCTGTGGAATTTGGAACGCACGCCGACCCTCTCCTTGAGGAATTGCTTACCTCACATAAGACGTGTTGGAAGGAAAGAGAAACAGAGTGCTTATTTCTGTTGAGCTTACCTAGGGCAAGGTCGACCACATCCTTGGCGAGTTAGGGATTCTTGAACTGTGTTTCCGAAGCTCTTTGGAGGTCGGAAAATCAAACCGTCCCAAGGAAAAGTGCAGTGTGCTGCACCTTACTCTGCACACACAGAGCGACTCTGAAAGGCCTGCGATGCTGGATTTTGCATACAGGGCCCAGAGAATCGTGGAGGTACAGAGTGTGCTGAAGCCAAAATGGTTGCTGACACGAGGTGGCATGGAGAACGATAAAGCCTCTTCCCTATAAACTGACACAGAACAGCAATTTAGGGCTCACGGAGCTGTTGCACTCCTTCACTTTGGGAAGCTAAGTCAATCTCTTCCTTCGAGGCTTGTGCTCACATTGAGCTTCACATTTGCTATAGAGCAGAGCAGGATGAGCTTGCAACTAGGAAGTGCAAGCACAATGCTTCTTTCCACAAAACTAACTCATGGTCTACGCTGAGTCATGCTGGCATGTACTGAAAGGCCTGCCGTTACAAATGCTTTTCAGGTTGCTTTGACGCCTTATGAACGGAGCTTTCAAAACTGGAAAAAAAGCCTTTGGGATCACACTCCCTTTTCGCTGTGGACTTCCAGCCTTAGTACAAGATGAGTCTAGCAAGTCCAAAGAGACACAATTAACCCAATGGGCCCTTCGCTGATTCACGTTTTTATATACCTGCTATTCTGGGTATAGTGAACTGCCTAAAGGACGGACGCTGGAGGATGTCCAAGAGGCCTCTGCATCATCCGTACGCCTTTCTTTTTACACCACGAACTGTGCTTCTGTGGAATTTGGAACGAACGCTGACCCTCTCCTTGAGGAATTGCTTACCTCACATAAGACGTGTTGGAAGGAAATAGAAACAGAGTGCTTTGTTCTGTTGAGCTTACCTAGGGCAAGGGCGACCACGTCCTTGGCGAGTTAAGGATTCTTGAACTGTGTTTCCGAAGCTGTTTGGAGGTCGGAAAATCAAACCGTCCCAAGAAAAAGTGCAGTGTGCTGCACCTTACTCTGCACACACAGAGCGACTCTGAAAGGCCTGCGATGAGGGATTTTGCATACAGGGCCCAGAGAATCGTGGAGGTACAGAGTGTGCTGAATCCGAAACGGTTGCTGACACGAGGTGGCAAGGAGGACGATAAAGCCTCTTCCCCATAAACTGACACAGAACAGCAATTTAGGGCTCACGGAACTATTGCACTCCTTCACTTAGGGAAGCTAAGTCAAGCTCTTCCTCCGAGGCTTGTGCTCACATTGAGCTTCACATTTGCTATAGAGCAGAGCAGGATGAGCTTGCAACTAGGAAGTGCAAGCACAATGCTTCTTTCCACAAAACTAACTCATGGTCTACGCTGAGTCATGCTGGCATGTATAGAAAGGCCTTCCGCTACAAATGCTTTTCAGGTTGCTTTGACGCCTTATGAACGGAGCTTTCAAAACTGGAAAAAAAGCCTTTGGGATCACACTCCTGTTTCCAGGTTGACTTCCAGCCTTAGTACAGGCTGAGTCTAGCGTGTCAAAAGAGACACAATTAACCCACTGGGCCCTTCGCTGATTCACGTTTTTCTATACCCGCTATTCTGGGTATAGTGAACTGCCTAAAGGACGGACGCTGGAGGATGTCCAAGAGGCCTCTGCATCATCCATACGCCTTTCTTTTTTCACCACGAACTGTGCTTCTGTGGAATTTGGAACGCACGCCGACCCTCTCCTTGAGGAATTGCTTACCTCACATAAGACGTGTTGGAAGGAAAGAGAAACAGAGTGCTTATTTCTGTTGAGCTTACCTAGGGCAAGGTCGACCACATCCTTGGCGAGTTAGGGATTCTTGAACTGTGTTTCCGAAGCTCTTTGGAGGTCGGAAAATCAAACCGTCCCAAGGAAAAGTGCAGTGTGCTGCACCTTACTCTGCACACACAGAGCGACTCTGAAAGGCCTGCGATGCTGGATTTTGCATACAGGGCCCAGAGAATCGTGGAGGTACAGAGTGTGCTGAAGCCAAAATCGTTGCTGACACGAGGTGGCATGGAGAACGATAAAGCCTCTTCCCTATAAACTGACACAGAACAGCAATTTAGGGCTCACGGGGCTGTTGCACTCCTTCATTTAGGGAAGCTAAGTCAATCTCTTCCTTCGAGGCTTGTGCTCACATGGAGCTTCACATTTGCTATAGAGCAGAGCAGGATGAGCTTGCAACTAGGAAGTGCAAGCACAATGCTTCTTTCCACAAAACTAACTCATGGTCTACGCTGAGTCATGCTGGCATGTACTGAAAGGCCTGCTGTTACAATTGCTTTTCAGGTTGCTTTGACGCCTTATGAACGGAACTTTCAAACCTGGGAAAAAAGCCTTTGGGATCACACTCCCGTTTCGCTGTTGACTTCCACCCTTAGTACAAGCTGAGTCTAGCCAGTCCAAAGAGACACAATTAACCCAATGGGCCCTTCGCTGATTCACGTTTTTCTATACCCGCTATTCTGCGTATAGTGAACTGCCTAAAGGACGGACGCTGGAGGATGTCCAAGAGGCCTCTGCATCATCCTTCCGCCTGTCGTTTTACAGCACGAAGTGTGCTTCTGTGGAATTTGGAACGCACGCTGACCCTCCCCTTGAGGAATTACTTACCTCACATAAGACGTGTTGGAAGGAAAGAGAAACAGAGTGCTTTGTTCTGTTGAGCTTACCTAGGGCAAGGGCGACCACGACCTTGGCGAGTTAGGGATTCTTGAACTGTGTTTCCGAAGCTGTTTGGAGGTCGGAAAATCAAACCGTCCCAAGGAAAAGTGCAGTGTGCTGCACCTTACTCTGCACACACAGAGCGACTCTGAAAGGCCTGCGATGCTGGATTTTGCATACAGGGCCCAGAGAATCGTGGAGGTACAGAGTGTGCTGAAGCCGAAACGGTTGCTGACACGAGGTGGCAAGGAGGACGATAAAGCCTCTTCCCCATAAACTGTCACAGAACAGCAATTTAGGGCTCACGGAGCTGTTGCACTCCTTCACTTAGGCAAGCTAAGTCAAGCTCTTCCTCCGAGGCTTGTGCTCACATCGAGCTTCACATTTGCTATAGAGCAGAGCAGGATGAGCTTGCAACTAGGAAGTGCAAGCACAATGCTTCTTTCCACAAAACTAACTCATGGTCTACGCTGAGTCATGCTGGCATGTATAGAAAGGCCTTCCGCTACAAATGCTTTTCAGGTTGCTTTGACGCCTTATGAACGGAGCTTTCAAAACTGGAAAAAAAGCCTTTGGGATCACACTCCTGTTTCCAGGTTGACTTCCATCCTTAGTACAGGCTGAGTCTAGCGTGTCAAAAGAGACACAATTAACCCACTGGGCCCTTCGCTGATTCACGTTTTTCTATACCCGCTATGCTGGGTATAGTGAACTGCCTAAAGGACGGACGCTGGAGGATGTCCAAGAGGCCTCTGCATCATCCATACGCCTTTCTTTTTTCACCACGAACTGTGCTTCTGTGGAATTTGGGACGCACGCCGACCGTCTCCTTGAGGAATTGCTAACGTCACATAAGACGTGTTGGAAGGAAAGAGAAACAGAGTGCTTATTTCTGTTGAGCTTACCTAGGGCAAGGTCGACCACGTCCTTGGCGAGTTAGGGATTCTTGAACTGTGTTCCAGAAGCTGTTTGGAGGTCGGAGAATCAAACCATCCCATTGAAAAGAACAGTGTGCTGCACCTTACTCTGCACACACAGAGCGACTCTGAAAGGCCTGCGATGCTGGATTTTGCATACAGGGCCCAGAGAATCGTGGAGGTACAGAGTGTGCTGAAGCCAAAATGGTTGCTGACACGAGGTGGCATGGAGAACGATAAAGCCTCTTCCCTATAAACTGACACAGAACAGCAATTTAGGGCTCACGGAGCTGTTGCACTCCTTCACTTAGGGAAGCTAAGTCAATCTCTTCCTTCGAGGCTTGTGCTCACATTGAGCTTCACATTTGCTATAGAGCAGAGCAGGATGAGCTTGCAACTAGGAAGTGCAAGCACAATGCTTCTTTCCACAAAACTAACTCATGGTCTACGCTGAGTCATGCTGGCATGTACTGAAAGGCCTGCCGTTACAAATGCTTTTCAGGTTGCTTTGACGCCTTATGAACGGAGCTTTCAAAACTGGAAAAAAAGCCTTTGGGATCACACTCCCGTTTCGCTGTGGACTTCCACCCTTAGTAGAAGCTGAGTCTAGCCAGTCCAAGGAGACACAATTAACCCAATGGCCCCTTTGCTGACTCACGTTTTTCTATACCCGCTATTCTGGGTATAGTGAACTGCCTAAAGGACGGACGCTGGAGGATGTCCAAGAGGCCTCTGCATCATCCGTACGCCTTTCTTTTTACACCACGAACTGTGCTTCTGTGGAATTTGGAACGCACGCTGACCCTCTCCTTGAGGAATTGCTTACCTCACATAAGACGTGTTGGAAGGAAATAGAAACAGAGTGCTTTGTTCTGTTGAGCTTACCTAGGGCAAGGGCGACCACGTCCCTGGCGAATTAGGGATTCTTGAACTGTGTTTCTGAAGCTGTTTGGAGGTCGGAAAATCAAACCGTCCCAAGGAAAAGTGCAGTGTGCTGCACCTTACTCTGCACACACAGAGCGACTCTGAGAGGCCTGCGATGAGGGATATTGCATACAGGGCCCAGAGAATCGTGGAGGTACACAGTGTGCTGAAGCCGAAACGGTTGCTGACACGAGGTGGCAAGGAGGACGATAAAGCCTCTTCCCCATAAACTGTCACAGAACAGCAATTTAGGGCTCACGGAGCTGTTGCACTCCTTCACTTAGGCAAGCTAAGTCAAGCTCTTCCTCCGAGGCTTGTGCTCACATCGAGCTTCACATTTGCTATAGAGCAGAGCAGGATGAGCTTGCAACTAGGAAGTGCAAGCACAATGCTTCTTTCCACAAAACTAACTCATGGTCTACGCTGAGTCATGCTGGCATGTATAGAAAGGCCTTCCGCTACAAATGCTTTTCAGGTTGCTTTGACGCCTTATGAACGGAGCTTTCAAAACTGGAAAAAAAGCCTTTGGGATCACACTCCTGTTTCCAGGTTGACTTCCATCCTTAGTACAGGCTGAGTCTAGCGTGTCAAAAGAGACACAATTAACCCACTGGGCCCTTCGCTGATTCACGTTTTTCTATACCCGCTATGCTGGGTATAGTGAACTGCCTAAAGGACGGATGCTGGAGGATGTCCAAGAGGCCTCTGCATCATCCATACGCCTTTCTTTCTTCACCACGAACTGTGCTTCTGTGGAATTTGGAACGCACGCCGACCCTCTCCTTGAGGAATTGCTAACGTCACATAAGACGTGTTGGAAGGAAAGAGAAACAGAGTGCTAATTTCTGTTGAGCTTACCTAGGGCAAGGTCGACCACGTCCTTGGCGAGTTAGGGATTCTTGAACTGTGTTCCAGAAGCTGTTTGGAGGTCGGAGAATCAAACCGTCCCAAGGAAAAGTGCAGTGTGCTGCACCTTACTCTGCACACACAGAGCGACTCTGAAAGGCCTGCGATGCTGGATTTTGCATACAGGGCCCAGAGAATCGTGGAGGTACAGAGTGTGCTGAAGCCAAAATGGTTGCTGACACGAGGTGGCATGGAGAACGATAAAGCCTCTTCCCTATAAACTGACACAGAACAGCAATTTAGGGCTCACGGAGCTGTTGCACTCCTTCACTTAGGGAAGCTAAGTCAATCTCTTCCTTCGAGGCTTGTGCTCACATTGAGCTTCACATTTGCTATAGAGCAGAGCAGGATGAGCTTGCAACTAGGAAGTGCAAGCACAATGCTTCTTTCCACAAAACTAACTCATGGTCTACGCTGAGTCATGCTGGCATGTACTGAAAGGCCTGCCGTTACAAATGCTTTTCAGGTTGCTTTGACGCCTTATGAACGGAGCTTTCAAAACTGGAAAAAAAGCCTTTGGGATCACACTCCCGTTTCGCTGTGGACTTCCAGCCTTAGTACAAGCTGAGTCTAGCCAGTCCAAAGAGACACAATTAACCCAATGGGCCCTTCGCTGATTCACGTTTTTCTATACCTGCTATTCTGGGTATAGTGAACTGCCTAAAGGACGGACGCTGGAGGATGTCCAAGAGGCCTCTGCATCATCCGTACGCCTTTCTTTTTACACCGAGAACTGTGCTTCTGTGGAATTTGGAACGCACGCTGACCCTCTCCTTGAGGAATTGCTTACCTCACATAAGACGTGTTGGAAGGAAATAGAAGCAGAGTGCTTTGTTCTGTTGAGCTTACCTAGGGCAAGGGCGACCACGTCTTTGGCGAATTAGGGATTCTTGAACTGTGTTTCCGAAGCTGTTTGGAGGTCGGAAAATCAAACCGTCCCAAGGAAAAGTGCAGTGTGCTGCACCTTACTCTGCACACACAGAGCGACTCTGAAAGGCCTGCGATGAGGGATTTTGCATACAGGGCCCAGAGAATCGTGGAGGTACAGAGTGTGCTGAAGCCGAAACGGTTGCTGACACGAGGTGGCAAGAAGGACGATAAAGCCTCTTCACCATAAACTGACACAGAGCAGCAATTTAGGGCTCACGGAACTATTGCACTCCTTCACTTAGGGAAGCTAAGTCAAGCTCTTCCTCCGAGGCTATTGCTCACATTGAGCTTCACATTTGCTATAGAGCAGAGCAGGATGAGCTTGAAACTAGGAAGTGCAAGCACAATGCTTCTTTCCACAAAACTAACTCATGGTCTACGCTGAGTCATGCTGGAATGTACTGAAAGGCCTGCTGTTACAAATGCTTTTCAGGTTGCTTTGACGCCTTATGAACGGAACATTCAAAACTGGGAAAAAAGCCTTTGGGATCACACTCCCGTTTCGCTGTTGACTTCCACCCTTAGTAGAAGCTGAGTCTAGCCAGTCCCAAGAGACACAATTAAACCAATGGCCCCTTCGCTGACTCACGTTTTTCTATACCCGCTATTCTGGGTATAGTGAACTGCCTAAAGGACGGACGCTGGAGGATGTCCAAGAGGCCTCTGCATCATCCATACGCCTTTCTTTTTACACCACGAACTGTGCTTCTGTGGAATTTGGAACGCATGCTGACCCTCTCCTTGAGGAATTGCTTACCTCACATAAGACGTGTTGGAAGGAAATAGAAACAGAGTGCTTTGTTCTGTTGAGCTTACCTAGGGCAAGGGCGACCACGTCCTTGGCGAATTAGGGATTCTTGAACTGTGTTTCCGAAGCTGTTTGGAGGTCGGAAAATCAAACCGTCCCAAGGAAAAGTGCAGTGTGCTGCACCTTACTCTGCACACACAGAGTGACTCTGAAAGGCCTGCGATGCTGGATTTTGTATACAGGGCCCAGAGAATCGTGGAGGTACAGAGTGTGCTGAAGCCGAAACGGTTGCTGACACGAGGTGGCAAGGAGGCCGATAAAGACTCTTCCCCATAAACTGACACAGAACAGCAATTTAGGGCTCACGGAGCTGTTGCACTCCTTCACTTAGGGAAGCTAAGTCAAGCACTTCCTCCGAGGCTTGTGCTCACATTGAGCTTCACATTTGCTATAGAGCAGAGCAGGATGAGCTTGAAACTAGGAAGTGCAAGCACAATGCTTCTTTCCACAAAACTAACTCATGGTCTACGCTGAGTCATGCTGGCATGTATAGAAAGGCCTTCCGATACAAATGCTTTTCAGGTTGCTTTGACGCCTTATGAACGGAGCTTTCAAAACTGGAAAAAAAGCCTTTGGGATCACACTCCTGTTTCCAGGTTGACTTCCAGCCTTAGTACAGGCTGAGTCTAGCGTGTCAAAAGAGACACAATTAACCCACTGGGCCCTTCGCTGATTCACGTTTTTCTATACCCGCTTTTCTGGGTATAGTGAACTGCCTAAAGGACGGACGCTGGAGGATGTCCAAGAGGCCTCTGCATCATCCATACGCCTTTCTTTTTTCACCACGAACTGTGCTTCTGTGGAATTTGGAACGCACGCTGACCCTCTCCTTGAGGAATTGCTTACCTCACATAAGACGTGTTGGGAGGAAAGAGAAACAGAGTGCTTATTTCTGTTGAGCTTACCTAGGGCAAGGTCGACCACATCCTTGGCGAGTTAGGGATTCTTGAACTGTGTTTCCGAAGCTGTTTGGAGGTCGGAACATCAAACCGTCCCAAGGAAAAGTGCAGTGTGCTGCACCTTACTCTGCACACACAGAGCGACTCTGAAAGGCCTGCGATGCTGGATTTTGCATACAGGGCCCAGAGAATCGTGGAGGTACAGAGTGTGCTGAAGCCAAAATGGTTGCTGACACGAGGTGGCATGGAGAACGATAAAGCCTCTTCCCTATAAACTGACACAGAACAGCAATTTAGGGCTCACGGAGCTGTTGCACTCCTTCACTTAGGGAAGCTAAGTCAAGCTCTTCCTTCGAGGCTTGTGCTCACATTGAGCTTCACATTTGCTATAGAGCAGAGCAGGATGAGCTTGCAACTAGGAAGTGCAAGCACAATGCTTCTTTCCACAAAACTAACTCATGGTCTACGCTGAGTCATGCTGGCATGTACTGAAAGGCCTGCTGTTACAATTGCTTTTCAGGTTGCTTTGACGCCTTATGAACGGAACTTTCAAAACTGGGAAAAAAGCCTTTGGGATCACACTCCCGTTTCGCTGTTGACTTCCACCCTTAGTACAAGCTGAGTCTAGCCAGTCCAAAGAGACACAATTAACCCAATGGGCCCTTCGCTGATTCACGTTTTTCTATACCCGCTATTCTGGGTATAGTGAACTGCCTAAAGGACGGACGCTGGAGGATGTCCAAGAGGCCTCTGCATCATCCGTACGCCTGTCGTTTTACAGCACGAAGTGTGCTTCTGTGGAATTTGGAACGCACGCTGACCCTCCCCTTGAGGAATTACTTACCTCACATAAGACGTGTTGGAAGGAAAGAGAAACAGAGTGCTTTGTTCTGTTGAGCTTACCTAGGGCAAGGGCGACCACGACCTTGGCGAATTAGGGATTCTTGAACTGTGTTTCCGAAGCTGTTTGGAGGTCGGAAAATCAAACCGTCCCAAGGAAAAGTGCAGTGTGCTGCACCTTACTCTGCACACACAGAGCGACTCTGAAAGGCCTGCGATGCGGGATTTTGCATACAGGGCCCAGAGAATCGTGGAGGTACAGAGTGTGCTGAAGCCGAAACGGTTGCTGACACGAGGTGGCAAGGAGGACGATAAAGCCTCTTCCCCATAAACTGTCACAGAACAGCAATTTAGGGCTCACGGAGCTGTTGCACTCCTTCACTTAGGCAAGCTAAGTCAAATTCTTCGTCCGAGGCTTGTGCTCACATCGAGCTTCACATTTGCTATAGAGCAGAGCAGGATGAGCTTGAAACTAGGAAGTGCAAGCACAATGCTTCTTTCCACAAAACTAACTCATGGTCTACGCTGAGTCATGCTGGAATGTACTGAAAGGCCTGCTGTTACAAATGCTTTTCAGGTTGCTTTGACGCCTTATGAACGGAACATTCAAAACTGGGAAAAAAGCCTTTGGGATCACACTCCCGTTTCGCTGTTGACTTCCACCCTTAGTAGAAGCTGAGTCTAGCCAGTCCCAAGAGACACAATTAAACCAATGGCCCCTTCGCTGACTCACGTTTTTCTATACCCGCTATTCTGGGTATAGTGAACTGCCTAAAGGACGGACGCTGGAGGATGTCCAAGAGGCCTCTGCATCATCCATACGCCTTTCTTTTTACACCACGAACTGTGCTTCTGTGGAATTTGGAACGCATGCTGACCCTCTCCTTGAGGAATTGCTTACCTCACATAAGACGTGTTGGAAGGAAATAGAAACAGAGTGCTTTGTTCTGTTGAGCTTACCTAGGGCAAGGGCGACCACGTCCTTGGCGAATTAGGGATTCTTGAACTGTGTTTCCGAAGCTGTTTGGAGGTCGGAAAATCAAACCGTCCCAAGGAAAAGTGCAGTGTGCTGCACCTTACTCTGCACACACAGAGCGACTCTGAAAGGCCTGCGATGCTGGATTTTGTATACAGGGCCCAGAGAATCGTGGAGGTACAGAGTGTGCTGAAGCCGAAACGGTTGCTGACACGAGGTGGCAAGGAGGCCGATAAAGACTCTTCCCCATAAACTGACACAGAACAGCAATTTAGGGCTCACGGAGCTGTTGCACTCCTTCACTTAGGGAAGCTAAGTCAAGCACTTCCTCCGAGGCTTGTGCTCACATTGAGCTTCACATTTGCTATAGAGCAGAGCAGGATGAGCTTGAAACTAGGAAGTGCAAGCACAATGCTTCTTTCCACAAAACTAACTCATGGTCTACGCTGAGTCATGCTGGCATGTATAGAAAGGCCTTCCGATACAAATGCTTTTCAGGTTGCTTTGACGCCTTATGAACGGAGCTTTCAAAACTGGAAAAAAAGCCTTTGGGATCACACTCCTGTTTCCAGGTTGATTTCCAGCCTTAGTACAGGCTGAGTCTAGCGTGTCAAAAGAGACACAATTAACCCACTGGGCCCTTCGCTGATTCACGTTTTTCTATACCCGCTTTTCTGGGTATAGTGAACTGCCTAAAGGACGGACGCTGGAGGATGTCCAAGAGGCCTCTGCATCATCCATACGCCTTTCTTTTTTCACCACGAACTGTGCTTCTGTGGAATTTGGAACGCACGCCGACCCTCTCCTTGAGGAATTGCTTACCTCACATAAGACGTTTTGGGAGGAAAGAGAAACAGAGTGCTTATTTCTGTTGAGCTTACCTAGGGCAAGGTCGACCACATCCTTGGCGAGTTAGGGATTCTTGAACTGTGTTTCCGAAGCTGTTTGGAGGTCGGAACATCAAACCGTCCCAAGGAAAAGTGCAGTGTGCTGCACCTTACTCTGCACACACAGAGCGACTCTGAAAGGCCTGCGATGCTGGATTTTGCATACAGGGCCCAGAGAATCGTGGAGGTACAGAGTGTGCTGAAGCCAAAATGGTTGCTGACACGAGGTGGCATGGAGAACGATAAAGCCTCTTCCCTATAAACTGACACAGAACAGCAATTTAGGGCTCACGGAGCTGTTGCACTCCTTCACTTAGGGAAGCTAAGTCAATCTCTTCCTTCGAGGCTTGTGCTCACATTGAGCTTCACATTTGCTATAGAGCAGAGCAGGATGAGCTTGCAACTAGGAAGTGCAAGCACAATGCTTCTTTCCACAAAACTAACTCATGGTCTACGCTGAGTCATGCTGGCATGTACTGAAAGGCCTGCTGTTACAATTGCTTTTCAGGTTGCTTTGACGCCTTATGAACGGAACTTTCAAAACTGGGAAAAAAGCCTTTGGGATCACACTCCCGTTTCGCTGTTGACTTCCACCCTTAGTACAAGCTGAGTCTAGCCAGTCCAAAGAGACACAATTAACCCAATGGGCCCTTCGCTGATTCACGTTTTTCTATACCCGCTATTCTGGGTATAGTGAACTGCCTAAAGGACGGACGCTGGAGGATGTCCAAGAGGCCTCTGCATCATCCGTACGCATGTCGTTTTACAGCACGAAGTGTGCTTCTGTGGAATTTGGAACGCACGCTGACCCTCCCCTTGAGGAATTACTTACCTCACATAAGACGTGTTGGAAGGAAAGAGAAACAGAGTGCTTTGTTCTGTTGAGCTTACCTAGGGCAAGGGCGACCACGACCTTGGCGAATTAGGGATTCTTGAACTGTGTTTCCGAAGCTGTTTGGAGGTCGGAAAATCAAACCGTCCCAAGGAAAAGTGCAGTGTGCTGCACCTTACTCTGCACTCACAGAGCGACTCTGAAAGGCCTGCGATGCGGGATTTTGCATACAGGGCCCAGAGAATCGTGGAGGTACAGAGTGTGCTGAAGCCGAAACGGTTGCTGACACGAGGTGGCAAGGAGGACGATAAAGCCTCTTCCCCATAAACTGTCACAGAACAGCAATTTAGGGCTCACGGAGCTGTTGCACTCCTTCACTTAGGCAAGCTAAGTCAAGTTCTTCGTCCGAGGCTTGTGCTCACATCGAGCTTCACATTTGCTATAGAGCAGAGCAGGATGAGCTTGAAACTAGGAAGTGCAAGCACAATGCTTCTTTCCACAAAACTAACTCATGGTCTACGCTGAGTCATGCTGTCATGTATAGAAAGGCCTTCCGCTACAAATGCTTTTCAGGTTGCTTTGACGCCTTATGAACGGAGCTTTCAAAACTGGAAAAAAAGCCTTTGGGATCACACTCCTGTTTCCAGGTTGACTTCCATCCTTAGTACAGGCTGAGTCTAGCGTGTCAAAAGAGACACAATTAACCCACTGGGCCCTTCGCTGATTCACGTTTTTCTATACCCGCTACGCTGGGTATAGTGAACTGCCTAAAGGACGGACGCTGGAGGATGTCCAAGAGGCCTCTGCATCATCCGTACGCCTGTCGTTTTACAGCACGAAGTGTGCTTCTGTGGAATTTGGAACGCACGCCGACCCTCTCCTTGAGGAATTGCTAACGTCACATAAGACGTGTTGGAAGGAAAGAGAAACAGAGTGCTAATTTCTGTTGAGCTTACCTAGGGCAAGGTCGACCACGTCCTTGGCGAGTTAGGGATTCTTGAACTGTGTTCCAGAAGCTGTTTGGAGGTCGGAGAATCAAACCGTCCCAAGGAAAAGTGCAGTGTGCTGCACCTTACTCTGCACACACAGAGCGACTCTGAAAGGCCTGCGATGCTGGATTTTGCATACAGGGCCCAGAGAATCGTGGAGGTACAGAGTGTGCTGAAGCCAAAATGGTTGCTGACACGAGGTGGCATGGAGAACGATAAAGCCTCTTCCCTATAAACTGACACAGAACAGCAATTTAGGGTCACGGAGCTGTTGCACTCCTTCACTTAGGGAAGCTAAGTCAATCTCTTCCTTCGAGGCTTGTGCTCACATTGAGCTTCACATTTGCTATAGAGCAGAGCAGGATGAGCTTGCAACTAGGAAGTGCAAGCACAATGCTTCTTTCCACAAAACTAACTCATGGTCTACGCTGAGTCATGCTGGCATGTACTGAAAGGCCTGCCGTTACAAATGCTTTTCAGGTTGCTTTGACGCCTTATGAACGGAGCTTTCAAAACTGGCAAAAAAGCCTTTGGGATCACACTCCCTTTTCACTGTGGACATCCAGCCTTAGTACAAGATGAGTCTAGCAAGTCCAAAGAGACACAATTAAGCCAATGGGCCCTTCGCTGATTCACGTTTTTCTATACCTGCTATTCTGGGTATAGTGAACTGCCTAAAGGACGGACGCTGGAGGATGTCCAAGAGGCCTCTGCATCATCCGTACGCCTTTCTTTTTACACCACGAAATGTGCTTCTGTGGAATTTGGAACGCACGCTGACCCTCTCCTTGAGGAATTGCTTACCTCACATAAGACGTGTTGGAAGGAAATAGAAACAGAGTGCTTTGTTCTGTTGAGCTTACCTAGGGCAAGGGCGACCACGTCCTTGGCGAGTTAAGGATTCTTGAACTGTGTTTCCGAAGCTGTTTGGAGGTCGGAAAATCAAACCGTCCCAAGGAAAAGTGCAGTGTGCTGCACCTTACTCTGCACACACAGAGCGACTCTGAAAGGCCTGCGATGAGGGATTTTGCATACAGGGCCCAGAGAATCGTGGAGGTACAGAGTGTGCTGAAGCCGAAACGGTTGCTGACACGAGGTGGCAAGGAGGACGATAAAGCCTCTTCCCCATAAACTGACACAGAACAGCAATTTAGGGCTCACGGAACTATTGCAGTCCTTCACTTAGGGAAGCTAAGTCAAGCTCTTCCTCCGAGGCTATTGCTCACATTGAGCTTCACATTTGCTATAGAGCAGAGCAGGATGAGCTTGAAACTAGGAAGTGCAAGCACAATGCTTCTTTCCACAAAACTAACTCATGGTCTACGCTGAGTCATGCTGGCATGTACTGAAAGGCCGGCTGTTACAAGTGCTTTTCAGGTTACTTTGACGCCTTATGAACGGAACTTTCAAAACTGGGAAAACAGCCTTTGGGATGACACTCCCGTTTCGCTGTTGACTTCCACCCTTAGTAGAAGCTGAGTCTAGCCAGTCCAAGGAGACACAATTAACCCAATGGCCCCTTTGCTGACTCACGTTTTTCTATACCCGCTATTCTGGGTATAGTGAACTGCCTAAAGGACGGACGCTTGAGGATGTCCAAGAGGCCTCTGCATCATCCGTACGCCTTTCTTTTTACACCACGAACTGTGCTTCTGTGGAATTTGGAACGCATGCTGACCCTCCCCTTGAGGAATTACTTACCTCACATAAGACGTGTTGGAAGGAAAGAGAAACAGAGTGCTTATTTCTGTTGAGCTTACCTAGGGCAAGGGCGACCACGTCCTTGGGGAGTTAAGGATTCTTGAACTGTGTTTCCGAAGCTGTTTGGAGGTCGGAAAATCAAACCGTCCCAAGGAAAAGTGCAGTGTGCTGCACCTTACTCTGCACACACAGAGCGACTCTGAAAGGCCTGCGATGCTGCATTTTGCATACAGGGCCCAGAGAATCGTGGAGGTACAGAGTGTGCTGAAGCCAAAATGGTTGCTGACACGAGGTTGCATGGAGAACGATAAAGCCTCTTCCCTATAAAGTGACACAGAACAGCAATTTAGGGCTCACGGAGCTGTTGCACTCCTTCACTTAGGGAAGCTAAGTCAATCTCTTCCTTCGAGGCTTGTGCTCACATGGAGCTTCACATTTGCTATAGAGCAGAGCAAGATGAGCTTGCAACTAGGAAGTGCAAGCACAATGCTTCTTTCCACAAAACTAACTCATGGTCTACGCTGAGTCATGCTGGCTGCTGTTACAATTGCTTTTCAGGTTGCTTTGACGCCTTATGAACGGAACTTTCAAAACTGGGAAAAAAGCCTTTGGGATCACACTCCCGTTTCGCTGTTGACTTCCACCTTTAGTACAAGCTGAGTCTAGCCAGTCCAAAGAGACACAATTAACCCAATGGGCCCTTCACTGATTCACGTTTTTCTATACCCGCTATTCTGGGTATAGTGAACTGCCTAAAGGACGGACGCTGGAGGATGTCCAAGAGGCCTCTGCATCATCCGTACGCCTGTCGTTTTACAGCACGAAGTGTGCTTCTGTGGAATTTGGAACGCACGCTGACCCTCCCCTTGAGGAATTACTTACCTCACATAAGACGTGTTGGAAGGAAAGAGAAACAGAGTGCTTTGTTCTGTTGAGCTTACCTAGGGCAAGGGCGACCACGACCTTGGCGAGTTAGGGATTCTTGAACAGTGTTTCCGAAGCTGTTTGGAGGTCGGAAAATCAAACAGTCCCAAGGAAAAGTGCAGTGTGCTGCACCTTACTCTGCACACACAGAGCGACTCTGAAAGGCCTGCGATGAGGGATTTTGCATACAGGGCCCAGAGAATCGTGGAGGTACAGAGTGTGCTGAAGCCAAAACGGTTGCTGACACGAGGTGGCAAGGAGGACGATAAAGCCTCTTCCCCATAAACTGTCACAGAACAGCAATTTAGGGCTCACGGAGCTGTTGCACTCCTTCACTTAGGCAAGCTAAGTCAAGCTCTTCCTCCGAGGCTGTGCTCACATCGAGCTTCACATTTGCTATAGAGCAGAGCAGGATGAGCTTGCAACTAGGAAGTGCAAGCACAATGCTTCTTTCCACAAAACTAACTCATGGTCTACGTTGAGTCATGCTGGCATGTACTGAAAGGCCTCCCGTTACAAATGCTTTTCAGGTTGTTTGGCGCCTTATGAACGGAGCTTTCAAAATTGGAAAAAAAGCCTTTGGGATTACACTCCTGTTTCCAGGTTGAATTCCAGCCTTAGTACAGGCTGAGTCTAGCGTGTCAAAAGAGACACAATTAACCCAAACGGCCCTTCGCTGATTCACGTTTATCTATACCCGCTATTCTGGGTATAGTGAACTGCCTAAAGGACGGTGGCTGCAGGATGTCCAAGAGGCCTCTGAATCATCCATAAGCCTTTCTTTTTACACCGCAAACTGTGCTTCTGTGGAATTTGGAACGCACGCTGACCCTCTCCTTGAGGAATTGCTTACCTCACATAAGACGTGTTGGAAGGAAATAGAAGCAGAGTGCTTTGTTCTGTTGAGCTTACCTAGGGCAAGGGCGACCACGTCCTTGGCGAATTAGGGATTCTTGAACTGTGTTTCCGAAGCTGTTTGGAGGTCGGAAAATCAAACCGTCCCAAGGAAAAGTGCAGTGTGCTGCACCTTACTCTGCACACACAGAGCGACTCTGAAAGGCCTGCGATGCTGGATTTTGTAAACAGGGCCCAGAGAATCGTGGAGGTACAGAGTGTGCTGAAGCCGAAACGGTTGCTGACACGAGGTGGCAAGGAGAACGATAAAGCCTCTTCCCCATAAACTGACACAGAACAGCAATTTCGGGCTCACGGAGCTGTTAAACTCCTACACTTAGGCAAGCTAAGTCAAGCTCTTCCTCCGAGGCTTGTGCTCACATTGAGCTTCACATTTGCTATAGAGCAGAGCAGGATGAGCTTGCAACTAGGAAGTGCAAGCACAATGCTTCTTTCCACAAAACTAACTCATGGTCTACGCTGAGTCATGCTGGCATGTATAGAAAGGCCTTCCGCTACAAATGCTTTTTAGGTTGCTTTGACGCCTTATGAACGGAGCTTTCAAAACTGGAAAAAAAGCCTTTGGGATCACACTCCTGTTTCGCTGTGTTCTTCCACCCTTAGTACAAGATGAGTCTAGCAAGTCCAAAGCAACACAATTAACCCAATGGGCCCTTCTCTGATTCACGTTTTTCTATACCTGCTATTCTGGGTATAGTGAACTGCCTAAAGGACGGACGCTGGAGGATGTCCAAGAGGCCTCTGCATCATCCGTACGCCAGTCGTTTTACACCACGAATTGTGCTTCTGTGGAATTTGGAACGCACGCTGACCCTCTCCTTGAGGAATTGCTTACCTCACATAAGACGTGTTGGAAGGAAATAGAAACAGAGTGCTTTTTTCTGTTGAGTTTACCTAGGGCAAGGGCGACCACGTCCTTGGCGAGTTAAGGATTCTTGAACTGTGTTTCCGAAGCTGTTTGGAGGTCGGAAAATCAAACCGTCCCAAGGAAAAGTGCAGTGTGCTGCACCTTACTCTGCACACACAGAGCGACTCTGAAAGGCCTGCGATGCTGGATTTTGCATACAGGGCCCAGAGAATCGTGGAGGTACAGAGTGTGCTGAAGCCGAAACGGTTGCTGACACGAGGTGGCAAGGAGGACGATAAAGCCTCTTCCCCATAAACTGACACAGAACAGCAATTTAGGGCTCACGGAACTGTTGCACTCCTTCACTTAGGGAAGCTAAGTCAAGCTCTTCCTCCGAGGCTATTGCTCACACTGAGCTTCACATTTGCTATAGAGCAGAGCAGGATGAGCTTGAAACTAGGAAGTGCAAGCACAATGCTTCTTTCCACAAAACTAACTCATGGTCTACGCTGAGTCATGCTGGCATGTACTGAAAGGCCTGCCGTTACAAATGTTTTTCAGGTTGCTTTGACGCCTTATGAACAGAGCTTTCAAAACTGGAAAAAAAGGCTTTGGGATCACACTCCTGTTTCCAGGTTGACTTCCAGCCTTAGTACAGGCTGAGTCTAGCGTGTCAAAAGAGACACAATTAACCCACTGGGCCCTTCGCTAATTCACGTTTTTCTATACCCGCTATTCTGGGTATAGTGAACTGCCTAAAGGACGGACGGTGGAGGATGTCCAAGAGGCCTCTGCATCATCCATACACCTTTCTTTTTTCACCACGAACTGTGCTTCTGTGGAATTTGGAACGCACGCCTCCCTCTCCTTGAGGAATTGCTTAGCTCACATAAGACGTGTTGGAAGGAAAGAGAAACAGAGTGCTTATTTCTGTTGAGCTTACCTAGGGCAAGTTCGACCTCGACCTTGGCGAGTTAGGGATTCTTGAACTGTGTTCCAGAAGCTGTTTGGAGGTCGGAAAATCAAACCGTCCCAAGGAAAAGTGCAGTGTGCTGCACCTTACTCTGCACACACAGAGCGACTCTGAAAGGCCTGCGATGCTGGATTTTGCATACAGGGCCCAGAGAATCGTGGAGGTACAGAGTGTGCTGAAGCCAAAATGGTTGCTGACACGAGGTGGCATGGAGAACGATAAAGCCTCTTCCCTATAAACTGACACAGAACAGCAATTTAGGGCTCACGGAGCTGTTGCACTCCTTCACTTAGGCAAGCTAAGTCAATCTCTTTCTTCGAGGCTTGTGCTCACATTGAGCTTCACATTTGCTATAGAGCAGAGCATGATGAGCTTGCAACTAGGAAGTGCAAGCACAATGCTTCTTTCCACAAAACTAACTCATGGTCTACGCTGAGTCATGCTGGCATGTACTGAAAGGCCTGCTGTTACAAATGCTTTTCAGGTTGCTTTGACGCCTTATGAACGGAACTTTCAAAACTGGGAAAAAAGCCTTTGGGATCACACTCCCGTTTCGCTGTTGACTTCCACCCTTAGTACAAGCTGAGTCTAGCCAGTCCAAAGAGACACAATTAACCCAATGGCCCCTTCGCTGACTCACGTTTTTCTATACCCGCTATTCTGGGTATAGTGAACTGCCTAAAGGACGGACGCTGGAGGATGTCCAAGAGGCCTCTGCATCATCCATACGCCTTTCTTTTTACACCACGAACTGTGCTTCTGTGGAATTTGGAACGCACGCTGACCCTCTCCTTGAGGAATTGCTTACATCACATAAGACGTGTTGGAAGGAAATAGAAACAGAGTGCTTTGTTCTGTTGAGCTTACCTAGGGCAAGGGCGACCACGTCCTTGGCGAATTAGAGATTCTTGAACTGTGTTTCCGAAGCTGTTTGGAGGTCGGAAAATCAAACCGTCCCAAGGAAAAGTGCAGTGTGGTGCACCTTACTCTGCAAACACAGAGCGACTCTGAAAGGCCTGCGATGCTGGATTTTGCATACAGGGCTTAGAGCATCGTGGAGGAACAGAGTGTGCTGAATCCGAAACGGTTGCTGACACGAGGTGGCAAGGAGGACGATAAAGCCTCTTCCCCATAAACTGACACAGAACAGCAATTTAGGGCTCACGGAACTATTGCACTCCTTCACTTAGGGAAGCTAAGTCAAGCTCTTCCTCCGAGGCTATTGCTCACATTGAGCTTCACATTTGCTATAGAGCAGAGCAGGATGAGCTTGAAACTAGGAAGTGCAAGCACAATGCTTCTTTCCACAAAACTAACTCATGGTCTACGCTGAGGCATGCTGGCATGTATAGAAAGGCCTTCCGCTACAAATGCTTTTCAGGTTGCTTTGACGCCTTATGAACGGAGCTTTCAAAACTGGAAAAAAAGCCTTTGGGATCACACTCCTGTTTCCAGGTTGACTTGCATCGTTAGTACAGGCTGAGTCTAGCGTGTCAAAAGCGACACAATTAACCCACTGGGCCCTGCGCTAATTCACGTTTTTCTATACCCGCTATTCTGGGTATAGTGAACTGCCTAAAGGACGGACGCTGGAGGATGTCCAAGAGGCCTCTGCATCATCCATACGCCTTTCTTTTTTCACCACGAACTGTGCTTCTGTGGAATTTGGAACGCACGCCGACCCTCTCCTTGAGGAATTGCTTACCTCACATAAGACGTGTTGGAAGGAAAGAGAAACAGAGTGCTTATTTCTGTTGAGCTTACCTAGGGCAAGGTCGACCTCGTCCTTGGCGAGTTAGGGATTCTTGAACTGTGTTCCAGAAGCTGTTTGGAGGTCGGAAAATCAAACCGTCCCAAGGAAAAGTGCAGTGTGCTGCACCTTACTCTGCACACACAGAGCGACTCTGAAAGGCCTGCGATGCTGGATTTTGCATACAGGGCCCAGAGAATCGTGGAGGTACAGAGTGTGCTGAAGCCAAAATGGTTGCTGACACGAGGTGGCATGGAGAACGATAAAGCCTCTTCCCTATAAACTGACACAGAACAGCAATTTAGGGCTCACGGAGCTGTTGCACTCCTTCACTTAGGGAAGCTAAGTCAATCTCTTCCTTCGAGGCTTGTGCTCACATTGAGCTTCACATTTGCTATAGAGCAGAGCAGGCTGAGCTTGCAACTAGGAAGTGCAAGCACAATGCTTCTTTCCACAAAACTAACTCATGGTCTACGCTGAGTCATGCTGGCATGTACTGAAAGGCCTGCTCTTACAAATGCTTTTCAGGTTGCTTTGACGCCTTATGAACGGAACTTTCAAAACTGGGAAAAAAGCCTTTGGGATCACACTCCCGTTTCGCTGTTGACTTCCACCCTTAGTACAAGCTGAGTCTAGCCAGTCCAAAGAGACACAATTAACCCAATGGGCCCTTCGCTGATTCACGTTTTTCTATACCCGCTATTCTGGGTATAGTGAACTGCCTAAAGGACGGACGCTGGAGGATGTCCAAGAGGCCTCTGCATCATCCATACGGCTTTCTTTTTTCACCACGAACTGTGCTTCTGTGGAATTTGGAACGCACGCCGACCCTCTCCTTGAGGAATTGCTTACCTCACATAAGACGTGTTGGAAGGAAAGAGAAACAGAGTGCTTTGTTCTGTTGAGCTTACCTAGGGCAAGGGCGACCACGTCCTTGGCGAATTAGGGATTCTTGAACTGTGTTTCCGAAGCTGTTTGGAGGTCGGAAAATCAAAGCGTCCCAAGGAAAAGTGCAGTGTGCTGCACCTTACTCTGCACACACAGAGCGACTCTGAAAGGCCTGCGATGCTGGATTTTGCATACAGGCCCCAGAGAATCGTGGAGGTACAGAGTGTGCTGAAGCCAAAATGGTTGCTGACACGAGGTGGCATGGAGAACGATAAAGCCTCTTCCCTATAAACTGACACAGAACAGCAATTTAGGGCTCACGGAGCTGTTGCACTCCTTCACTTAGGGAAGCTAAGTCAATCTCTTCCTTCGAGGCTTGTGCTCACATTGAGCTTCACATTTGCTATAGAGCAGAGCAGGATGAGCTTGCAACTAGGAAGTGCAAGCACAATGCTTCTTTCCACAAAACTAACTCATGGTCTACGCTGAGTCATGCTGGCATGTACTGAAAGGCCTGCTGTTACAATTGCTTTTCAGGTTGCTTTGACGCCTTATGAACGGAACTTTCAAAACTGGGAAAAAAGCCTTTGGGATCACACTCCCGTTTCGCTGTTGACTTCCACCCTTAGTACAAGCTGAGTCTAGCCAGTCCAAAGAGACACAATTAACCCAATGGGCCCTTCGCTGATTCACGTTTTTCTATACCCGCTATTCTGGGTATAGTGAACTGCCTAAAGGACGGACGCTGGAGGATGTCCAAGAGGCCTCTGCATCATCCGTACGCCTGTCGTTTTACAGCACGAAGTGTGCTTCTGTGGAATTTGGAACACACGCTGACCCTCCCCTTGAGGAATTACTTACCTCACATAAGACGTGTTGGAAGGAAAGAGAAACAGAGTGCTTTGTTCTGTTGAGCTTACCTAGGGCAAGGGCGACCACGTCCTTGGCGAATTAGGGATTCTTGAACTGTGTTTCCGAAGCTGTTTGGAGGTCGGAAAATCAAACCGTCCCAAGGAAAAGTGCAGTGTGCTGCACCTTACTCTGCAAACACAGAGCGACTCTGAAAGGCCTGCGATGCTGGATTTTGCATACGGGGCTTAGAGCATCGTGGAGGAACAGAGTGTGCTGAATCCGAAACGGTTGCTGACACGAGGTGGCAAGGAGGACGATAAAGCCTCTTCCCCATAAACTGACACAGAACAGCAATTTAGGGCTCACGGAACTATTGCACTCCTTCACTTAGGGAAGCTAAGTCAAGCTCTTCCTCCGAGGCTATTGCTCACATTGAGCTTCACATTTGCTATAGAGCAGAGCAGGATGAGCTTGAAACTAGGAAGTGCAAGCACAATGCTTCTTTCCACAAAACTAACTCATGGTCTACGCTGAGGCATGCTGGCATGTATAGAAAGGCCTTCTGCTACAAATGCTTTTCAGGTTGCTTTGACGCCTTATGAATGGAGCTTTCAAAACTGGAAAAAAAACCTTTGGGATCACACTCCTGTTTCCAGGTTGACTTGCATCGTTAGTACAGGCTGAGTCTAGCGTGTCAAAAGAGACACAATTAACCCACTGGGCCCTTCGCTAATTCACGTTTTTCTATACCCGCTATTCTGGGTATAGTGAACTGCCTAAAGGACGGACGCTGGAGGATGTCCAAGAGGCCTCTGCATCATCCATACGCCTTTCTTTTTTCACCACGAACTGTGCTTCTGTGGAATTTGGAACGCACGCTGACCCTCCCCTTGAGGAATTACTTACCTCACATAAGACGTGTTGGAAGGAAAGAGAAACAGAGTGCTTTGTTCTGTTGAGCTTACCTAGGGCAAGGTCGACCACGTCCTTGGCGAGTTAGGGATTCTTGAACTGTGTTTCCGAAGCTGTTTGGAGGTCGGAAAATCAAACCGTCCCAAGGAAAAGTGCAGTGTGCTGCACCTTACTCTGCACACACAGAGCGACTCTGAAAGGCCTGCGATGCTGGATTTTGCATACAGGGCCCAGAGAATCGTGGAGGTACAGAGTGTGCTGAAGCCAAAATGGTTGCTGACACGAGGTGGCATGGAGAACGATAAAGCCTCTTCCCTATAAACTGACACAGAACAGCAATTTAGGGCTCACGGAGCTGTTGCACTCCTTCATTTAGGGAAGCTAAGTCAATCTCTTCCTTCGAGGCTTGTGCTCACATGGAGCTTCACATTTGCTATAGAGCAGAGCAAGATGAGCTTGCAACTAGGAAGTGCAAGCACAATGCTTCTTTCCACAAAACTAACTCATGGTCTACGCTGAGTCATGCTGGCATGTACTGAAAGGCCTGCTGTTACAAATGCTTTTCAGGTTGCTTTGACACCTTATGAACGGAACTTTCAAAACTGGGAAAAAAGCCTTTGGGATCACACTCCCGTTTCGCTGTTGACTTCCACCCTTAGTACAAGCTGAGTCTAGCCAGTCCAAAGAGACACAATTAACCCAATGGGCCCTTCGCTGATTCACGTTTTTCTATAGCCGCTATTCTGGGTATAGTGAACTGCCTAAAGGACGGACGCTGGAGGATGTCCAAGAGGCCTCTGCATCATCCGTACGCCTGTCGTTTTACAGCACGAAGTGTGCTTCTGTGGAATTTGGAACGCACGCTGACCCTCCCCTTGAGGAATTACTTACCTCACATAAGACGTGTTGGAAGGAAAGAGAAACAGAGTGCTTTGTTCTGTTGAGCTTACCTAGGGCAAGGGCGACCACGTCCTTAGCGAATTAGGGATTCTTGAACTGTGTTTCCGAAGCTGTTTGGAGGTCGGAAAATCAAACCGTCCCAAGGAAAAGTGCAGTGTGCTGCACCTTACTCTGCAAACACATTGCGACTCTGAAAGGCCTGCGATGCTGGATTTTGCATACGGGGCTTAGAGCATCGTGGAGGAACAGAGTGTGCTGAATCCGAAACGGTTGCTGACACGAGGTGGCAAGGAGGACGATAAAGCCTCTTCCCCATAAACTGACACAGAACAGCAATTTAGGGCTCACGGAACTATTGCACTCCTTCACTTAGGGAAGCTAAGTCAAGCTCTTCCTCCGAGGCTATTGCTCACATTGAGCTTCACATTTGCTATAGAGCAGAGCAGGATGAGCTTGGAACTAGGAAGTGCAAGCACAATGCTTCTTTCCACAAAACTAACTCATGGTCTACGCTGAGGCATGCTGGCATGTATAGAAAGGCCTTCCGCTACAAATGCTTTTCAGGTTGCTTTGACGCCTTATGAATGGAGCTTTCAAAACTGGAAAAAAAGCCTTTGGGATCACACTCCTGTTTCCAGGTTGACTTGCATCGTTAGTACAGGCTGAGTCTAGCGTGTCAAAAGAGACACAATTAACCCACTGGGCCCTTCGCTAATTCACGTTTTTCTATACCCGCTATTCTGGGTATAGTGAACTGCCTAAAGGACGGACGCTGGAGGATGTCCAAGAGGCCTCTGCATCATCCATACGCCTTTCTTTTTTCACCACGAACTGTGCTTCTGTGGAATTTGGAACGCACGCTGACCCTCCCCTTGAGGAATTACTTACCTCACATAAGACGTGTTGGAAGGAAAGAGAAACAGAGTGCTTTGTTCTGTTGAGCTTACCTAGGGCAAGGGCGACCACGACCTTGGCGAGTTAGGGATTCTTGAACTGTGTTTCCGAAGCTGTTTGGAGGTCGGAAAATCAAACCGTCCCAAGGAAAAGTGCAGTGTGCTGCACCTTACTCTGCACACACAGAGCGACTCTGAAAGGCCTGCGATGAGGGATTTTGCATACAGGGCCCAGAGAATCGTGGAGGTACAGAGTGTGCTGAAGCCGAAACGGTTGCTGACACGAGGTGGCAAGGAGGACGATAAAGCCTCTTCCCCATAAACTGTCACAGAACAGCAATTTAGGGCTCACGGAGCTGTTGCACTCCTTCACTTAGGCAAGCTAAGTCAAGCTCTTCCTCCGAGGCTTGTGCTCACATCGAGCTTCACATTTGCTATAGAGCAGAGCAGGCTGAGCTTGCAAGTAGGAAGTGCAAGCACAATGCTTCTTTCCACAAAACTAACTCATGGTCTACGCTGAGTCATGCTGGCATGTACTGAAAGGCCTGCTCTTACAAATGCTTTTCAGGTTGCTTTGACGCCTTATGAACGGAACTTTCAAAACTGGGAAAAAAGCCTTTGGGATCACACTCCCGTTTCGCTGTTGACTTCCACCCTTAGTACAAGCTGAGTCTAGCCAGTCCAAAGAGACACAATTAACCCAATGGGCCCTTCGCTGATTCACGTTTTTCTATACCCGCTATTCTGGGTATAGTGAACTGCCTAAAGGACGGACGCTGGAGGATGTCCAAGAGGCCTCTGCATCATCCATACGGCTTTCTTTTTTCACCACGAACTGTGCTTCTGTGGAATTTGGAACGCACGCCGACCCTCTCCTTGAGGAATTGCTTACCTCACATAAGACGTGTTGGAAGGAAAGAGAAACAGAGTGCTTTGTTCTGTTGAGCTTACCTAGGGCAAGGGCGACCACGTCCTTGGCGAATTAGGGATTCTTGAACTGTGTTTCCGAAGCTGTTTGGAGGTCGGAAAATCAAAGCGTCCCAAGGAAAAGTGCAGTGTGCTGCACCTTACTCTGCACACACAGAGCGACTCTGAAAGGCATGCGATGCTGGATTTTGCATACAGGCCCCAGAGAATCGTGGAGGTACAGAGTGTGCTGAAGCCAAAATGGTTGCTGACACGAGGTGGCATGGAGAACGATAAAGCCTCTTCCCTATAAACTGACACAGAACAGCAATTTAGGGCTCACGGAGCTGTTGCACTCCTTCACTTAGGGAAGCTAAGTCAATCTCTTCCTTCGAGGCTTGTGCTCACATTGAGCTTCACATTTGCTATAGAGCAGAGCAGGATGAGCTTGCAACTAGGAAGTGCAAGCACAATGCTTCTTTCCACAAAACTAACTCATGGTCTACGCTGAGTCATGCTGGCATGTACTGAAAGGCCTGCTGTTACAATTGCTTTTCAGGTTGCTTTGACGCCTTATGAACGGAACTTTCAAAACTGGGAAAAAAGCCTTTGGGATCACACTCCCGTTTCGCTGTTGACTTCCACCCTTAGTACAAGCTGAGTCTAGCCAGTCCAAAGAGACACAATTAACCCAATGGGCCCTTCGCTGATTCACGTTTTTCTATACCCGCTATTCTGGGTATAGTGAACTGCCTAAAGGACGGACGCTGGAGGATGTCCAAGAGGCCTCTGCATCATCCGTACGCCTGTCGTTTTACAGCACGAAGTGTGCTTCTGTGGAATTTGGAACACACGCTGACCCTCCCCTTGAGGAATTACTTACCTCACATAAGACGTGTTGGAAGGAAAGAGAAACAGAGTGCTTTGTTCTGTTGAGCTTACCTAGGGCAAGGGCGACCACGTCCTTGGCGAATTAGGGATTCTTGAACTGTGTTTCCGAAGCTGTTTGGAGGTCGGAGAATCAAACCGTCCCAAGGAAAAGTGCAGTGTGCTGCACCTTACTCTGCAAACACAGAGCGACTCTGAAAGGCCTGCGATGCTGGATTTTGCATACGGGGCTTAGAGCATCGTGGAGGAACAGAGTGTGCTGAATCCGAAACGGTTGCTGACACGAGGTGGCAAGGAGGACGATAAAGCCTCTTCCCCATAAACTGACACAGAACAGCAATTTAGGGCTCACGGAACTATTGCACTCCTTCACTTAGGGAAGCTAAGTCAAGCTCTTCCTCCGAGGCTATTGCTCACATTGAGCTTCACATTTGCTATAGAGCAGAGCAGGATGAGCTTGAAACTAGGAAGTGCAAGCACAATGCTTCTTTCCACAAAACTAACTCATGGTCTACGCTGAGGCATGCTGGCATGTATAGAAAGGCCTTCTGCTACAAATGCTTTTCAGGTTGCTTTGACGCCTTATGAATGGAGCTTTCAAAACTGGAAAAAAAACCTTTGGGATCACACTCCTGTTTCCAGGTTGACTTGCATCGTTAGTACAGGCTGAGTCTAGCGTGTCAAAAGAGACACAATTAACCCACTGGGCCCTTCGCTAATTCACGTTTTTCTATACCCGCTATTCTGGGTATAGTGAACTGCCTAAAGGACGGACGCTGGAGGATGTCCAAGAGGCCTCTGCATCATCCATACGCCTTTCTTTTTTCACCACGAACTGTGCTTCTGTGGAATTTGGAACGCACGCTGACCCTCCCCTTGAGGAATTACTTACCTCACATAAGACGTGTTGGAAGGAAAGAGAAACAGAGTGCTTTGTTCTGTTGAGCTTACCTAGGGCAAGGTCGACCACGTCCTTGGCGAGTTAGGGATTCTTGAACTGTGTTTCCGAAGCTGTTTGGAGGTCGGAAAATCAAACCGTCCCAAGGAAAAGTGCAGTGTGCTGCACCTTACTCTGCACACACAGAGCGACTCTGAAAGGCCTGCGATGCTGGATTTTGCATACAGGGCCCAGAGAATCGTGGAGGTACAGAGTGTGCTGAAGCCAAAATGGTTGCTGACACGAGGTGGCATGGAGAACGATAAAGCCTCTTCCCTATAAACTGACACAGAACAGCAATTTAGGGCTCACGGAGCTGTTGCACTCCTTCATTTAGGGAAGCTAAGTCAATCTCTTCCTTCGAGGCTTGTGCTCACATGGAGCTTCACATTTGCTATAGAGCAGAGCAAGATGAGCTTGCAACTAGGAAGTGCAAGCACAATGCTTCTTTCCACAAAACTAACTCATGGTCTACGCTGAGTCATGCTGGCATGTACTGAAAGGCCTGCTGTTACAAATGCTTTTCAGGTTGCTTTGACACCTTATGAACGGAACTTTCAAAACTGGGAAAAAAGCCTTTGGGATCACACTCCCGTTTCGCTGTTGACTTCCACCCTTAGTACAAGCTGAGTCTAGCCAGTCCAAAGAGACACAATTAACCCAATGGGCCCTTCGCTGATTCACGTTTTTCTATAGCCGCTATTCTGGGTATAGTGAACTGCCTAAAGGACGGACGCTGGAGGATGTCCAAGAGGCCTCTGCATCATCCGTACGCCTGTCGTTTTACAGCACGAAGTGTGCTTCTGTGGAATTTGGAACGCACGCTGACCCTCCCCTTGAGGAATTACTTACCTCACATAAGACGTGTTGGAAGGAAAGAGAAACAGAGTGCTTTGTTCTGTTGAGCTTACCTAGGGCAAGGTCGACCACGTCCTTGGCGAGTTAGGGATTCTTGAACTGTGTTTCCGAAGCTGTTTGGAGGTCGGAAAATCAAACCGTCCCAAGGAAAAGTGCAGTGTGCTGCACCTTACTCTGCAAACACATTGCGACTCTGAAAGGCCTGCGATGCTGGATTTTGCATACGGGGCTTAGAGCATCGTGGAGGAACAGAGTGTGCTGAATCCGAAACGGTTGCTGACACGAGGTGGCAAGGAGGACGATAAAGCCTCTTCCCCATAAACTGACACAGAACAGCAATTTAGGGCTCACGGAACTATTGCACTCCTTCACTTAGGGAAGCTAAGTCAAGCTCTTCCTCCGAGGCTATTGCTCACATTGAGCTTCACATTTGCTATAGAGCAGAGCAGGATGAGCTTGGAACTAGGAAGTGCAAGCACAATGCTTCTTTCCACAAAACTAACTCATGGTCTACGCTGAGGCATGCTGGCATGTATAGAAAGGCCTTCCGCTACAAATGCTTTTCAGGTTGCTTTGACGCCTTATGAATGGAGCTTTCAAAACTGGAAAAAAAGCCTTTGGGATCACACTCCTGTTTCCAGGTTGACTTGCATCGTTAGTACAGGCTGAGTCTAGCGTGTCAAAAGAGACACAATTAACCCACTGGGCCCTTCGCTAATTCACGTTTTTCTATACCCGCTATTCTGGGTATAGTGAACTGCCTAAAGGACGGACGCTGGAGGATGTCCAAGAGGCCTCTGCATCATCCATACGCCTTTCTTTTTTCACCACGAACTGTGCTTCTGTGGAATTTGGAACGCACGCTGACCCTCCCCTTGAGGAATTACTTACCTCACATAAGACGTGTTGGAAGGAAAGAGAAACAGAGTGCTTTGTTCTGTTGAGCTTACCTAGGGCAAGGGCGACCACGACCTTGGCGAGTTAGGGATTCTTGAACTGTGTTTCCGAAGCTGTTTGGAGGTCGGAAAATCAAACCGTCCCAAGGAAAAGTGCAGTGTGCTGCACCTTACTCTGCACACACAGAGCGACTCTGAAAGGCCTGCGATGAGGGATTTTGCATACAGGGCCCAGAGAATCGTGGAGGTACAGAGTGTGCTGAAGCCGAAACGGTTGCTGACACGAGGTGGCAAGGAGGACGATAAAGCCTCTTCCCCATAAACTGTCACAGAACAGCAATTTAGGGCTCACGGAGCTGTTGCACTCCTTCACTTAGGCAAGCTAAGTCAAGCTCTTCCTCCGAGGCTTGTGCTCACATCGAGCTTCACATTTGCTATAGAGCAGAGCAGGCTGAGCTTGCAAGTAGGAAGTGCAAGCACAATGCTTCTTTCCACAAAACTAACTCATGGTCTACGCTGAGTCATGCTGGCATGTACTGAAAGGCCTGCTCTTACAAATGCTTTTCAGGTTGCTTTGACGCCTTATGAACGGAACTTTCAAAACTGGGAAAAAAGCCTTTGGGATCACACTCCCGTTTCGCTGTTGACTTCCACCCTTAGTACAAGCTGAGTCTAGCCAGTCCAAAGAGACACAATTAACCCAATGGGCCCTTCGCTGATTCACGTTTTTCTATACCCGCTATTCTGGGTATAGTGAACTGCCTAAAGGACGGACGCTGGAGGATGTCCAAGAGGCCTCTGCATCATCCATACGGCTTTCTTTTTTCACCACGAACTGTGCTTCTGTGGAATTTGGAACGCACGCCGACCCTCTCCTTGAGGAATTGCTTACCTCACATAAGACGTGTTGGAAGGAAAGAGAAACAGAGTGCTTTGTTCTGTTGAGCTTACCTAGGGCAAGGGCGACCACGTCCTTGGCGAATTAGGGATTCTTGAACTGTGTTTCCGAAGCTGTTTGGAGGTCGGAAAATCAAAGCGTCCCAAGGAAAAGTGCAGTGTGCTGCACCTTACTCTGCACACACAGAGCGACTCTGAAAGGCATGCGATGCTGGATTTTGCATACAGGCCCCAGAGAATCGTGGAGGTACAGAGTGTGCTGAAGCCAAAATGGTTGCTGACACGAGGTGGCATGGAGAACGATAAAGCCTCTTCCCTATAAACTGACACAGAACAGCAATTTAGGGCTCACGGAGCTGTTGCACTCCTTCACTTAGGGAAGCTAAGTCAATCTCTTCCTTCGAGGCTTGTGCTCACATTGAGCTTCACATTTGCTATAGAGCAGAGCAGGATGAGCTTGCAACTAGGAAGTGCAAGCACAATGCTTCTTTCCACAAAACTAACTCATGGTCTACGCTGAGTCATGCTGGCATGTACTGAAAGGCCTGCTGTTACAATTGCTTTTCAGGTTGCTTTGACGCCTTATGAACGGAACTTTCAAAACTGGGAAAAAAGCCTTTGGGATCACACTCCCGTTTCGCTGTTGACTTCCACCCTTAGTACAAGCTGAGTCTAGCCAGTCCAAAGAGACACAATTAACCCAATGGGCCCTTCGCTGATTCACGTTTTTCTATACCCGCTATTCTGGGTATAGTGAACTGCCTAAAGGACGGACGCTGGAGGATGTCCAAGAGGCCTCTGCATCATCCGTACGCCTGTCGTTTTACAGCACGAAGTGTGCTTCTGTGGAATTTGGAACACACGCTGACCCTCCCCTTGAGGAATTACTTACCTCACATAAGACGTGTTGGAAGGAAAGAGAAACAGAGTGCTTTGTTCTGTTGAGCTTACCTAGGGCAAGGGCGACCACGTCCTTGGCGAATTAGGGATTCTTGAACTGTGTTTCCGAAGCTGTTTGGAGGTCGGAAAATCAAACCGTCCCAAGGAAAAGTGCAGTGTGCTGCACCTTACTCTGCAAACACAGAGCGACTCTGAAAGGCCTGCGATGCTGGATTTTGCATACGGGGCTTAGAGCATCGTGGAGGAACAGAGTGTGCTGAATCCGAAACGGTTGCTGACACGAGGTGGCAAGGAGGACGATAAAGCCTCTTCCCCATAAACTGACACAGAACAGCAATTTAGGGCTCACGGAACTATTGCACTCCTTCACTTAGGGAAGCTAAGTCAAGCTCTTCCTCCGAGGCTATTGCTCACATTGAGCTTCACATTTGCTATAGAGCAGAGCAGGATGAGCTTGAAACTAGGAAGTGCAAGCACAATGCTTCTTTCCACAAAACTAACTCATGGTCTACGCTGAGGCATGCTGGCATGTATAGAAAGGCCTTCTGCTACAAATGCTTTTCAGGTTGCTTTGACGCCTTATGAATGGAGCTTTCAAAACTGGAAAAAAAACCTTTGGGATCACACTCCTGTTTCCAGGTTGACTTGCATCGTTAGTACAGGCTGAGTCTAGCGTGTCAAAAGAGACACAATTAACCCACTGGGCCCTTCGCTAATTCACGTTTTTCTATACCCGCTATTCTGGGTATAGTGAACTGCCTAAAGGACGGACGCTGGAGGATGTCCAAGAGGCCTCTGCATCATCCATACGCCTTTCTTTTTTCACCACGAACTGTGCTTCTGTGGAATTTGGAACGCACGCTGACCCTCCCCTTGAGGAATTACTTACCTCACATAAGACGTGTTGGAAGGAAAGAGAAACAGAGTGCTTTGTTCTGTTGAGCTTACCTAGGGCAAGGTCGACCACGTCCTTGGCGAGTTAGGGATTCTTGAACTGTGTTTCCGAAGCTGTTTGGAGGTCGGAAAATCAAACCGTCCCAAGGAAAAGTGCAGTGTGCTGCACCTTACTCTGCACACACAGAGCGACTCTGAAAGGCCTGCGATGCTGGATTTTGCATACAGGGCCCAGAGAATCGTGGAGGTACAGAGTGTGCTGAAGCCAAAATGGTTGCTGACACGAGGTGGCATGGAGAACGATAAAGCCTCTTCCCTATAAACTGACACAGAACAGCAATTTAGGGCTCACGGAGCTGTTGCACTCCTTCATTTAGGGAAGCTAAGTCAATCTCTTCCTTCGAGGCTTGTGCTCACATGGAGCTTCACATTTGCTATAGAGCAGAGCAAGATGAGCTTGCAACTAGGAAGTGCAAGCACAATGCTTCTTTCCACAAAACTAACTCATGGTCTACGCTGAGTCATGCTGGCATGTACTGAAAGGCCTGCTGTTACAAATGCTTTTCAGGTTGCTTTGACACCTTATGAACGGAACTTTCAAAACTGGGAAAAAAGCCTTTGGGATCACACTCCCGTTTCGCTGTTGACTTCCACCCTTAGTACAAGCTGAGTCTAGCCAGTCCAAAGAGACACAATTAACCCAATGGGCCCTTCGCTGATTCACGTTTTTCTATAGCCGCTATTCTGGGTATAGTGAACTGCCTAAAGGACGGACGCTGGAGGATGTCCAAGAGGCCTCTGCATCATCCGTACGCCTGTCGTTTTACAGCACGAAGTGTGCTTCTGTGGAATTTGGAACGCACGCTGACCCTCCCCTTGAGGAATTACTTACCTCACATAAGACGTGTTGGAAGGAAAGAGAAACAGAGTGCTTTGTTCTGTTGAGCTTACCTAGGGCAAGGGCGACCACGTCCTTAGCGAATTAGGGATTCTTGAACTGTGTTTCCGAAGCTGTTTGGAGGTCGGAAAATCAAACCGTCCCAAGGAAAAGTGCAGTGTGCTGCACCTTACTCTGCAAACACATTGCGACTCTGAAAGGCCTGCGATGCTGGATTTTGCATACGGGGCTTAGAGCATCGTGGAGGAACAGAGTGTGCTGAATCCGAAACGGTTGCTGACACGAGGTGGCAAGGAGGACGATAAAGCCTCTTCCCCATAAACTGACACAGAACAGCAATTTAGGGCTCACGGAACTATTGCACTCCTTCACTTAGGGAAGCTAAGTCAAGCTCTTCCTCCGAGGCTATTGCTCACATTGAGCTTCACATTTGCTATAGAGCAGAGCAGGATGAGCTTGGAACTAGGAAGTGCAAGCACAATGCTTCTTTCCACAAAACTAACTCATGGTCTACGCTGAGGCATGCTGGCATGTATAGAAAGGCCTTCCGCTACAAATGCTTTTCAGGTTGCTTTGACGCCTTATGAATGGAGCTTTCAAAACTGGAAAAAAAGCCTTTGGGATCACACTCCTGTTTCCAGGTTGACTTGCATCGTTAGTACAGGCTGAGTCTAGCGTGTCAAAAGAGACACAATTAACCCACTGGGCCCTTCGCTAATTCACGTTTTTCTATACCCGCTATTCTGGGTATAGTGAACTGCCTAAAGGACGGACGCTGGAGGATGTCCAAGAGGCCTCTGCATCATCCATACGCCTTTCTTTTTTCACCACGAACTGTGCTTCTGTGGAATTTGGAACGCACGCTGACCCTCCCCTTGAGGAATTACTTACCTCACATAAGACGTGTTGGAAGGAAAGAGAAACAGAGTGCTTTGTTCTGTTGAGCTTACCTAGGGCAAGGGCGACCACGACCTTGGCGAGTTAGGGATTCTTGAACTGTGTTTCCGAAGCTGTTTGGAGGTCGGAAAATCAAACCGTCCCAAGGAAAAGTGCAGTGTGCTGCACCTTACTCTGCACACACAGAGCGACTCTGAAAGGCCTGCGATGAGGGATTTTGCATACAGGGCCCAGAGAATCGTGGAGGTACAGAGTGTGCTGAAGCCGAAACGGTTGCTGACACGAGGTGGCAAGGAGGACGATAAAGCCTCTTCCCCATAAACTGTCACAGAACAGCAATTTAGGGCTCACGGAGCTGTTGCACTCCTTCACTTAGGCAAGCTAAGTCAAGCTCTTCCTCCGAGGCTTGTGCTCACATCGAGCTTCACATTTGCTATAGAGCAGAGCAGGATGAGCTTGCAACTAGGAAGTGGAAGCACAATGCTTCTTTCCACAAAACTAACTCATGGTCTACGTTGAGTCATGCTGGCATGTACTGAAAGGCCTGCTGTTACAAATGCTTTTCAGGTTGCTTTGACGCCTTATGAACGGAGCTTTCAAAACTGGAAAAAAAGCCTTTGGGATTACACTCCTGTTTCCAGGTTGACTTCCAGCCTTAGTACAGGCTGAGTCTAGCGTGTCAAAAGAGACACAATTAACCCAAACTGCCCTTCGCTGATTCACGTTTTTCTATACCCGCTATTCTGGGTATAGTGAACTGCCTAAAGGACGGACGCTGGAGGATGTCCAAGAAGCCTCTGCATCATCCGTACGCCTTTCTTTTTACACCACGAACTGTGCTTCTGTGGAATTTGGAACGCACGCTGACCCTCTCCTTGAGGAATTGCTTACCTCACATAAGACGTGTTGGAAGGAAAGAGAAACAGAGTGCTTATTTCTGTTGAGCTTACCTAGGGCAAGGTCGACCACGTCCTTGGCGAGTTAGGGATTCTTGAACTGTGTTCCAGAAGCTGTTTGGAGGTCGGAGAATCAAACCGTCCCAAGGAAAAGTGCAGTGTGCTGCACCTTACTCTGCACACACAGAGCGACTCTGAAAGGCCTGCGATGCTGGATTTTGCATACAGGGCCCAGAGAATCGTGGAGGTACAGAGTGTGCTGAAGCCAAAATGGTTGCTGACACGAGGTGGCATGGAGAACGATAAAGCCTCTTCCCTATAAACTGACACAGAACAGCAATTTAGGGCTCACGGAGCTGTTGCACTCCTTCACTTAGGGAAGCTAAGTCAATCTCTTCCTTCGAGGCTTGTGCTCACATTGAGCTTCACATTTGCTATAGAGCAGAGCAGGATGAGCTTGCAACTAGGAAGTGCAAGCACAATGCTTCTTTCCACAAAACTAACTCATGGTCTACGCTGAGTCATGCTGGCATGTACTGAAAGGCCTGCCGTTACAAATGCTTTTCAGGTTGCTTTGACGCCTTATGAACGGAGCTTTCAAAACTGGCAAAAAAGCCTTTGGGATCACACTCCCTTTTCACTGTGGACATCCAGCCTTAGTACAAGATGAGTCTAGCAAGTCCAAAGAGGCACAATTAAGCCAATGGGCCCTTCGCTGATTCACGTTTTTCTATACCTGCTATTCTGGGTATAGTGAACTGCCTAAAGGACGGACGCTGGAGGATGTCCAAGAGGCCTCTGCATCATCCGTACGCCTTTCTTTTTACACCACGAAATGTGCTTCTGTGGAATTTGGAAAGCACGCTGACCCTCTCCTTGAGGAATTGCTTACCTCACATAAGACGTGTTGGAAGGAAATAGAAACAGAGTGCTTTGTTCTGTTGAGCTTACCTAGGGCAAGGGCGACCACGTCCTTGGCGAGTTAAGGATTCTTGAACGGTGTTTCCGAAGCTGTTTGGAGGTCGGAAAATCAAACCGTCCCAAGGAAAAGTGCAGTGTGCTGCACCTTACTCTGCACACACAGAGCGACTCTGAAAGGCCTGCGATGAGGGATTTTGCATACAGGGCCCAGAGAATCGTGGAGGTACAGAGTGTGCTGAAGCCGAAACGGTTGCTGACACGAGGTGGCAAGGAGGACGATAAAGCCTCTTCCCCATAAACTGACACAGAACAGCAATTTAGGGCTCACGGAACTATTGCAGTCCTTCACTTAGGGAAGCTAAGTCAAGCTCTTCCTCCGAGGCTATTGCTCACATTGAGCTTCACATTTGCTATAGAGCAGAGCAGGATGAGCTTGAAACTAGGAAGTGCAAGCACAATGCTTCTTTCCACAAAACTAACTCATGGTCTACGCTGAGTCATGCTGGCATGTACTGAAAGGCCGGCTGTTACAAGTGCTTTTCAGGTTACTTTGACGCCTTATGAACGGAACTTTCAAAACTGGGAAAACAGCCTTTGGGATGACACTCCCGTTTCGCTGTTGACTTCCAGCCTTAGTACAAGCTGAGTCTAGCCAGTCCAAGGAGACACAATTAACCCAATGGCCCCTTTGCTGACTCACGTTTTTCTATACCCGCTATTCTGGGTATAGTGAACTGCCTAAAGGACGGACGCTGGAGGATGTCCAAGAGGCCTCTGCATCATCCGTACGCCTTTCTTTTTACACCACGAACTGTGCTTCTGTGGAATTTGGAACGCACGCTGACCCTCCCCTTGAGGAATTACTTACCTCACATAAGACGTGTTGGAAGGAAATAGAAACAGAGTGCTTATTTCTGTTGAGCTTACCTAGGGCAAGGGCGACCACGTCCTTGGGGAGTTAAGGATTCTTGAACTGTGTTTCCGAAGCTGTTTGGAGGTCGGAAAATCAAACCGTCCCAAGGAAAATTGCAGTGTGCTGCACCTTACTCTGCACACACAGAGCGACTCTGAAAGGCCTGCGATGCTGCATTTTGCATACAGGGCCCAGAGAATCATGGAGGTACAGAGTGTGCTGAAGCCAAAATGGTTGCTGACACGAGGTTGCATGGAGAACGATAAAGCCTCTTCCCTATAAAGTGACACAGAACAGCAATTTAGGGCTCACGGAGCTGTTGCACTCCTTCACTTAGGGAAGCTAAGTCAATCTCTTCCTTCGAGGCTTGTGCTCACATGGAGCTTCACATTTGCTATAGAGCAGAGCAAGATGAGCTTGCAACTAGGAAGTGCAAGCACAATGCTTCTTTCCACAAAACTAACTCATGGTCTACGCTGAGTCATGCTGGCTGCTGTTACAATTGCTTTTCAGGTTGCTTTGACGCCTTATGAACGGAACTTTCAAAACTGGGAAAAAAGCCTTTGGGATCACACGCCCGTTTCGCTGTTGACTTCCACCTTTAGTACAAGCTGAGTCTAGCCAGTCCAAAGAGACACAATTAACCCAATGGGCCCTTCACTGATTCACGTTTTTCTATACCCGCTATTCTGGGTATAGTGAACTGCCTAAAGGACGGACGCTGGAGGATGTCCAAGAGGCCTCTGCATCATCCGTACGCCTGTCGTTTTACAGCACGAAGTGTGCTTCTGTGGAATTTGGAACGCACGCTGACCCTCCCCTTGAGGAATTACTTACCTCACATAAGACGTGTTGGAAGGAAAGAGAAACAGAGTGCTTTGTTCTGTTGAGCTTACCTAGGGCAAGGGCGACCACGACCTTGGCGAGTTAGGGATTCTTGAACAGTGTTTCCGAAGCTGTTTGGAGGTCGGAAAATCAAACAGTCCCAAGGAAAAGTGCAGTGTGCTGCACCTTACTCTGCACACACAGAGCGACTCTGAAAGGCCTGCGATGAGGGATTTTGCATACAGGGCCCAGAGAATCGTGGAGGTACAGAGTGTGCTGAAGCCAAAACGGTTGCTGACACGAGGTGGCAAGGAGGACGATAAAGCCTCTTCCCCATAAACTGTCACAGAACAGCAATTTAGGGCTCACGGAGCTGTTGCACTCCTTCACTTAGGCAAGCTAAGTCAAGCTCTTCCTCCGAGGCTTGTGCTCACATCGAGCTTCACATTTGCTATAGAGCAGAGCAGGATGAGCTTGCAACTAGGAAGTGCAAGCACAATGCTTCTTTCCACAAAACTAACACATGGTCTACGTTGAATCATGCTGGCATGTACTGAAAGGCCTCCCGTTACAAATGCTTTTCAGGTTGTTTGGCGCCTTATGAACGGAGCTTTCAAAACTGGAAAAAAAGCCTTTGGGATTACACTCCTGTTTCCAGGTTGAATTCCAGCCTTAGTACAGGCTGAGTCTAGCGTGTCAAAAGAGACACAATTAACCCAAACGGCCCTTCGCTGATTCACGTTTATCTATACCCGCTATTCTGGGTATAGTGAACTGCCTAAAGGACGGTGGCTGCAGGATGTCCAAGAGGCCTCTGAATCATCCATAAGCCTTTCTTTTTACACCGCAAACTCTGCTTCTGTGGAATTTGGAACGCACGCTGACCCTCTCCTTGAGGAATTGCTTACCTCACATAAGACGTGTTGGAAGGAAATAGAAGCAGAGTGCTTTGTTCTGTTGAGCTTACCTAGGGCAAGGGCGACCACGTCCTTGGCGAATTAGGGATTCTTGAACTGTGTTTCCGAAGCTGTTTGGAGGTCGGAAAATCAAACCGTCCCAAGGAAAAGTGCAGTGTGCTGCACCTTACTCTGCACACACAGAGCGACTCTGAAAGGCCTGCGATGCTGGATTTTGTAAACAGGGCCCAGAGAATCGTGGAGGTACAGAGTGTGCTGAAGCCGAAACGGTTGCTGACACGAGGTGGCAAGGAGAACGATAAAGCCTCTTCCCCATAAACTGACACAGAACAGCAATTTCGGGCTCACGGAGCTGTTGCACTCCTACACTTAGGCAAGCTAAGTCAAGCTCTTCCTCCGAGGCTTGTGCTCACATTGAGCTTCACATTTGCTATAGAGCAGAGCAGGATGAGCTTGCAACTAGGAAGTGCAAGCACAATGCTTCTTTCCACAAAACTAACTCATGGTCTATGCTGAGTCATGCTGGCATGTACTGAAAGGCCTGCTCTTACAAATGCTTTTCAGGTTGCTTTGACGCCTTATGAACGGAACTTTCCAAACTGGAAAAAAAGCCTTTGGGATCACACTCCTGTTTCGCTGTGTTCTTCCACCCTTAGTACAAGATGATTCTAGCAAGTCCAAAGAAACACAATTAACCCAATGGGCCCTTCTCTGATTCACGTTTTTCTATACCTGCTATTCTGGGTATAGTGAACTGCCTAAAGGACGGACGCTGGAGGATGTCCAAGAGGCCTCTGCATCATCCGTACGCCAGTCGTTTTACACCACGAATTGTGCTTCTGTGGAATTTGGAACGCACGCTGACCCTCTCCTTGAGGAATTGCTTACCTCACATAAGACGTGTTGGAAGGAAATAGAAACAGAGTGCTTTTTTCTGTTGAGTTTACCTAGGGCAAGGGCGACCACGTCCTTGGCGAGTTAAGGATTCTTGAACTGTGTTTCCGAAGCTGTTTGGAGGTCGGAAAATCAAACCGTCCCAAGGAAAAGTGCAGTGTGCTGCACCTTACTCTGCACACACAGAGCGACTCTGAAAGGCCTGCGATGCTGGATTTTGCATACAGGGCCCAGAGAATCGTGGAGGTACAGAGTGTGCTGAAGCCGAAACGGTTGCTGACACGAGGTGGCAAGGAGGACGATAAAGCCTCTTCCCCATAAACTGACACAGAACAGCAATTTAGGGCTCACGGAACTGTTGCACTCCTTCACTTAGGGAAGCTAAGTCAAGCTCTTCCTCCGAGGCTATTGCTCACATTGAGCTTCACATTTGCTATAGAGCAGAGCAGGATGAGCTTGAAACTAGGAAGTGCAAGCACAATGCTTCTTTCCACAAAACTAACTCATGGTCTACGCTGAGTCATGCTGGCATGTACTGAAAGGCCTGCCGTTACAAATGTTTTTCAGGTTGCTTTGACGCCTTATGAACGGAGCTTTCAAAACTGGAAAAAAAGGCTTTGGGATCACACTCCTGTTTCCAGGTTGACTTCCAGCCTTAGTACAGGCTGAGTCTAGCGTGTCAAAAGAGACACAATTAACCCACTGGGCCCTTCGCTAATTCACGTTTTTCTATACCCGCTATTCTGGGTATAGTGAACTGCCTAAAGGACGGACGCTGGAGGATGTCCAAGAGGCCTCTGCATCATCCATACACCTTTCTTTTTTCACCACGAACTGTGCTTCTGTGGAATTTGGAACGCACGCCTCCCTCTCCTTGAGGAATTGCTTAGCTCACATAAGACGTGTTGGAAGGAAAGAGAAACAGAGTGCTTATTTCTGTTGAGCTTACCTAGGGCAAGTTCGACCTCGACCTTGGCGAGTTAGGGATTCTTGAACTGTGTTCCAGAAGCTGTTTGGAGGTCGGAAAATCAAACCGTCCCAAGGAAAAGTGCAGTGTGCTGCACCTTACTCTGCACACACAGAGCGACTCTGAAAGGCCTGCGATGCTGGATTTTGCATACAGGGCCCAGAGAATCGTGGAGGTACAGAGTGTGCTGAAGCCAAAATGGTTGCTGACACGAGGTGGCATGGAGAACGATAAAGCCTCTTCCCTATAAACTGACACAGAACAGCAATTTAGGGCTCACGGAGCTGTTGCACTCCTTCACTTAGGCAAGCTAAGTCAATCTCTTTCTTCGAGGCTTGTGCTCACATTGAGCTTCACATTTGCTATAGAGCAGAGCAGGATGAGCTTGCAACTAGGAAGTGCAAGCACAATGCTTCTTTCCACAAAACTAACTCATGGTCTACGCTGAGTCATGCTGGCATGTACTGAAAGGCCTGCTGTTACAAATGCTTTTCAGGTTGCTTTGACGCCTTATGAACGGAACTTTCAAAACTGGGAAAAAAGCCTTTGGGATCACACTCCCGTTTCGCTGTTGACTTCCACCCTTAGTACAAGCTGAGTCTAGCCAGTCCAAAGAGACACAATTAACCCAATGGCCCCTTCGCTGACTCACGTTTTTCTATACCCGCTATTCTGGGTATAGTGAACTGCCTAAAGGACGGACGCTGGAGGATGTCCAAGAGGCCTCTGCATCATCCATACGCCTTTCTTTTTACACCACGAACTGTGCTTCTGTGGAATTTGGAACGCACGCTGACCCTCTCCTTGAGGAATTGCTTACATCACATAAGACGTGTTGGAAGGAAATAGAAACAGAGTGCTTTGTTCTGTTGAGCTTACCTAGGGCAAGGGCGACCACGTCCTTGGCGAATTAGGGATTCTTGAACTGTGTTTCCGAAGCTGTTTGGAGGTCGGAAAATCAAACCGTCCCAAGGAAAAGTGCAGTGTGCTGCACCTTACTCTGCAAACACAGAGCGACTCTGAAAGGCCTGCGATGCTGGATTTTGCATACAGGGCTTAGAGCATCGTGGAGGAACAGAGTGTGCTGAATCCGAAACGGTTGCTGACACGAGGTGGCAAGGAGGACGATAAAGCCTCTTTCCCATAAACTGACACAGAACAGCAATTTAGGGCTCACGGAACTCTTGCACTCCTTCACTTAGGGAAGCTAAGTCAAGCTCTTCCTCCGAGGCTATTGCTCACATTGAGCTTCACATTTGCTATAGAGCAGAGCAGGATGAGCTTGAAACTAGGAAGTGCAAGCACAATGCTTCTTTCCACAAAACTAACTCATGGTCTACGCTGAGGCATGCTGGCATGTATAGAAAGGCCTTCCGCTACAAATGCTTTTCAGGTTGCTTTGACGCCTTATGAACGGAGCTTTCAAAACTGGAAAAAAAGCCTTTGGGATCACACTCCTGTTTCCAGGTTGACTTGCATCGTTAGTACAGGCTGAGTCTAGCGTGTCAAAAGAGACACAATTAACCCACTGGGCCCTGCGCTAATTCACGTTTTTCTATACCCGCTATTCTGGGTATAGTGAACTGCCTAAAGGACGGACGCTGGAGGATGTCCAAGAGGCCTCTGCATCATCCATACGCCTTTCTTTTTTCACCACGAACTGTGCTTCTGTGGAATTTGGAACGCACGCCGACCCTCTCCTTGAGGAATTGCTTACCTCACATAAGACGTGTTGGAAGGAAAGAGAAACAGAGTGCTTATTTCTGTTGAGCTTACCTAGGGCAAGGTCGACCTCGTCCTTGGCGAGTTAGGGATTCTTGAACTGTGTTCCAGAAGCTGTTTGGAGGTCGGAAAATCAAACCGTCCCAAGGAAAAGTGCAGTGTGCTGCACCTTACTCTGCACACACAGAGCGACTCTGAAAGGCCTGCGATGCTGGATTTTGCATACAGGGCCCAGAGAATCGTGGAGGTACAGAGTGTGCTGAAGCCAAAATGGTTGCTGACACGAGGTGGCATGGAGAACGATAAAGCCTCTTCCCTATAAACTGACACAGAACAGCAATTTAGGCCTCACGGAGCTGTTGCACTCCTTCACTTAGGGAAGCTAAGTCAATCTCTTCCTTCGAGGCTTGTGCTCACATTGAGCTTCACATTTGCTATAGAGCAGAGCAGGATGAGCTTGCAACTAGGAAGTGCAAGCACAATGCTTCTTTCCACAAAACTAACTCATGGTCTACGCTGAGTCATGCTGGCATGTACTGAAAGGCCTGCTCTTACAAATGCTTTTCAGGTTGCTTTGACGCCTTATGAACGGAACTTTCAAAACTGGGAAAAAAGCCTTTGGGATCACACTCCCGTTTCGCTGTTGACTTCCACCCTTAGTACAAGCTGAGTCTAGCCAGTCCAAAGAGACACAATTAACCCAATGGGCCCTTCGCTGATTCACGTTTTTCTATACCCGCTATTCTGGGTATAGTGAACTGCCTAAAGGACGGACGCTGGAGGATGTCCAAGAGGCCTCTGCATCATCCATACGGCTTTCTTTTTTCACCACGAACTGTGCTTCTGTGGAATTTGGAACGCACGCCGACCCTCTCCTTGAGGAATTGCTTACCTCACATAAGACGTGTTGGAAGGAAAGAGAAACAGAGTGCTTTGTTCTGTTGAGCTTACCTAGGGCAAGGGCGACCACGTCCTTGGCGAATTAGGGATTCTTGAACTGTGTTTCCGAAGCTGTTTGGAGGTCGGAAAATCAAACCGTCCCAAGGAAAAGTGCAGTGTGCTGCACCTTACTCTGCACACACAGAGCGACTCTGAAAGGCCTGCGATGCTGGATTTTGCATACAGGCCCCAGAGAATCGTGGAGGTACAGAGTGTGCTGAAGCCAAAATGGTTGCTGAAACGAGGTGGCATGGAGAACGATAAAGCCTCTTCCCTATAAACTGACACAGAACAGCAATTTAGGGCTCACGGAACTATTGCAGTCCTTCACTTAGGGAAGCTAAGTCAATCTCTTCCTTCGAGGCTTGTGCTCACATTGAGCTTCACATTTGCTATAGAGCAGAGCAGGATGAGCTTGCAACTAGGAAGTGCAAGCACAATGCTTCTTTCCACAAAACTAACTCATGGTCTACGCTGAGTCATGCTGGCATGTACTGAAAGGCCTGCTGTTACAATTGCTTTTCAGGTTGCTTTGACGCCTTATGAACGGAACTTTCAAAACTGGGAAAAAAGCCTTTGGGATCACACTCCCGTTTCGCTGTTGACTTCCACCCTTAGTACAAGCTGAGTCTAGCCAGTCCAAAGAGACACAATTAACCCAATGGGCCCTTCGCTGATTCACGTTTTTCTATACCCGCTATTCTGGGTATAGTGAACTGCCTAAAGGACGGACGCTGGAGGATGTCCAAGAGGCCTCTGCATCATCCGTACGCCTGTCGTTTTACAGCACGAAGTGTGCTTCTGTGGAATTTGGAACGCACGCTGACCCTCCCCTTGAGGAATTACTTACCTCACATAAGACGTGTTGGAAGGAAAGAGAAACAGAGTGCTTTGTTCTGTTGAGCTTACCTAGGGCAAGGGCGACCACGTCCTTAGCGAATTAGGGATTCTTGAACTGTGTTTCCGAAGCTGTTTGGAGGTCGGAAAATCAAACCGTCCGAAGGAAAAGTGCAGTGTGCTGCACCTTACTCTGCACACACAGAGCGACTCTGAAAGGCCTGCGATGCTGGATTTTGCATACGGGGCTTAGAGCATCGTGGAGGAACAGAGTGTGCTGAATCCGAAACGGTTGCTGACACGAGGTGGCAAGGAGGACGATAAAGCCTCTTCCCCATAAACTGACACAGAACAGCAATTTAGGGCTCACGGAACTCTTGCACTCCTTCACTTAGGGAAGCTAAGTCAAGCTCTTCCTCCGAGGCTATTGCTCACATTGAGCTTCACATTTGCTATAGAGCAGAGCAGGATGAGCTTGAAACTAGGAAGTGCAAGCACAATGCTTCTTTCCACAAAACTAACTCATGGTCTACGCTGAGGCATGCTGGCATGTATAGAAAGGCCTTCCGCTACAAATGCTTTTCAGGTTGCTTTGACGCCTTATGAATGGAGCTTTCAAAACTGGAAAAAAAACCTTTGGGATCACACTCCTGTTTCCAGGTTGACTTGCATCGTTAGTACAGGCTGAGTCTAGCGTGTCAAAAGAGACACAATTAACCCACTGGGCCCTTCGCTAATTCACGTTTTTCTATACCCGCTATTCTGGGTATAGTGAACTGCCTAAAGGACGGACGCTGGAGGATGTCCAAGAGGCCTCTGCATCATCCATACGCCTTTCTTTTTTCACCACGAACTGTGCTTCTGTGGAATTTGGAACGCACGCTGACCCTCCCCTTGAGGAATTACTTACCTCACATAAGACGTGTTGGAAGGAAAGAGAAACAGAGTGCTTTGTTCTGTTGAGCTTACCTAGGGCAAGGTCGACCCCGTCCTTGGCGAGTTAGGGATTCTTGAACTGTGTTTCCGAAGCTGTTTGGAGGTCGGAAAATCAAACCGTCCCAAGGAAAAGTGCAGTGTGCTGCACCTTACTCTGCACACACAGAGCGACTCTGAAAGGCCTGCGATGCTGGATTTTGCATACAGGGCCCAGAGAATCGTGGAGGTACAGAGTGTGCTGAAGCCAAAATGGTTGCTGACACGAGGTGGCATGGAGAACGATAAAGCCTCTTCCCTATAAACTGACACAGAACAGCAATTTAGGGCTCACGGAGCTGTTGCACTCCTTCATTTAGGGAAGCTAAGTCAATCTCTTCCTTCGAGGTTTGTGCTCACATGGAGCTTCACATTTGCTATAGAGCAGAGCAAGATGAGCTTGCAACTAGGAAGTGCAAGCACAATGCTTCTTTCCACAAAACTAACTCATGGTCTACGCTGAGTCATGCTGGCATGTACTGAAAGGCCTGCTGTTACAAATGCTTTTCAGGTTGCTTTGACACCTTATGAACGGAACTTTCAAAACTGGGAAAAAAGCCTTTGGGATCACACTCCCGTTTCGCTGTTGACTTCCACCCTTAGTACAAGCTGAGTCTAGCCAGTCCAAAGAGACACAATTAACCCAATGGGCCCTTCGCTGATTCACGTTTTTCTATAGCCGCTATTCTGGGTATAGTGAACTGCCTAAAGGACGGACGCTGGAGGATGTCCAAGAAGCCTCTGCATCATCCGTACGCCTTTCTTTTTACACCACGAACTGTGCTTCTGTGGAATTTGGAACGCACGCTGACCCTCTCCTTGAGGAATTGCTTACCTCACATAAGACGTGTTGGAAGGAAAGAGAAACAGAGTGCTTATTTCTGTTGAGCTTACCTAGGGCAAGGTCGACCACGTCCTTGGCGAGTTAGGGATTCTTGAACTGTGTTCCAGAAGCTGTTTGGAGGTCGGAGAATCAAACCGTCCCAAGGAAAAGTGCAGTGTGCTGCACCTTACTCTGCACACACAGAGCGACTCTGAAAGGCCTGCGATGCTGGATTTTGCATACAGGGCCCAGAGAATCGTGGAGGTACAGAGTGTGCTGAAGCCAAAATGGTTGCTGACACGAGGTGGCATGGAGAACGATAAAGCCTCTTCCCTATAAACTGACACAGAACAGCAATTTAGGGCTCACGGAGCTGTTGCACTCCTTCACTTAGGGAAGCTAAGTCAATCTCTTCCTTCGAGGCTTGTGCTCACATTGAGCTTCACATTTGCTATAGAGCAGAGCAGGATGAGCTTGCAACTAGGAAGTGCAAGCACAATGCTTCTTTCCACAAAACTAACTCATGGTCTACGCTGAGTCATGCTGGCATGTACTGAAAGGCCTGCCGTTACAAATGCTTTTCAGGTTGCTTTGACGCCTTATGAACGGAGCTTTCAAAACTGGCAAAAAAGCCTTTGGGATCACACTCCCTTTTCACTGTGGACATCCAGCCTTAGTACAAGATGAGTCTAGCAAGTCCAAAGAGACACAATTAAGCCAATGGGCCCTTCGCTGATTCACGTTTTTCTATACCTGCTATTCTGGGTATAGTGAACTGCCTAAAGCACGGACGCTGGAGGATGTCCAAGAGGCCTCTGCATCATCCGTACGCCTTTCTTTTTACACCACGAAATGTGCTTCTGTGGAATTTGGAACGCACGCTGACCCTCTCCTTGAGGAATTGCTTACCTCACATAAGACGTGTTGGAAGGAAATAGAAACAGAGTGCTTTGTTCTGTTGAGCTTACCTAGGGCAAGGGCGACCACGTCCTTGGCGAGTTAAGGATTCTTGAACTGTGTTTCCGAAGCTGTTTGGAGGTCGGAAAATCAAACCGTCCCAAGGAAAAGTGCAGTGTGCTGCACCTTACTCTGCACACACAGAGCGACTCTGAAAGGCCTGCGATGAGGGATTTTGCATACAGGGCCCAGAGAATCGTGGAGGTACAGAGTGTGCTGAAGCCGAAACGGTTGCTGACACGAGGTGGCAAGGAGGACGATAAAGCCTCTTCCCCATAAACTGACACAGAACAGCAATTTAGGGCTCACGGAACTATTGCAGTCCTTCACTTAGGGAAGCTAAGTCAAGCTCTTCCTCCGAGGCTATTGCTCACATTGAGCTTCACATTTGCTATAGAGCAGAGCAGGATGAGCTTGAAACTAGGAAGTGCAAGCACAATGCTTCTTTCCACAAAACTAACTCATGGTCTACGCTGAGTCATGCTGGCATGTACTGAAAGGCCGGCTGTTACAAGTGCTTTTCAGGTTACTTTGACGCCTTATGAACGGAACTTTCAAAACTGGGAAAACAGCCTTTGGGATGACACTCCCGTTTCGCTGTTGACTTCCACCCTTAGTAGAAGCTGAGTCTAGCCAGTCCAAGGAGACACAATTAACCCAATGGCCCCTTTGCTGACTCACGTTTTTCTATACCCGCTATTCTGGGTATAGTGAACTGCCTAAAGGACGGACGCTGGAGGATGTCCAAGAGGCCTCTGCATCATCCGTACGCCTTTCTTTTTACACCACGAACTGTGCTTCTGTGGAATTTGGAACGCACGCTGACCCTCCCCTTGAGGAATTACTTACCTCACATAAGACGTGTTGGAAGGAAATAGAAACAGAGTGCTTATTTCTGTTGAGCTTACCTAGGGCAAGGGCGACCACGTCCTTGGGGAGTTAAGGATTCTTGAACTGTGTTTCCGAAGCTGTTTGGAGGTCGGAAAATCAAACCGTCCCAAGGAAAAGTGCAGTGTGCTGCACCTTACTCTGCACACACAGAGCGACTCTGAAAGGCCTGCGATGCTGCATTTTGCATACAGGGCCCAGAGAATCGTGGAGGTACAGAGTGTGCTGAAGCCAAAATGGTTGCTGACACGAGGTTGCATGGAGAACGATAAAGCCTCTTCCCTATAAAGTGACACAGAACAGCAATTTAGGGCTCACGGAGCTGTTGCACTCCTTCACTTAGGGAAGCCTAAGTCAATCTCTTCCTTCGAGGCTTGTGCTCACATGGAGCTTCACATTTGCTATAGAGCAGAGCAAGATGAGCTTGCAACTAGGAAGTGCAAGCACAATGCTTCTTTCCACAAAACTAACTCATGGTCTACGCTGAGTCATGCTGGCTGCTGTTACAATTGCTTTTCAGGTTGCTTTGACGCCTTATGAACGGAACTTTCAAAACTGGGAAAAAAGCCTTTGGGATCACACTCCCGTTTCGCTGTTGACTTCCACCTTTAGTACAAGCTGAGTCTAGCCAGTCCAAAGAGACACAATTAACCCAATGGGCCCTTCACTGATTCACGTTTTTCTATACCCGCTATTCTGGGTATAGTGAACTGCCTAAAGGACGGACGCTGGAGGATGTCCAAGAGGCCTCTGCATCATCCGTACGCCTGTCGTTTTACAGCACGAAGTGTGCTTCTGTGGAATTTGGAACGCACGCTGACCCTCCCCTTGAGGAATTACTTACCTCACATAAGACGTGTTGGAAGGAAAGAGAAACAGAGTGCTTTGTTCTGTTGAGCTTACCTAGGGCAAGGGCGACCACGACCTTGGCGAGTTAGGGATTCTTGAACAGTGCTTCCGAAGCTGTTTGGAGGTCGGAAAATCAAACAGTCCCAAGGAAAAGTGCAGTGTGCTGCACCTTACTCTGCACACACAGAGCGACTCTGAAAGGCCTGCGATGAGGGATTTTGCATACAGGGCCCAGAGAATCGTGGAGGTACAGAGTGTGCTGAAGCCAAAACGGTTGCTGACACGAGGTGGCAAGGAGGACGATAAAGCCTCTTCCCCATAAACTGTCACAGAACAGCAATTTAGGGCTCACGGAGCTGTTGCACTCCTTCACTTAGGCAAGCTAAGTCAAGCTCTTCCTCCGAGGCTTGTGCTCACATCGAGCTTCACATTTGCTATAGAGCAGAGCAGGATGAGCTTGCAACTAGGAAGTGCAAGCACAATGCTTCTTTCCACAAAACTAACTCATGGTCTACGTTGAGTCATGCTGGCATGTACTGAAAGGCCTCCCGTTACAAATGCTTTTCAGGTTGTTTGGCGCCTTATGAACGGAGCTTTCAAAACTGGAAAAAAGCCTTTGGGATTACACTCCTGTTTCCAGGTTGAATTCCAGCCTTAGTACAGGCTGAGTCTAGCGTGTCAAAAGAGACACAATTAACCCAAACGGCCCTTCGCTGATTCACGTTTATCTATACCCGCTATTCTGGGTATAGTGAACTGCCTAAAGGACGGTGGCTGCAGGATGTCCAAGAGGCCTCTGAATCATCCATAAGCCTTTCTTTTTACACTGCAAACTGTGCTTCTGTGGAATTTGGAACGCACGCTGACCCTCTCCTTGAAAAATTGCTTACCTCACATAAGACGTGTTGGAAGGAAATAGAAGCAGAGTGCTTTGTTCTGTTGAGCTTACCTAGGGCAAGGGCGACCACGTCCTTGGCGAATTAGGGATTCTTGAACTGTGTTTCCGAAGCTGTTTGGAGGTCGGAAAATCAAACCGTCCCAAGGAAAAGTGCAGTGTGCTGCACCTTACTCTGTACACACAGAGCGACTCTGAAAGGCCTGCGATGCTGGATTTTGTAAACAGGGCCCAGAGAATCGTGGAGGTACAGAGTGTGCTGAAGCCGAAACGGTTGCTGACACGAGGTGGCAAGGAGAACGATAAAGCCTCTTCCCCATAAACTGACACAGAACAGCAATTTCGGGCTCACGGAGCTGTTGCACTCCTACACTTAGGCAAGCTAAGTCAAGCTCTTCCTCCGAGGCTTGTGCTCACATTGAGCTTCACATTTGCTATAGAGCAGAGCAGGATGAGCTTGCAACTAGGAAGTGCAAGCACAATGCTTCTTTCCACAAAACTAACTCATGGTCTACGCTGAGTCATGCTGGCATGTACTGAAAGGCCTGCTCTTACAAATGCTTTTCAGGTTGCTTTGACGCCTTATGAACGGAACTTTCCAAACTGGAAAAAAAGCCTTTGGGATCACACTCCTGTTTCGCTGTGTTCTTCCACCCTTAGTACAAGATGATTCTAGCAAGTCCAAAGAAACACAATTAACCCAATGGGCCCTTCTCTGATTCACGTTTTTCTATACCTGCTATTCTGGGTATAGTGAACTGCCTAAAGGACGGACGCTGGAGGATGTCCAAGAGGCCTCTGCATCATCCGTACGCCAGTCGTTTTACACCACGAATTGTGCTTCTGTGGAATTTGGAACGCACGCTGACCCTCTCCTTGAGGAATTGCTTACCTCACATAAGACGTGTTGGAAGGAAATAGAAACAGAGTGCTTTTTTCTGTTGAGTTTACCTAGGGCAAGGGCGACCACGTCCTTGGCGAGTTAAGGATTCTTGAACTGTGTTTCCGAAGCTGTTTGGAGGTCGGAAAATCAAACCGTCCCAAGGAAAAGTGCAGTGTGCTGCACCTTACTCTGCACACACAGAGCGACTCTGAAAGGCCTGCGATGCTGGATTTTGCATACAGGGCCCAGAGAATCGTGGAGGTACAGAGTGTGCTGAAGCCGAAACGGTTGCTGACACGAGGTGGCAAGGAGGACGATAAAGCCTCTTCCCCATAAACTGACACAGAACAGCAATTTAGGGCTCACGGAACTGTTGCACTCCTTCACTTAGGGAAGCTAAGTCAAGCTCTTCCTCCGAGGCAATTGCTCACATTGAGCTTCACATTTGCTATAGAGCAGAGCAGGATGAGCTTGAAACTAGGAAGTGCAAGCACAATGCTTCTTTCCACAAAACTAACTCATGGTCTACGCTGAGTCATGCTGGCATGTACTGAAAGGCCTGCCGTTACAAATGTTTTTCAGGTTGCTTTGACGCCTTATGAACGGAGCTTTCAAAACTGGAAAAAAAGGCTTTGGGATCACACTCCTGTTTCCAGGTTGACTTCCAGCCTTAGTACAGGCTGAGTCTAGCGTGTCAAAAGAGACACAATTAACCCACTGGGCCCTTCGCTAATTCACGTTTTTCTATACCCGCTATTCTGGGTATAGTGAACTGCCTAAAGGACGGACGCTGGAGGATGTCCAAGAGGCCTCTGCATCATCCATACACCTTTATTTTTTCACCACGAACTGTGCTTCTGTGGAATTTGGAACGCACGCCGACCCTCTCCTTGAGGAATTGCTTAGCTCACATAAGACGTGTTGGAAGGAAAGAGAAACAGAGTGCTTATTTCTGTTGAGCTTACCTAGGGCAAGTTCGACCTCGACCTTGGCGAGTTAGGGATTCTTGAACTGTGTTCCAGAAGCTGTTTGGAGGTCGGAAAATCAAACCGTCCCAAGGAAAAGTGCAGTGTGCTGCACCTTACTCTGCACACACAGAGCGACTCTGAAAGGCCTGCGATGCTGGATTTTGCATACAGGGCCCAGAGAATCGTGGAGGTACAGAGTGTGCTGAAGCCAAAATGGTTGCTGACACGAGGTGGCATGGAGAACGATAAAGCCTCTTCCCTATAAACTGACACAGAACAGCAATTTAGGGCTCACGGAGCTGTTGCACTCCTTCACTTAGGCAAGCTAAGTCAATCTCTTTCTTCGAGGCTTGTGCTCACATTGAGCTTCACATTTGCTATAGAGCAGAGCAGGATGAGCTTGCAACTAGGAAGTGCAAGCACAATGCTTCTTTCCACAAAACTAACTCATGGTCTACGCTGAGTCATGCTGGCATGTACTGAAAGGCCTGCTGTTACAAATGCTTTTCAGGTTGCTTTGACGCCTTATGAACGGAACTTTCAAAACTGGGAAAAAAGCCTTTGGGATCACACTCCCGTTTCGCTGTTGACTTCCACCCTTAGTACAAGCTGAGTCTAGCCAGTCCAAAGAGACACAATTAACCCAATGGCCCCTTCGCTGACTCACGTTTTTCTATACCCGCTATTCTGGGTATAGTGAACTGCCTAAAGGACGGACGCTGGAGGATGTCCAAGAGGCCTCTGCATCATCCATACGCCTTTCTTTTTACACCACGAACTGTGCTTCTGTGGAATTTGGAACGCACGCTGACCCTCTCCTTGAGGAATTGCTTACATCACATAAGACGTGTTGGAAGGAAATAGAAACAGAGTGCTTTGTTCTGTTGAGCTTACCTAGGGCAAGGGCGACCACGTCCTTGGCGAATTAGGGATTCTTGAACTGTGTTTCCGAAGCTGTTTGGAGGTCGGAAAATCAAACCGTCCCAAGGAAAAGTGCAGTGTGCTGCACCTTACTCTGCAAACACAGAGCGACTCTGAAAGGCCTGCGATGCTGGATTTTGCATACAGGGCTTAGAGCATCGTGGAGGAACAGAGTGTGCTGAATCCGAAACGGTTGCTGACACGAGGTGGCAAGGAGGACGATAAAGCCTCTTCCCCATAAACTGACACAGAACAGCAATTTAGGGCTCACGGAACTCTTGCACTCCTTCACTTAGGGAAGCTAAGTCAAGCTCTTCCTCCGAGGCTATTGCTCACATTGAGCTTCACATTTGCTATAGAGCAGAGCAGGATGAGCTTGCAACTAGGAAGTGCAAGCACAATGCTTCTTTCCACAAAACTAACTCATGGTCTACGCTGAGGCATGCTGGCATGTATAGAAAGGCCTTCCGCTACAAATGCTTTTCAGGTTGCTTTGACGCCTTATGAACGGAGCTTTCAAAACTGGAAAAAAAGCCTTTGGGATCACACTCCTGTTTCCAGGTTGACTTGCATCGTTAGTACAGGCTGAGTCTAGCGTGTCAAAAGAGACACAATTAACCCACTGGGCCCTGCGCTAATTCACGTTTTTCTATACCCGCTATTCTGGGTATAGTGAACTGCCTAAAGGACGGACGCTGGAGGATGTCCAAGAGGCCTCTGCATCATCCATACGCCTTTCTTTTTTCACCACGAACTGTGCTTCTGTGGAATTTGGAACGCACGCCGACCCTCTCCTTGAGGAATTGCTTACCTCACATAAGACGTGTTGGAAGGAAAGAGAAACAGAGTGCTTATTTCTGTTGAGCTTACCTAGGGCAAGGTCGACCTCGTCCTTGGCGAGTTAGGGATTCTTGAACTGTGTTCCAGAAGCTGTTTGGAGGTCGGAAAATCAAACCGTCCCAAGGAAAAGTGCAGTGTGCTGCACCTTACTCTGCACACACAGAGCGACTCTGAAAGGCCTGCGATGCTGGATTTTGCATACAGGGCCCAGAGAATCGTGGAGGTACAGAGTGTGCTGAAGCCAAAATGGTTGCTGACACGAGGTGGCATGGAGAACGATAAAGCCTCTTCCCTATAAACTGACACAGAACAGCAATTTAGGCCTCACGGAGCTGTTGCACTCCTTCACTTAGGGAAGCTAAGTCAATCTCTTCCTTCGAGGCTTGTGCTCACATTGAGCTTCACATTTGCTATAGAGCAGAGCAGGATGAGCTTGCAACTAGGAAGTGCAAGCACAATGCTTCTTTCCACAAAACTAACTCATGGTCTACGCTGAGTCATGCTGGCATGTACTGAAAGGCCTGCTCTTACAAATGCTTTTCAGGTTGCTTTGACGCCTTATGAACGGAACTTTCAAAACTGGGAAAAAAGCCTTTGGGATCACACTCCCGTTTCGCTGTTGACTTCCACCCTTAGTACAAGCTGAGTCTAGCCAGTCCAAAGAGACACAATTAACCCAATGGGCCCTTCGCTGATTCACGTTTTTCTATACCCGCTATTCTGGGTATAGTGAACTGCCTAAAGGACGGACGCTGGAGGATGTCCAAGAGGCCTCTGCATCATCCATACGGCTTTCTTTTTTCACCACGAACTGTGCTTCTGTGGAATTTGGAACGCACGGCGACCCTCTCCTTGAGGAATTGCTTACCTCACATAAGACGTGTTGGAAGGAAAGAGAAACAGAGTGCTTTGTTCTGTTGAGCTTACCTAGGGCAAGGGCGACCACGTCCTTGGCGAATTAGGGATTCTTGAACTGTGTTTCCGAAGCTGTTTGGAGGTCGGAAAATCAAACCGTCCCAAGGAAAAGTGCAGTGTGCTGCACCTTACTCTGCACACACAGAGCGACTCTGAAAGGCCTGCGATGCTGGATTTTGCATACAGGCCCCAGAGAATCGTGGAGGTACAGAGTGTGCTGAAGCCAAAATGGTTGCTGAAACGAGGTGGCATGGAGAACGATAAAGCCTCTTCCCTATAAACTGACACAGAACAGCAATTTAGGGCTCACGGAGCTGTTGCACTCCTTCACTTAGGGAAGCTAAGTCAATCTCTTCCTTCGAGGCTTGTGCTCACATTGAGCTTCACATTTGCTATAGAGCAGAGCAGGATGAGCTTGCAACTAGGAAGTGCAAGCACAATGCTTCTTTCCACAAAACTAACTCAAGGTCTACGCTGAGTCATGCTGGCATGTACTGAAAGGCCTGCTGTTACAATTGCTTTTCAGGTTGCTTTGACGCCTTATGAACGGAACTTTCAAAACTGGGAAAAAAGCCTTTGGGATCACACTCCCGTTTCGCTGTTGACTTCCACCCTTAGTACAAGCTGAGTCTAGCCAGTCCAAAGAGACACAATTAACCCAATGGGCCCTTCGCTGATTCACGTTTTTCTATACCCGCTATTCTGGGTATAGTGAACTGCCTAAAGGACGGACGCTGGAGGATGTCCAAGAGGCCTCTGCATCATCCGTACGCCTGTCGTTTTACAGCACGAAGTGTGCTTCTGTGGAATTTGGAACACACGCTGACCCTCCCCTTGAGGAATTACTTACCTCACATAAGACGTGTTGGAAGTAAAGAGAAACAGAGTGCTTTGTTCTGTTGAGCTTACCTAGGGCAAGGTCGACCACGTCCTTAGCGAATTAGGGATTCTTGAACTGTGTTTCCGAAGCTGTTTGGAGGTCGGAAAATCAAACCGTCCGAAGGAAAAGTGCTGTGTGCTGCACCTTACTCTGCACACAAAGAGCGACTCTGAAAGGCCTGCGATGCTGGATTTTGCATACAGGGCCCAGAGAATCGTGGAGGTACAGAGTGTGCTGAAGCCGAAACGGTTGCTGACACGAGGTGGCAAGGAGGACGATCAAGCCTCTTCCCCATAAACTGACACAGAACAGCAATTTAGGGCTCACGGAGCTGTTGCACTCCTTCATTTAGGGAAGCTAAGTCAATCTCTTCCTTCGAGGCTTGTGCTCACATGGAGCTTCACATTTGCTATAGAGCAGAGCAAGATGAGCTTGCAACTAGGAAGTGCAAGCACAATGCTTCTTTCCACAAAACTAACTCATGGTCTACGCTGAGTCATGCTGGCATGTACTGAAAACCTGCTGTTACAAATGCTTTTCAGGTTGCTTTGACACCTTATGAACGGAACTTTCAAAACTGGGAAAAAAGCCTTTGGGATCACACTCCCGTTTCGCTGTTGACTTCCACCCTTAGTACAAGCTGAGTCTAGCCAGTCCAAAGAGACACAATTAACCCAATGGGCCCTTCGCTGATTCACGTTTTTCTATAGCCGCTATTCTGGGTATAGTGAACTGCCTAAAGGACGGACGCTGGAGGATGTCCAAGAGGCCTCTGCATCATCCGTACGCCTGTCGTTTTACAGCACGAAGTGTGCTTCTGTGGAATTTGGAACGCACGCTGACCCTCCCCTTGAGGAATTACTTACCTCACATAAGACGTGTTGGAAGGAAAGAGAAACAGAGTGCTTTGTTCTGTTGAGCTTACCTAGGGCAAGGGCGACCACGTCCTTAGCGAATTAGGGATTCTTGAACTGTGTTTCCGAAGCTGTTTGGAGGTCGGAAAATCAAACCGTCCCAAGGAAAAGTGCAGTGTGCTGCACCTTACTCTGCAAACACATTGCGACTCTGAAAGGCCTGCGATGCTGGATTTTGCATACGGGGCTTAGAGCATCGTGGAGGAACAGAGTGTGCTGAATCCGAAACGGTTGCTGACACGAGGTGGCAAGGAGGACGATAAAGCCTCTTCCCCATAAACTGACACAGAACAGCAATTTAGGGCTCACGGAACTATTGCACTCCTTCACTTAGGGAAGCTAAGTCAAGCTCTTCCTCCGAGGCTATTGCTCACATTGAGCTTCACATTTGCTATAGAGCAGAGCAGGATGAGCTTGAAACTAGGAAGTGCAAGCACAATGCTTCTTTCCACAAAACTAACTCATGGTCTACGCTGAGGCATGCTGGCATGTATAGAAAGGCCTTCCGCTACAAATGCTTTTCAGGTTGCTTTGACGCCTTATGAATGGAGCTTTCAAAACTGGAAAAAAAGCCTTTGGGATCACACTCCTGTTTCCAGGTTGACTTGCATCGTTAGTACAGGCTGAGTCTAGCGTGTCAAAAGAGACACAATTAACCCACTGGGCCCTTCGCTAATTCACGTTTTTCTATACCCGCTATTCTGGGTATAGTGAACTGCCTAAAGGACGGACGCTGGAGGATGTCCAAGAGGCCTCTGCATCATCCATACGCCTTTCTTTTTTCACCACGAACTGTGCTTCTGTGGAATTTGGAACGCACGCTGACCCTCTCCTTGAGGAATTGCTTACCTCACATAAGACGTGTTGGAAGGGAATAGAAGCAGAGTGCTTTGTTCTGTTGAGCTTACCTAGGGCAAGGGCGACCACGTCCTTGGCGAATTAGGGATTCTTGAACTGTGTTTCCGAAGCTGTTTGGGGGTCGGAAAATCAAACCGTCCCAAGGAAAAGTGCAGTGTGCTGCACCTTACTCTGCACACACAGAGCGACTCTGAAAGGCCTGCGATGCTGGATTTTGTATACAGGGCCCAGAGAATCGTGGAGGTACAGAGTGTGCTGAAGCCGAAACGGTTGCTGACACGAGGTGGCAAGGAGAACGATAAAGCCTCTTCCCCATAAACTGACACAGAACAGCAATTTAGGGCTCACGGAGCTGTTGCACTCCTTCACTTAGGCAAGCTAAGTCAAGCTCTTCCTCCGAGGCTTGTGCTCACATTGAGCTTCACATTTGCTATAGAGCAGAGCAGGATGAGCTTGCAACTAGGAAGTGCAAGCACAATGCTTCTTTCCACAAAACTAACTCATGGTCTACGCTGAGTCATGCTGTCATGTATAGAAAGACCTTCCGCTACAAATGCTTTTCAGGTTGCTTTGACGCCTTATGAACGGAGCTTTCAAAACTGGAAAAATAGCCTTTGGGATCACACTCCTGTTTCGCTGTGGACTTCCACCCTTAGTACAAGATGAGTCTAGCAAGTCCAAAGAGACACAATTAACCCAATGGGCCCTTCTCTTATTCACGTTTTTCTATACCTGCTATTCTGGGTATAGTGAACTGCCTAAAGCACGGACGCTGGAGGATGTCCAAGAGGCCTCTGCATCATCCGTACGCCTTTCTTTTTACACCACGAACTGTGCTTCTGTGGAATTTGGAACGCACGCTGACCCTCTCCTTGAGGAATTGCTTACCTCACATAAGACGTGTTGGAAGGAAATAGAAACAGACTGCTTTTTTCTGTTGAGTTTACCTAGGGCAAGGGCGACCACGTCCTTGGCGAGTTAAGGATTCTTGAACTGTGTTTCCGAAGCTGTTTGGAGGTCGGAAAATCAAACCGTCCCAAGGAAAAGTGCAGTGTGTTGCACCTTACTCTGCACACACAGAGCGACTCTGAAAGGCCTGCGATGCTGTATTTTGCATACAGGGCCCAGAGAATCGTGGAGGTACAGAGTGTGCTGAAGCCGAAACGGTTGCTGACACGAGGTGGCAAGGAGGACGATAAAGCCTCTTCCCCATAAACTGACACAGAACAGCAATTTAGGGCTCACGGAACTATTGCACTCCTTCACTTAGGGAAGCTAAGTCAAGCTCTTCCTCCGAGGCTATTGCTCACATTGAGCTTCACATTTGCTATAGAGCAGAGCAGGATGAGCTTGCAACTAGGAAGTGCAAGCACAATGCTTCTTTCCACAAAACTAACTCATGGTCTACGCTGAGGCATGCTGGCATGTATAGAAAGGCCTTCCGCTACAAATGCTTTTCAGGTTGCTTTGACGCCTTATGAATGGAGCTTTCAAAACTGGAAAAAAAGCCTTTGGGATCACACTCCTGTTTCCAGGTTGACTTGCATCGTTAGTACAGGCTGAGTCTAGCGTGTCAAAAGAGACACAATTAACCCACTGGGCCCTTCGCTAATTCACGTTTTTCTATACCCGCTATTCTGGGTGTAGTGAACTGCCTAAAGGACGGACGCTGGAGGATGTCCAAGAGGCCTCTGCATCATCCATACGCCTTTCTTTTTTCACCACGAACTGTGCTTCTGTGGAATTTGGAACGCACGCTGACCCTCCCCTTGAGGAATTACTTACCTCACATAAGACGTGTTGGAAGGAAAGAGAAACAGAGTGCTTTGTTCTGTTGAGCTTACCTAGGGCAAGGGCGACCACGACCTTGGCGAGTTAGGGATTCTTGAACTGTGTTTCCGAAGCTGTTTGGAGGTCGGAAAATCAAACCGTCCCAAGGAAAAGTGCAGTGTGCTGCACCTTACTCTGCACACACAGAGCGACTCTGAAAGGCCTGCGATGAGGGATTTTGCATACAGGGCCCAGAGAATCGTGGAGGTACAGAGTGTGCTGAAGCCGAAACGGTTGCTGACACGAGGTGGCATGGAGAACGATAAAGCCTCTTCCCTATAAACTGACACAGAACAGCAATTTAGGGCTCACGGAGCTGTTGCACTCCTTCATTTAGGGAAGCTAAGTCAATCTCTTCCTTCGAGGCTTGTGCTCACATGGAGCTTCACATTTGCTATAGAGCAGAGCAAGATGAGCTTGCAACTAGGAAGTGCAAGCACAATGCTTCTTTCCACAAAACTAACTCATGGTCTACGCTGAGTCATGCTGGCATGTACTGAAAGGCCTGCTGTTACAAATGCTTTTCAGGTTGCTTTGACACCTTATGAACGGAACTTTCAAAACTGGGAAAAAAGCCTTTGGGATCACACTCCCGTTTCGCTGTTGACTTCCACCCTTAGTACAAGCTGAGTCTAGCCAGTCCAAAGAGACACAATTAACCCAATGGGCCCTTCGCTGATTCACGTTTTTCTATAGCCGCTATTCTGGGTATAGTGAACTGCCTAAAGGACGGACGCTGGAGGATGTCCAAGAGGCCTCTGCATCATCCGTACGCCTGTCGTTTTACAGCACGAAGTGTGCTTCTGTGGAATTTGGAACGCACGCTGACCCTCCCCTTGAGGAATTACTTACCTCACATAAGACGTGTTGGAAGGAAAGAGAAACAGAGTGCTTTGTTCTGTTGAGCTTACCTAGGGCAAGGGCGACCACGTCCTTAGCGAATTAGGGATTCTTGAACTGTGTTTCCGAAGCTGTTTGGAGGTCGGAAAATCAAACCGTCCCAAGGAAAAGTGCAGTGTGCTGCACCTTACTCTGCAAACACAGAGCGACTCTGAAAGGCCTGCGATGCTAGATTTTGCATACGGGGCTTAGAGCATCGTGGAGGAACAGAGTGTGCTGAATCCGAAACGGTTGCTGACACGAGGTGGCAAGGAGGACGATAAAGCCTCTTCCCCATAAACTGACACAGAACAGCAATTTAGGGCTCACGGAACTATTGCACTCCTTCACTTAGGGAAGCTAAGTCAAGCTCTTCCTCCGAGGCTTGTGCTCACATTGAGCTTCACATTTGCTATAGAGCAGAGCAGGATGAGCTTGAAACTAGGAAGTGCAAGCACAATGCTTCTTTCCACAAAACTAACTCATGGTCTACGCTGAGGCATGCTGGCATGTATAGAAAGGCCTTCCGCTACAAATGCTTTTCAGGTTGCTTTGACGCCTTATGAATGGAGCTTTCAAAACTGGAAAAAAAGCCTTTGGGATCACACTCCTGTTTCCAGGTTGACTTGCATCGTTAGTACAGGCTGAGTCTAGCGTGTCAAAAGAGACACAATTAACCCACTGGGCCCTTCGCTAATTCACGTTTTTCTATACCCGCTATTCTGGGTATAGTGAACTGCCTAAAGGACGGACGCTGGAGGATGTCCAAGAGGCCTCTGCATCATCCATACGCCTTTCTTTTTTCACCACGAACTGTGCTTCTGTGGAATTTGGAACGCACGCTGACCCTCCCCTTGAGGGATTACTTACCTCACATAAGACGTGTTTGAAGGAAAGAGAAACAGAGTGCTTTGTTCTGTTGAGCTTACCTAGGGCAAGGGCGACCACGACCTTGGCGAGTTAGGGATTCTTGAACTGTGTTTCCGAAGCTGTTTGGAGGTTGGAAAATCAAACCGTCCCAAGGAAAAGTGCAGTGTGCTGCACCTTACTCTGCACACACAGAGCGACTCTGAAAGGCCTGCGATGCTGGATTTTGCATACAGGGCTTAGAGCATCGTGGAGGAACAGAGTGTGCTGAATCCGAAACGGTTGCTGACACGAGGTGGCAAGGAGGACGATAAAGCCTCTTCCCCATAAACTGACACAGAACAGCAATTTAGGGCTCACGGAACTCTTGCACTCCTTCACTTAGGGAAGCTAAGTCAAGCTCTTCCTCCGAGGCTATTGCTCACATTGAGCTTCACATTTGCTATAGAGCAGAGCAGGATGAGCTTGCAACTAGGAAGTGCAAGCACAATGCTTCTTTCCACAAAACTAACTCATGGTCTACGCTGAGGCATGCTGGCATGTATAGAAAGGCCTTCCGCTACAAATGCTTTTCAGGTTGCTTTGACGCCTTATGAACGGAGCTTTCAAAACTGGAAAAAAAGCCTTTGGGATCACACTCCTGTTTCCAGGTTGACTTGCATCGTTAGTACAGGCTGAGTCTAGCGTGTCAAAAGAGACACAATTAACCCACTGGGCCCTGCGCTAATTCACGTTTTTCTATACCCGCTATTCTGGGTATAGTGAACTGCCTAAAGGACGGACGCTGGAGGATGTCCAAGAGGCCTCTGCATCATCCATACGCCTTTCTTTTTTCACCACGAACTGTGCTTCTGTGGAATTTGGAACGCACGCCGACCCTCTCCTTGAGGAATTGCTTACCTCACATAAGACGTGTTGGAAGGAAAGAGAAACAGAGTGCTTATTTCTGTTGAGCTTACCTAGGGCAAGGTCGACCTCGTCCTTGGCGAGTTAGGGATTCTTGAACTGTGTTCCAGAAGCTGTTTGGAGGTCGGAAAATCAAACCGTCCCAAGGAAAAGTGCAGTGTGCTGCACCTTACTCTGCACACACAGAGCGACTCTGAAAGGCCTGCGATGCTGGATTTTGCATACAGGGCCCAGAGAATCGTGGAGGTACAGAGTGTGCTGAAGCCAAAATGGTTGCTGACACGAGGTGGCATGGAGAACGATAAAGCCTCTTCCCTATAAACTGACACAGAACAGCAATTTAGGCCTCACGGAGCTGTTGCACTCCTTCACTTAGGGAAGCTAAGTCAATCTCTTCCTTCGAGGCTTGTGCTCACATTGAGCTTCACATTTGCTATAGAGCAGAGCAGGATGAGCTTGCAACTAGGAAGTGCAAGCACAATGCTTCTTTCCACAAAACTAACTCATGGTCTACGCTGAGTCATGCTGGCATGTACTGAAAGGCCTGCTCTTACAAATGCTTTTCAGGTTGCTTTGACGCCTTATGAACGGAACTTTCAAAACTGGGAAAAAAGCCTTTGGGATCACACTCCCGTTTCGCTGTTGACTTCCACCCTTAGTACAAGCTGAGTCTAGCCAGTCCAAAGAGACACAATTAACCCAATGGGCCCTTCGCTGATTCACGTTTTTCTATACCCGCTATTCTGGGTATAGTGAACTGCCTAAAGGACGGACGCTGGAGGATGTCCAAGAGGCCTCTGCATCATCCATACGGCTTTCTTTTTTCACCACGAACTGTGCTTCTGTGGAATTTGGAACGCACGGCGACCCTCTCCTTGAGGAATTGCTTACCTCACATAAGACGTGTTGGAAGGAAAGAGAAACAGAGTGCTTTGTTCTGTTGAGCTTACCTAGGGCAAGGGCGACCACGTCCTTGGCGAATTAGGGATTCTTGAACTGTGTTTCCGAAGCTGTTTGGAGGTCGGAAAATCAAACCGTCCCAAGGAAAAGTGCAGTGTGCTGCACCTTACTCTGCACACACAGAGCGACTCTGAAAGGCCTGCGATGCTGGATTTTGCATACAGGCCCCAGAGAATCGTGGAGGTACAGAGTGTGCTGAAGCCAAAATGGTTGCTGAAACGAGGTGGCATGGAGAACGATAAAGCCTCTTCCCTATAAACTGACACAGAACAGCAATTTAGGGCTCACGGAGCTGTTGCACTCCTTCACTTAGGGAAGCTAAGTCAATCTCTTCCTTCGAGGCTTGTGCTCACATTGAGCTTCACATTTGCTATAGAGCAGAGCAGGATGAGCTTGCAACTAGGAAGTGCAAGCACAATGCTTCTTTCCACAAAACTAACTCAAGGTCTACGCTGAGTCATGCTGGCATGTACTGAAAGGCCTGCTGTTACAATTGCTTTTCAGGTTGCTTTGACGCCTTATGAACGGAACTTTCAAAACTGGGAAAAAAGCCTTTGGGATCACACTCCCGTTTCGCTGTTGACTTCCACCCTTAGTACAAGCTGAGTCTAGCCAGTCCAAAGAGACACAATTAACCCAATGGGCCCTTCGCTGATTCACGTTTTTCTATACCCGCTATTCTGGGTATAGTGAACTGCCTAAAGGACGGACGCTGGAGGATGTCCAAGAGGCCTCTGCATCATCCGTACGCCTGTCGTTTTACAGCACGAAGTGTGCTTCTGTGGAATTTGGAACACACGCTGACCCTCCCCTTGAGGAATTACTTACCTCACATAAGACGTGTTGGAAGTAAAGAGAAACAGAGTGCTTTGTTCTGTTGAGCTTACCTAGGGCAAGGTCGACCACGTCCTTAGCGAATTAGGGATTCTTGAACTGTGTTTCCGAAGCTGTTTGGAGGTCGGAAAATCAAACCGTCCGAAGGAAAAGTGCTGTGTGCTGCACCTTACTCTGCACACAAAGAGCGACTCTGAAAGGCCTGCGATGCTGGATTTTGCATACAGGGCCCAGAGAATCGTGGAGGAACAGAGTGTGCTGAAGCCGAAACGGTTGCTGACACGAGGTGGCAAGGAGGACGATAAAGCCTCTTCCCCATAAACTGACACAGAACAGCAATTTAGGGCTCACGGAGCTGTTGCACTCCTTCATTTAGGGAAGCTAAGTCAATCTCTTCCTTCGAGGCTTGTGCTCACATGGAGCTTCACATTTGCTATAGAGCAGAGCAAGATGAGCTTGCAACTAGGAAGTGCAAGCACAATGCTTCTTTCCACAAAACTAACTCATGGTCTACGCTGAGTCATGCTGGCATGTACTGAAAACCTGCTGTTACAAATGCTTTTCAGGTTGCTTTGACACCTTATGAACGGAACTTTCAAAACTGGGAAAAAAGCCTTTGGGATCACACTCCCGTTTCGCTGTTGACTTCCACCCTTAGTACAAGCTGAGTCTAGCCAGTCCAAAGAGACACAATTAACCCCATGGGCCCTTCGCTGATTCACGTTTTTCTATAGCCGCTATTCTGGGTATAGTGAACTGCCTAAAGGACGGACGCTGGAGGATGTCCAAGAGGCCTCTGCATCATCCGTACGCCTGTCGTTTTACAGCACGAAGTGTGCTTCTGTGGAATTTGGAACGCACGCTGACCCTCCCCTTGAGGAATTACTTACCTCACATAAGACGTGTTGGAAGGAAAGAGAAACAGAGTGCTTTGTTCTGTTGAGCTTACCTAGGGCAAGGGCGACCACGTCCTTAGCGAATTAGGGATTCTTGAACTGTGTTTCCGAAGCTGTTTGGAGGTCGGAAAATCAAACCGTCCCAAGGAAAAGTGCAGTGTGCTGCACCTTACTCTGCAAACACATTGCGACTCTGAAAGGCCTGCGATGCTGGATTTTGCATACGGGGCTTAGAGCATCGTGGAGGAACAGAGTGTGCTGAATCCGAAACGGTTGCTGACACGAGGTGGCAAGGAGGACGATAAAGCCTCTTCCCCATAAACTGACACAGAACAGCAATTTAGGGCTCACGGAACTATTGCACTCCTTCACTTAGGGAAGCTAAGTCAAGCTCTTCCTCCGAGGCTATTGCTCACATTGAGCTTCACATTTGCTATAGAGCAGAGCAGGATGAGCTTGAAACTAGGAAGTGCAAGCACAATGCTTCTTTCCACAAAACTAACTCATGGTCTACGCTGAGGCATGCTGGCATGTATAGAAAGGCCTTCCGCTACAAATGCTTTTCAGGTTGCTTTGACGCCTTATGAATGGAGCTTTCAAAACTGGAAAAAAAGCCTTTGGGATCACACTCCTGTTTCCAGGTTGACTTGCATCGTTAGTACAGGCTGAGTCTAGCGTGTCAAAAGAGACACAATTAACCCACTGGGCCCTTCGCTAATTCACGTTTTTCTATACCCGCTATTCTGGGTATAGTGAACTGCCTAAAGGACGGACGCTGGAGGATGTCCAAGAGGCCTCTGCATCATCCATACGCCTTTCTTTTTTCACCACGAACTGTGCTTCTGTGGAATTTGGAACGCACGCTGACCCTCTCCTTGAGGAATTGCTTACCTCACATAAGACGTGTTGGAAGGGAATAGAAGCAGAGTGCTTTGTTCTGTTGAGCTTACCTAGGGCAAGGGCGACCACGTCCTTGGCGAATTAGGGATTCTTGAACTGTGTTTCCGAAGCTGTTTGGGGGTCGGAAAATCAAACCGTCCCAAGGAAAAGTGCAGTGTGCTGCACCTTACTCTGCACACACAGAGCGACTCTGAAAGGCCTGCGATGCTGGATTTTGTATACAGGGCCCAGAGAATCGTGGAGGTACAGAGTGTGCTGAAGCCGAAACGGTTGCTGACACGAGGTGGCAAGGAGAACGATAAAGCCTCTTCCCCATAAACTGACACAGAACAGCAATTTAGGGCTCACGGAGCTGTTGCACTCCTTCACTTAGGCAAGCTAAGTCAAGCTCTTCCTCCGAGGCTTGTGCTCACATTGAGCTTCACATTTGCTATAGAGCAGAGCAGGATGAGCTTGCAACTAGGAAGTGCAAGCACAATGCTTCTTTCCACAAAACTAACTCATGGTCTACGCTGAGTCATGCTGTCATGTATAGAAAGACCTTCCGCTACAAATGCTTTTCAGGTTGCTTTGACGCCTTATGAACGGAGCTTTCAAAACTGGAAAAATAGCCTTTGGGATCACACTCCTGTTTCGCTGTGGACTTCCACCCTTAGTACAAGATGAGTCTAGCAAGTCCAAAGAGACACAATTAACCCAATGGGCCCTTCTCTTATTCACGTTTTTCTATACCTGCTATTCTGGGTATAGTGAACTGCCTAAAGCACGGACGCTGGAGGATGTCCAAGAGGCCTCTGCATCATCCGTACGCCTTTCTTTTTACACCACGAACTGTGCTTCTGTGGAATTTGGAACGCACGCTGACCCTCTCCTTGAGGAATTGCTTACCTCACATAAGACGTGTTGGAAGGAAATAGAAACAGACTGCTTTTTTCTGTTGAGTTTACCTAGGGCAAGGGCGACCACGTCCTTGGCGAGTTAAGGATTCTTGAACTGTGTTTCCGAAGCTGTTTGGAGGTCGGAAAATCAAACCGTCCCAAGGAAAAGTGCAGTGTGTTGCACCTTACTCTGCACACACAGAGCGACTCTGAAAGGCCTGCGATGCTGTATTTTGCATACAGGGCCCAGAGAATCGTGGAGGTACAGAGTGTGCTGAAGCCGAAACGGTTGCTGACACGAGGTGGCAAGGAGGACGATAAAGCCTCTTCCCCATAAACTGACACAGAACAGCAATTTAGGGCTCACGGAACTATTGCACTCCTTCACTTAGGGAAGCTAAGTCAAGCTCTTCCTCCGAGGCTATTGCTCACATTGAGCTTCACATTTGCTATAGAGCAGAGCAGGATGAGCTTGAAACTAGGAAGTGCAAGCACAATGCTTCTTTCCACAAAACTAACTCATGGTCTACGCTGAGGCATGCTGGCATGTATAGAAAGGCCTTCCGCTACAAATGCTTTTCAGGTTGCTTTGACGCCTTATGAATGGAGCTTTCAAAACTGGAAAAAAAGCCTTTGGGATCACACTCCTGTTTCCAGGTTGACTTGCATCGTTAGTACAGGCTGAGTCTAGCGTGTCAAAAGAGACACAATTAACCCACTGGGCCCTTCGCTAATTCACGTTTTTCTATACCCGCTATTCTGGGTGTAGTGAACTGCCTAAAGGACGGACGCTGGAGGATGTCCAAGAGGCCTCTGCATCATCCATACGCCTTTCTTTTTTCACCACGAACTGTGCTTCTGTGGAATTTGGAACGCACGCTGACCCTCCCCTTGAGGAATTACTTACCTCACATAAGACGTGTTGGAAGGAAAGAGAAACAGAGTGCTTTGTTCTGTTGAGCTTACCTAGGGCAAGGGCGACCACGACCTTGGCGAGTTAGGGATTCTTGAACTGTGTTTCCGAAGCTGTTTGGAGGTCGGAAAATCAAACCGTCCCAAGGAAAAGTGCAGTGTGCTGCACCTTACTCTGCACACACAGAGCGACTCTGAAAGGCCTGCGATGAGGGATTTTGCATACAGGGCCCAGAGAATCGTGGAGGTACAGAGTGTGCTGAAGCCGAAACGGTTGCTGACACGAGGTGGCATGGAGAACGATAAAGCCTCTTCCCTATAAACTGACACAGAACAGCAATTTAGGGCTCACGGAGCTGTTGCACTCCTTCATTTAGGGAAGCTAAGTCAATCTCTTCCTTCGAGGCTTGTGCTCACATGGAGCTTCACATTTGCTATAGAGCAGAGCAAGATGAGCTTGCAACTAGGAAGTGCAAGCACAATGCTTCTTTCCACAAAACTAACTCATGGTCTACGCTGAGTCATGCTGGCATGTACTGAAAGGCCTGCTGTTACAAATGCTTTTCAGGTTGCTTTGACACCTTATGAACGGAACTTTCAAAACTGGGAAAAAAGCCTTTGGGATCACACTCCCGTTTCGCTGTTGACTTCCACCCTTAGTACAAGCTGAGTCTAGCCAGTCCAAAGAGACACAATTAACCCAATGGGCCCTTCGCTGATTCACGTTTTTCTATAGCCGCTATTCTGGGTATAGTGAACTGCCTAAAGGACGGACGCTGGAGGATGTCCAAGAGGCCTCTGCATCATCCGTACGCCTGTCGTTTTACAGCACGAAGTGTGCTTCTGTGGAATTTGGAACGCACGCTGACCCTCCCCTTGAGGAATTACTTACCTCACATAAGACGTGTTGGAAGGAAAGAGAAACAGAGTGCTTTGTTCTGTTGAGCTTACCTAGGGCAAGGGCGACCACGTCCTTAGCGAATTAGGGATTCTTGAACTGTGTTTCCGAAGCTGTTTGGAGGTCGGAAAATCAAACCGTCCCAAGGAAAAGTGCAGTGTGCTGCACCTTACTCTGCAAACACAGAGCGACTCTGAAAGGCCTGCGATGCTAGATTTTGCATACGGGGCTTAGAGCATCGTGGAGGAACAGAGTGTGCTGAATCCGAAACGGTTGCTGACACGAGGTGGCAAGGAGGACGATAAAGCCTCTTCCCCATTAACTGACACAGAACAGCAATTTAGGGCTCACGGAACTATTGCACTCCTTCACTTAGGGAAGCTAAGTCAAGCTCTTCCTCCGAGGCTTGTGCTCACATTGAGCTTCACATTTGCTATAGAGCAGAGCAGGATGAGCTTGAAACTAGGAAGTGCAAGCACAATGCTTCTTTCCACAAAACTAACTCATGGTCTACGCTGAGGCATGCTGGCATGTATAGAAAGGCCTTCCGCTACAAATGCTTTTCAGGTTGCTTTGACGCCTTATGAATGGAGCTTTCAAAACTGGAAAAAAAGCCTTTGGGATCACACTCCTGTTTCCAGGTTGACTTGCATCGTTAGTACAGGCTGAGTCTAGCGTGTCAAAAGAGACACAATTAACCCACTGGGCCCTTCGCTAATTCACGTTTTTCTATACCCGCTATTCTGGGTATAGTGAACTGCCTAAAGGACGGACGCTGGAGGATGTCCAAGAGGCCTCTGCATCATCCATACGCCTTTCTTTTTTCACCACGAACTGTGCTTCTGTGGAATTTGGAACGCACGCTGACCCTCCCCTTGAGGGATTACTTACCTCACATAAGACGTGTTTGAAGGAAAGAGAAACAGAGTGCTTTGTTCTGTTGAGCTTACCTAGGGCAAGGGCGACCACGACCTTGGCGAGTTAGGGATTCTTGAACTGTGTTTCCGAAGCTGTTTGGAGGTTGGAAAATCAAACCGTCCCAAGGAAAAGTGCAGTGTGCTGCACCTTACTCTGCACACACAGAGCGACTCTGAAAGGCCTGCGATGAGGGATTTTGCATACAGGGCCCAGAGAATCGTGGAGGTACAGAGTGTGCTGAAGCCGAAACGGTTGCTGACACGAGGTGGCAAGGAGGACGATAAAGCCTCTTCCCCATAAACTGTCACAGAACAGCAATTTAGGGCTCACGGAGCTGTTGCACTCCTTCACTTAGGCAAGCTAAGTCAAGCTCTTCCTCCGAGGCTTGTGCTCACATCGAGCTTCACATTTGCTATAGAGCAGAGCAGGATGAGCTTGCAAGTAGGAAGTGGAAGCAAAATGCTTCTTTCCACAAAACTAACTCATGGTCTACGTTGAGTCATGCTGGCATGTACTGAAAGGCCTGCCGTTACAAATGCTTTTCAGGTTGCTTTGACGCCTTATGAACGGAGCTTTCAAAACTGGAAAAAAAGCCTTTGGGATTACACTCCTGTTTCCAGGTTGACTTCCAGCCTTAGTACAGGCTGAGTCTAGCGTGTCAAAAGAGACACAATTAACCCAAACTGCCCTTCGCTGATTCACGTTTTTCTATACCCGCTATTCTGGGTATAGTGAACTGCCTAAAGGACGGTGGCTGCAGGATGTCCAAGAGGCCTCTGAATCATCCATAAGCCTTTCTTTTTACACCGCGAACTGTGCTTCTGTGGAATTTGGAACGCACGCTGACCCTCTCCTTGAGGAATTGCTTACCTCACATAAGACGTGTTGGAAGGAAATAGAAGCAGAGTGCTTTGTTCTGTTGAACTTACCTAGGGCAAGGGCGACCACGTCCTTGGCGAATTAGGGATTCTTGAACTGTGTTTCCGAAGCTGTTTGGAGGTCGGAAAATCAAACCGTCCCAAGGAAAAGTGCAGTGTGCTGCACCTTACTCTGCACACACAGAGCGACTCTGAAAGGCCTGCGATGCTGGATTTTGTATACAGGGCCCAGAGAATCGTGGAGGTACAGAGTGTGCTGAAGCCGAAACGGTTGCTGACACGAGGTGGCAAGGAGAACGATAAAGCCTCTTCCCCATAAACTGACACAGAACAGCAATTTAGGGCTCACGGAGCTGTTGCACTCCTTCACTTAGGCAAGCTAAGTCAAGCTCTTCCTCCGAGGCTTGTGCTCACATTGAGCTTCACATTTGCTATAGAGCAGAGCAGGATGAGCTTGCAACTAGGAAGTGCAAGCACAATGCTTCTTTCCACAAAACTAACTCATGGTCTACGCTGAGTCATGCTGTCATGTATAGAAAGGCCTTCCGCTACAAATGCTTTTCAGGTTGCTTTGACGCCTTATGAACGGAGCTTTCAAAACTGGAAAAAAAGCCTTTGGGATCACACTCCTGTTTCGCTGTGGACTTCCACCCTTAGTACAAGATGAGTCTAGCAAGTCCAAAGAGACACAATTAACCCAATGGGCCCTTCTCTTATTCACGTTTTTCTATACCTGCTATTCTGGGTATAGTGAACTGCCTAAAGCACGGACGCTGGAGGATGTCCAAGAGGCCTCTGCATCATCCGTACGCCTTTCTTTTTACACCACGAACTGTGCTTCTGTGGAATTTGGAACGCACGCTGACCCTCTCCTTGAGGATTTGCTTACCTCACCTAAGACGTGTTGGAAGGAAATAGAAACAGAGTGCTTTTTTCTGTTGAGTTTACCTAGGGCAAGGGCGACCACGTCCTTGGCGAGTTAAGGATTCTTGAACTGTGTTTCCGAAGCTGTTTGGAGGTCGGAAAATCAAACCGTCCCAAGGAAAAGTGCAGTGTGCTGCACCTTACTCTGCACACACAGAGCGACTCTGAAAGGCCTGCGATGCTGGATTTTGCATACAGGGCCCAGAGAATCGTGGAGGTACAGAGTGTGCTGAAGCCGAAACGGTTGCTGACACGAGGTGGCAAGGAGGACGATAAAGCCTCTTCCCCATAAACTGACACAGAACAGCAATTTAGGGCTCACGGAACTATTGCACTCCTTCACTTAGGGAAGCTAAGTCAAGCTCTTCCTCCGAGGCTATTGCTCACATTGAGCTTCACATTTGCTATAGAGCAGAGCAGGATGAGCTTGAAACTAGGAAGTGCAAGCACAATGCTTCTTTCCACAAAACTAACTCATGGTCTACGCTGAGGCATGCTGGCATGTATAGAAAGGCCTTCCGCTACAAATGCTTTTCAGGTTGCTTTGACGCCTTATGAATGGAGCTTTCAAAACTGGAAAAAAAGCCTTTGGGATCACACTCCTATTTCCAGGTTGACTTGCATCGTTAGTACAGGCTGAGTCTAGCGTGTCAAAAGAGACACAATTAACCCACTGGGCCCTTCGCTAATTCACGTTTTTCTATACCCGCTATTCTGGGTATAGTGAACTGCCTAAAGGACGGACGCTGGAGGATGTCCAAGAGGCCTCTGCATCATCCATACGCCTTTCTTTTTTCACCACGAACTGTGCTTCTGTGGAATTTGGAACGCACGCTGACCCTCCCCTTGAGGAATTACTTACCTCACATAAGACGTGTTGGAAGGAAAGAGAAGCAGAGTGCTTTGTTCTGTTGAGCTTACCTAGGGCAAGGGCGACCACGACCTTGGCGAGTTAGGGATTCTTGAACTGTGTTTCCGAAGCTGTTTGGAGGTCGGAAAATCAAACCGTCCCAAGGAAAAGTGCAGTGTGCTGCACCTTACTCTGCACACACAGAGCGACTCTGAAAGGCCTGCGATGCTGGATTTTGAATACAGGGCCCAGAGAATCGTGGAGGTACAGAGTGTGCTGAAGCCGAAACGGTTGCTGACACGAGGTGGCAAGGAGGACGATAAAGCCTCTTCCCCATAAACTGTCACAGAACAGCAATTTAGGGCTCACGGAGCTGTTGCACTCCTTCACTTAGGCAAGCTAAGTCAAGCTCTTCCTCCGAGGCTTGTGCTCACATCGAGCTTCACATTTGCTATAGAGCAGAGCAGGATGAGCTTGCAACTAGGAAGTGCAAGCACAATGCTTCTTTCCACAAAACTAACTCATGGTCTACGTTGAGTCATGCTGGCATGTACTGAAAGGCCTGCCGTTACAAATGCTTTTCAGGTTGCTTTGACGCCTTATGAACGGAGCTTTCAAAACTGGAAAAAAAGCCTTTGGGATTACACTCCTGTTTCCAGGTTGACTTCCAGCCTTAGTACAGGCTGAGTCTAGCGTGTCAAAAGAGACACAATTAACCCAAACTGCCCTTCGCTGATTCACGTTTTTCTATACCCGCTATTCTGGGTATAGTGAACTGCCTAAAGGACGGTGGCTGCAGGATGTCCAAGAGGCCTCTGAATCATCCATAAGCCTTTCTTTTTACACCGCGAACTGTGCTTCTGTGGAATTTGGAACGCACGCTGACCCTCTCCTTGAGGAATTGCTTACCTCACATAAGACGTGTTGGAAGGAAATAGAAGCAGAGTGCTTTGTTCTGTTGAGCTTACCTAGGGCAAGGGCGACCACGTCCTTGGCGAATTAGGGATTCTTGAACTGTGTTCCAGAAGCTGTTTGGAGGTCGGAAAATCAAACCGTCCCAAGGAAAAGTGCAGTGTGCTGCACCTTACTCTGCACACACAGAGCGACTCTGAAAGGCCTGCGATGCTGGATTTTGAATACAGGGCCCAGAGAAACGTGGAGGTACAGAGTGTGCTGAAGCCAAAATGGTTGCTGACACGAGGTGGCATGGAGAACGATAAAGCCTCTTCCCTATAAACTGACACAGAACAGGAATTTAGGGCTCACGGAGCTGTTGCACTCCTTCACTTAGGCAAGCTAAGTCAATCTCTTCCTTCGAGACTTGTGCTCACATTGAGCTTCACATTTGCTATAGAGCAGAGCAGGATGAGCTTGCAACTAGGAAGTGCAAGCACAATGCTTCTTTCCACAAAACTAACTCATGGTCTACGCTGAGTCATGCTGGCATGTACTGAAAGGCCTGCTCTTACAAATGCTTTTCAGGTTGCTTTGACGCCTTATGAACGGAACTTTCAAAACTGGGAAAAAAGCCTTTGGGATCACACTCCCGTTTCGCTGTTGACTTCCACCCTTAGTACAAGCTGAGTCTAGCCAGTCCAAAGAGACACAATTAACCCAATGGCCCCTTCGCTGACTCACGTTTTTCTATACCCGCTATTCTGGGTATAGTGAACTGCCTAAAGGACGGACGCTGGAGGATGTCCAAGAGGCCTCTGCATCATCCATACGGCTTTCTTTTTACACCACGAACTGTGCTTCTGTGGAATTTGGAACGCACGCTGACCCTCTCCTTGAGGAATTGCTTACCTCACATAAGACGTGTTGGAAGGATATAGAAACAGAGTGCTTTGTTCTGTTGAGCTTACCTAGGGCAAGGGCGACCACGTCCTTGGCGAATTAGGGATTCTTGAACTGTGTTTCCGAAGCTGTTTGGAGGTCGGAAAATCAAACCGTCCCAAGGAAAAGTGCAGTGTGCTGCACCTTACTCTGCAAACACAGAGCGACTCTGAAAGGCCTGCGATGCTGGATTTTGCATACAGGGCTTAGAGCATCGTGGAGGAACAGAGTGTGCTGAATCCGAAACGGTTGCTGACACGAGGTGGCAAGGAGGACGATAAAGCCTCTTCCCCATAAACTGACACAGAACAGCAATTTAGGGCTCACGGAACTCTTGCACTCCTTCACTTAGGGAAGCTAAGTCAAGCTCTTCCTCCGAGGCTATTGCCCACATTGAGCTTCACATTTGCTATAGAGCAGAGCAGGATGAGCTTGAAACTAGGAAGTGCAAGCACAATGCTTCTTTCCACAAAACTAACTCATGGTCTACGCTGAGGCATGCTGGCATGTATAGAAAGGCCTTCCGCTACAAATGCTTTTCAGGTTGCTTTGACGCCTTATGAACGGAGCTTTCAAAACTGGAAAAAAAGCCTTTGGGATCACACTCCTGTTTCCAGGTTGACTTGCATCGTTAGTACAGGCTGAGTCTAGCCTGTCAAAAGAGACACAATTAACCCACTGGGCCCTTCGCTAATTCACGTTTTTCTATACCCGCTATTCTGGGTATAGTGAACTGCCTAAAGGACGGACGCTGGAGGATGTCCAAGAGGCCTCTGCATCATCCATACGCCTTTCTTTTTTCACCACGAACTGTGCTTCTGTGGAATTTGGAACGCACGCCGACCCTCTCCTTGAGGAATTGCTTACCTCACATAAGACGTGTTGGAAGCAAAGAGAAACAGAGTGCTTATTTCTGTTGAGCTTACCTAGGGCAAGGTCGACCTCGTCCTTGGCGAGTTAGGGATTCTTGAACTGTGTTCCAGAGGCTGTTTGGAGGTCGGAAAATCAAACCGTCCCAAGGAAAAGTGCAGTGTGCTGCACTTTACTCTGCACACACAGAGCGACTCTGAAAGGCCTGCGATGCTGGATTTTGCATACAGGGCCCAGAGAATCGTGGAGGTACAGAGTGTGCTGAAGCCAAAATGGTTGCTGACACGAGGTGGCATGGAGAACGATAAAGCCTCTTCCCTATAAACTGACACAGAACAGCAATTTAGGGCTCACGGAGCTGTTGCACTCCTTCACTTAGGCAAGCTAAGTCAATCTCTTCCTTCGAGGCTTGTGCTCACATTGAGCTTCAAATTTGCTATAGAGCAGAGCAGGATGAGCTTGCAACTAGGAAGTGCAAGCACAATGCTTCTTTCCACAAAACTAACTCATGGTCTACGCTGAGTCATGCTGGCATGTACTGAAAGGCCTGCCGTTACAAATGCTTTTCAGGTTGCTTTGACGCCTTATGAACGGAGCTTTCAAAACTGGAAAAAAAGCCTTTGGGATTACACTACTGGTTCCAGGTTGACTTCCAGCCTTAGTACAGGCTGAGTCTAGCGTGTCAAAAGAGACACAATTAACCCAATGGGCCCTTCGCTGATTCACGTTTTTCTATACCCGCTATTCTGGGTATAGTGAACTGCCTAAAGGACGGTGGCTGCAGGATGTCCAAGAGGCCTCTGAATCATCCATAAGCCTTTCTTTTTACACCGCGAACTGTGCTTCTGTGGAATTTGGAACGCACGCTGACCCTCTCCTTGAGGAATTGCTTACCTCACATAAGACGTGTTGAAAGGAAGTAGAAGCAGAGTGCTTTGTTCTGTTGAGCTTACCTAGGGCAAGGGCGACCACGTCCTTGGCGAATTAGGGATTCTTGAACTGTGTTTCCGAAGCTGTTTGGAGGTCGGAAAATCAAACCGTCCCAAGGAAAAGTGCAGTGTGCTGCACCTTACTCTGCACACACAGAGCGACTCTGAAAGGCCTGCGATGCTGGATTTTGTATACAGGGCCCAGAGAATCGTGGAGGTACAGAGTGTGCTGAAGCCGAAACGGTTGCTGACACGAGGTGGCAAGGAGAATGATAAAGCCTCTTCCCCATAAACTGACACAGAACAGCAATTTAGGGCTCACGGAGCTGTTGCACTCCTTCACTTAGGCAAGCTAAGTCAAGCTCTTCCTCCGAGGCTTGTGCTCACATTGAGCTTCACATTTGCTATAGAGCAGAGCAGGATGAGCTTGCAACTAGGAAGTGCAAGCACAATGCTTCTTTCCACAAAACTAACTCATGGTCTACGCTGAGTCATGCTGTCATGTATAGAAAGGCCTTCCGCTACAAATGCTTTTCAGGTTGCTTTGACGCCTTATGAACTGAGCTTTCAAAACTGGAAAAAAAGCCTTTGGGATCACACTCCTGTTTCGCTGTGGACTTCCACCCTTAGTACAAGATGAGTCTAGCAAGTCCAAAGAGACACAATTAACCCAATGGGCCCTTCTCTGATTCACGTTTTTCTATACCTGCTATTCTGGGTATAGTGAACTGCCTAAAGGACGGACGCTGGAGGATGTCCAAGAGGCCTCTGCATCATCCGTACGCCTTTCTTTTTACACCACGAACTGTGCTTCTGTGGAATTTGGAACGCACGCTGACCCTCTCCTTGAGGAATTGCTTACCTCACATAAGACGTGTTGGAAGGAAATAGAAACAGAGTGCTTTTTTCTGTTGAGTTTACCTAGGGCAAGGGCGACCACGTCCTTGGCGAGTTAAGGATTCTTGAACTGTGTTTCCGAAGCTGTTTGGAGGTCGGAAAATCAAACCGTCCCAAGGAAAAGTGCAGTGTGCTGCACCTTACTCTGCACACACAGAGCGACTCTGAAAGGCCTGCGATGCTGGATTTTGCATACAGGGCCCAGAGAATCGTGGAGGTACAGAGTGTGCTGAAGCCGAAACGGTTGCTGACACGAGGTGGCAAGGAGGACGATAAAGCCTCTTCCCCATAAACTGACACAGAACAGCAATTTAGGGCTCACGGAACTATTGCACTCCTTCACTTAGGGAAGCTAAGTCAAGCTCTTCCTCCGAGGCTTGTGCTCACATTGAGCTTCACATTTGCTATAGAGCAGAGCAGGATGAGCTTGAAACTAGGAAGTGCAAGCACAATGCTTCTTTCCACAAAACTAACTCATGGTCTACGCTGAGTCATGCTGGCATGTACTGAAAGGCCTGCCGTTACAAATGTTTTTCAGGTTGCTTTGACGCCTTATGAACGGAGCTTTCAAAACTGGAAAAAAAGGCTTTGGGATCACACTCCTGTTTCCAGGTTGACTTCCAGCCTTAGTACAGGCTGAGTCTAGCGTGTCAAAAGAGACACAATTAACCCACTGGGCCCTTCGCTAATTCAAGTTTTTCTATACCCGCTATTCTGGGTATAGTGAACTGCCTAAAGGACGGACGCTGGAGGATGTCCAAGAGGCCTCTGCATCATCCATACGCCTTTCTTTTTTCACCACGAACTGTGCTTCTGTGGAATTTGGAACGCACGCCTCCCTCTCCTTGAGGAATTGCTTACCTCACATAAGACGTGTTGGAAGGAAAGAGAAACAGAGTGCTTATTTCTGTTGAGCTTACCTAGGGCAAGGTCGACCTCGTCCTTGGCGAGTTAGGGATTCTTGAACTGTGTTCCAGAAGCTGTTTGGAGGTCGGAAAATCAAACCGTCCCAAGGAAAAGTGCAGTGTGCTGCACCTTACTCTGCACACACAGAGCGACTCTGAAAGGCCTGCGATGCTGGATTTTGAATACAGGGCCCAGAGAATCGTGGAGGTACAGAGTGTGCTGAAGCCAAAATGGTTGCTGACACGAGGTGGCATGGAGAACGATAAAGCCTCTTCCCTATAAACTGACACAGAACAGCAATTTAGGGCTCACGGAGCTGTTGCACTCCTTCACTTAGGCAAGCTAAGTCAATCTCTTCCTTCGAGGCTTGTGCTCACATTGAGCTTCACATTTGCTATAGAGCAGAGAAGGATGAGCTTGCAACTAGGAAGTGCAAGCACAATGCTTCTTTCCACAAAACTAACTCATGGTCTACGCTGAGTCATGCTGGCATGTACTGAAAGGCCTGCCGTTACAAATGCTTTTCAGGTTGCTTTGACGCCTTATGCACGGAACTTTCAAAACTGGGAAAAAAGCCTTTGGGATCACACTCGCGTTTCGCTGTTGACTTCCACCCTTAGTACAAGCTGAGTCTAGCCAGTCCAAAGAGACACAATTAACCCAATGGCCCCTTCGCTGACTCACGTTTTTCTATACCCGCTATTCTGGGTATAGTGAACTGCCTAAAGGACGGACGCTGGAGGATGTTCAAGAGGCCTCTGCATCATCCATACGCCTTTCTTTTTACACCACGAACTGTGCTTCTGTGGAATTTGGAACGCACGCTGACCCTCTCCTTTTGGAATTGCTTACATCACATAAGACGTGTTGGAAGGAAATAGAAACAGAGTGCTTTGTTCTGTTGAGCTTACCTAGGGCAAGGGCGACCACGTCCTTGGCGAATTAGGGATTCTTGAACTGTGTTTCCGAAGCTGTTTGGAGGTCGGAAAATCAAACCGTCCCAAGGAAAAGTGCAGTGTGCTGCACCTTACTCTGCACACACAGAGCGACTCTGAAAGGCCTGCGATGCTGGATTTTGCATACAGGGCCCAGAGAATCGTGGAGGTACAGAGTGTGCTGAAGCCAAAATGGTTGCTGACACGAGGTGGCATGGAGAACGATAAAGCCTCTTCCCTATAAACTGACACAGAACAGCAATTTAGGGCTCACGGAGCTGTTGCACTCCTTCACTTAGGCAAGCTAAGTCAAGCTCTTCCTTCGAGGCTTGTGCTCACATTGAGCTTCACATTTGCTATAGAGCAGAGCAGGATGAGCTTGCAACTAGGAATTGCAAGCACAATGCTTCTTTCCACAAAACTAACTCATGGTCTACGCTGAGTCATGCTGGCATGTACTGAAAGGCCTGCTGTTAAAAATGCTTTTCAGGTTGCTTTGACGCCTTATGAACGGAACTTTCAAAACTGGGAAAAAAGCCTTTGGGATCACACTCCCGTTTCGCTGTTGACTTCCACCCTTAGTACAAGCTGAGTCTAGCCAGTCCAAAGAGACACAATTAACCCAATGGGCCCTTCGCTGATTCACGTTTTTCTATACCCGCTATTCTGGGTATAGTGAACTGCCTAAAGGACGGACGCTGGAGGATGTCCAAGAGGCCTCTGCATCATCCATACGGCTTTCTTTTTTCACCACGAACTGTGCTTCTGTGGAATTTGGAACGCAAGCCGACCCTCTCCTTGAGGAATTGCTTACCTCACATAAGACGTGTTGGAAGGAAAGAGAAACAGAGTGCTTTGTTCTGTTGAGTTTACCTAGGGCAAGGGCGACCACGTCCTTGGTGAGTTAGGGATTCTTGAACTGTGTTTCCGAAGCTGTTTGGAGGTCGGAAAATCAAACCGTCCCAAGGAAAAGTGCAGTGTGCTGCACCTTACTCTGCACACACAGAGCGACTCTGAAAGGCCTGCGATGCTGGATTTTGAATACAGGGCCCAGAGAATCGTGGAGGTACAGAGTGTGCTGAAGCCAAAATGGTTGCTGACACGAGGTGGCATGGAGAACGATAAAGCCTCTTCCCTATAAACTGACACAGAACAGCAATTTAGGGCTCACGGAGCTGTTGCACTCCTTCACTTAGGCAAGCTAAGTCAATCTCTTCCTTCGAGGCTTGTGCTCACATTGAGCTTCACATTTGCTATAGAGCAGAGCAGGATGAGCTTGCAACTAGGAAGTGCAAGCACAATGCTTCTTTCCACAAAACTAACTCATGGTCTACGCTGAGGCATGCTGGCATGTATAGAAAGGCCTTCCGCTACAAATGCTTTTCAGGTTGCTTTGACGCCTTATGAACGGAACTTTCAAAACTGGGAAAAAAGCCTTTGGGATCACACTCCCGTTTCGCTGTTGACTTCCACCCTTAGTACAAGCTGAGTCTAGCCAGTCCAAAGAGACACAATTAACCCAATGGGCCCTTCGCTGATTCACGTTTTTCTATACCCGCTATTCTGGGTATAGTGAACTGCCTAAAGGACGGACGCTGGAGGATGTCCAAGAGGCCTCTGCATCATCCATACGGCTTTCTTTTTTCACCACGAACTGTGCTTCTGTGGAATTTGGAACGCAAGCCGACCCTCTCCTTGAGGAATTGCTTACCTCACATAAGACGTGTTGGAAGGAAAGAGAAACAGAGTGCTTTGTTCTGTTGAGTTTACCTAGGGCAAGGGCGACCACGTCCTTGGTGAGTTAGGGATTCTTGAACTGTGTTTCCGAAGCTGTTTGGAGGTCGGAAAATCAAACCGTCCCAAGGAAAAGTGCAGTGTGCTGCACCTTACTCTGCACACGCAGAGCGACTCTGTAAGGCCTGCGATGCTGGATTTTGCATACAGGGCCCAGAGAATCGTGGAGGTACAGAGTGTGCTGAAGCCAAAATGGTTGCTGACACGAGGTGGCATGGACAACGATAAAGCCTCTTCCCTATAAACTGACACAGAACAGCAATTTAGGGCTCACGGAGCTGTTACACTCCTTCATTTAGGGAAGCTAAGTCAATCTCTTCCTTCGAGGCTTGTGCTCACATGAAGCTTCACATTTGCTATAGAGCAGAGCAAGATGAGTTTGCAACTAGGAAGTGCAAGCACAATGCTTCTTTCCACATAACTAACTCATGGTCTACGCTGAGTCATGCTGGCATGTACTGAAAAGCCTGCTGTTACAATTGCTTTTCAGGTTGCTTTGACGGCTTATGAACGGAACTTTCAAAACTGGGAAAAAAGCCTTTGGGATCACACTCCCGTTTCGCTGTTGACTTCCACCCTTAGTACAAGCTGAGTCTAGCCAGTCCAAAGAGACACAATTAACCCAATGGGCCCTTCGCTGATTCACGTTTTTCTATACCCGCTATTCTGGGTATAGTGAACTGCCTAAAGGACGGACGCTGGAGGATGTCCAAGAGGCCTCTGCATCATCCGTACGCCTGTCGTTTTACAGCACGAAGTGTGCTTCTGTGGAATTTGGAACGCACGCTGACCCTCACCTTGAGGAATTACTTACCTCACATAAGACGTGTTGGAAGGAAATAGAAACAGAGTGCTTTTTTCTGTTGAGTTTACCTAGGGCAAGGGCGACCACGTCCTTGGCGAGTTAAGGATTCTTGAACTGTGTTTCCGAAGCTGTTTGGAGGTCGGAAAATCAAACCGTCCCAAGGAAAAGTGCAGTGTGCTGCACCTTACTCTGCACACACAGAGCGACTCTGAAAGGCCTGCGATGCTGGATTTTGCATACAGGGCCCAGAGAATCGTGGAGGTACAGAGTGTGCTGAAGCCGAAACGGTTGCTGACACGAGGTGGCAAGGAGGACGATAAAGCCTCTTCCCCATAAACTGTCACAGAACAGCAATTTAGGGCTCACGGAGCTGTTGCACTCCTTCACTTAGGGAAGCTAAGTCAAGCTCTTCCTCCGAGGCTTGTGCTCACATTGAGCTTCACATTTGCTATAGAGCAGAGCAGGATGAGCTTGAAACTAGGAAGTGCAAGCACAATGCTTCTTTCCACAAAACTAACTCATGGTCTACGCTGAGGCATGCTGGCATGTATAGAAAGGCCTTCCGCTACAAATGCTTTTCAGGTTGCTTTGACGCCTTATGAACGGAGCTTTCAAAAGTGGAAAAAAAGCCTTTGGGATCACACTCCTGTTTCCAGGTTGACTTGCATCGTTAGTACAGGCTGAGTCTAGCGTGTCAAAAGAGACACAATTAACCCACTGGGCCCTTCGCTAATTCACGTTTTTCTATACCCGCTATTCTGGGTATAGTGAACTGCCTAAAGGACGGACGCTGGAGGATGTCCAAGAGGCCTCTGCATCATCCATACGCCTTTCTTTTTTCACCACGAACTGTGCTTCTGTGGAATTTGGAACGCACGCCGACCCTCTCCTTGAGGAATTGCTTACCTCACATAAGACGTGTTGGAAGGAAAGAGAAACAGAGTGCTTATTCCTGTTGAGCTTACCTAGGGCAAGGTCGACCTCGTCCTTGGCGAGTTAGGGATTCTTGAACTGTGTTCCAGAAGCTGTTTGGAGGTCGGAAAATCAAACCGTCCCAAGGAAAAGTGCAGTGTGCTGCACCTTACTCTGCACACACAGAGCGACTCTGAAAGGCCTGCGATGCTGGATTTTGAATACAGGGCCCAGAGAATCGTGGAGGTACAGAGTGTGCTGAAGCCAAAATGGTTGCTTACACGAGGTGGCATGGAGAACGATAAAGCCTCTTCCCTATAAACTGACACAGAACAGCAATTTAGGGCTCACGGAGCTGTTGCACTCCTGCACTTAGGGAAGCTAAGTCAATCTCTTCCTTCGAGGCTTGTGCTCACATTGAGCTTCACATTTGCTATAGAGCAGAGCAGGATGAGCTTGCAACTAGGAAGTGCAAGCACAATGCTTCTTTCCACAAAACTAACTCATGGTCTACGCTGAGTCATGCTGGCATGAACTGAAAGGCCTGCTGTTACAAATGCTTTTCAGGTTGCTTTGACGCCTTATGAACGGAACTTTCAAAACTGGGAAAAAAGCCTTTGGGATCACACTCCCGTTTCGCTGTTGACTTCCACCCTTAGTACAAGCTGAGTCTAGCCAGTCCAAAGGGACACAATTAACCCAATGGGCCCTTCGCTGATTCACGTTTTTCTATACCTGCTATTCTGGTTATAGTGAACTGCCTAAAGGACGGACGCTGGAGGATGTTCAAGAGGCCTCTGCATCATCCATACGCCTTTCTTTTTACACCACGAACTGTGCTTCTGTGGAATTTGGAACGCACGCTGACCCTCTCCTTGAGGAATTGCTTACATCACATAAGACGTGTTGGAAGGAAATAGAAACAGAGTGCTTTGTTCTGTTGAGTTTACCTAGGGCAAGGGCGACCACGTCCTTGGCGAATTAGGGATTCTTGAACTGTGTTTCCGAAGCTGTTTGGAGGTCGGAAAATCAAACCGTCCCAAGGAAAAGTGCAGTGTGCTCCACCTTACTCTGCAAACACAGAGCGACTCTGAAAGGCCTGCGATGCTGGATTTTGCATACAGGGCCCAGAGAATCGTGGAGGTACAGAGTGTGCTGAAGCCGAAACGGTTGCTGACACGAGGTGGCAAGGAGGACGATAAAGCCTCTTCCCCATAAACTGACACAGAACAGCAATTTAGGGCTCACGGAACTGTTGCACTCCTTCACTTAGGGAAGCTAAGTCAAGCTCTTCCTCCGAGGCTATTGCTCACATTGAGCTTCACATTTGCTATAGAGCAGAGCAGGATGAGCTTGAAACTAGGAAGTGCAAGCACAATGCTTCTTTCCACAAAACTAACTCATGGTCTACGCTGAGTCATGCTGGCATGTACTGAAAGGCCTGCCGTTACAAATGTTTTTCAGGTTGCTTTGACGCCTTATGAACGGAGCTTTCAAAACTGGAAAAAAAGGCTTTGGGATCACACTCCTGTTTCCAGGTTGACTTCCAGCCTTAGTACAGGCTGAGTCTAGCGTGTCAAAAGAGACACAATTAACCCACTGGGCCCTTCGCTCATTCACGTTTTTGTATACCCGCTATTCTGGGTATAGTGAACTGCCTAAAGGACGGACGCTGGAGGATGTCCAAGAGGCCTCTGCATCATCCATACGCCTTTCTTTTTTCACCACGAACTGTGCTTCTGTGGAATTTGGAACGCACGCCGACCCTCTCCTTGTGGAATTGCTTACCTCACATAAGACGTGTTGGAAGGAAAGAGAAACAGAGTGCTTATTTCTGTTGAGCTTACCTAGGGCAAGGTCGACCTCGTCCTTGGCGTGTTAGGGATTCTTGAACTGTGTTCCAGAGGCTGTTTGGAGGTCGGAAAATCAAACCGTCCCAAGGAAAAGTGCAGTGTGCTGCACCTTACTCTGCACACACAGAGCGACTCTGAAAGGCCTGCGATGCTGGATTTTGCATACAGGGCCCAGAGAATCGTGGAGGTACAGAGTGTGCTGAAGCCAAAATGGTTGCTGACACGAGGTGGCATGGAGAACGATAAAGCCTCTTCCCTATAAACTGACACAGAACAGCAATTTAGGGCTCACGGAGCTGTTGCACTCCTTCACTTAGGCAAGCTAAGTCAAGCTCTTCCTTCGAGGCTTGTGCTCACATTGAGCTTCACATTTGCTATAGAGCAGAGCAGGATGAGCTTGCAACTAGGAATTGCAAGCACAATGCTTCTTTCCACAAAACTAACTCATGGTCTACGCTGAGTCATGCTGGCATGTACTGAAAGGCCTGCTGTTACAAATGCTTTTCAGGTTGCTTTGACGCCTTATGAACGGAACTTTCAAAACTGGGAAAAAAGCCTTTGGGATCACACTCCCGTTTCGCTGTTGACTTCCACCCTTAGTACAAGCTGAGTCTAGCCAGTCCAAAGAGACACAATTAACCCAATGGGCCCTTCGCTGATTCACGTTTTTCTATACCCGCTATTCTGGGTATAGTGAACTGCCTAAAGGACGGACGCTGGAGGATGTCCAAGAGGCCTCTGCATCATCCATACGGCTTTCTTTTTTCACCACGAACTGTGCTTCTGTGGAATTTGGAACGCAAGCCGACCCTCTCCTTGAGGAATTGCTTACCTCACATAAGACGTGTTGGAAGGAAAGAGAAACAGAGTGCTTTGTTCTGTTGAGTTTACCTAGGGCAAGGGCGACCACGTCCTTGGTGAGTTAGGGATTCTTGAACTGTGTTTCCGAAGCTGTTTGGAGGTCGGAAAATCAAACCGTCCCAAGGAAAAGTGCAGTGTGCTGCACCTTACTCTGCACACACAGAGCGACTCTGAAAGGCCTGCGATGCTGGATTTTGAATACAGGGCCCAGAGAATCGTGGAGGTACAGAGTGTGCTGAAGCCAAAATGGTTGCTGACACGAGGTGGCATGGAGAACGATAAAGCCTCTTCCCTATAAACTGACACAGAACAGCAATTTAGGGCTCACGGAGCTGTTGCACTCCTTCATTTAGGGAAGCTAAGTCAATCTCTTCCTTCGAGGCTTGTGCTCACATGGAGCTTCACATTTGCTATAGAGCAGAGCAAGATGAGCTTGCAACTAGAAAGTGCAAGCACAATGCTTCTTTCCACAAAACTAACTCATGGTCTACGCTGAGTCATGCTGGCATGTACTGAAAGGCCTGCTGTTACAATTGCTTTTCAGGTTGCTTTGACGCCTTATGAACGGAACTTTCAAAACTGGGAAAAAAGCCTTTGGGATCACACTCCCGTTTCGCTGTTGACTTCCACCCTTAGTACAAGCTGAGTCTAGCCAGTCCAAAGAGACACAATTAACCCAATGGGCCCTTCGCTGATTCACGTTTTTCTATACCCGCTATTCTGGGTATAGTGAACTGCCTAAAGGACGGACGCTGGAGGATGTCCAAGAGGCCTCTGCATCATCCGTACGCCTGTCGTTTTACAGCACGAAGTGTGCTTCTGTGGAATTTGGAACGCACGCTGACCCTCCCCTTGAGGAATTACTTACCTCACATAAGACGTGTTGGAAGGAAAGAGAAACAGAGTGCTTTGTTCTGTTGAGCATACCTAGGGCAAGGGCGACCACGTCCTTAGCGAATTAGGGATTCTTGAACTGTGTTTCCGAAGCTGTTTGGAGGTCGGAAAATCAAACCGTCCCAAGGAAAAGTGCAGTGTGCTGCACCTTACTCTGCACACACAGAGCGACTCTGAAAGGCCTGCGATGCTGGATTTTGCATACAGGGCCCAGAGAATCGTGGAGGAACAGAGTGTGCTGAATCCGAAACGGTTGCTGACACGAGGTGGCAAGGAGGACGATAAAGCCTCTTCCCCATAAACTGACACAGAACAGCAATTTAGGGCTCACGGAACTATTGCACTCCTTCACTTAGGGAAGCTAAGTCAAGCTCTTCCTCCGAGGCTATTGCTCACATTGAGCTTCACATTTGCTATAGAGCAGAGCAGGATGAGCTTGAAACTAGGAAGTGCAAGCACAATGCTTCTTTCCACAAAACTAACTCATGGTCTACGCTGAGGCATGCTGGCATGTATAGAAAGGCCTTCCGCTACAAATGCTTTTCAGGTTGCTTTGACGCCTTATGAACGGAGGTTTCAAAACTGGAAAAAAAGCCTTTGGGATCACACTCCTTTTTCCAGGTTGACTTGCATCGTTAGTACAGGCTGAGTCTAGCGTGTCAAAAGAGACACAATTAACCCACTGGGCCCTTCGCTAATTCACGTTTTTCTATACCCGCTATTCTGGGTATAGTGAACTGCCTAAAGGACTGACCCTGGAGGATGTCCAAGAGGCCTCTGCATCATCCATACGCCTTTCTTTTTTCACCACGAACTGTGCTTCTGTGGAATTTGGAACGCACGCCGACCCTCTCCTTGAGGAATTGCTTACCTCACATAAGACTTGTTGGAAGAAAAGAGAAACAGAGTGCTTATTTCTGTTGAGCTTACCTAGGGCAAGGTCGACCTCGTCCTTGGCGAGTTAGGGATTCTTGAACTGTGTTCCAGAAGCTGTTTGGAGGTCGGAAAATCAAACCGTCCCAAGGAAAAGTGCAGTGTGCTGCACCTTACTCTGCACACACAGAGCGACTCTGAAAGGCCTGCGATGCTGGATTTTGCATACAGGGCCCAGAGAATCGTGGAGGTACAGAGTGTGCTGAAGCCAAAATGGTTGCTGACACTAGGTGGCATGGAGAACGATAAAGCCTCTTCCCTATAAACTGACACAGAACAGCAATTTAGGGCTCACGGAGCTGTTGCACTCCTTCACTTAGGGAAGCTAAGTCAATCTCTTCCTTCGAGGCTTGTGCTCACATTGAGCTTCACATTTGCTATAGAGCAGAGCAGGATGAGCTTGCAACTAGGAAGTGCAAGCACAATGCTTCTTTCCACAAAACTAACTCATGGTCTACGCTGAGGCATGCTGGCATGTATAGAAAGGCCTTCCGCTACAAATGCTTTTCAGGTTGCTTTGACGCCTTATGAACGGAGGTTTCAAAACTGGAAAAAAAGCCTTTGGGATCACACTCCTTTTTCCAGGTTGACTTGCATCGTTAGTACAGGCTGAGTCTAGCGTGTCAAAAGAGACACAATTAACCCACTGGGCCCTTCGCTAATTCACGTTTTTCTATACCCGCTATTCTGGGTATAGTGAACTGCCTGAAGGACGGACGCTGGAGGATGTCCAAGAGGCCTCTGCATCATCCATACGCCTTTCTTTTTTCACCAGGAACTGTGCTTCTGTGGAATTTGGAACGCACGCCGACCCTCTCCTTGAGGAATTGCTTACCTCACATAAGACGTGTTGGAAGGAAAGAGAAACAGAGTGCTTTGTTCTGTTGAGCTTACCTAGGGCAAGGGCGACCTCGTCCTTGGCGAGTTAGGGATTCTTGAACTGTGTTCCAGAAGCTGTTTGGAGGTCGGAAAATCAAACCGTCCCAAGGAAAATTGCAGTGTGCTGCACCTTACTCTGCACACACAGAGCGACTCTGAAAGGCCTGCGATGCTGGATTATGCATACAGGGCCCAGAGAATCGTGGAGGTACAGAGTGTGCTGAAGCCAAAATGGTTGCTGACACTAGGTGGCATGGAGAACGATAAAGCCTCTTCCCTATAAACTGACACAGAACAGCAATTTAGGGCTCACGGAGCTGTTGCACTCCTTCACTTAGGGAAGCTAAGTCAATCTCTTCCTTCGAGGCTTGTGCTCACATTGAGCTTCACATTTGCTATAGAGCAGAGCAGGATGAGCTTGCAACTAGGAAGTGCAAGCACAATGCTTCTTTCCACAAAACTAACTCATGGTCTACGCTGAGTCATGCTGGCATGTACTGAAAGGCCTGCTGTTACAAATGCTTTTCAGGTTGCTTTGACGCCTTATGAACGGAACTTTCAAAACTGGGAAAAAAGCCTTTGGATTCACACTCCCGTTTCGCTGTTGACTTCCACCCTTAGTACAAGCTGAGTCTAGCCAGTCCAAAGAGACTGAATTAACCCAATGGCCCCTTCGCTGACTCACGTTTTTCTATACCCGCTATTCTGGGTATAGTGAACTGCCTAAAGGACGGACGCTGGAGGATGTCCAAGAGGCCTCTGCATCATCCATACGGCTTTCTTTTTTCACCACGAACTGTGCTTCTGTGGAATTTGGAACGCACGCCGAAATTCTCCTTGAGGAATTGCTTACCTCACATAAGACGTGTTGGAAGGAAAGAGAAACAGAGTGCTTTGTTCTGTTGAGCTTACCTAGGGCAAGGGCGACCACGTCCTTGGCGAATTAGGGATACTTGAACTGTGTTTCCGAAGCTGTTTGGAGGTCGGAAAATCAAACCGTCCCAAGGAAAAGTGCAGTGTGCTGCACCTTACTCTGCACACACAGAGCGACTCTGAAAGGCCTGCGATGCTGGATTTTGCATACAGGGCCCAGAGAATCGTGGAGGTACAGAGTGTGCTGAAGCCAAAATGGTTGCTGACACGAGGTGGCATGGAGAACGATAAAGCCTCTTCCCTATAAACTGACACAGAACAGCAATTTAGGGCTCACGGAGCTGTTGCACTCCTTCATTTAGGGAAGCTAAGTCAATCTCTTCCTTCGAGGCTTGTGCTCACATGGAGCTTCACATTTGCTATAGAGCAGAGCAAGATGAGCTTGCAACTAGGAAGTGCAAGCACAATGCTTCTTTCCACAAAACTAACTCATGGTCTACGCTGAGTCATGCTGGCATGTATAGAAAGACCTTCCGCAACAAATGCTTTTCAGGTTGCTTTGACGCCTTATAAACGGAGCTTTCAAAACTGGAAAAAAAGCCTTTGGGATCACACTCCCGTTTCGCTGTTGACTTCCACCCTTAGTACAAGCTGAGTCTAGCCAGTCCAAAGAGACACAATTAACCCAATGGGCCCTTCGCTGATTCACGTTTTTCTATACCCGCTATTCTGGGTATAGTGAACTGCCTAAAGGACGGACGCTGGAGGATATCCAAGAGGCCTCTGCATCATCCGTACGCCTGTCGTTTTACAGCACGAAGTGTGCTTCTGTGGAATTTGGAACGCACGCTGACCCTCCCCTTGAGGAATTACTTTCCTCACATAAGACGTGTTGGAAGGAAAGAGAAACAGAGTGCTTTGTTCTGTTGAGCTTACCTAGGGCAAGGTCGACCACGTCCTTGGCGAGTTAGGGATTCTTGAACTGTGTTTCCGAAGCTGTTTGGAGGTCGGAAAATCAAACCGTCCCAAGGAAAAGTGCAGTGTGCTGCACCTTACTCTGCACACACAGAGCGACTCTGAAAGGCCTGCGATGCTGGATTTTGCATACAGGGCCCAGAGAATCGTGGAGGTACAGAGTGTGCTGAAGCCAAAATGGTTGCTGACACGAGGTGGCATGGAGAACGATAAAGCCTCTTCCCTATAAACTGACACAGAACAGCAATTTAGGGCTCACGGAGCTGTTGCACTCCTTCATTTAGGGAAGCTAAGGCAATCTCTTCCTTCGAGGCTTGTGCTCACATGGAGCTTCACATTTGCTATAGAGCAGAGCAAGATGAGCTTGCAACTAGGAAGTGCAAGCACAATGCTTCTTTCCACAAAACTAACTCATGGTCTACGCTGAGTCATGCTGGCATGTACTGAAAGGCCTGCTGTTACAAATGCTTTTCAGGTTGCTTTGACACCTTATGAACGGAACTTTCAAAACTGGGAAAAAAGCCTTTGGGATCACACTCCCGTTTCGCTGTTGACTTCCACCCTTAGTACAAGCTGAGTCTAGCCAGTCCAAAGAGACACAATTAACCCAATGGGCCCTTCGCTGATTCACGTTTTTCTATACCCGCTATTCTGGGTATAGTGAACTGCCTAAAGGACGGACGCTGGAGGATGTCGAAGAGGCCTCTGCATCATCCGTACGCCTGTCGTTTTACAGCACGAAGTGTGCTTCTGTGGAATTTGGAACGCACGCTGACCCTCCCCTTGAGGAATTACTTACCTCACATAAGACGTGTTGGAAGGAAAGAGAAACAGAGTGCTTTGTTCTGTTGAGCTTACCTAGGGCAAGGGCGACCACGTCCTTGGCTAATTAGGGATTCTTGAACTGTGTTTCCGAAGCTGTTTGGAGGTCGGAAAATCAAACCGTCCCAAGGAAAAGTGCAGTGTGCTGCACTTTAGTCTGCAAACACAGAGCGACTCTGAAAGGCCTGCGATGCTGGATTTTGCATACAGGGCCTAGAGCATCGTGGAGGTACAGAGTGTGCTGAAGCCGAAACGGTTGCTGACACGAGGTGGCAAGGAAAACGATAAAGCCTCTTCCCCATAAACTGACACAGAACAGCAATTTAGGGCTCACGGAGCTGTTGTACTCCTTCACTTAGGCAAGCTAAGTCAAGCTCTTCCTTCGAGGCTTGTGTTCACATTGAGCTTCACATTTGGTATAGAGCAGAGCAGGATGAGCTTGCAAATAGGAAGTGCAAGCACAATGTTTCTTTCCACAAAACTAACTCATGGTCTACGCTGAGTCATGCTGGCATGTATAGAAAGGCCTTCCGCTACAAATGCTTTTCAGATTGCTTTGACGCCTTATGAACGGAGCTTTCAAAACTGGAAAAAAAGCCTTTGGGATCACACTCCCGTTTCGCTGTGGACTTCCAGCCTTAGTACAAGATGAGTCTAGCAAGTCCAAAGAGACACAATTAACCCAATGGGCCCTTCGCTGATTCACGTTTTTCTATACCTGCTATTCTGGGTATAGTGAATTGCCTAAAGGACGGACGCTGGAGGATGTCCAAGAGGCCTCTGCATCATCCGTACGCCTGTCGTTTTACAGCACGAAGTGTGCTTCTGTGGAATTTGGAACGCACGCTGACCCTCTCCTTGAGGAATTGCTTACCTCACATAAGACGTGTTGGAAGGAAATAGAAACAGAGTGCTTTGTTCTGTTGAGCTTACCTAGGGCAAGGGCGACCACGTCCTTGGCGAGTTAAGGATTCTTGAACTGTGTTTCCGAAACTGTTTGGAGGTCGGAAAATCAAACCATCCGAAGGAAAAGTGCAGTGTGCTGCACCTTACTCTGCACACACAGAGCGACTCTGAAAGGCCTGCGATGCTGGATTTTGCATACAGGGCCCAGAGAATCGTGGAGGTACAGAGTGTGCTGAAGCCGAAAAGGTTGCTGACACGAGGTGGCAAGGAGGACGATAAAGCCTCTTCCCCATAAACTGACACAGAACAGCAATTTAGGGCTCACGGAGCTGTTGCACTCCTTCACTTAGGGAAGCTAAGTCAATCTCTTCCTTCGAGGCTTGTGCTCACATGGAGCTTCACATTTGCTATAGAGCAGAGCAAGATGAGCTTGCAACTAGGAAGTGCAAGCACAATGCTTCTTTCCACAAAACTAACTCATGGTCTACGCTGAGTCATGCTGGCATGTACTGAAAGGCCTGCTGTTACAATTGCTTTTCAGGTTGCTTTGACGCCTTATGAACGGAACTTTCGAACTGGGAAAAAAGCCTTTGGGATCACACTCCCGTTTCGCTGTTGACTTCCACCCTTAGTACAAGCTGAGTCTAGCCAGTCCAAAGAGACACAATTAACCCAATGGGCCCTTCGCTGATTCACGTTTTTCTATAACCGCTATTCTGGGTATAGTGAACTGCCTAAAGGACGGACGCTGGAGGATGTCCAAGAGGCCTCTGCATCATCCGTACGCCTGTTGTTTTACACCACGAACTGTGCTTCTGTGGAATTTGGAACGCACGCTGACCCTCTCCTTGAGGAATTGCTTACCTCACATAAGACGTGTTGGAAGGAAATAGAAACAGAGTGCTTTGTTCTGTTGAGCTTACCTAGGGCAAGGGCGACCACGTCCTTGGCGAGTTAAGGATTCTTGAACTGTGTTTCCGAAGCTGTTTTGAGGTCGGAAAATCAAACCGTCCCAAGGAAAAGTGCAGTGTGCTGCACCTTACTCTGCACACACAGAGCGACTCTGAAAGGCCTGCGATGCTGGATTTGCATACAGGGCCCAGAGAATCGTGGAGGTACAGAGTGTGCTGAAGCCGAAACGGTTGCTGACACGAGGTGGCAAGGAGGACGATAAAGCCTCTTCCCCATAAACTGTCACAGAACAGCAATTTAGGGCTCACGGAACTGTTGCACTCCTTTACTTAGGCAAGCTAAGTCAAGCTCTTCCTCCGAGGCTTGTGCTCACATTGAGCTTCACATTTGCTATAGAGCAGAGCAGGATGAGCTTGAAACTAGGAAGTGCAAGCACAATGCTTCTTTCCACAAAACTAACTCATGGTCTACGCTGAGTCATGCTGGCATGTACTGAAAGGCCTGCCGTTACAAATGTTTTTCAGGTTGCTTTGACGCCTTATGAACGGAGCTTTCAAAACTGGGAAAAAAGCCTTTGGGATCACACTCCCGTTTCGCTGTTGACTTCCACCCTTAGTACAAGCTGAGTCTAGCCAGTCCAAAGAGACACAATTAACCCAATGGGCCCTTCGCTGATTCACGTTTTTCTATACCCGCTATTCTGGGTATAGTGAACTGCCTAAAGGACGGACGCTGGAGGATGTCCAAGAGGCCTCTGCATCATCCATACGCCTTTCTTTTTTCACCAAGAACTGTGCTTCTGTGGAATTTGGAACGCACGCCGACCCTCTCCTTGAGGAATTGCTTACCTCACATAAGACGTGTTGGAAGGAAAGAGAAACAGAGTGCTTGGTTCTGTTGAGCTTACCTAGGGCAAGGTCGACCTCGTCCTTGGCGAGTTAGGGATTCTTGAACTGTGTTCCAGAAGCTGTTTGGAGGTCGGAAAATCAAACCGTCCCAAGGAAAAATGCAGTGTGCTGCACCTTACTCTGCACACACAGAGCGACTCTGAAAGGCCTGCGATGCTGGATTTTGCATACAGGGCCCAGAGAATCGTGGAGGTACAGAGTGTGCTGAAGCCTAAACGGTTGCTGACACGAGGTGGCAAGGAGGACGATAAAGCCTCTTCCCCATAAACTGACACAGAACAGCAATTTAGGGCTCACGGAACTGTTGCACTCCTTCACTTAGGGAAGCTAAGTCAAGCTCTTCCTCCGAGGCTATTGCTCACATTGAGCTTCACATTTGCTATAGAGCAGAGCAGGATGAGCTTGAAACTAGGAAGTGCAAGCACAATGCTTCTTTCCACAAAACTAACTCATGGTCTACGCTGAGTCATGCTGGCATGTACTGAAAGGCCTGCCGTTACAAATGTTTTTCAGGTTGCTTTGACGCCTTATGAACGGAGCTTTCAAAACTGGAAAAAAAGGCTTTGGGATCACACTCCTGTTTCCAGGTTGACTTCCAGCCTTAGTACAGGCTGAGTCTAGCGTGTCAAAAGAGACACAATTAACCCACTGGGCCCTTCGCTAATTCACGTTTTTCTATACCCGCTATTCTGGGTATAGTGAACTGCCTAAAGGACGGACGCTGGAGGATGTCCAAGAGGCCTCTGCATCATCCATACGCCTTTCTTTTTACACCACGAAGTGTGCTTCTGTGGAATTTGGAACGCACGCCGACCCTCTCCTTGAGGAATTGCTTACCTCACATAAGACGTGTTGGAAGGAAAGAGAAACAGAGTGCTTATTCCTGTTGAGCTTACCTAGGGCAAGGTCGACCTCGTCCTTGGCGAGTTAGGGATTCTTGAACTGTGTTCCAGAAGCTGTTTGGAGGTCGGAAAATCAAACCGTCCGAAGGAAAAGTGCAGTGTGCTGCACCTTACTCTGCACACACAGAGCGACTCTGAAAGGCCTGCGATGCTGGATTTTGCATACAGGGCCCAGTGAATCGTGGAGGTACAGAGTGTGCTGAAGCCAAAATGGTTGCTGACACGAGGTGGCATGGAGAACGATAAAGCCTCTTCCCTATAAACTGACACAGAACAGCAATTTATGGGTCACGGAGCTGTTGCACTCCTTCATTTAGGGAAGCTAAGTCAATCTCTTCCTTCGAGGCTTTTGCTCACATGGAGCTTCACATTTGCTATAGAGCAGAGCAAGATGAGCTTGCAACTAGGAAGTGCAAGCACAATGCTTCTTTCCACAAAACTAACTCATGGTCTACGCTGAGTCATGCTGGCATGTACTGAAAGGCCTGCCGTTACAAATGTTTTTCAGGTTGCTTTGACGCCTTATGAACGGAGCTTTCAAAACTGGGAAAAAAGCCTTTGGGATCACACTCCCGTTTCGCTGTTGACTTCCACCCTTAGTACAAGCTGAGTCTAGCCAGTCCAAAGAGACACAATTAACCCAATGGGCCCTTCGCTGATTCACGTTTTTCTATACCCGCTATTCTGGGTATAGTGAACTGCCTAAAGGACGGACGCTGGAGGATGTCCAAGAGGCCTCTGCATCATCCATACGCCTTTCTTTTTTCACCAAGAACTGTGCTTCTGTGGAATTTGGAACGCACGCCGACCCTCTCCTTGAGGAATTGCTTACCTCACATAAGACGTGTTGGAAGGAAAGAGAAACAGAGTGCTTGGTTCTGTTGAGCTTACCTAGGGCAAGGTCGACCTCGTCCTTGGCGAGTTAGGGATTCTTGAACTGTGTTCCAGAAGCTGTTTGGAGGTCGGAAAATCAAACCGTCCCAAGGAAAAATGCAGTGTGCTGCACCTTACTCTGCACACACAGAGCGACTCTGAAAGGCCTGCGATGCTGGATTTTGCATACAGGGCCCAGAGAATCGTGGAGGTACAGAGTGTGCTGAAGCCTAAACGGTTGCTGACACGAGGTGGCAAGGAGGACGATAAAGCCTCTTCCCCATAAACTGACACAGAACAGCAATTTAGGGCTCACGGAACTGTTGCACTCCTTCACTTAGGGAAGCTAAGTCAAGCTCTTCCTCCGAGGCTATTGCTCACATTGAGCTTCACATTTGCTATAGAGCAGAGCAGGATGAGCTTGAAACTAGGAAGTGCAAGCACAATGCTTCTTTCCACAAAACTAACTCATGGTCTACGCTGAGTCATGCTGGCATGTACTGAAAGGCCTGCCGTTACAAATGTTTTTCAGGTTGCTTTGACGCCTTATGAACGGAGCTTTCAAAACTGGAAAAAAAGGCTTTGGGATCACACTCCTGTTTCCAGGTTGACTTCCAGCCTTAGTACAGGCTGAGTCTAGCGTGTCAAAAGAGACACAATTAACCCACTGGGCCCTTCGCTAATTCACGTTTTTCTATACCCGCTATTCTGGGTATAGTGAACTGCCTAAAGGACGGACGCTGGAGGATGTCCAAGAGGCCTCTGCATCATCCGTACGCCTGTTGTTTTACACCACGAACTGTGCTTCTGTGGAATTTGGAACGCACGCCGACCCTCTCCTTGAGGAATTGCTTACCTCACATAAGACGTGTTGGAAGGAAAGAGAAACAGAGTGCTTTGTTCTGTTGAGCTTACCTAGGGCAAGGTCGACCTCGTCCTTGGCGAGTTAGGGATTCTTGAACTGTGTTCCAGAAGCTGTTTGGAGGTCGGAAAATCAAACCGTCCCAAGGAAAAATGCAGTGTGCTGCACCTTACTCTGCACACACAGAGCGACTCTGAAAGGCCTGCGATGCTGGATTTTGCATACAGGGCCCAGAGAATCGTGGAGGTACAGAGTGTGCTGAAGCCGAAACGGTTGCTGACACGAGGTGGCAAGGAGGACGATAAAGCCTCTTCCCCATAAACTGACACAGAACAGCAATTTAGGGCTCACGGAGCTGTTGCACTCCTTCATTTAGGGAAGCTAAGTCAATCTCTTCCTTCGAGGCTTGTGCTCACATGGAGCTTCACATTTGCTATAGAGCAGAGCAAGATGAGCTTGCAACTAGGAAGTGCAAGCACAATGCTTCTTTCCACAAAACTAACTCATGGTCTACGCTGAGTCATGCTGGCATGTACTGAAAGGCCTGCTGTTACAATTGCTTTTCAGGTTGCTTTGACGCCTTATGAACGGAACTTTCAAAACTGGGAAAAAAGCCTTTGGGATCACACTCCCGTTTCGCTGTTGACTTCCACCCTTAGTACAAGCTGAGTCTAGCCAGTCCAAAGAGACACAATTAACCCAATGGGCCCTTCGCTGATTCACGTTTTTCTATAACCGCTATTCTGGGTATAGTGAACTGCCTAAAGGACGGACGCTGGAGGATGTCCAAGAGGCCTCTGCATCATCCGTACGCCTGTCGTTTTACAGCACGAAGTGTGCTTCTGTGGAATTTAGAACGCACGCTGACCCTCCCCTTGAGGAATTACTTACCTCACATAAGACGTGTTGGAAGGAAAGAGAAACAGAGTGCTTTGTTCTGTTGAGCTTACCTAGGGCAAGGGCGACCACGACCTTGGCGAGTTAGGGATTCTTGAACTGTGTTTCCGAAGCTGTTTGGAGGACGGAAAATCAAACCGTCCCAAGGAAAAGTGCAGTGTGCTGCACATTACTCTGCACACACAGAGCGACTCTGAAAGGCCTGCGATGAGGGATTTTGCATACAGGGCCCAGAGAATCGTGGAGGTACAGAGTGTGCTGAAGCCGAAATGGTTGCTGACACGAGGTGGCAAGGAGGACGATAAAGCCTCTTCCCCATAAACTGTCACAGAACAGCAATTTAGGGCTCACAGAGCTGTTGCACTCCTTCACTTAGGGAAGCTAAGTCAAGCTCTTCCTCCGAGGCTTGTGCTAACATCGAGCTTCACATTTGCTATAGTGCAGAGCAGGATGAGCTTGCAACTAGGAAGTGCAAGCACAATGCTTCTTTCCACAAAACTAACTCATGGTCTACGCTGAGTCATGCTGGCATGTACTGAAAGGCCTGCCGTTACAAATGCTTTTCAGGTTGCTTTGACGCCTTATGAACGGAGCTTTCAAAGCTGGAAAAAAAGCCTTTGGGATTACACTCCTGTTTCCAGGTTGACTTCCAGCCTTAGTACAGGCTGAGTCTAGCGTGTCAAAAGAGACACAATTAACCCAATGGGCCCTTCCCTGATTCACGTTTTTCTATACCCGCTATTCTGGGTATAGTGAACTGCCTAAAGGACGGACGCTGGAGGATGTCCAAGAGGCCTCTGCATCATCCATACGCCTTTCTTTTTTCACAACGAACTGTGCTTCTGTGGAATTTGGAACGCACGCCGACCCTCTCCTTGAGGAATTGCTTACCTCACATAAGACGTGTTGGAAGGAACGAGAAACAGAGTGCTTATTTCTGTTGAGCTTACCTAGGGCAAGGGCGACCTCGTCCTTGGCGAGTTAGGGATTCTTGAACTGTGTTCCAGAAGCTGTTTGGAGGTCGGAAAATCAAACCGTCCCAAGGAAAATTGCAGTGTGCTGCACCTTACTCTGCACACACAGAGCGACTCTGAAAGGCCTGCGATGCTGGATTATGCATACAGGGCCCAGAGAATCGTGGAGGTACAGAGTGTGCTGAAGCCAAAATGGTTGCTGACACGAGGTGGCATGGAGAACGATAAAGCCTCTTCCCTATAAACTGACACAGAACAGCAATTTAGGGCTCACGGAGCTGTTGCACTCCTTCACTTAGGGAAGCTAAGTCAATCTCTTCCTTCGAGGCTTGTGCTCACATTGAGCTTCACATTTGCTATAGAGCAGAGCAGGATGAGCTTGCAACTAGGAAGTGCAAGCACAATGCTTCTTTCCACAAAACTAACTCATGGTCTACGCTGAGTCATGCTGGCATGTACTGAAAGGCCTGCTGTTACAAATGCTTTTCAGGTTGCTTTGACGCCTTATGAACGGAACTTTCAAAACTGGGAAAAAAGCCTTTGGATTCACACTCCCGTTTCGCTGTTGACTTCCACCCTTAGTACAAGCTGAGTCTAGCCAGTCCAAAGAGACAGAATTAACCCAATGGCCCCTTCGCTGACTCACGTTTTTCTATACCCGCTATTCTGGGTATAGTGAACTGCCTAAAGGACGGACGCTGGAGGATGTCCAAGAGGCCTCTGCATCATCCATACGGCTTTCTTTTTTCACCACGAACTGTGCTTCTGTGGAATTTGGAACGCACGCCGACCTTCTCCTTGAGGAATTGCTTACCTCACATAAGACGTGTTGGAAGGAAAGAGAAACAGAGTGCTTTGTTCTGTTGAGCTTACCTAGGGCAAGGGCGACCACGTCCTTGGCGAATTAGGGATACTTGAACTGTGTTTCCGAAGCTGTTTGGAGGTCGGAAAATCAAACCGTCCCAAGGAAAAGTGCAGTGTGCTGCACCTTACTCTGCACACACAGAGCGACTCTGAAAGGCCTGCGATGCTGGATTTTGCATACAGGACCCAGAGAATCGTGGAGGTACAGAGTGTGCTGAAGCCAAAATGGTTGCTGACACGAGGTGGCATGGAGAACGATAAAGCCTCTTCCCTATAAACTGACACAGAACAGCAATTTAGGGCTCACGGAGCTGTTGCACTCCTTCATTTAGGGAAGCTAAGTCAATCTCTTCCTTCGAGGCTTGTGCTCACATGGAGCTTCACATTTGCTATAGAGCAGAGCAAGATGAGCTTGCAACTAGGAAGTGCAAGCACAATGCTTCTTTCCACAAAACTAACTCATGGTCTACGCTGAGTCATGCTGGCATGTATAGAAAGACCTTCCGCAACAAAAGCTTTTCAGGTTGCTTTGACGCCTTATAAACGGAGCTTTCAAAACTGGAAAAAAAGCCTTTGGGATCACACTCCCGTTTCGCTGTTGACTTCCACCCTTAGTACAAGCTGAGTCTAGCCAGTCCAAAGAGACACAATTAACCCAATGGGCCCTTCGCTGATTCACGTTTTTCTATACCCGCTATTCTGGGTATAGTGAACTGCCTAAAGGACGGACGCTGGAGGATGTCGAAGAGGCCTCTGCATCATCCGTACGCCTGTCGTTTTACAGCACGAAGTGTGCTTCTGTGGAATTTGGAACGCACGCTGACCCTCCCCTTGAGGAATTACTTACCTCACATAAGACGTGTTGGAAGGAAAGAGAAACAGAGTGCTTTGTTCTGTTGAGCTTACCTAGGGCAAGGGCGACCACGTCCTTGGCTAATTAGGGATTCTTGAACTGTGTTTCCGAAGCTGTTTGGAGGTCGGAAAATCAAACCGTCCCAAGGAAAAGTGCAGTGTGCTGCACTTTAGTCTGCAAACACAGAGCGACTCTGAAAGGCCTGCGATGCTGGATTTTGCATACAGGGCCTAGAGCATCGTGGAGGTACAGAGTGTGCTGAAGCCGAAACGGTTGCTGACACGAGGTGGCAAGGAAAACGATAAAGCCTCTTCCCCATAAACTGACACAGAACAGCAATTTAGGGCTCACGGAGCTGTTGTACTCCTTCACTTAGGCAAGCTAAGTCAAGCTCTTCCTTCGAGGCTTGTGTTCACATTGAGCTTCACATTTGGTATAGAGCAGAGCAGGATGAGCTTGCAAATAGGAAGTGCAAGCACAATGTTTCTTTCCACAAAACTAACTCATGGTCTACGCTGAGTCATGCTGGCATGTATAGAAAGGCCTTCCGCTACAAATGCTTTTCAGATTGCTTTGACGCCTTATGAACGGAGCTTTCAAAACTGGAAAAAAAGCCTTTGGGATCACACTCCCGTTTCGCTGTGGACTTCCAGCCTTAGTACAAGATGAGTCTAGCAAGTCCAAAGAGACACAATTAACCCAATGGGCCCTTCGCTGATTCACGTTTTTCTATACCTGCTATTCTGGGTATAGTGAATTGCCTAAAGGACGGACGCTGGAGGATGTCCAAGAGGCCTCTGCATCATCCGTACGCCTGTCGTTTTACAGCACGAAGTGTGCTTCTGTGGAATTTGGAACGCACGCTGACCCTCTCCTTGAGGAATTGCTTACCTCACATAAGACGTGTTGGAAGGAAATAGAAACAGAGTGCTTTGTTCTGTTGAGCTTACCTAGGGCAAGGGCGACCACGTCCTTGGCGAGTTAAGGATTCTTGAACTGTGTTTCCGAAACTGTTTGGAGGTCGGAAAATCAAACCATCCGAAGGAAAAGTGCAGTGTGCTGCACCTTACTCTGCACACACAGAGCGACTCTGAAAGGCCTGCGATGCTGGATTTTGCATACAGGGCCCAGAGAATCGTGGAGGTACAGAGTGTGCTGAAGCCGAAAAGGTTGCTGACACGAGGTGGCAAGGAGGACGATAAAGCCTCTTCCCCATAAACTGACACAGAACAGCAATTTAGGGCTCACGGAGCTGTTGCACTCCTTCACTTAGGGAAGCTAAGTCAATCTCTTCCTTCGAGGCTTGTGCTCACATTGAGCTTCACATTTGCTATAGAGCAGAGCAGGATGAGCTTGCAACTAGGAAGTGCAAGCACAATGCTTCTTTCCACAAAACTAACTCATGGTCTACGCTGAGTCATGCTGGCATGTACTGAAAGGCCTGCCGTTACAAATGCTTTTCAGGTTGCTTTGACGCCTTATGAACGGAGCTTTCAAAACTGGAAAAAAAGCCTTTGGGATCACACTCCCGTTTCGCTGTGGACTTCCAGCCTTAGTACAAGATAAGTCTAACAAGTCCAAAGAGACACAATTAACCCAATGGGCCCTTCGCTGATTCACGTTTTTCTATACCTGCTATTCTGGGTATAGTGAACTGCCTAAAGGACGGACGCTGGAGGATGTCCAAGAGGCCTCTGCATCATCCGTACGCCTGTTGTTTTACACCACGAACTGTGCTTCTGTGGAATTTGGAACGCACGCTGACCCTCTCCTTGAGGAATTGCTTACCTCACATAAGACGTGTTGGAAGGAAATAGAAACAGAGTGCTTTGTTCTGTTGAGCTTACCTAGGGCAAGGGCGACCACGTCCTTGGCGAGTTAAGGATTCTTGAACTGTGTTTCCGAAGCTGTTTGGAGATCGGAAAATCAAACCGTCCCAAGGAAAAGTGCAGTGTGCTGCACCTTACTCTGCACACACAGAGCGACTCTGAAAGGCCTGCGATGCTGGATTTTGCATACAGGGCCCAGAGAATCGTGGAGGTACAGAGTGTGCTGAAGCCGAAACGGTTGCTGACACGAGGTGGCAAGGAGGACGATAAAGCCTCTTCCACATAAACTGACACAGAACAGCAATTTAGGGCTCACGGAACTGTTGCACTCCTTCACTTAGGGAAGCTAAGTCAAGCTCTTCCTCCGAGGCTATTGCTCACATTGAGCTTCACATTTGCTATAGAGCAGAGCAGGATGAGCATGAAACTAGGAAGTGCAAGCACAATGCTTCTTTCCACCAAACTAACTCATGGTCTACGCTGATTCATGCTGGCATGTACTGAAAGGCCTGCCGTTACAAAGGTTTTTCAGGTTGCTTTGACGCCTTATGAACGGAGCTTTCAAAACTGGAAAAAAAGCCTTTGGGATCACACTCCTGTTTCCAGGTTGACTTCCAGCCTTAGTACAGGCTGAGTCTAGCGTGTCAAAAGAGACACAATTAACCCACTGGGCCCTTCGCTAATTCACGTTTTTCTATACCCGCTATTCTGGGTATAGTGAACTGCCTAAAGGACGGACGCTGGAGGATGTCCAAGAGGCCTCTGCATCATCCATACGCCTTTCTTTTTTCAGCACGAAGTGTGCTTCTGTGGAATTTGGAACGCACGCCGACCCTCTCCTTGAGGAATTGCTTACCTCACATAAGACGTGTTGGAAGGAAATAGAAACAGAGTGCTTTGTTCTGTTGAGCTTACCTAGGGCAAGGGCGACCACGTCCTTGGCGAGTTAAGGATTCTTGAACTGTGTTTCCGAAGCTGTTTTGAGGTCGGAAAATCAAACCGTCCCAAGGAAAAGTGCAGTGTGCTGCACCTTACTCTGCACACACAGAGCGACTCTGAAAGGCCTGCGATGCTGGATTTGCATACAGGGCCCAGAGAATCGTGGAGGTACAGAGTGTGCTGAAGCCGAAACGGTTGCTGACACGAGGTGGCAAGGAGGACGATAAAGCCTCTTCCCCATAAACTGACACAGAACAGCAATTTAGGGCTCACGGAACTGTTGCACTCCTTTACTTAGGCAAGCTAAGTCAAGCTCTTCCTCCGAGGCTTGTGCTCACATTGAGCTTCACATTTGCTATAGAGCAGAGCAGGATGAGCTTGAAACTAGGAAGTGCAAGCACAATGCTTCTTTCCACAAAACTAACTCATGGTCTACGCTGAGTCATGCTGGCATGTACTGAAAGGCCTGCCGTTACAAATGTTTTTCAGGTTGCTTTGACGCCTTATGAACGGAGCTTTCAAAACTGGGAAAAAAGCCTTTGGGATCACACTCCCGTTTCGCTGTTGACTTCCACCCTTAGTACAAGCTGAGTCTAGCCAGTCCAAAGAGACACAATTAACCCAATGGGCCCTTCGCTGATTCACGTTTTTCTATACCCGCTATTCTGGGTATAGTGAACTGCCTAAAGGACGGACGCTGGAGGATGTCCAAGAGGCCTCTGCATCATCCATACGCCTTTCTTTTTTCACCAAGAACTGTGCTTCTGTGGAATTTGGAACGCACGCCGACCCTCTCCTTGAGGAATTGCTTACCTCACATAAGACGTGTTGGAAGGAAAGAGAAACAGAGTGCTTTGTTCTGTTGAGCTTACCTAGGGCAAGGGCGACCACGTCCTTGGCGAATTAGGGATACTTGAACTGTGTTTCCGAAGCTGTTTGGAGGTCGGAAAATCAAACCGTCCCAAGGAAAAGTGCAGTGTGCTGCACCTTACTCTGCACACACAGAGCGACTCTGAAAGGCCTGCGATGCTGGATTTTGCATACAGGACCCAGAGAATCGTGGAGGTACAGAGTGTGCTGAAGCCAAAATGGTTGCTGACACGAGGTGGCATGGAGAACGATAAAGCCTCTTCCCTATAAACTGACACAGAACAGCAATTTAGGGCTCACGGAGCTGTTGCACTCCTTCATTTAGGGAAGCTAAGTCAATCTCTTCCTTCGAGGCTTGTGCTCACATGGAGCTTCACATTTGCTATAGAGCAGAGCAAGATGAGCTTGCAACTAGGAAGTGCAAGCACAATGCTTCTTTCCACAAAACTAACTCATGGTCTACGCTGAGTCATGCTGGCATGTATAGAAAGACCTTCCGCAACAAAAGCTTTTCAGGTTGCTTTGACGCCTTATAAACGGAGCTTTCAAAACTGGAAAAAAAGCCTTTGGGATCACACTCCCGTTTCGCTGTTGACTTCCACCCTTAGTACAAGCTGAGTCTAGCCAGTCCAAAGAGACACAATTAACCCAATGGGCCCTTCGCTGATTCACGTTTTTCTATACCCGCTATTCTGGGTATAGTGAACTGCCTAAAGGACGGACGCTGGAGGATGTCGAAGAGGCCTCTGCATCATCCGTACGCCTGTCGTTTTACAGCACGAAGTGTGCTTCTGTGGAATTTGGAACGCACGCTGACCCTCCCCTTGAGGAATTACTTACCTCACATAAGACGTGTTGGAAGGAAAGAGAAACAGAGTGCTTTGTTCTGTTGAGCTTACCTAGGGCAAGGGCGACCACGTCCTTGGCTAATTAGGGATTCTTGAACTGTGTTTCCGAAGCTGTTTGGAGGTCGGAAAATCAAACCGTCCCAAGGAAAAGTGCAGTGTGCTGCACTTTAGTCTGCAAACACAGAGCGACTCTGAAAGGCCTGCGATGCTGGATTTTGCATACAGGGCCTAGAGCATCGTGGAGGTACAGAGTGTGCTGAAGCCGAAACGGTTGCTGACACGAGGTGGCAAGGAAAACGATAAAGCCTCTTCCCCATAAACTGACACAGAACAGCAATTTAGGGCTCACGGAGCTGTTGTACTCCTTCACTTAGGCAAGCTAAGTCAAGCTCTTCCTTCGAGGCTTGTGTTCACATTGAGCTTCACATTTGGTATAGAGCAGAGCAGGATGAGCTTGCAAATAGGAAGTGCAAGCACAATGTTTCTTTCCACAAAACTAACTCATGGTCTACGCTGAGTCATGCTGGCATGTATAGAAAGGCCTTCCGCTACAAATGCTTTTCAGATTGCTTTGACGCCTTATGAACGGAGCTTTCAAAACTGGAAAAAAAGCCTTTGGGATCACACTCCCGTTTCGCTGTGGACTTCCAGCCTTAGTACAAGATGAGTCTAGCAAGTCCAAAGAGACACAATTAACCCAATGGGCCCTTCGCTGATTCACGTTTTTCTATACCTGCTATTCTGGGTATAGTGAATTGCCTAAAGGACGGACGCTGGAGGATGTCCAAGAGGCCTCTGCATCATCCGTACGCCTGTCGTTTTACAGCACGAAGTGTGCTTCTGTGGAATTTGGAACGCACGCTGACCCTCTCCTTGAGGAATTGCTTACCTCACATAAGACGTGTTGGAAGGAAATAGAAACAGAGTGCTTTGTTCTGTTGAGCTTACCTAGGGCAAGGGCGACCACGTCCTTGGCGAGTTAAGGATTCTTGAACTGTGTTTCCGAAACTGTTTGGAGGTCGGAAAATCAAACCATCCGAAGGAAAAGTGCAGTGTGCTGCACCTTACTCTGCACACACAGAGCGACTCTGAAAGGCCTGCGATGCTGGATTTTGCATACAGGGCCCAGAGAATCGTGGAGGTACAGAGTGTGCTGAAGCCGAAAAGGTTGCTGACACGAGGTGGCAAGGAGGACGATAAAGCCTCTTCCCCATAAACTGACACAGAACAGCAATTTAGGGCTCACGGAGCTGTTGCACTCCTTCACTTAGGGAAGCTAAGTCAATCTCTTCCTTCGAGGCTTGTGCTCACATTGAGCTTCACATTTGCTATAGAGCAGAGCAGGATGAGCTTGCAACTAGGAAGTGCAAGCACAATGCTTCTTTCCACAAAACTAACTCATGGTCTACGCTGAGTCATGCTGGCATGTACTGAAAGGCCTGCCGTTACAAATGCTTTTCAGGTTGCTTTGACGCCTTATGAACGGAGCTTTCAAAACTGGAAAAAAAGCCTTTGGGATCACACTCCCGTTTCGCTGTGGACTTCCAGCCTTAGTACAAGATAAGTCTAACAAGTCCAAAGAGACACAATTAACCCAATGGGCCCTTCGCTGATTCACGTTTTTCTATACCTGCTATTCTGGGTATAGTGAACTGCCTAAAGGACGGACGCTGGAGGATGTCCAAGAGGCCTCTGCATCATCCGTACGCCTGTTGTTTTACACCACGAACTGTGCTTCTGTGGAATTTGGAACGCACGCTGACCCTCTCCTTGAGGAATTGCTTACCTCACATAAGACGTGTTGGAAGGAAATAGAAACAGAGTGCTTTGTTCTGTTGAGCTTACCTAGGGCAAGGGCGACCACGTCCTTGGCGAGTTAAGGATTCTTGAACTGTGTTTCCGAAGCTGTTTGGAGATCGGAAAATCAAACCGTCCCAAGGAAAAGTGCAGTGTGCTGCACCTTACTCTGCACACACAGAGCGACTCTGAAAGGCCTGCGATGCTGGATTTTGCATACAGGGCCCAGAGAATCGTGGAGGTACAGAGTGTGCTGAAGCCGAAACGGTTGCTGACACGAGGTGGCAAGGAGGACGATAAAGCCTCTTCCACATAAACTGACACAGAACAGCAATTTAGGGCTCACGGAACTGTTGCACTCCTTCACTTAGGGAAGCTAAGTCAAGCTCTTCCTCCGAGGCTATTGCTCACATTGAGCTTCACATTTGCTATAGAGCAGAGCAGGATGAGCATGAAACTAGGAAGTGCAAGCACAATGCTTCTTTCCACCAAACTAACTCATGGTCTACGCTGATTCATGCTGGCATGTACTGAAAGGCCTGCCGTTACAAAGGTTTTTCAGGTTGCTTTGACGCCTTATGAACGGAGCTTTCAAAACTGGAAAAAAAGCCTTTGGGATCACACTCCTGTTTCCAGGTTGACTTCCAGCCTTAGTACAGGCTGAGTCTAGCGTGTCAAAAGAGACACAATTAACCCACTGGGCCCTTCGCTAATTCACGTTTTTCTATACCCGCTATTCTGGGTATAGTGAACTGCCTAAAGGACGGACGCTGGAGGATGTCCAAGAGGCCTCTGCATCATCCATACGCCTTTCTTTTTTCAGCACGAAGTGTGCTTCTGTGGAATTTGGAACGCACGCCGACCCTCTCCTTGAGGAATTGCTTACCTCACATAAGACGTGTTGGAAGGAAATAGAAACAGAGTGCTTTGTTCTGTTGAGCTTACCTAGGGCAAGGGCGACCACGTCCTTGGCGAGTTAAGGATTCTTGAACTGTGTTTCCGAAGCTGTTTTGAGGTCGGAAAATCAAACCGTCCCAAGGAAAAGTGCAGTGTGCTGCACCTTACTCTGCACACACAGAGCGACTCTGAAAGGCCTGCGATGCTGGATTTGCATACAGGGCCCAGAGAATCGTGGAGGTACAGAGTGTGCTGAAGCCGAAACGGTTGCTGACACGAGGTGGCAAGGAGGACGATAAAGCCTCTTCCCCATAAACTGACACAGAACAGCAATTTAGGGCTCACGGAACTGTTGCACTCCTTTACTTAGGCAAGCTAAGTCAAGCTCTTCCTCCGAGGCTTGTGCTCACATTGAGCTTCACATTTGCTATAGAGCAGAGCAGGATGAGCTTGAAACTAGGAAGTGCAAGCACAATGCTTCTTTCCACAAAACTAACTCATGGTCTACGCTGAGTCATGCTGGCATGTACTGAAAGGCCTGCCGTTACAAATGTTTTTCAGGTTGCTTTGACGCCTTATGAACGGAGCTTTCAAAACTGGGAAAAAAGCCTTTGGGATCACACTCCCGTTTCGCTGTTGACTTCCACCCTTAGTACAAGCTGAGTCTAGCCAGTCCAAAGAGACACAATTAACCCAATGGGCCCTTCGCTGATTCACGTTTTTCTATACCCGCTATTCTGGGTATAGTGAACTGCCTAAAGGACGGACGCTGGAGGATGTCCAAGAGGCCTCTGCATCATCCATACGCCTTTCTTTTTTCACCAAGAACTGTGCTTCTGTGGAATTTGGAACGCACGCCGACCCTCTCCTTGAGGAATTGCTTACCTCACATAAGACGTGTTGGAAGGAAAGAGAAACAGAGTGCTTGGTTCTGTTGAGCTTACCTAGGGCAAGGTCGACCTCGTCCTTGGCGAGTTAGGGATTCTTGAACTGTGTTCCAGAAGCTGTTTGGAGGTCGGAAAATCAAACCGTCCCAAGGAAAAGTGCAGTGTGCTGCACCTTACTCTGCACACACAGAGCGACTCTGAAAGGCCTGCGATGCTGGATTTTGCATACAGGGCCCAGTGAATCGTGGAGGTACAGAGTGTGCTGAAGCCAAAATGGTTGCTGACACGAGGTGGCATGGAGAACGATAAAGCCTCTTCCCTATAAACTGACACAGAACAGCAATTTAGGGCTCACGGAGCTGTTGCACTCCTTCATTTAGGGAAGCTAAGTCAATCTCTTCCTTCGAGGCTTGTGCTCACATGGAGCTTCACATTTGCTATAGAGCAGAGCAAGATGAGCTTGCAACTAGGAAGTGCAAGCACAATGCTTCTTTCCAAAAAACTAACTCATGGTCTACGCTGAGTCATGCTGGCATGTACTGAAAGGCCTGCTGTTACAATTGCTTTTCAGGTTGCTTTGACGCCTTATGAACGGAACTTTCAAAACTGGGAAAAAAGCCTTTGGGATCACACTCCCGTTTCGCTGTTGACTTCCACCCTTAGTACAAGCTGAGTCTAGCCAGTCCAAAGAGACACAATTAACCCAATGGGCCCTTCGCTGATTCACGTTTTTCTATAACCGCTATTCTGGGTATAGTGAACTGCCTAAAGGACGGACGCTGGAGGATGTCCAAGAGGCCTCTGCATCATCCGTACGCCTGTTGTTTTACACCACGAACTGTGCTTCTGTGGAATTTGGAACGCACGCTGACCCTCTCCTTGAAGAATTGCTTACCTCACATAAGACGTGTTGGAAGGAAATAGAAACAGAGTGCTTTGTTCTGTTGAGCTTACCTAGGGCAAAGGCGACCACGTCCTTGGCGAGTTAAGGATTCTTGAACTGTGTTTCCGAAGCTGTTTGGAGGTCGGAAAATCAAACCGTCCCAAGGAAAAGGGCAGTGTGCTGCACCTTACTCTGCACACACAGAGCGACTCTGAAAGGCCTGCGATGCTGGATTTTGCATACAGGGCCCAGAGAATCGTGGAGGTACAGAGTGTGCTGAAGCCGAAACGGTTGCTGACACGAGGTGGCAAGGAGGACGATAAAGCCTCTTCCCCATAAACTGACACAGAACAGCAATTTAGGGCTCACGGAACTGTTGCACTCCTTCACTTAGGGAAGCTAAGTCAAGCTCTTCCTCCGAGGCTATTGCTCACATTGAGCTTCACATTTGCTATAGAGCAGAGCAGGATGAGCTTGAAACTAGGAAGTGCAAGCACAATGCTTCTTTCCACAAAACTAACTCATGGTCTACGCTGAGTCATGCTGGCATGTACTGAAAGGCCTGCCGTTACAAATGTTTTTCAGGTTGCTTTGACGCCTTATGAACGGAGCTTTCAAAACTGGAAAAAAAGGCTTTGGGATCACACTCCTGTTTCCAGGTTGACTTCCAGCCTTAGTACAGGCTGAGTCTAGCGTGTCAAAAGAGACACAATTAACCCACTGGGCCCTTCGCTAATTCACGTTTTTCTATACCCGCTATTCTGGGTATAGTGAACTGCCTAAAGGACGGACGCTGGAGGATGTCCAAGAGGCCTCTGCATCATCCATACGCCTTTCTTTTTTCACCACGAACTGTGCTTCTGTGGAATTTGGAACGCACGCCGACCCTCTCCTTGAGGAATTGCTTACCTCACATAAGACGTGTTGGAAGGAAAGAGAAACAGAGTGCTTTGTTCTGTTGAGCTTACCTAGGGCAAGGTCGACCTCGTCCTTGGCGAGTTAGGGATTCTTGAACTGTGTTCCAGAAGCTGTTTGGAGGTCGGAAAATCAAACCGTCCCAAGGAAAAATGCAGTGTGCTGCACCTTACTCTGCACACACAGAGCGACTCTGAAAGGCCTGCGATGCTGGATTTTGCATACAGGGCCCAGAGAATCGTGGAGGTACAGAGTGTGCTGAAGCCGAAACGGTTGCTGACACGAGGTGGCAAGGAGGACGATAAAGCCTCTTCCCCATAAACTGACACAGAACAGCAATTTAGGGCTCACGGAGCTGTTGCACTCCTTCATTTAGGGAAGCTAAGTCAATCTCTTCCTTCGAGGCTTGTGCTCACATGGAGCTTCACATTTGCTATAGAGCAGAGCAAGATGAGCTTGCAACTAGGAAGTGCAAGCACAATGCTTCTTTCCAAAAAACTAACTCATGGTCTACGCTGAGTCATGCTGGCATGTACTGAAAGGCCTGCTGTTACAATTGCTTTTCAGGTTGCTTTGACGCCTTATGAACGGAGCTTTCAAAGCTGGAAAAAAAGCCTTTGGGATTACACTCCTGTTTCCAGGTTGACTTCCAGCCTTAGTACAGGCTGAGTCTAGCGTGTCAAAAGAGACACAATTAACCCAATGGGCCCTTCCCTGATTCACGTTTTTCTATACCCGCTATTCTGGGTATAGTGAACTGCCTAAAGGACGGACGCTGGAGGATGTCCAAGAGGCCTCTGCATCATCCATACGCCTTTCTTTTTTCACAACGAACTGTGCTTCTGTGGAATTTGGAACGCACGCCGACCCTCTCCTTGAGGAATTGCTTACGTCACATAAGACGTGTTGGAAGGAACGAGAAACAGAGTGCTTATTTCTGTTGAGCTTACCTAGGGCAAGGTCGACCTCGTCCTTGGCGAGTTAGGGATTCTTGAACTGTGTTCCAGAAGCTGTTTGGAGGTCGGAAAATGAAACCGTCCCAAGGAAAAGTGCAGTGTGCTGCACCTTACTCTGCACACACAGAGCGACTCTGAAAGGCCTGCGATGCTGGATTTTGCATACAGGGCCCAGAGAATCGTGGAGGTACAGAGTGTGCTGAAGCCAAAATGGTTGCTGACACGAGGTGGCATGGAGAACGATAAAGCCTCTTCCCTATAAACTGACACAGAACAGCAATTTAGGGCTCACGGAACTGTTGCACTCCTTCACTTAGGGAAGCTAAGTCAATCTCTTCCTTCGAGGCTTGTGCTCACATTGAGCTTCACATTTGCTATAGAGCAGCGCAGGATGAGCTTGCAACTAGGAAGGGCAAGCACAATGCTTCTTTCCACAAAACTAACTCATGGTCTACGCTGAGTCATGCTGGCATGTACTGAAAGGCCTGCTGTTACAAATGCTTTTCAGGTTGCTTTGACGCCTTATAAACGGAACTTTCAAAACTGGGAAAAAAGCCTTTGGGATCACACTCCCGTTTCGCTGCTGACTTCCACCCTTAGTACAAGCTGAGTCTAGCCAGTCCAAAGAGACACAATTAACCCAATGGGCCCTTCGCTGATTCACGTTTTTCTATACCCGCTATTCTGGGTATAGTGAACTGCCTAAAGGACGGACGCTGGAGGATGTCCAAGAGGCCTCTGCATCATCCATACGCCTTTCTTTTTACACCACGAACTGTGCTTCTGTGGAATTTGGAACGCACGCTGACCCTCTCCTTGAGGAATTGCTTACCTCACATAAGACGTGTTGGAAGGAAATAGAAACAGAGTGCTTTGTTCTGTTGAGCTTACCTAGGGCAAGGGCGACCACGTCCTTGGCGAATTAGGGATTCTTGAACTGTGTTTCCGAAGCTGTTTGGAGGTCGTAAAATCAAACCGTCCCAAGGAAAAGTGCAGTGTGCTGCACCTTACTCTGCAAACACAGAGCGACTCTGAAAGGCCTGCGATGCCTGATTTTGCATACAGGGCCTAGAGCATCGTGGAGGTACAGAGTGTGCTGAAGCCGAAACGGTTGCTGACACCAGGTGGCAAGGAGAACGATAAAGCCTCTTCCCCATAAACTGACACAGAACAGCAATTTAGGGCTCACGGAGCTGTTGCACTCCTTCACTTAGGGAAGCTAAGTCAAGCTCTTCCTCCGAGGCTTGTGCTCACATTGAGCTTCACATTTGCTATAGAGCAGAGCAGGATGAGCTTGCAACTAGGAAGTGCAAGCACAATGCTTCTTTCCACAAAACTAACTCATGGTCTACGCTGAGTCATGCTGGCATGTATAGAAAGGCCTTCCGCTACAAATGCTTTTCAGGTTGCTTTGACGCCTTATGAACGGAGCTTTCAAAACTGGAAAAAAAGCCTTTGGGATCACACTCCTTTTTCCAGGTTGACTTGCATCGTTAGTATAGGCTGAGTCTAGCGTGTCAAAAGAGACACAATTAACCCACTGGGCCCTTCGCTAATTCACGTTTTTCTATACCCGCTATTCTGGGTATAGTGAACTGCCTAAAGGACGGACGCTGGAGGATGTCCAAGAGGCCTCTGCATCATCCATACGCCTTTCTTTTTTCACCACGAACTGTGCTTCTGTGGAATTTGGAACGCACGCCGACCCTCTCCTTGAGGAATTGCTTACCTCACATAAGACGTGTTGGAAGGAAAGAGAAACAGAGTGCTTTGTTCTTTTGAGCTTACCTAGGGCAAGGGCGACCACGACCTTGGCGAGTTAGGGATTCTTGAACTGTGCTTCCGAAGCTGTTTGGAGGACGGAAAATCAAACCGTCCCAAGGAAAAGTGCAGTGTGCTGCACCTTACTCTGCACACACAGAGCGACTCTGAAAGGCCTGCGATGCGGGATTTTGCATACAGGGCCCAGAGAATCGTGGAGGTACAGAGTGTGCTGAAGCCGAAACGGTTGCTGACACGGCGTGGCAAGGAGGACGATAAAGCCTCTTCTCCATAAACTGTCACAGAACAGCAATTTAGGGCTCACGGAGCTGTTGCACTCCTTCAATTAGGCAAGCTAAGTCAAGCTATTCCTCCGAGGCTTGTGCTCGCATCGAGCTTCACATTTGCTATAGAGCAGAGCAGGATGAGCTTGCAACTAGGAAGTGCAAGCACAATGCTTCTTTCCACAAAACTAACTCATGGTCTACGCTGAGTCATGCTGGCATGTACTGAAAGGCCTGCCGTTACAAATGCTTTTCAGGTTGCTTTGACGCCTTATGAACGGAGCTTTCAAAACTGGAAAAAAAGCCTTTGGGATTACACTCCTGTTTCCAGGTTGACTTCCAGCCTTAGAACAGGCTGAGTCTAGCGTGTCAAAAGAGACACAATTAACCCAATGGGCCCTTCCCTGATTCACGTTTTTCTATACCCGCTATTCTGGGTATAGTGAACTGCCTAAAGGACGGTCGCTAGAGGATGTCCAAGAGGCCTCTGAATCATCCATACGCCTTTCTTTTTACACCGCGAACTGTGCTTCTGTGGAATTTGGAACGCACGCTGACCCTCTCCTTGAGGAATTGCTTACCTCACATAAGACGTGTTGGAAGGAAATAGAAACAGAGTGCTTTGTTCTGTTGAGCTTACCTAGGGCAAGGGCGACCACTTCCTTGGCGAATTAGGGATTCTTGAACTGTGTTTCCGAAGCTGTTTGGAGGTCGGAAAATCAAACCGTCCCAAGGAAAAGTGCAGTGTGCTGCACTTTACTCTGCAAAGACAGAGCGACTCTGAAAGGCCTGCGATGCTGGATTTTGCATACAGGGCCTAGAGCATCGTGGAGGTACAGAGTGTGCTGAAGCCGAAACGGTTGCTGACACGAGGTGGCAAGGAAAACGATAAAGCCTCTTCCCCATAAACTGACACAGAACAGCAATTTAGGGCTCACGGAGCTGTTGCACTCCTTCACTTAGGCAAGCTAAGTCAAGCTCTTCCTTCGAGGCTTGTGCTCACATTGAGCTTCACATTTGCTATAGAGCAGAGCAGGATGAGCTTGCAACTAGGAAGTGCAAGCACAATGCTTCTTTCCACAAAACTAACTCATGGTCTACGCTGAGTCATGCTGGCATGTATAGAAAGGCCTTCCGCTACAAATGCTTTTCAGATTGCTTTGACGCCTTATGAACGGAGCTTTCAAAACTGGAAAAAAAGCCTTTGGGATCACACTCCTGTTTCCAGGTTGACTTCCAGCCTTAGTACAGGCTGAGTCTAGCGTGTCAAAAGAGACACAATTAACCCACTGGGCCCTTCGCTGATTCACGTTTTTCTATACCCGCTATGCTGGGTATAGTGAACTGCCAAAGGACGGACGCTGGAGGATGTCCAAGAGGCCTCTGCATCATCCATACGCCTTTCTTTTTTCACCACGAACTGTGCTTCTGTGGAATTTGGAACGCACGCCGACGCTCTCCTTGAGGAATAGCTAACGTCACATAAGACGTGATGGAAGGAAAGAGAAACAGAGTGCTAATTTCTGTTGAGCTTACCTAGGGCAAGGTCGACCACGTCCTTGGCGAGTTAGGGATTCTTGAACTGTGTTCCAGAAGCTGTTTGGAGGTCGGAGAATCAAACCGTCCCAAGGAAAAATGCAGTGTGCTGCACCTTACTCTGCACACACAGAGCGACTCTGAAAGGCCTGCGATGCTGGATTTTGCATACAGGGCCCAGAGAATCGTGGAGGTACAGAGTGTGCTGAAGCCAAAATGGTTGCTGACACGAGGTGGCATGGAGAACGATAAAGCCTCTTCCCTATAAACTGACACAGAACAGCAATTTAGGGCTCACGGAGCTGTTGCACTCCTTCATTTAGGGAAGCTAAGTCAATCTCTTCCTTCGAGGCTTGTGCTCACATTGAGCTTCACATTTGCTATAGAGCAGAGCAGGATGAGCTTGCAACTAGGAAGTGCAAGCACAATGCTTCTTTCCACAAAACTAACTCATGGTCTACGCTGAGTCATGCTGGCATGTACTGAAAGGCCTGCCGTTACAAATGCTTTTCAGGTTGCTTTGACGCCTTATGAACGGAGCTTTCAAAACTGGAAAAAAAGCCTTTGGGATCACACTCCCGTTTCGCTGTGGACTTCCAGCCTTAGTACAAGATAAGTCTAACAAGTCCAAAGAGACACAATTAACCCAATGGGCCCTTCGCTGATTCACGTTTTTCTATACCTGCTATTCTGGGTATAGTGAACTGCCTAAAGGACGGACGCTGGAGGATGTCCAAGAGGCCTCTGCATCATCCGTACGCCTGTTGTTTTACACCACGAACTGTGCTTCTGTGGAATTTGGAACGCACGCTGACCCTCTCCTTGAGGAATTGCTTACCTCACATAAGACGTGTTGGAAGGAAATAGAAACAGAGTGCTTTGTTCTGTTGAGCGTACCTAGGGCAAGGGCGACCACGTCCTTGGCGAGTTAAGGATTCTTGAACTGTGTTTCCGAAGCTGTTTGGAGGTCGGAAAATCAAACCGTCCCAAGGAAAAGTGCAGTGTGCTGCACCTTACTCTGCACACACAGAGCGACTCTGAAAGGCCTGCGATGCTGGATTTTGCATACAGGGCCCAGAGAATCGTGGAGGTACAGAGTGTGCTGAAGCCGAAACGGTTGCTGACACGAGGTGGCAAGGAGGACGATAAAGCCTCTTCCACATAAACTGACACGGAACAGCAATTTAGGGCTCACGGAACTGTTGCACTCCTTCACTTAGGGAAGCTAAGTCAAGCTCTTCCTCCGAGGCTATTGCTCACATTGAGCTTCACATTTGCTATAGAGCAGAGCAGGATGAGCATGAAACTAGGAAGTGCAAGCACAATGCTTCTTTCCACCAAACTAACTCATGGTCTACGCTGATTCATGCTGGCATGTACTGAAAGGCCTGCCGTTACAAAGGTTTTTCAGGTTGCTTTGACGCCTTATGAACGGAGCTTTCAAAACTGGAAAAAAAGCCTTTGGGATCACACTCCTGTTTCCAGGTTGACTTCCAGCCTTAGTACAGGCTGAGTCTAGCGTGTCAAAAGAGACACAATTAACCCACTGGGCCCTTCGCTAATTCACGTTTTTCTATACCCGCTATTCTGGGTATAGTGAACTGCCTAAAGGACGGACGCTGGAGGATGTCCAAGAGGCCTCTGCATCATCCATACGCCTTTCTTTTTTCAGCACGAAGTGTGCTTCTGTGGAATTTGGAACGCACGCCGACCCTCTCCTTGAGGAATTGCTTACCTCACATAAGACGTGTTGGAAGGAAAGAGAAACAGAGTGCTTATTTCTGTTGAGCTTACCTAGGGCAAGGTCGACCTCGTCCTTGGCGAGTTATGGATTCTTGAACTGTGTTCCAGAAGCTGTTTGGAGGTCGGAAAATCAAACCGTCCCAAGGAAAAGTGCAGTGTGCTGCACCTTACTCTGCACACACAGAGCGACTCTGAAAGGCCTGCGATGCTGGATTTTGCATACAGGGCCCAGTGAATCGTGGAGGTACAGAGTGTGCTGAAGCCAAAATGGTTGCTGACACGAGGTGGCATGGAGAACGATAAAGCCTCTTCCCTATAAACTGACACAGAACAGCAATTTAGGGCTCACGGAGCTGTTGCACTCCTTCATTTAGGGAAGCTAAGTCAATCTCTTCCTTCGAGGCTTGTGCTCACATGGAGCTTCACATTTGCTATAGAGCAGAGCAGGATGAGCTTGCAAATAGGAAGTGCAAGCACAATGCTTCTTTCCACAAAACTAACTCATGGTCTACGCTGAGTCATGCTGGCATGTATTGAAAGGCCTGCTGTTACAATTGCTTTTCAGGTTGCTTTGACGCCTTATGAACGGAACTTTCGAACTGGGAAAAAAGCCTTTGGGATCACACTCCCGTTTCGCTGTTGACTTCCACCCTTAGTACAAGCTGAGTCTAGCCAGTCCAAAGAGACACAATTAACCCAATGGGCCCTTCGCTGATTCACGTTTTTCTATAACCGCTATTCTGGGTATAGTGAACTGCCTAAAGGACGGACGCTGGAGGATGTCCAAGAGGCCTCTGCATCATCCGTACGCCTGTTGTTTTACACCACGACCTGTGGTTCTGTGGAATTTGGAACGCACGCTGACCCTCTCCTTGAGGAATTGCTTACCTCACATAAGACGTGTTGGAAGGAAATAGAAACAGAGTGCTTTGTTCTGTTGAGCTTACCTAGGGCAAGGGCGACCACGTCCTTGGCGAGTTAAGGATTCTTGAACTGTGTTTCCGAAGCTGTTTTGAGGTCGGAAAATCAAACCGTCCCAAGGAAAAGTGCAGTGTGCTGCACCTTACTCTGCACACACAGAGCGACTCTGAAAGGCCTGCGATGCTGGATTTGCATACAGGGCCCAGAGAATCGTGGAGGTACAGAGTGTGCTGAAGCCGAAACGGTTGCTGACACGAGGTGGCAAGGAGGACGATAAAGCCTCTTCCCCATAAACTGACACAGAACAGCAATTTAGGGCTCACGGAACTGTTGCACTCCTTTACTTAGGCAAGCTAAGTCAAGCTCTTCCTCCGAGGCTTGTGCTCACATTGAGCTTCACATTTGCTATAGAGCAGAGCAGGATGAGCTTGAAACTAGGAAGTGCAAGCACAATGCTTCTTTCCACAAAACTAACTCATGGTCTACGCTGAGTCATGCTGGCATGTACTGAAAGGCCTGCCGTTACAAATGTTTTTCAGGTTGCTTTGACGCCTTATGAACGGAGCTTTCAAAACTGGGAAAAAAGCCTTTGGGATCACACTCCCGTTTCGCTGTTGACTTCCACCCTTAGTACAAGCTGAGTCTAGCCAGTCCAAAGAGACACAATTATCCCAATGGGCCCTTCGCTGATTCACGTTTTTCTATACCCGCTATTCTGGGTATAGTGAACTGCCTAAAGGACGGACGCTGGAGGATGTCCAAGAGGCCTCTGCATCATCCATACGCCTTTCTTTTTTCACCAAGAACTGTGCTTCTGTGGAATTTGGAACGCACGCCGACCCTCTCCTTGAGGAATTGCTTACCTCACATAAGACGTGTTGGAAGGAAAGAGAAACAGAGTGCTTGGTTCTGTTGAGCTTACCTAGGGCAAGGTCGACCTCGTCCTTGGCGAGTTAGGGATTCTTGAACTGTGTTCCAGAAGCTGTTTGGAGGTCGGAAAATCAAACCGTCCCAAGGAAAAATGCAGTGTGCTGCACCTTACTCTGCACACACAGAGCGACTCTGAAAGGCCTGCGATGCTGGATTTTGCATACAGGGCCCAGTGAATCGTGGAGGTACAGAGTGTGCTGAAGCCTAAACGGTTGCTGACACGAGGTGGCAAGGAGGACGATAAAGCCTCTTCCCCATAAACTGACACAGAACAGCAATTTAGGGCTCACGGAGCTGTTGCACTCCTTCATTTAGGGAAGCTAAGTCAAGCTCTTCCTCCGAGGCTATTGCTCACATTGAGCTTCACATTTGCTATAGAGCAGAGCAGGATGAGCTTGAAACTAGGAAGTGCAAGCACAATGCTTCTTTCCACAAAACTAACTCATGGTCTACGCTGAGTCATGCTGGCATGTACTGAAAGGCCTGCCGTTACAAATGTTTTTCAGGTTGCTTTGACGCCTTATGAACGGAGCTTTCAAAACTGGAAAAAAAGGCTTTGGGATCACACTCCTGTTTCCAGGTTGACTTCCAGCCTTAGTACAGGCTGAGTCTAGCGTGTCAAAAGAGACACAATTAACCCACTGGGCCCTTCGCTAATTCACGTTTTTCTATACCCGCTATTCTGGGTATAGTGAACTGCCTAAAGGACGGACGCTGGAGGATGTCCAAGAGGCCTCTGCATCATCCATACGCCTTTCTTTTTTCACCACGAGGTGTGCTTCTGTGGAATTTGGAACGCACGCCGACCCTCTCCTTGAGGAATTGCTTACCTCACATAAGACGTGTTGGAAGGAAAGAGAAACAGAGTGCTTATTCCTGTTGAGCTTACCTAGGGCAAGGTCGACCTCGTCCTTGGCGAGTTAGGGATTCTTGAACTGTGTTCCAGAAGCTGTTTGGAGGTCGGAAAATCAAACCGTCCCAAGGAAAAGTGCAGTGTGCTGCACCTTACTCTGCACACACAGAGCGACTCTGAAAGGCCTGCGATGCTGGATTTTGCATACAGGGCCCAGTGAATCGTGGAGGTACAGAGTGTGCTGAAGCCAAAATGGTTGCTGACACGAGGTGGCATGGAGAACGATAAAGCCTCTTCCCTATAAACTGACACAGAACAGCAATTTAGGGCTCACGGAGCTGTTGCACTCCTTCATTTAGGGAAGCTAAGTCAATCTCTTCCTTCGAGGCTTGTGCTCACATGGAGCTTCACATTTGCTATAGAGCAGAGCAAGATGAGCTTGCAACTAGGAAGTGCAAGCACAATGCTTCTTTCCAAAAAACTAACTCATGGTCTACGCTGAGTCATGCTGGCATGTACTGAAAGGCCTGCTGTTACAATTGCTTTTCAGGTTGCTTTGACGCCTTATGAACGGAACTTTCAAAACTGGGAAAAAAGCCTTTGGGATCACACTCCCGTTTCGCTGTTGACTTCCACCCTTAGTACAAGCTGAGTCTAGCCAGTCCAAAGAGACACAATTAACCCAATGGGCCCTTCGCTGATTCACGTTTTTCTATAACCGCTATTCTGGGTATAGTGAACTGCCTAAAGGACGGACGCTGGAGGATGTCCAAGAGGCCTCTGCATCATCCGTACGCCTGTTGTTTTACACCACGAACTGTGCTTCTGTGGAATTTGGAACGCACGCTGACCCTCTCCTTGAGGAATTGCTTACCTCACATAAGACGTGTTGGAAGGAAATAGAAACAGAGTGCTTTGTTCTGTTGAGCTTACCTAGGGCAAAGGCGACCACGTCCTTGGCGAGTTAAGGATTCTTGAACTGTGTTTCCGAAGCTGTTTGGAGGTCGGAAAATCAAACCGTCCCAAGGAAAAGGGCAGTGTGCTGCACCTTACTCTGCACACACAGAGCGACTCTGAAAGGCCTGCGATGCTGGATTTTGCATACAGGGCCCAGAGAATCGTGGAGGTACAGAGTGTGCTGAAGCCGAAACGGTTGCTGACACGAGGTGGCAAGGAGGACGATAAAGCCTCTTCCCCATAAACTGACACAGAACAGCAATTTAGGGCTCACGGAACTGTTGCACTCCTTCACTTAGGGAAGCTAAGTCAAGCTCTTCCTCCGAGGCTATTGCTCACATTGAGCTTCACATTTGCTATAGAGCAGAGCAGGATGAGCTTGAAACTAGGAAGTGCAAGCACAATGCTTCTTTCCACAAAACTAACTCATGGTCTACGCTGAGTCATGCTGGCATGTACTGAAAGGCCTGCCGTTACAAATGTTTTTCAGGTTGCTTTGACGCCTTATGAACGGAGCTTTCAAAACTGGAAAAAAAGGCTTTGGGATCACACTCCTGTTTCCAGGTTGACTTCCAGCCTTAGTACAGGCTGAGTCTAGCGTGTCAAAAGAGACACAATTAACCCACTGGGCCCTTCGCTAATTCACGTTTTTCTATACCCGCTATTCTGGGTATAGTGAACTGCCTAAAGGACGGACGCTGGAGGATGTCCAAGAGGCCTCTGCATCATCCATACGCCTTTCTTTTTTCACCACGAACTGTGCTTCTGTGGAATTTGGAACGCACGCCGACCCTCTCCTTGAGGAATTGCTTACCTCACATAAGACGTGTTGGAAGGAAAGAGAAACAGAGTGCTTTGTTCTGTTGAGCTTACCTAGGGCAAGGTCGACCTCGTCCTTGGCGAGTTAGGGATTCTTGAACTGTGTTCCAGAAGCTGTTTGGAGGTCGGAAAATCAAACCGTCCCAAGGAAAAATGCAGTGTGCTGCACCTTACTCTGCACACACAGAGCGACTCTGAAAGGCCTGCGATGCTGGATTTTGCATACAGGGCCCAGAGAATCGTGGAGGTACAGAGTGTGCTGAAGCCGAAACGGTTGCTGACACGAGGTGGCAAGGAGGACGATAAAGCCTCTTCCCCATAAACTGACACAGAACAGCAATTTAGGGCTCACGGAGCTGTTGCACTCCTTCATTTAGGGAAGCTAAGTCAATCTCTTCCTTCGAGGCTTGTGCTCACATGGAGCTTCACATTTGCTATAGAGCAGAGCAAGATGAGCTTGCAACTAGGAAGTGCAAGCACAATGCTTCTTTCCACAAAACTAACTCATGGTCTACGCTGAGTCATGCTGGCATGTACTGAAAGGCCTGCTGTTACAATTGCTTTTCAGGTTGCTTTGACGCCTTATGAACGGAACTTTCAAAACTGGGAAAAAAGCCTTTGGGATCACACTCCCGTTTCGCTGTTGACTTCCACCCTTAGTACAAGCTGAGTCTAGCCAGTCCAAAGAGACACAATTAACCCAATGGGCCCTTCGCTGATTCACGTTTTTCTATAACCGCTATTCTGGGTATAGTGAACTGCCTAAAGGACGGACGCTGGAGGATGTCCAAGAGGCCTCTGCATCATCCGTACGCCTGTCGTTTTACAGCACGAAGTGTGCTTCTGTGGAATTTAGAACGCACGCTGACCCTCCCCTTGAGGAATTACTTACCTCACATAAGACGTGTTGGAAGGAAAGAGAAACAGAGTGCTTTGTTCTGTTGAGCTTACCTAGGGCAAGGGCGACCACGACCTTGGCGAGTTAGGGATTCTTGAACTGTGTTTCCGAAGCTGTTTGGAGGATGGAAAATCAAACCGTCCCAAGGAAAAGTGCAGTGTGCTGCACATTACTCTGCACACACAGAGCGACTCTGAAAGTCCTGTGATGCGGGATTTTGCATACAGGGCCCAGAGAATCGTGGAGGTACAGAGTGTGCTGAAGCCGAAATGGTTGCTGACACGAGGTGGCAAGGAGGACGATAAAGCCGCTTCCCCATAAACTGTCACAGAACAGCAATTTAGGGCTCACAGAGCTGTTGCACTCCTTCACTTAGGGAAGCTAAGTCAAGCTCTTCCTCCGAGGCTTGTGCTAACCTCGAGCTTCACATTTGCTATAGTGCAGAGCAGGATGAGCTTGCAACTAGGAAGTGCAAGCACAATGCTTCTTTCCACAAAACTAACTCATGGTCTACGCTGAGTCATGCTGGCATGTACTGAAAGGCCTGCCGTTACAAATGCTTTTCAGGTTGCTTTGACGCCTTATGAACGGAGCTTTCAAAGCTGGAAAAAAAGCCTTTGGGATTACACTCCTGTTTCCAGGTTGACTTCCAGCCTTAGTACAGGCTGAGTCTAGCGTGTCAAAAGAGACACAATTAACCCAATGGGCCCTTCCCTGATTCACGTTTTTCTATACCCGCTATTCTGGGTATAGTGAACTGCCTAAAGGACGGACGCTGGAGGATGTCCAAGAGGCCTCTGCATCATCCATACGCCTTTCTTTTTTCACAACGAACTGTGCTTCTGTGGAATTTGGAACGCACGCCGACCCTCTCCTTGAGGAATTGCTTACGTCACATAAGACGTGTTGGAAGGAACGAGAAACAGAGTGCTTATTTCTGTTGAGCTTACCTAGGGCAAGGTCGACCTCGTCCTTGGCGAGTTAGGGATTCTTGAACTGTGTTCCAGAAGCTGTTTGGAGGTCGGAAAATGAAACCGTCCCAAGGAAAAGTGCAGTGTGCTGCACCTTACTCTGCACACACAGAGCGACTCTGAAAGGCCTGCGATGCTGGATTTTGCATACAGGGCCCAGAGAATCGTGGAGGTACAGAGTGTGCTGAAGCCAAAATGGTTGCTGACACGAGGTGGCATGGAGAACGATAAAGCCTCTTCCCTATAAACTGACACAGAACAGCAATTTAGGGCTCACGGAACTGTTGCACTCCTTCACTTAGGGAAGCTAAGTCAATCTCTTCCTTCGAGGCTTGTGCTCACATTGAGCTTCACATTTGCTATAGAGCAGCGCAGGATGAGCTTGCAACTAGGAAGGGCAAGCACAATGCTTCTTTCCACAAAACTAACTCATGGTCTACGCTGAGTCATGCTGGCATGTACTGAAAGGCCTGCTGTTACAAATGCTTTTCAGGTTGCTTTGACGCCTTATAAACGGAACTTTCAAAACTGGGAAAAAAGCCTTTGGGATCACACTCCCGTTTCGCTGCTGACTTCCACCCTTAGTACAAGCTGAGTCTAGCCAGTCCAAAGAGACACAATTAACCCAATGGGCCCTTCGCTGATTCACGTTTTTCTATACCCGCTATTCTGGGTATAGTGAACTGCCTAAAGCACGGACGCTCAGGATGTCCAAGAGGCCTCTGCATCATCCATACGCCTTTCTTTTTACACCACGAACTGTGCTTCTGTGGAATTTGGAACGCACGCTGACCCTCTCCTTGAGGAATTGCTTACCTCACATAAGACGTGTTGGAAGGAAATAGAAACAGAGTGCTTTGTTCTGTTGAGCTTACCTAGGGCAAGGGCGACCACGTCCTTGGCGAATTAGGGATTCTTGATCTGTGTTTCCGAAGCTGTTTGGAGGTCGTAAAATCAAACCGTCCCAAGGAAAAGTGCAGTGTGCTGCACCTTACTCTGCAAACACAGAGCGACTCTGAAAGGCCTGCGATGCCTGATTTTGCATACAGGGCCTAGAGCATCGTGGAGGTACAGAGTGTGCTGAAGCCGAAACGGTTGCTGACACCAGGTGGCAAGGAGAACGATAAAGCCTCTTCCCCATAAACTGACACAGAACAGCAATTTAGGGCTCACGGAGCTGTTGCACTCCTTCACTTAGGGAAGCTAAGTCAAGCTCTTCCTCCGAGGCTTGTGCTCACATTGAGCTTCACATTTGCTATAGAGCAGAGCAGGATGAGCTTGCAACTAGGAAGTGCAAGCACAATGCTTCTTTCCACAAAACTAACTCATGGTCTACGCTGAGTCATGCTGGCATGTATAGAAAGGCCTTCCGCTACAAATGCTTTTCAGGTTGCTTTGACGCCTTATGAACGGAGCTTTCAAAACTGGAAAAAAAGCCTTTGGGATCACACTCCTTTTTCCAGGTTGACTTGCATCGTTAGTACAGGCTGAGTCTAGCGTGTCAAAAGAGACACAATTAACCCACTGGGCCCTTCGCTAATTCACGTTTTTCTATACCCGCTATTCTGGGTATAGTGAACTGCCTAAAGGACGGACGCTGGAGGATGTCCAAGAGGCCTCTGCATCATCCATACGCCTTTCTTTTTTCACCACGAACTGTGCTTCTGTGGAATTTGGAACGCACGCCGACCCTCTCCTTGAGGAATTGCTTACCTCACATAAGACGTGTTGGAAGGAAAGAGAAACAGAGTGCTTTGTTCTGTTGAGCTTACCTAGGGCAAGGGCGACCACGACCTTGGCGAGTTAGGGATTCTTGAACTGTGTTTCCGAAGCTGTTTGGAGGACGGAAAATCAAACCGTCCCAAGGAAAAGTGCAGTGTGCTGCACCTTACTCTGCACACACAGAGCGACTCTGAAAGGCCTGCGATGCGGGATTTTGCATACAGGGCCCAGAGAATCGTGGAGGTACAGAGTGTGCTGAAGCCGAAACGGTTGCTGACACGGCGTGGCAAGGAGGACGATAAAGCCTCTTCCCCATAAACTGACACAGAACAGCAATTTAGGGCTCACGGAGCTGTTGCACTCCTTCACTTAGGCAAGCTAAGTCAAGCTATTCCTCCGAGGCTTGTGCTCGCATCGAGCTTCACATTTGCTATAGAGCAGAGCAGGATGAGCTTGCAACTAGGAAGTGCAAGCACAATGCTTCTTTCCACAAAACTAACTCATGGTCTACGCTAAGTCATGCTGGCATGTATAGAAAGGCGTTCCGCTACAAATGCTTTTCAGATTGCTTTGACGCCTTATGAACGGAGCTTTCAAAACTGGAAAAAAAGCCTTTGGGATCACACTCCTGTTTCCAGGTTGACTTCCAGCCTTAGTACAGGCTGAGTCTAGCGTGTCAAAAGAGACACAATTAACCCACTGGGCCCTTCGCTGATTCACGTTTTTCTATACCCGCTATGCTGGGTATAGTGAACTGCCAAAGGACGGACGCTGGAGGATGTCCAAGAGGCCTCTGCATCATCCATACGCCTTTCTTTTTTCACCACGAACTGTGCTTCTGTGGAATTTGGAACGCACGCCGACGCTCTCCTTGAGGAATAGCTAACGTCACATAAGACGTGATGGAAGGAAAGAGAAACAGAGTGCTAATTTCTGTTGAGCTTACCTAGGGCAAGGTCGACCACGTCCTTGGCGAGTTAGGGATTCTTGAACTGTGTTCCAGAAGCTGTTTGGAGGTCGGAGAATCAAACCGTCCCAAGGAAAAATGCAGTGTGCTGCACCTTACTCTGCACACACAGAGCGACTCTGAAAGGCCTGCGATGCTGGATTTTGCATACAGGGCCCAGAGAATCGTGGAGGTACAGAGTGTGCTGAAGCCAAAATGGTTGCTGACACGAGGTGGCATGGAGAACGATAAAGCCTCTTCCCTATAAACTGACACAGAACAGCAATTTAGGGCTCACGGAGCTGTTGCACTCCTTCATTTAGGGAAGCTAAGTCAATCTCTTCCTTCGAGGCTTGTGCTCACATTGAGCTTCACATTTGCTATAGAGCAGAGCAGGATGAGCTTGCAACTAGGAAGTGCAAGCACAATGCTTCTTTCCACAAAACTAACTCATGGTCTACGCTGAGTCATGCTGGCATGTACTGAAAGGTCTGCCGTTACAAATGCTTTTCAGGTTGCTTTGACGCCTTATGAACGGAGCTTTCAAAACTGGAAAAAAAGGCTTTGGGATCACACTCCTGTTTCCAGGTTGACTTCCAGCCTTAGTACAGGCTGAGTCTAGCGTGTCAAAAGAGACACAATTAACCCACTGGGCCCTTCGCTAATTCACGTTTTTCTATACCCGCTATTCTGGGTATAGTGAACTGCCTAAAGGACGGACGCTGGAGGATGTCCAAGAGGCCTCTGCATCATCCATACGACTTTCTTTTTTCACCACGAAGTGTGCTTCTGTGGAATTTGGAACGCACGCCGACCCTCTCCTTGAGGAATTGCTTACCTCACATAAGACGTGTTGGAAGGAATGAGAAACAGAGTGCTTATTTCTGTTGAGCTTACCTAGGGCAAGGTCGACCTCGTCCTTGGCGAGTTAGGGATTCTTGAACTGTGTTCCAGAAGCTGTTTGGAGGTCGGAAAATCAAACCGTCCCAAGGAAAAGTGCAGTGTGCTGCACCTTACTCTGCACACACAGAGCGACTCTGAAAGGCCTGCGATGCTGGATTTTGCATACAGGGCCCAGAGAATCGTGGAGGTACAGAGTGTGCTGAAGCCAAAATGGTTGCTGACACGAGGTGGCATGGAGAACGATAAAGCCTCTTCCCTATAAACTGACACAGAACAGCAATTTAGGGCTCACGGAGCTGTTGCACTCCTTCACTTAGGGAAGCTAAGTCAATCTCTTCCTTCGAGGCTTGTGCTCACATTGAGCTTCACATTTGCTATAGAGCAGAGCAAGATGAGCTTGCAACTAGGAAGTGCAAGCACAATGCTTCTTTCCACAAAACTAACTCATGGTCTACGCTGAGTCATGCTGGCATGTACTGAAAGGCCTGCTGTTACAAATGCTTTTCAGGTTGCTTTGACGCCTTATGAACGGAGCTTTCAAAACTGGAAAAAAAGCCTTTGGGATTACACTCCTGTTTCCAGGTTGACTTCCAGCCTTAGTACAGGCTGAGTCTAGCGTGTCAAAAGAGACACAATTAACCCAATGGGCCCTTCGCTGATTCACGTTTTTCTATACCCGCTATTCTGGGTATAGTGAACTGCCTAAAGGACGGTCGCTGGAGGATGTCCAAGAGGCCTCTGCATCATCCATACGCCTTTGTTTTTTCACCACGAACTGTGCTTCTGTGGAATTTGGAACACACGCCGACCCTCTCCTTGAAGAATTGCTAACGTCACATAGGACGTGTTGGAAGGAAAGAGAAACAGAGTGCTAATTTCTGTTGAGCTTACCTAGGGCAAGGTCGACCACGTCCTTGGCGAGTTAGGGATTCTTGAACTGTGTTCCAGAAGCTGTTTGGAGGTCGGAGAATCAAACCGTCCCAAGGAAAAGTGCAGTGTGCTGCACCTTACTCTGCACACACAGAGCGACTCTGAAAGGACTGCGATGCTGGATTTTGCATACAGGACCCAGAGAATCGTGGAGGTACAGAGTGTGCTGAAGCCAAAATGGTTGCTGACACGAGGTGGCATGGAGAACGATAAAGCCTCTTACCTATAAACTGACACAGAACAGCAATTTAGGGCTCACGGAGCTGTTGCACTCCTTCATTTAGGGAAGCTAAGTCAATCTCTTCCTTCGAGGCTTGTGCTCACATGGAGCTTCACATTTGCTATATAGCAGAGCAGGATGAGCTTGCAACTAGGAAGTGCAAGCACAATGCTTCTTTCCAATAAACTAACTCATGGTCTATGCTGAGTCATGCTGGCATGTACTGAAAGGCCTGCCGTTACAAATGCTTTTCAGGTTGCTTTGACGCCTTATGAACGGAGCTTTCAAAACTGGAAAAAAAGCCTTTCGGATCACACTCCCGTTTCGCTGTGGACTTCCAGCCTTAGTACAAGATGAGTCTAGCAAGTCCAAAGAGACACAATTCACCCAATGGGCCCTTCGCTGATTCACGTTTTTCTATACCCGCTATTCTGGGTATAGTGAACTGCCTAAAGGACGGACGCTGGAGGATGTCCAAGAGGCCTCTGCATCATCCGTACGCCTGTCGTTTTACAGCACGAACTGTGCTTCTGTGGAATTTGGAACGCACGCTGACCCTCTCCTTGAGGAATTACTTACCTCACATAAGACGTGTTGGAAGGAAAGAGAAACAGAGTGCTTTGTTCTGTTCAGCTTACCTAGGGCAAGGGCGACCACGTCCTAGGCGAGTTAGGGATTCTTGAACTGTGTTACCAAAGCTGTTTGGAAGTCGGAGAATCAAATCGTCCCAAGGAAAGTGCAGTGTGCTGCACCTTACTCTGCAAACACAGAACGACTCTGAAAGGCCTGCGATGCTGGATTTTGCATACAGGGCCCAGAGCATCGTGGAGGTACAGAGTGTGCTGAAGCCCAAACGGTTGCTGACACGAGGTGGCAAGGAGAACGATAAAGCCTCTTCCCCATAAACTGACACAGAACAGCAATTTAGGGCTCACGGAGCTGTTGCACTCCTTCACTTAGGGAAGCTAAGTCAAGCTCTTCCTCCGAGGCTTGTGCTCACATTGAGCTTCACATTTGCTATAGAGCAGAGCAGGATGAGCTTGCAACTAGGAAGTGCAAGCACAATGCTTCTTTCCACAAAACTAACTCATGGTCTAAGCTGAGTCATGCTGTCATGTACAGAAAGGCCTGCCGCTACAAATGCTTTTCAGGTTGCTTTGACGCCTTATGAACGGAGCTTTCAAAACTGGAAAAAAAGGCTTTGGGATCACACTCCTGTTTCCAGGTTGACTTCCAGCCTTAGTACAGGCTGAGTCCAGCGTGTCAAAAGAGACAAAATTAACCCACTGGGCCCTTCGCTGATTCACGTTTTTCTATATCCGCTATTCTGGGTATAGTGAACTGCCTAAAGGACGGACGCTGGAGGATGTCCAAGAGGCCTCTGCATCATCCATACGCCTTTCTTTTTTCACCACGAACTGTGCTTCTGTGGAATTTGGAACGCACGCCGACCCTCTCCTTGAGGAATTGCTAACCTCACATAAGACGTGTTGGAAGGAAAGAGAAACAGAGTGCTTATTTCTGTTGAGCTTACCTAGGGCAAGGTCGATCACGTCCTTGGCGAGTTAGGGATTCTTGAACTGTGTTCCCGAAGCTGTTTGGAGGTCGGAGAATCAAACCGTCCCAAGGAAAAGTGCAGTGTGCTGCACCTTACTCTGCACACACAGATCGACTCTGAAAGGCCTGCGATGCTGGATTTTGCATACAGGGCCCAGAGCATCGTGGAGATACAGAGGGTGCTGAAGCCCAAACGGTTGCTGACACGAGGTGGCAACGAGAACGATAAAGCCTCTTCCCCATAAACTGACACAGAACAGCAATTTAAGGCTCACGGAGCTGTTGCACTCCTTCACTTAGGGAAGCGAAGTCAATCTCTTCCTTCGAGGCTTGTGCTCACATTGAGCTTCACATTTGCTATAGAGCAGAGCAGGATGAGCTTGCAACTAGGAAGTGCAAGCACAATGCTTCTGTCCAGAAAACTAACTCATGGTCTACGCTGAGTCACGCTTGCATGTACTGAAAGGTCTGCCATTACAAATGCTTTTCAGGTTGCTTTGACGCCTTAAGAACGGAGCTTTCAAAAGTGGAAAAAAAGCCTTTGGGATCACACTCCTGTTTCCAGGTTGACTTCCAGCCTTAGTACAGGCTGAGTCTAGCGTGTCAAAAGAGACACAATTAACCCACTGGGCCCTTCGCTGATTCACGTTTTTCTATACCCGCTGTTCTGGGTATAGTGAACTGCCTAAAGGACGGACGCTGGAGGATGTCCAAGAGGCCTCTGCATCATCCATACGCCTTTCTTTTTTCACCACGAACTGTGCTTCTGTGGAATTTGGAACGCACACCGACTCTCTCCTTGAGGAATTGCGAACCTCACATAAGACGTGTTGGAAGGAAATAGAAACAGAGTGCTTTGTTCTGTTGAGCTTACCTAGGGCAAGGGCGACCACGTCCTTGGCGAGTTAGGGATTCTTGAACTGTGTTTCCGAAGCTTTTTGGAGGTCGGAAAATCAAACCGTCCCAAGGAAAAGTGCAGTGTGCTGCACCTTACTCTGCAAACACAGAGCGACTCTGAAAGGCCTGCGATGCTGGATTTTGCATACAGGGCCCAGAGAATCGTGGAGGTAAAGAGTGTGCTGAAGCCGAAACGGTTGCTGACACGAGGTGGCAAGGAGGACGATAAAGCTTCTTCTCCATAAACTGTCACAGAACAGCAATTTAGGGTTCACGGAGCTGTTGCACTCCTTCACTTAGGCAAGCTAAGTCAAGCTCTTCCTCCGAGGCTTGTCCTCACATCGAGCTTCACATTTGCTATAGAGCAGAGCAGGATGAGCTTGCAACTAGGAAGTGCAAGCACAATGCTTCTTTCCACAAAACTAACTCATGGTCTACGCTGCGTCATGCTGGTATGTACTGAAAGGCCTGCTGTTACAAATGCTTTTCAGGTTGCTTTGACGCCTTATGAACGGAACTTTCAAAACTGGGAAAAAAGCCTTTGGGATCACACTCCCGTTTCGCTGTTGACTTCCACCCTTAGTACAAGCTGAGTCTAGCCAGTCCAAAGAGACACAATTAACCCAATGGGCCCTTCGGTGATTCACGTTTTTCTATACCCGCTATTCTGGGTATAGTGAACTGCCTAAAGGACGGACGCTGGAGGATGTCCAAGAGGCCTCTGCATCATCCGGACGCCTGTCGTTTTACAGCACGAAGTGTGCTTCTGTGGAATTTGGAACGCACGCTGACCCTCTCCTTGAGGAATTACTTACCTCACATAAGACGTTTTGGAAGGAAAGAGAAACGGAGTGCTTTGTTCTGTTGAGCTTAACTAGGGCAAGGGCGACCACGTCCTTGGCGAGTTAGGGATTCTTGAACTGTGTTTCCGAAGCTGTTTGGAGGTCGGAAAATCAAACCGTCCCAAGGAAAAGTGCAGTGTGCTGCACCTTACTCTGCACACACAAAGCGACTCTGAAAGGCCTGCGATGCTGGATTTTGCATACAGGGCCCAGAGCATCGTGGAGGTACACAGTGTGCTGAAGCCGAAACGGTTGCTGACACGAGGTGGCAAGGAGAACGATAAAGCCTCTTGCCCATAAACTGACACAGAACAGAATTTAGGGCTCACGGAGCTGTTGCACTCCTTCACTTAGGGAAGCTAAGTCAAGCTCTTCCTCCGAGGCTTGTGCTCACATTGAGCTTCATATTTGCTATAGAGCAGAGCAGGATGAGCTTGCAACTAGGAAGTGCAAGCACAATGCTTCTTTCCACAAAACTAACTCATGGTCTACGCTGAGTCATGCTGGCATGTACTGAAAGGCCTGCTGTTACAAATGCTTTTCAGGTTGCTTTGACGCCTTATGAACGGAACATTCAAAACTGCAAAAAAACCCTTTGGGATCACACTCCCATTTCGCTGTTGACTTCCACCCTTAGTACAAGCTGAGTGTAGCCAGTCCAAAGAGACACAATTAACCCAATGGGCCCTTCGCTGATTCACGTTTTTCTATACCCGCTATTCTGGGTAGAGTGAACTGCCTAAAGGACGGAAGCTGGAGGATGTCCAAGAGGCCTCTGCATCATCCATACGCCTTTCTTTTTTCACCACGAACTGTGCTTCTGTGGAATTTGGAACGCACGCTGACCCTCTCCTTGAGGAATTGCTTACCTCACATAAGACGTGTTGGAAGGAAATAGAAACAGAGTGCTTTGTTCTGTTGAGCTTAACTAGGGCAAGGGCGACCACGTCCTTGTCGAGTTAGGGATTCTTGAACTGTGTTTCCGAAGCTGTTTGGAGGTCGAAAAATCAAACCGTCCCAAGGAAAAGTGCAGTGTGCTGCACCTTACTCTGCAAACACAGAGCGACTCTGAAAGGCCTGCGATGCTGGATTTTGCATACAGGGCCCAGAGAATCGTGGAGGTACAGAGTGTGCTGAGGCCGAAACGGTCGCTGACACGAGGTGGCAAGGAGGACGATAAAGCTTCTTCTCCATAAACTGTCACAGAACAGCAATTTAGGGCTCACGGAGCTGTTGCACTCCTTCACTTAGGCAAGCTAAGTCAAGCTCTTCCTCCGAGGCTTGTGCTCACATCGAGCTTCACATTTGCTATAGAGCAGAGCAGGATGAGCTTGCAACTAGGAAGTGGAAGCACAATGCTTCTGTCCACAAAACTAACTCATGGTCTACGCTGAGTCACGCTGGCATGTACTGAAAGGTCTGCCGTTACAAATGCTTTTCAGGTTGCTTTGACGCCTTAAGAACGGAGCTTTCAAAAGTGGAAAAAAAGCCTTTGGGATTACACTCCTGTTTCCAGGTTGACTTCCAGCCTTAGTACAGGCTGAGTCTAGCGTGTCAAAAGAGACACAATTAACCCACTGGGCCCTTCGCTGATTCACGTTTTTCTATACCCGCTATTCTGGGTATAGTGAACTGCCTAAAGGACGGACGCTGGCGGATGTCCAAGAGGCCTCTGCATCATCCGGACGCCTGTCGTTTTACAGCACGAAGTGTGCTTCTGTGGAATTTGGAACGCACGCTGACCCTCTCCTTGAGGAATTACTTACCTCACATAAGACATGTTGGAAGGAAAGAAAACAGAGTGCTTTGTTCTGTTCAGCTTACCTAGGGCAAGGGCGACCTCGTCCTTGGCGAGTTAGGGATTCTTGAACTGTGTTCCAGAAGCTGTTTGGAGGTCGGAAAATCAAACCGTCCCAAGGAAAAATGCAGTGTGCTGCACCTTACTCTGCACACACAGAGCGACTCTGAAAGGCCTGCGATGCTGGATTTTGCATACAGGGCCCAGAGAATCGTGGAGGTACACAGTGTGCTGAAGCCGAAACGGTTGCTGACACGAGGTGGCAAGGAGAACGATAAAGCCTCTTCCCCATAAACTGACACACAACAGCAATTTAGGGCTGACGGAGCTGTTGCACTCCTTCACTTAGGGAAGCTAAGTCAAGCTCTTCCTCCGAGGCTTGTACTCACATTGAGCTTCACATTTGCTATAGAGCAGAGCAGGATGAGCTTGCAACTAGGAAGTGCAAGCACAATGCTTCTTTCCACAAAACTAACTCATGGTCTACGCTGAGTCATGCTGGCATGTACAGAAATGCCTGCCGCTACAAATGCTTTTCAGGTTGCTTTGACGCCTTATGAACGGAGCTTTCAAAACTGGAAAAAAAGCCTTTGGGAACACACTCCTGTTTCCAGGTTGACTTCCAGCCTTAGTACAGGCTGAGTCTAGCGTGTCAATAGAGACACAATTAACCCACTGGGCCCTTCGCTGATTCACGTTTTTCTATACCCGCTATTCTGGGTATAGTGAACTGCCTAAAGGACGGACGCTGGAGGATGTCCAAGAGGCCTCTGCATCATCCATACGCCTTTCTTTTTTCACCACGAACTGTGCTTCTGTGGAATTTGGAACGCACGCCGACCCTCTCCTTGAGGAATTGCTAACCTCACATAAGACATGTTGGAAGGAAAGAGAAACAGAGTGCTTATTTCTGTTGAGCTTACCTAGGGCAAGGTCGACCACGTCCTTGGCGAGTTACGGATTCTTAAACTGTGTTCCCGAAGCTGTCTGGAGGTGGGAGAATCAAACCGTCCCAAGGAAAAGTGCAGTGTGCTGCACCTTACTCTGCAAACACAGAGCGACTCTGAAAGGCCTGCGATGCTGGATTTTGCATACAGGGCCCAGAGTATCGTGGAGGTACAGAGTGTGCTGAAGCCCAAACGGTTGCTGACACGAGGTGGCAAGGAGAACGATAAAGCCTCTTCCCCATAAACTGACACAGAACAACAATTTAGGGCTCATGGAGCTGTTGCACTCCTTCACTTAGGGAAGCTAAGTCAAGCTCTTCCTCCGAGGCTTGTGCTCACATTGAGCTTCACATTTGCTATAGAGCAGAGCAGGATGAGCTTGCAACTAGGAAGTGCAAGCACAATGCTTCTTTCCACAAAACTAACTCATGGTCTACGCTGAGTCATGCTGGCATGTACAGAAAGGCCTGCCGCTAAAAATACTTTTCAGGTTGCTTTGACGCCTTATGAACGGAGCTTTCAAAACTTGAAAAAAAGCCTTTGGGATCACACTCCTGTTTCCAGGTTGACTTCCAGCCTTAGTACAGGCTGAGTCTAGCGTGTCAAAAGAGACACAATTAACCCACTGGGCCCTTCACTGATTCACGTTTTTCTATACCCGCTATTCTGGGTATAGTGAACTGCCTAAAGGACGGTCGCTGGCGGATGTCCAAGAGGCCTCTGCATCATCCATACGCCTTTCTTTTTTCAGCACGAACCGTGCTTCTGTGGAATTTGGAACGCACGCTGACCCTCTCCTTGAGGAATTGCTAACCTCACATAAGACGTGTGGGAAGGAAAGAGAAACAGAGTGCTTTGTTCTGTTGAGCTTACCTAGGGCAAGGTCGACCACGTCCTTGGCGAGTTAGGGATTCTTGAACTGTGTTTCCGAAGCTGTTTGGAGGTCGGAAAATCAAACCGTCCCAAGGAAAAGTGCAGTGTGCTGCACCTTACTCTGCAAACACAGAGCGACTCTGAAAGGCCTGCAATGCTGGATTTTGCATACAGGGCCCAGAGAATCGTGGAGGTACAGAGTGTGCTGAAGCCAAAACGGTTGCTGACACGAGGTGGCAAGGAGGACGATAAAGCCTCTTCTCCATAAACTGTCACAGAACAGCAATTTAGGGCTCACGGAGCTGTTGCACTCCTTCACTTAGGCAAGCTAAGTCAAGCTCTTCCTCCGAGGCTTGTGCTCACATCGAGCTTCACATTTGCTATAGAGCAGAGCAGGATGAGCTTGAAACTAGGAAGTGCAAGCACAATGCTTCTTTCCACAAAACTAACTCATGGTCTACGCTGAGTCATGCTGGCATGTACTGAAAGGCCTGCTGTTACAAATGTTTTTCAGGTTGCTTTGACGTCTTATGAACGGAACTTTCAAAACAGGGAAAAAAGCCTTTGGGATCACACTCCCGTTTCGCTGTTGACTTCCACCCTTAGTACAAGCTGAGTCTAGCCAGTCCAAAGAGACACAATTAACCCAATGGGCCCTTCGCTGATTCACGTTTTTCTATACCCGCTATTCTGGGTATAGTGAACTGCCTAAAGGATGGACGCTGGAGGATGTCCAAGAGGCCTCTGCATCATCCGTACGCCTGTCGTTTTACAGCACGAACTGTGCTTCTGTGGAATTTGGAACGCACGCTGACCCTCTCCTTGAGGAATTACTTACCTCACATAAGACGTGTTGGAAGGAAAGAGAAACAGAGTGCTTTGTTCTGTTCAGCTTACCTAGGGCAAGGGCGACCACGTCTTTGGCGAGTTAGGGATTCTTGAACTGTGTTTCCGAAGCTGTTTGGAGGTCGGAAAATCAAACCGTCCCAAGGAAAAGTGCAGTGTGCTGCACCTTACTCTGCAAACACCGAGCGACTCTGAAAGGCCTGCGATGCTGGATTTTGCATACAGGGCCCAGAGAATCGTGGAGGTACACAGTGTGCTGAAGCCGAAACGGTTGCTGACACGAGGTGGCAAGGAGAACGATAAAGCCTCTTCCCCATAAACTGACACAGAACAGCAATTTAGGGCTGACGGAGCTGTTGCACTCCTTCACTTAGGGAAGCTAAGTCAAGCTCTTCCTCCGAGGCTTGTGCTCACATTGAGCTTCACATTTGCTATAGAGCAGAGCAGGATGAGCTTGCAACTAGGAAGTGCAAGCACAATGCTTCTTTCCACAAAACTAACTCATGGTCTATGCTGAGTCATGCTGGCATGTACAGAAAGCCTGCCGCTACAAATGCTTTTCAGGTTGCTTTGACGCCTTATGAACGGAGCTTTCAAAACTGGAAAAAAAGCCTTTGGGAACACACTCCTGTTTCCAGGTTGACTTCCAGCCTTAGTACAGGCTGAGTCTAGCGTGTCAATAGAGACACAATTAACCCACTGGGCCCTTCGCTGATTCACGATTTTCTATACCCGCTATTCTGGGTATAGTGAACTGCCTAAAGGACGGACGCTGGAGGATGTCCAAGAGCCCTCTGCATCATCCATACGCCTTTCTTTTTTCTCCACGAACTGTGCTTCTGTGGAATTTGGAACGCATGCCGACCCTCTCCTTGAGGAATTGCTAACCTCACATAAGACATGTTGGAAGGAAAGAAAACAGAGTGCTTTGTTCTGTTCAGCTTACCTAGGGCAAGGGCGACCACGTCTTTGGCGAGTTAGGGATTCTTGAACTGTGTTTCCGAAGCTGTTTTGAGGTCGGAAAATCAAACCGTCCCAAGGAAAAGTGCAGTGTGCTGCACCTTACTCTGCAAACACAGAGCGACTCTGAAAGGCCTGCGATGCTGGATTTTGCATACAGGGCCCAGAGCATCGTGGAGGTACAGAGTGTGCTGAAGCCGAAACGGTTGCTGACACGAGGTGGCAAGGAGTACGATAAAGCCTCTTCCCCATAAACTGACACAGAACAGCAATTTAGGGCTGACGGAGCTGTTGCACTCCTTCACTTAGGGAAGCTAAGTCAAGCTCTTCCTCCGAGGCTTGTGCTCACATTGAGCTTCACATTTGCTATAGAGCAGAGCAGGATGAGCTTGCAACTAGGAAGTGCAAGCACAATGCTTCTTTCCACAAAACTAACTCATGGTCTACGCTGAGTCATGCTGGCATGTACAGAAATGCCTGCCGCTACAAATGCTTTTCAGGTTGCTTTGACGCCTTATGAACGGAGCTTTCAAAACTGGAAAAAAAGTCTTTGGGAACACACTCCTGTTTCCAGGTTGACTTCCAGCCTTAGTACAGGCTGAGTCTAGCGTGTCAATAGAGACACAATTAACCCACTGGGCCCTTCGCTGATTCACGTTTTTCTATACCCGCTATTCTGGGTATAGTGAACTGCCTAAAGGACGGACGCTGGAGGATGTCCAAGAGGCCTCTGCATCATCCATACGCCTTTCTTTTTTCACCCCGAACTGTGCTTCTGTGGAATTTGGAACGCACGCCGACCCTCTCCTTGAGGAATTGCTAACCTCACATAAGACATGTTGGAAGGAAAGAGAAACAGAGTGCTTATTTCTGTTGAGCTTACCTAGGGCAAGGTCGACCACGTCCTTGGCGAGTTACGGATTCTTGAACTGTGTTCCCGAAGCTGTTTGGAGGTGGGAGAATCAAACCGTCCCAAGGAAAAGTGCAGTGTGCTGCACCTTACTCTGCAAACACAGAGCGACTCTGAAAGGCCTGCGATGCTGGATTTTGCATACAGGGCCCAGAGTATCGTGGAGGTACAGAGTGTGCTGAAGCCCAAACGGTTGCTGACACGAGGTGGCAAGGAGAACGATAAAGCCTCTTCCCCATAAACTGACACAGAACAACAATTTAGGGCTCATGGAGCTGTTGCACTCCTTCACTTAGGGAAGCTAAGTCAAGCTCTTCCTCCGAGGCTTGTGCTCACATTGAGCTTCACATTTGCTATAGAGCAGAGCAGGATGAGCTTGCAACTAGGAAGTGCAAGCACAATGCTTCTTTCCACAAAACTAACTCATGGTCTACGCTGAGTCATGCTGGCATGTACAGAAAGGCCTGCCGCTAAAAATACTTTTCAGGTTGCTTTGACGCCTTATGAACGGAGCTTTCAAAACTTGAAAAAAAGCCTTTGGGATCACACTCCTGTTTCCAGGTTGACTTCCAGCCTTAGTACAGGCTGAGTCTAGCGTGTCAAAAGAGACACAATTAACCCACTGGGCCCTTCACTGATTCACGTTTTTCTATACCCGCTATTCTGGGTATAGTGAACTGCCTAAAGGACGGTCGCTGGCGGATGTCCAAGAGGCCTCTGCATCATCCATACGCCTTTCTTTTTTCAGCACGAACCGTGCTTCTGTGGAATTTGGAACGCACGCTGACCCTCTCCTTGAGGAATTGCTTACCTCACATAAGACGTGTTGGAAGGAAATAGAAACAGAGTGCTTTGTTCTGTTGAGCTTACCTAGGGCAAGGTCGACCACGTCCTTGGCGAGTTAGGGATTCTTGAACTGTGTTTCCGAAGCTGTTTGGAGGTCGGAAAATCAAACCGTCCCAAGGAAAAGTGCAGTGTGCTGCACCTTACTCTGCAAACACAGAGCGACTCTGAAAGGCCTGCAATGCTGGATTTTGCATACAGGGCCCAGAGAATCGTGGAGGTACAGAGTGTGCTGAAGCCGAAACGGTTGCTGACACGAGGTGGCAAGGAGGACGATAAAGCCTCTTCTCCATAAACTGTCACAGAACAGCAATTTAGGGCTCACGGAGCTGTTGCACTCCTTCACTTAGGCAAGCTAAGTCAAGCTCTTCCTCCGAGGCTTGTGCTCACATCGAGCTTCACATTTGCTATAGAGCAGAGCAGGATGAGCTTGCAACTAGGAAGTGCAAGCACAATGCTTCTTTCCACAAAACTAACTCATGGTCTGCGCTGAGTCATGCTGGCATGTACTGAAAGGCCTGCTGTTACAAATGCTTTTCAGGTTGCTTTGACGCCTTCTGAACGGAACTTTCAAAACTGGGAAAAAAGCCTTTGGGATCACACTCCCGTTTCGCTGTTGACTTCCACCCTTAGTACAAGCTGAGTCTAGCCAGTCCAAAGAGACACAATTAACCCAATGGGCCCTTCGCTGATTCACGTTTTTCTATACCCGCTATTCTGGGTATAGTGAACTGCCTAAAGGACGGACACTGCAGGATGTCCAAGAGGCCTCTGCATCATCCATACGCCTGTCGTTTTACAGCACGAAGTGTGCTTCTGTGGAATTTGGAACGCACGCTGACCCTCTCCTTGAGGTATTACTTACCTCATATAAGATGTGTTGGAAGGATAGAGAAACAGAGTGCTTTGTTCTGTTGAGCTTACCTAGGGCAAGGGCGACCACGTCCTTGGCGAGTTAGGGATTCTTGAACTGTGTTTCCGAAGCTGTTTGGAGGTCGGAAAATCAAACCGTCCCAAGGAAAAGTGCAGTGTGCTGCACCTTACTCTGCACACACAGAGCGACTCTGAAAGGCCTGCGATGCTGGATTTTGCATACAGGGCCCAGAGCATCGTGGAGGTACACAGGGTGCTGAAGCCGAAACGGTTGCTGACACGAGGTGGCAAGGAGAACGATAAAGTCTCTTCCCCATAAACTGACACAGAACAGCAATTTAGGGCTCACGGAGCTGTTGCACTCCTTCACTTAGGGAAGCTATGTCAAGCTCTTCCTCCGAGGCTTGTGCTCACATTGAGCTTCACATTTGCTCTAGAGCAGAGCAGGATGAGCTTGCAACTAGGAAGTGCAAGCACAATGCTTCTTTCCACAAAACTAACTCATGGTCTACGCTGAGTCATGCTGGCATGTACAGAAAGGCCTGCCGCTACAAATGCTTTTCAGGTTGCTTTGACGCCTTATGAACGGAGCTTTCAAAACTGGAAAAAAAGCCTTTGGGATCACACTCCTGTTTCCAGGTTGACTTCCAGCCTTAGTACAGGCTGAGTCTAGCGTGTCAATAGAGACACAATTAACCCACTGGGCCCTTCGCTGATTCACGTTTTTCTATACCCGCTATTCTGGGTATAGTGAACTGCCTAAAGGACGGACGCTGGAGGATGTCCAAGAGGCCTCTGCATCATCCATACGCCTTTCTTTTTTCACCACGAACTGTGCTTCTGTGGAATTTGGAACGCACGCCGACCCTCTCCTTGAGGAATTGCTAACCTCACATAAGACGTGTTGGAAGGAAAGAGAAACAGAGTGCTTATTTGTGTTGACCTTACCTAGGGCAAGGTCGACCACGTCCTTGGCGAGTTAGGGATTCTTGAACTGTGTTCCCGAAGCTGTTTGGAGGTCGGAGAATCAAACCGTCCCAAGGAAAAGGGCAGTGTGCTGCACCTTACTCTGCACACACAGAGCGACTCTGAAAGGCCTGCGATGCTGGATTTTGCATACAGGGCCCAGAGCATCGTGGAGGTACAGAGTGTGCTGAAGCCCAAATGGTTGCTGACACGAGGTGGCAAGGAGAACGATAAAGCGTCTTCCCCATAAACTGACAATGAACAGCAATTTAGGGCTCACGGAGCTGTTGCACTCCTTCACTTAGGGAAGCTAAGTCAATCTCTTCCTTCGAGGCTTGTGCTCACATTGAGCTTCACATTTGCTATAGAGCAGAGCAGGATGAGCTTGCAACTAGGAAGTGCAAGGACAATGCTTCTGTCCACAAAACTAACTCATGGTCTACGCTGAGTCACGCTGGCATGTACTGAAATGTCTGCCGTTACAAATGCTTTTCAGGTTGCTTTTACGCCTTAAGAACGGAGCTTTCAAAAGTGGAAAAAAAGCCTTTGGGATTACACTCCTGTTTCCAGGTTGATTTCCAGCCTTAGTACAGGCTGAGTCTAGCGTGTCAAAAGAGACACAATTAACCCACTGGGCCCTTCGCTGATTCACTTTTTTCTATACCCGCTATTCTGGGTATAGTGAACTGTCTAAAGGACGGTCGCTGGAGGATGTCCAAGAGGCCTCTGCATCATCCATACGCCTTTCTTTTTTCACCACGAACTGTGCTTCTGTGGAATTTGGAACGCACGCTGACCCTCTCCTTGAGGAATTGCTTACCTCACATAAGACGTGTTGGAAGGAAATAGAAACAGAGTGCTGTGTTCTGTTGAGCTTACCTAGGGCAAGGGCGACCACGTCCTTGACGAGTTAGGGATTCTTGAACTGTGTTTCCAAAGCTGTTTGGAGGTCGGAAAATCAAACCGTCCCAAGGAAAAGTGCAGTGTGCTGCACCTTACTCTGGAAACACAGAGCGACTCTGAAAGGCCTGCGATGCTGAATTTTGCATACAGGGCCCGGAGAATCGTGGAGGTAATGAGTGTGCTGAAGCCGAAACGGTTGCTGACACGAGGTGGCAAGGAGGACGATAAAGCCTCTTCTCCATATACGGTCACAGAACAGCAATTTAGGGCTCACGGAGCTATTGCACTCCTTCACTTAGGCAAGCTAAGTCAAGCTCTTCCTCCGAGGCTAGTGCTCTCATTGAGCTTCACATTTGCTATAGAGCAGAGCAGGATGAGCTTGCAACTAGGAAGTGCAAGCACAATGCTTCTTTCCACAAAACTAACTCATGGTCTACGCTGAGTCATGCTGGCATGTACTGAAAGGCCTGCTGTTACAAATGCTTTTCAGGTTGCTTTGACGCCTTAAGAACGGAGCTTTCAAAAGTGGGAAAAAAGCCTTTGGGATCACACTCCCGTTTCGCTGTTGACTTCCACCCTTAGTACAAGCTGAGTCTAGCCAGTCCAAAGAGACACAATTAACCCAATGGGCCCTTCGCTGATTCACGTTTTTCTATACCCGCTCTTCTGGGTATAGTGAACTGCCTAAAGGACGGACGCTGGAGGATGTCCAAGAGGCCTCTGCATCATCCGTACGCCTGTCGTTTTACAGCACTAAGTGTGCTTCTGTGGAATTTGGAACGCACACCGACCCTCTCCTTGAGGAATTGCTAACCTCACATAAGACGTGTTGGAAGGAAAGAGAAACAGAGTGCTTATTTCTGTTGAGCTTACCTAGGGCAAGGTCGACCACGTCCTTGGCGAGTTAGGGATTCTTGAACTGTGTTCCCGAAGCTGTTTGTAGGTCGGAGAATCAAACTGTCACAAGGAAAAGTGCAGTGTGCTGCACCTTATTCTGCAAACACAGAGCGACTCTGAAAGGCCTGCGATGCTGGATTTTGCATACAGGGCCCAGAGCATCGTGGAGGTACAGAGTGTGCTGAAGCCAAAACGGTTGCTGACACGAGGTGGCAAGTAGAACCATAAAGCCTCTTCACCATAAACTGACACAGAACAGCAATTTAGGGCTCACGGAGCTGTTGCACTCCTTCACTTAGGCAAGCTAAGTCAAGCTCTTCCTTCGAGGCTTGTGCTCACATTGAGCTTCACATTTGCTATAGAGCAGAGCAGGATGAGCTTGCAACTAGGAAGTGCAAGCACAATGCTTCTTTCCACAAAACTAACTCATGGTCTACGCTGAGTCGTGCTGGCATGTACTGAAAGCCCTGCCGCTACAAATGCTTGTCAGTTTGCTTTGACGCCTTATGAACGGAACTTTCAAAACTGGGAAAAAAGCCTTTGGGATCACACTCCCGTTTCGCTGTTGACTTCCACCCTTAGTACAAGCGGAGTCTAGCCAGTCCAAACAGACACAATTAACCCAATGGGCCCTTCGCTGATTCACGTTTTTCTATACCCGCTATTCTTGGTGTAGTGAACTGTCTAAAGGACTGACGCTAGAGGATGTCCAAGAGGCCTCTGCATCATCCGTAGGCCTGTCCTTTTACACCACGAACTGTGCTTCTGTGGAATTTGGAACGCACGCCGACCCTCTCCTTGAGGAATTGCTAACCTCACATAAGACGTGTTGGAAGGAAAGAGAAACAGAGTGCTTATTTCTGTTGAGCTTACCTAGGGCAAGGTCGACCACGTCCTTGGCGAGTTAGGGATTCTTGAACTCTGTTTCCGAAGCTGTTTGGAGGTCGGAGAATCAAACCGTCCCAAGGAAAAGTGCAGTGTGCTGCACCTTACTCTGCACACACAGAGCGACTCTGAAAGGCCTGCGATGCTGGATTTTGCATACAGGGCCCAGAGCATCGTGGAGGTACAGAGTGTGCTGAAGCCAAAACGGTTGCTGACACGAGGTGGCAAGTAGAACCATAAAGCCTCTTCACCATAAACTGACACAGAACAGCAATTTAGGGCTCACGGAGCTGTTGCACTCCTTTACTTAGGGAAGCTAAGTCAATCTCTTCCTTCGAGGCTTGTGCTCATATTGAGCTTCACATTTGCTATAGAGCAGAGCAGGATGAGCTTGCAACTAGGAAGTGCAAGCACAATGCTTCTTTCCACAAAACTAACTCATGGTCTACGCTGAGTCATGCTGGCATGTACTGAAAGGCCTGCCTTTACAAATGCTGTTCAGGTTGCTTTGACGCCTTATGAACGGAACTTTCAAAACAGGGAAAAAAGCCTTTGGGATCACACTCCCGTTTCGCTGTTGACTTCCACCCTTAGTACAAGCTGAGTCTAGCCAGTCCAAAGAGACACAATTAACCCAATGGGCCCTTCGCTGATTCACGTTTTTCTATACCCGCTATTCTGGGTATAGTGAACTGCCTAAAGGACGGACGCTGGAGGATATCCAAGAGGCCTCTGCATCATCCGTTCGCCTGTCGTTTTACAGCACGAACTGTGCTTCTGTGGAATTTGGAACGCACGCTGACCCTCTCGTTGAGGAATTACTTACCTCACATAAGACGTGTTGGAAGGAAAGAGAAACAGAGTGCTTTGTTCTGTTGAGCTTACCTAGGGCAAGGGCGACCACGTCCTTGGCGAGTTACGGATTCTTGAACTGTGTTTCCGAAGCTGATTGGAGGTCGGAAAATCAAACCGTCCCAAGGAAAAGTGCAGTGTGCTGCACCTAACTCTGCAAACACAGAGCGACTCTATAAGGCCTGCGATGCTGGATTTTGCATACAGGGCCCAGAGCATCGTGGAGGTACACAGTGTGCTGAAGCCGAAACGGTTGCTGACACGAGGTGGCAAGTAGAACGATAAAGCCTCTTCCCCATAAACTGACACAGAACAGCAATTTAGGGCTCACGGAGCTGTTGCACTCCTTCACTTAGGGAAGCTAAGTCAAGCTCTTCCTCCGAGGCTTGTGCTCACATTGAGCTTCACATTTGCTATAGAGCAGAGCAGGATGAGCTTGCAACTAGGTAGTGCAAGCACAATGCTTCTTTCCACAAAACTAACTCATGGTCTACGCTGAGTCATGCTGGCATGTACAGAAAGGCCTGCCGCTACAAATGCTTTTCAGGTTGCTTTGACGCCTTATGAACGGAGCTTTCAAAACTGGAAAAAAAGCCTTTGAGATCACAGTCCTGTTTCCAGGTTGACTTCCAGCCTTAGTACAGGCTGAGTCTAGCGTGTCAAAAGAGACACAATTAACCCACTGGGCCCTTCGCTGATTCACGTTTTTCTATACCTGCTATTCAGGGTGTAGTGAACTGCCTAAAGGACGGTCGCTGGAGGATGTCCAAGAGGCCTCTGCATCATCCGTAGGCCTGTCATTTTACACCACGAACTGTGCTTCTGTGGAATTTGGAACGCACGCCGACCCTCTCCTTGAGGAATTGTTAACCTCACATAAGACGTGTTGGAAGGAAAGAGAAACAGAGTGCTTATTTCTGTTGAGCTTACCTAGGGCAAGGGCGACCAAGTTCTTGGCGAGTTAGGGATTCTTGAACTGTGTTCCAGAAGCTGTTTGGAGGTCGGCGAATCAAACCGTCCCAAGGAAAAGTGCAGTGTGCTGCACCTTACTCTGCACACACAGAGCGACTCTTAAAGGCCTGCGATGCTGGATTTTGCATACAGGGCCCAGAGCATCGTGGAGGTACAGAGTGTGCGGAAGCCAAAATGGTTGCTGACAGGAGGTGGCATGGAGAACGATAAAGCCTCTTCCCTATAAACTGACACAGAACAGCAATTTAGGGCTCACGGAGCTGTTGCACTCCTTCACTTAGGGAAGCTAAGTCAAGCTCTTCCTCCGAGGCTTGTGCTCACATTGAGCTTCACATTTGCTATAGAGCAGAGCAGGATGAGCTTGCAACTAGGAAGTGCAAGCACAATGCTTCTTTCCACAAAACTAACTCATGGTCTACGCTGAGTCATGCTGTCATGTACAGAAAGGCCTGCCGCTACAAATGCTTTCAGGTTGCTTTGAGGCCTTATAAACGGAGCTTTCAAAACTGGAAAAAAAGCCTTTGGGATCACACTCCTGTTTCCAGGTTGACTTCCAGCCTTAGTACAGGCTGAGTCTAGCGTGTCAAAAGAGACACAATTAACCCACTGGGCCCTTCGCAGATTCACGGTTTTCTATACCCGCTATTCTGGGTATAGTGAACTGCCTAAAGGACGGACGCTGGAGGATGTCCAAGAGGCCTCTGCATAATCCGTACGCCTGTCGTTTTACAGCACGAAGTGTGCTTCTGTGGAATTTGGAACGCACGCTGACCCTCTCCTTGAGGAATTGCTTACCTCACATAAGACGTGTTGGAAGGAAATAGAAACCGAGTGCTTTGTTCTGTTGAGCTTACCTAGGGCAAGGGCGACCACGTCCTTGGCGAGTTAGGGATTCTTGAACTGTGTTTCCGAAGCTGTTTGGAGGACGGAAAATCAAACCGTCCCAAGGAAAAGTGCAGTGTGCTGCACCTTACTCTGCAAACACAGAGCGACTCTGAAAGGCCTGCTATGCTGGATTTTGCATACAGGGCCCAGAGAATCGTGGAGGTACAGAGTGTGCTGAAGCCGAAACGGTTGCTGACACGAGGTGGCAAGGAGGACGATAAAGCCTCTTCCCCATAAACTGACACAGAACAGCAATTTAGGGCTCACGGAACTGTTGCACTCCTTCACTTAGGGAAGCTAAGTCTAGCTCTTCCTCCGAGGCTATTGCTCACATTGAGCTTCACATTTGCTATAGAGCAGAGCAGGATGAGCTTGCAACTAGGAAGTGCAAGCACAATGCTTCTTTCCACAAAACTAACTCATGGTCTACGATGAGTCATGCTGGCATGTATAGAAATGCCTTCCGCTACAAATGCTTTTCAGGTTTCTTTGACGCCTTATGAACGGAGCTTTCAAAACTGGAAAAAAAGCCTTTGGGATCACACTCCTGTTTCCAGGTTGACTTCCAGCCTTAGTACAGGCTGAGTCTAGCGTGTCAAAAGAGACACAATTAACCCACTGGGCCCTTCGCTGATTCACGTTTTTCTATACCCGCTATTCTGGGTATAGTGAACTGCCTAAAGGACGGACGCTGGAGGATGTCCAAGAGGCCTCTGCATCATCCGTAGGCCTGTCGTTTTACACCACGAACTGTGCTTCTGTGGAATTTGGAACGCACGCCGACCCTCTCCTTGAGGAATTGCTAACCTCACATAAGACGTGTTGGAAGGAAAGAGAAACAGAGTGCTTATATTTGTTGAGCTTAACTAGGGCAAGGTCGACCACGTCCTTGGCGAGTTATGGATTCTTGAACTGTGTTCCCGAAGCTGTTTGGAGGTCGGAGAATCAAACCGTCCCAAGGAAAAGTGCAGTGTGCTGCACCTTACTCTGCACACACAGAGCGACTCTGAAAGGCCTGCGATGCTGGATTTTGCATACAGGGCCCAGAGCATCGTGGAGGTACACAGTGTGCTGAAGCCGAAACGGTTGCTGACACGAGGTGGAAAGGAGAACGATAAAGCCTCTTCCCCATAAACTGACACAGAACAGCAATTTAGGGCTCACGGAGCTGTTGCCCTCCTTCACTTAGGCAAGCCAAGTCAAGCTCTTCCTCCGAGTCTTGTGCTCACATTGAGCTTCACATTTGCTATAGAGCAGAGCAGGATGAGCCTGCAACTAGGAAGTGCAAGCACAATGCTTCTTTCCACAAAACTAACTCATGGTCTACGCTGAGTCATGCTGGCATGTACAGAAAGGCCTGGCGCTACAAATGCCTTTCAGGTTGCTTTGACGCCTTATGAACGGAGCTTTCAAAACTGGAAAAAGAAGCCTTTGGGATCACACTCCTGTTTCCAGGTTGACTTCCAGCCTTAGTACAGGCTGAGTCTAGCGTGTCAAAAGAGACACAATTAACCCACTGGGCCCTTCCCTGATTCACGTTTTTCTATACCCGCTATTCTGGGTATAGTGAACTTCCTAAAGGACGGACGCTGGAGGATGTCCAAGAGGGCTCTGCATCATCCATACGCTTTTCTTTTTTCACCACGAACTGTGCTTCTGTGGAATTTGAAACGCACACTGACCCTCTCCTTGAGGAATTGCTTACCTCACATAAGACGTGTTGGAAGGAAATAGAAACAGAGGGCTTTGTTCTGTTGAGCTTACCTAGGGCAAGGCCGACCACGTCCTTGGCGAGTTAGGGATTCTTGAACTGTGTTCCCGAAGCTGTTTGGAGGTCGGAAAATCAAACCGTCCTAAGGAAAAGTGCAGTGTGCTGCACCTTACTCTGCAAACACAGAGCGACTCTGAAAGGCCTGCGATGCTGGATTTTCCATACAGGACCCAGAGAATCGTGGAGGTACAGAGTGTGCTGAAGCCGAAACCGTTGCTGACACGAGGTGGCAAGGAGGACGAAAAAGCCTCTTCCCCATAAACTGTCACAGAACAGCAATTTAGGGCTTACGGAGCTGTTGCACTCCTTCACTTAGGCAAGCTAAATCAAGCCATTCCTCCGAGGCTTGTGCTCACATCGAGCTTCACATTTGCTATAGAGCAGAGCAGGATGAGCTTGCAACTAGGAAGTGCAAGCACAATGCTTTTTTCCACAAAACTAACTCGTGTTCTACGCTGAGTCATGCTGGCATGTACTGAAAGGCCTGCTGTTACAAATGCTTTTCAGTTTGCTTTGACGCCTTATGAACGGAAATTTCAAAACTGGGAAAAAAGCCTTTGGGATCACACTCCCGTTTCGCTGTTGACTTCCACCCTTAGTACAAGCTGAGTCTAGCCAGTCCAAAGAGACACAATTAACCCAATGGGCCCTTCGCTGATTCACGTTTTTCTATACCCGCTATTCTGGGTGTAGTGAACTGCCTAAAGGACTGCCGCTAGAGGATGTCCAAGAGGTCTCTGCATCATCCGTAGGCCTGTCGTTTTACACCACGAACTGTGCTTCTGTGGAATTTGGAACGCACGCCGACCCTATCCTTGAGGAATTGCTAACCTCACATAAGACGTGTTGGAAGGAAAGAGAAACAGAGTGCTTTGTTCTGTTGAGCTTACCTAGGGCAAGGTCGACCACGTCATTGGCGAGTTAGGGATTCTTTAACTGTGTTTACGAAGCTGTTTGGAGGTCGGAGAATCAAACCGTCCCAAGGAAAAGTGCAGTGTGCTGCACCTTACTCTGCACACACAGAGCGACTCTGAAAGGTCTGCGATGCTGGATTTTGCATACAGGGCCCAGAGAATCGTGGAGGTACAGAGTGTGCTGAAGCCAAAATGGTTGCTGACACGAGGTGGCAAGGAGAACGATAAAGCCTCTTCCACATAAACTGACACAGAACAGCAATTTAGGGCTCACGGAGCTGTTGCACTCCTTCACTTAGGGAAGCTAAGTCAATCTCTTCCTTCGAGGCTTGTGCTCACATTGAGCTTCACAATTGCTATAGAGCAGAGCAGGATGAGCTTGCAACTAGGAAGTGGAAGCACAATGCTTCTTTCCACAAAACTAACTCATGGTCTACGCTGAGTCATGCTGGCAGGTAATGAAAGTCCTGCCGTTACAAATGCTTTTCAGGTTGCTTTGACGCCTTATGAACGGAGCTTTCAAAAGTGGAAAAAAAGCCTTTGGGATCACACTCCCGTTTCGCTTTTGACTTCCAGCCTTAGTACAAGCTGAGTCTAGCAAGTCCAAAGAGACACAATTAACCCAATGGGCCGTTCGCTGATTCACGTTTTTCTATACCCGCTATTCTGGGTATAGTGAACTGCCTAAAGGACGGACGCTGGAGGATGTCCAAGAGGCCTCTGCATCATCCGTACGCCTGTCGTTTTACAGCACGAAGTGTGCTTCTGTGGAATTTGGAACGCACGCTGACCCTCTCCTTGAGGAATTGCTTACCTCACATAAGACGTGTTGGAAGGAAATAGAAACAGAGTGCTTTGTTCTGTTGAGCTTACCTAGGGCAAGGCCGACCACGTCCCTGGCGAGCTAGGGATTCTTGAACTGTGTTCCCGAAGCTGTTTGGAGGTCGGAAACTCAAACCGTCCCAAGGGAAAGACCAGTGTGCTGCACCTTACTCTGCAAACACAGAGTGACTCTGAAAGGCCTGCGATGCTGGATTTTGCATACAGGACCAAGAGAATCGTGGAGGTACAGAGTGTGCTGAAGCCGAAACGGTTGCTGAAACGAGGTGGCAAGGAGGACGATAAAGCCTCTTCCCCATAAACTGACACAGAACAGCAATTTAGGGCTCACGGAGCTGTTGCACTCCTTCACTTAGGCAAGCTAAGTCAAGCTCTTCCTCCGAGGCTTGTGCTCACATCGAGCTTCATATTTGCTATAGAGCAGAGCAGGATGAGCCTGCAACTAGGAAGTGCAAGCACAATGCTTCTTTCCACAAAACTAACTCATGTTCTACGCTGAGTCATGCTGGCATGTACTGAAAGGCCTGCTGTTACAAATGCTTTTCAGTTTGATTTCATGCCTTATGAACGGAACTTTCAAAACTGGGAAAAAAGCCTTTGGGATCACACTCCCGTTTCGCTGTTGACTTCCACCTGTAGTACAAGCTGAGCCTAGCCAGTCCAAAGAGACACAAATAACCCACTGGGCCCTTCGCTGATTCACGTTTTTCTATACCCGCTATTCTGGGTATAGTGAACTGCCTAAAGGATGGACGCTGGAGGATGTCCAAGAGGCCTCTGCATCATCCGTACGCCTTTCTTTTTACACCACGAACTGTGCTTCTGTGGAATTTGGAACGGAGTCTGACCCTCTCCTTGAGGAATTACTTACCTCACATAAGACGTTTTGGAAGGAAAGAGAAACAGAGTGCTTTATTCTGATCAGCTTACTTAGGGCAAGGGCGACCACGTCCTTGGCGAGTTAGGGATTCTTGAACTGTGTTTCCGAAGCTATTTGGAGGTCGGAAAATCAAACCGTCCCAAGGAAAAGTGCAGTGTGCTGCACCTTACTCTGCAAACACAGAGCGACTCTGAAAGGCCTGCTATGCTGGATTTTGCATACAGGGCCCAGAGCATCGTGGAGGTACACACTGTGCTGAAGCCGAAACGGTTGCTGACACGAGGTGGCAAGGAGAACGATAAAGCCTCTTCCCCATAAACTGGCACAGAACAGCAATTTAGGGCTCACGGAGCTGTTGCACTCCTTCACTTAGGGAATCTAAGTCAAGCTCTTCCTCCGAGGCTTGTGCTCACATTGAGCTTCACATTTGCTATAGAGCAGAGCAGGATGAGCTTGCAACTCGGAACTGCAAGCACAATGCTTCTTTCCACAAAACTAACTCATAGTCTACGCTGAGTCATGCTGGCATGTACAGAAAGGTCTGCCGCTACAAATGCTTTTCAGGTTGCTTTGACGCCTTATGAACGGAGCTTTCAAAACTGGAAAAAAAGCCTTTGGGATCACAATCCTGTTTCCAGGTTGACTTCCAGCCTTAGTACAGGCTGAGTCTAGCGTGTCAAAAGAGACACAATTAACCCACTGGGCCCTTCGCTGATTCACGTTTTTCTATACCCGCTATTCTGGGTATAGTGAACTGCCTAAAGGACGGACGCTGGAGGATATCCAAGAGGCCTCTGCATCATCCGTAGGCCTGTCGTTTTACACCACGAACTGTGCTTCTGTGGAATTTGGAACGCACGCCGACCCTCTCCTTGAGGAATTGCTAGCCTCACATAAGACGTGTTGGAAGGAAAGAGAAACAGAGTGCTTATATCTGTTGAGCTTAACTAGGGCAAGGTCGACCACGTCCTTGGCGAGTTAGGGATTCTTGAACTGTGTTCCCGAAGCTGTTTGGAGGTCGGAGAATCAAACCGTCCCAAGGAAAAGTGCAGTGTGCTGCACCTTACTCTGCACACACAGAGCGACTCTGAAAGGCCTGCGATGCTGGATTTTGCATACAGGGCCCAGAGCATCGTGGAGGTACACAGTGTGCTGAAGCCGAAACGGTTGCTGACACGAGGTGGAAAGGAGAACGATAAAGCCTCTTCCCCATAAACTGACACAGAACAGCAATTAGGGCTCACGGAGCTGTTGCACTCCTTCACTTAGGCAAGCCAAGTCAAGCTCTTCCTCCGAGTCTTGTGCTCACATTGAGCTTCACATTTGCTATAGAGCAGAGCAGGATGAGCCTGCAACTAGGAAGTGCAAGCACAATGCTTCTTTCCACAAAACTAACTCATGGTCTACGCTGAGTCATGCTGGCATGTACAGAAAGGCCTGCCGCTACAAATGCTTTTCAGGTTGCTTTGACGCCTTATGAACGGAGCTTTCAAAACTGGAAAAAGAAGCCTTTGGGATCACACTCCTGTTTCCAGGTTGACTTCCAGCCTTACTACAGGCTGAGTCTAGCGTGTCAAAAGAGACACAATTAACCCACTGGGCCCTTCGCTGATTCACGTTTTTCTATACCCGCTATTCTGGGTATAGTGAACTTCCTAAAGGACGGACGCTGGAGGATGTCCAAGAGGGCTCTGCATCATCCATACGCCTTGCTTTTTTCACCACGAACTGTGCTTCTGTGGAATTTGAAACGCACACTGACCCTCTCCTTGAGGAATTGCTTACCTCACATAAGACGTGTTGGAAGGAAATAGAAACAGAGTGCTTTGTTCTGTTGAGCTTACCTAGGGCAAGGCCGACCACGTCCTTGGCGAGTTAGGGATTCTTGAACTGTGTTCCCGAAGCTGTTTGGAGGTCGGAAAATCAAACCGTCCCAAGGAAAAGTGCAGTGTGCTGCACCTTACTCTGCAAACACAGAGCGACTCTGAAAGGCCTGCGATGCTGGATTTTCCATACAGGACCCAGAGAATCGTGGAGGTACAGAGTGTGCTGAAGCCGAAACCGTTGCTGACACGAGGTGGCAAGGAGGACGAAAAAGCCTCTTGCCCATAAACTGTCACAGAACAGCAATTTAGGGCTTACGGAGCTGTTGCACTCCTTCACTTAGGCAAGCTAAATCAAGCCATTCCTCCGAGGCTTGTGCTCACATCGAGCTTCACATTTGCTATAGAGCAGAGCAGGATGATCTTGCAACTAGGAAGTGCAAGCACAATGCTTTTTTCCACAAAACTAACTTGTGTTCTACGCTGAGTCATGCTGGCATGTACTGAAAGGCCTGCTGTTACAAATGCTTTTCAGTTTGCTTTGACGCCTTATGAACGGAAATTTCAAAACTGGGAAAAAAGCCTTTGGGATCACACTCCCGTTTCGCTGTTGACTTCCACCCTTAGTACAAGCTGAGTCTAGCCAGTCCAAAGAGACACAATTAACCCAATGGGCCCTTCGCTGATTCACGTTTTTCTATACCCGCTATTCTGGGTGTAGTGAACTGCCTAAAGGACTGCCGCTAGAGGATGTCCAAGAGGTCTCTGCATCATCCGTAGGCCTGTCGTTTTACACCACGAACTGTGCTTCTGTGGAATTTGGAATGCACGCCGACCCTCTCCTTGAGGAATTGCTAACCTCACATAAGACGTGTTGGAAGGAAAGAGAAACAGAGTGCTTTGTTCTGTTGAGCTTACCTAGGGCAAGGTCGACCACGTCATTGGCGAGTTAGGGATTCTTAAACTGTGTTTCCGAAGCTGTTTGGAGGTGGGAAATTCAAACCGTCCCAAAGAAAAGTGCAGTGTGCTGCACCTTACTCTGCAAACACAGAGCGACTCTGAAAGGCCTGCGATGCTGGATTTTGCATACAGGGCCCAGAGAATCGTGGAGGTACAGAGTGTGCTGAAGCCAAAATGGTTGCTGACACGAGGTGGCAAGGAGAACGATAAAGCCTCTTCCCCATAAACTGACACAGAACAGCAATTTAGGGCTCACGGAGCTGTTGCACTCCTTCACTTAGGGAAGCTAAGTCAAGCTCTTCCTCCGAGGCTTGTGCTCACATTGAGCTTCACATTTGCTATAGAGCAGAGCAGGATGAGCTTGCAACTAGGAAGTGCAAGCACAATGCTTCTTTCCACAAAACTAACTCATGGTCTACGCTGAGTCATGCTGGCATGTAATGAAAGGCCTGCCGTTACAAATGCTTTTCAGGTTGCTTGGACGCCTTATGAACGGAGCTTTCAAAAGTGGAAAAAAAGCCTTTGGGATCACACTCCCGTTTCGCTTTTGAGTTCCACCTTTAGTACACGCTGAGTCTAGCAAGTCCAAAGAGACACAATTAACCCAATGGGCCCTTCGCTGATTCACGTTTTTCTATACCCGTTATTCTGGGTATAGTGAACTGCCTAAAGGACGTATGCTGGAGGATGTCCAAGAGGCCTCTGCATCATCCATACGCCTTTCATTTTACACCACGAACTGTGCTTCTGTGGAATTTGGAACTTACGCTGACCCTCTCCTTGAGGAATTGCTTACCTCACATAAGACGTGTTGGAAGGAAAAAGAAACAGAGTGCTTTGTTCTGTTGAGCTTACCTAGGGCAAGGCCGACCACGTCCCTGGCGAGCTAGGGATTCTTGAACTGTGTTCCCGAAGCTGCTTGGAGGTCGGAAACTCAAACCGTCCCAAGGGAAAGACCAGTGTGCTGCACCTTACTCTGCAAACACAGAATGACTCTGAAAGGCCTGCGATGCTGGATTTTGCATACAGGACCAAGAGAATCGTGGAGGTACAGAGTGTGCTGAAGCCGAAACGGTTGCTGACACGAGGTGGCAAGGAGGACGATAAAGCCTCTTCCCCATAAACTGACACAGAACAGCAATTTAGGGCTCACGGAGCTGTTGCACTCCTTCACTTAGGCAAGCTAAGTCAAGCTCTTCCTCCGAGGCTTGTGCTCACATCGAGCTTCACATTTGCTATAGAGCAGAGCAGGATGAGCTTGCAAGTAGGAAGTGCAAGCACAATGCTTCTTTCCACAAAACTAACTCATATTCTACGCTGAGTCATGCTGGCATGTACAGAAAGGCCTGCCGCTACAAATGCTTTTCAGGTTGTTTTGACGCCTTATGAACGGAGCTTTCAAAACTGGAAAAAAAGCCTTTGGGATCACACTCCTGTTTCCAGGTTGACTTCCAGCCTTAGTACAGGCTGAGTCTAGCGTGTCAAAAGAGACACAAATAACCCACTGGGCCCTTCGCTGATTCACGTTTTTCTATACCCGCTATTCTGGGTATAGTGAACTGCCTAAAGGACGGACGCTGGAGGATGTCCAAGAGGCCTCTGCATCATCCATACGCCTGTCTTTTTACACCACGAACTGTGCTTCTGTGGAATTTGGAACGCACGCTGACCCTCTCCTTGAGGAATTGCTTACCTCCCATAAGACGTGTTGCAAGGAAATAGAAACAGAGTGCTTTGTTCTGTTGAGCTTACCTAGGGCAAGGCCGACCACGTCCTTGGCGAGTTAGGGATTCTTGAACTGTGTTCCAGAAGCTGTTTGGAGGTCGGAGAATCAAACCGTCCCAAGGAAAAGTGCAGTGTGCTGCACCTTACTCTGCACACACAGAGCGACTCTGAAAGGCCTGCGATGCTGGATTTTGCATACAGGGCCCAGAGCATCGTGGAGGTAAAGAGTGTGCTGAAGCCCAAACGGTTGCTGACACGAGGTGGCAAGGAGAACGATAAAGCCTCTTCCCCATAAACTGACACAGAACAGCAATTTAGGGCTCACGGAGCTGTTGCACTCCTTCACTTAGGGAAGCTAAGTCAATCTCTTCCTTCGAGGCTTGTGCTCACATTGAGCTTCACATTTGCTATAGAGCAGAGAAGGATGAGCTTGCAACTAGGAAGTGCAAGCACAATGCTTCTTTCCACAAAACTAACTCATTGTCTACGCTGAGTCATGCTGGCATGTACTGAAAGGCCTGCCGTTACAAATGCTTTTCAGGTTGCTTTGACGCCTTATGAACGGAGCTTTCGAAAGTGGAAAAAAAGCCTTTGGCATCACACTCCCGTTTCGCTGTTGACTTCCAGCCTTAGTACAAGCTGAGTCTAGCAAGTCCAAAGAGACACAATTAACCCAATGGGCCCTTCGCTGATTCTCGTTTTTCTATACCCGCTATTCTGGGTATAGTGAACTGCCTAAAGGACGGACGCTGGAGGATGTCCAAGAGACCTCTGCATCATCCGTACGCCTGTCGTTTTACAGCACGAAGTGTGCTTCTGTGGAATTTGGAACGCACGCTGACCCTCTCCTTGAGGAATTACTTACCTCACATAAGACGTGTTGGAAGGAAATAGAAACAGAGTGCTTTGTTCTGTTGAGCTTACCTAGGGCAAGGCCGACCACGTCCTTGGCGAGCTAGGGATTCTTGAACTGTGTTCCCGAAGCTGTTTGGAGGTCGGAAACTCAAACCGTCCCAAGGGAAAGAGCAGTGTGCTGCACCTTACTCTGCAAACACAGAGTAACTCTGAAAGGCCTGCGATGCTGGATTTTGCATACAGGACCAAGAGAATCGTGGAGGTACAGAGTGTGCTGAAGCCGAAACGGTTGCTGACACGAGGTGGCAAGGAGGACGATAAAGCCTCTTCCCCATAAACTGACACAGAACAGCAATTTAGGGCTCACGGAGCTGTTGCACTCCTTCACTTAGGCCAGCTAAGTCAAGCTCTTCCTCCGAGGCTTGTGCTTACATCGAGCTTCACATTTGCTATAGAGCAGAGCAGGATGAGCTTGCAAGTAGGAAGTGCAAGCACAATGATTCTTTCCACAAAACTAACTCATGTTCAACGCTGAGTCATGCTGGCATGTACTGAAAGGCCTGCTGTTACAAATGCTTTTCAGTTTGCTTTCATGCCTTATGAACGGAACTTTCAAAACTGGGAAAAAAGCCTTTGGGATCACACTCCCGTTTCGCTGTTGACTTCCACCCGTAGTACAAGCTGAGTCTAGCCAGTCCAAAGAGACACAAATAACCCACTGGGCCCTTCGCTGATTCACGTTTTTCTATACCCGCTATTCTTGGTATCGTGAACTGCCTAAAGGACGGACGCTGGAGGATGTCCAAGAGGCCTCTGCATCATCCGTACGCCTTTCTTTTTACACCACGAACTGTGCTTCTGTGGAATTTGGAACGGACGCCGACCCTCTCCTTGAGGAATTACTTACCTCACATAAGACGTGTTGGAAGGAAAGAGAAACAGAGTGCTTTATTCTGATCAGCTTACCTAGGGCAAGGGCGACCACGTCCTTGGCGAGTTAGGGATTCTTGAACTGTGTTTCCGAAGCTGTTTGGAGGTCGGAAAATCAAACCTTCCCAAGGAAAAGTGCAGTGTGCTGCACCTTACTCTGCAAACACAGAGCGACTCTGAAAGGCCTGCGATGCTGGATTTTGCATACAGGGCCCAGAGCATCGTCGAGGTACACAGTGTGCTGAACCCGAAACGGTTGCTGACACGAGTTGGCAAGGAGAACGATAAAGCCTCTTCCCCATAAACTGACACAGAACAGCAATTTAGGGCTCACGGAGCTGTTGCACTCCTTCACTTAGGGAAGCTAAGTCAAGCTCTTCCTCCGAGGCTTGTGCTCACATTGAGCTTCACATTTGCTATAGAGCAGAGCAGGATGAGCTTGCAACTAGGAAGTGCAAGCACAATGCTTCTTTCCACAAAACTAACTCATAGTGTACGCTGAGTCATGCTGGCATGTACAGAAAGGCCTGCCGCTACAAATGCTTTTCAGGTTGCTTTGACGCCTTATGAACGGAGCTTTCAAAACTGGAAAAAACTCCTTTGGGATCACACTCCTGTTTCCAGGTTGACTTCCAGCCTTAGTACAGGCTGAGTCTAGCGTGTCAAAAGAGACACAAATAACCCACTGGGCCCTTCGCTGATTCACGTTTTTCTATACCCGCTATTCTGGGTATAGTGAACTGCCTAAAGGACGGACGCTAGAGGATGTCCAAGAGGCCTCTGCATCATCCATACGCCTGTCTTTTTACACCACGAACTGTGCTTCTGTGGAATTTGGAACGCACGCTGACCCTCTCCTTGAGGAATTACTTACCTCACATAAGACGTGTTGGAAGGAAAGAGAAGCAGAGTGCTTTACTCTGTTGAGCTTACCTAGGGCAAGGGCGACCACGTCCTTGGCGAGTTAGGGATTCTTGAACTGTGTTTCCGAAGCTGTTGGGAGGTCGGAGAATCAAACCGTCCCAAGGAAAAGTGCAGTGTGCTGCACCTTACTCTGCACACACAGAGCGACTCTGAAAGGCCTGCGATGCTGGATTTTGCATACAGGGCCCAGAGAATCGTGGAGGTACAGAGTGTGCTGAAGCCGAAACGGTTGCTGACTCGAGGTGGCAAGGAGGACGATAAAGCCTCTTCCCTATAAACTGACACAAAACAGCAATTTAGGGCTCACGGAGCTGTTGCACTCCTTCACTTAGGCAAGCTAAGTCAAGCTCTTCCCCCGAGGCTTGTGCTCACATCGAGCTTCACATTTGCTATAGAGCAGAGCAGGATGAGCTTGCAACTAGGAAGTGCAAGCACAATGCTTCTTTCCACAAAACTAACTCATGGTCTACGCTGAGTCATGCTGGCATGTACTGAAAAGCCTGCCGTTACAAATGCTTTTCAGCTTGCTTTGACGCCTTATGAACGGAACTTTCAAAACTGGGAAAAAAGCCTTTGGGATCACACTCCCGTTTCGCTGTTGACTTCCTGCCTTAGTACAAGCTGAGTCTAGCCAGTCCAAAGAGACACAATTAACCCAATGGGCCCTTCGCTGATTCAGGTTGTTCTATACCCGCTATTCTGGGTATAGTGAACTGCCTAAAGGACGGACGCTGGAGGATGTCCAAGAGGCCTTTGCATCATCCGTACGCCTGTCGTTTTACAGCACAAAGTGTGCTTCTGTGGAATTTGGAACGCACGCTGACCCTCTCCTTGAGGAATTACTTACCTCACATAAGACGTGTTGGAAGGAAAGAGAAACAGAGTGCTTTGTTCTGTTGAGCTTACCTAGGGCAAGGGCGACCACGTCCTTGGCGAGTTAGGGATTCTTAAACTGTGTTTCCGAAGCTGTTTGGAGGTCGGAAAATCAAACCGTCCCAAGGAAAAGTGCAGTGTGCTGCACCTTACTCTGCAAACACAGAGCGACTCTGAAAGGCCTGCGATGCTGGATTTTGCATACAGGGCCCAGAGCATCGTGGAGGTACACAGTGTGCTGAAGCCGAAACGGTTGCTGACACGAGGTGGCAAGGAGCACGATAAAGCCTCTTCCCCATAAACTGACACAGAACAGCAATTTAAGGCTCACGGAGCTCTTGCACTCCTTCACTTAGGGAAGCTAAGTCAAGCTCTTCCTCCGAGGCTTGTGCTCACATTGAGCTTCACATTTGCTATAGAGCAGAGCAGGATGAACTTGCAACTAGGAAGTGCAAGCACAATGCTTCTTTCCACAAAACTAACTCATGGTCTACGCTGAGTTATGCTGGCATGTATCAAAAGGCTTTCCGCTACAAATGCTTTTCAGGTTGCTTTGACGCCTTATGAACAGAGCTTTCAAAACTGGAAAAAAAGCCTTTGGGATCACACTCCTGTTTCCAGGTTGACTTCCAGCCTTAGTACAGGCTGAGTCTAGCGTGTCAAAAGAGACACAATTAACTCACTGGGCCCTTCGCTGATTCACGTTTTTCTATACCCGCTATTCTGGGTATAGTGAACTGCCTAAAGGACGGACGCTGGAGGATGTCCAAGAGGCCTCTGCATCATCCGTAGGCCTGTCGTTTTACACCACGAACTGTGCTCTGTGGAATTTGGAACGCACGCTGACCCTCTCCTTGAGGAATTGCTTACCTCACATAAGACGTGTTGGAAGGAAAGAGAAACAGAGTGCTTATTTCTGTTGAGCTTACCTAGGGCAAGGTCGACCACGTCCTTGGCGAGTTAGGGATTCTTGAACTGTGTTCCAGAAGCTGTTTGGAGGTCGGAGAATCAAACCGTCCCAAGGAAAAGTGCAGTGTGCTGCACCTTACTCTGCACACACAGAGCGACTCTGAAAGGCCTGCGATGCTGGATTTTGCATACAGGGCCCAGAGAATCGTGGAGGTACAGAGTGTGCTGAAGCCAAAATGGTTGCTGACACGAGGTGGCATGGAGAACGATAAAGCCTCTTCCCTATAAACTGACACAGAACAGCAATTTAGGGCTCACGGAGCTGTTGCACTCCTTCACTTAGGCAAGCGAAGTCAAGCTCTTCCTCCGAGGCTTGTGCTCACATCGAGCTTCACATTTGCTATAGAGCAGAGCAGGATGGGCTTCCAATTAGGAAGTGCAAGCACAATGCTTCTTTCCACAAAACTAACTCATGGTCTACGCTGAGTCATGCTGGCATGTACTGAAAGGCCTGGTGTTACAAATGCTTTTCAGGTGGCTTTGACGCCTTATGAACGGAACTTTCAAAACTGGGAAAAAAGCCTTTGGGATCACACTCCCGTTTCGCTGTTGACTTCCACCCTTAGTACAAGCTGAGTCTAGCCAGTCCAAAGAGACACAATTAACCCACTGGGCCCTTCGCTGATTCACGTTTTTCTATACCCGCTATTCTGGGTATAGTGAACTGCCTAAAGGACGGTCGCTGGAGGATGTCCAAGAGGCCTCTGCATCATCCATACGCCTTTCTTTTTACACCACGAACTGTGCTTCTGTGGAATTTGGAACGCACGCTGACCCTCTCCTTGAGGAATTGCTTACCTCACATAAGACCTGTTGGAAGGAAATAGAAACAGAGTGCTTTGTTCTGTTGAGCTTACCTAGGGCCAGGGCGACCACGTCCTTGGCGAATTAGGGATTCTTGAACTGTGTTTCCGAAGCTGTTTTGAGGTCGGAAAATCAAACCGTCCCAAGGAAAAGTGCAGTGTGCTGCACCTTACTCTGCAAACACAGAGCGACTCTGAAAGGCCTGCGATGCTGGATTTTGCATACAGGGCCTAGAACATCGTGGAGGTACAGAGTGTGCTGAAGCCGAAACGGTTGCTGACACGAGGTGGCAAGGAGAACGATAAAGCCTCTTCCCCATAAACTGACACAGAACAGCAATTTAGGGCTCACGGAGCTGTTGCACTCCTTCACTTTGGCAAGCTAAGTCAAGCTCTTCCTCCGAGGCTTGTGCTCACATTGAGCTTCACATTTGCTATAGAGTAGAGCAGGATGAGCTTGCAACTAGGAAGTGCAAGCACAATGCTTCTTTCCACAAAACTAACTCATGGTCTACGCTGAGTCATGCTGGCATGTATAGAAAGGCATTCCGCTACAAATGCTTTTCAGGTTGCTTTGACGCCTTATGAACGGAGCTTTCAAAACTGGAAAAAAAGCCTTTGGGTACACACTCCTGTTTCCAGGTTGACTTCCAGCCTTAGTACAGGCTGAGTCTAGCGTGTCAAAAGAGACACAATTAACCCACTGGGCCCTTCGCTGATTCACGTTTTTCTATACCTGCTATTCTGGGTATAGTGAACTGCCTAAAGGACGGACGCTGGAGGATGTCCAAGAGGCCTCTGCATCATCCATACGCCTTTCTTTATTCACCACGAACTGTGCTTCTGTGGAATTTGGAACGCACGCCGACCCTCTCCTTGAGGAATTGCTAACCTCACATAAGACGTGTTGGAAGGAAAGAGAAACAGAGTGCTTATTTCTGTTGAGCTTACCTAGGGCAAGGTCGACGACGTCCTTGGCGAGTTAGGGATTCTTGAACTGTGTTCCAGAAGCTGTTTGGAGGTCGGAGAATCAAACCGTCCCACGGAAAAGTGCAGTGTGCTGCACCTTACTCTGCACACACAGAGCGACTCTGAAAGGCCTGCGATGCTGGATTTTGCATACAGGGCCTAGAGAATCGTGGATGTACAGAGTGTGCTGAGGCCAAAATGGTTGCTGACACGAGGTGGCATGGAGAACGATAAAGCCTCTTTCCTATAAACTGACACAGAACAGCAATTTAGGGCTCACGGAGCTGTTGCACTCCTTCACTTAGGGAAGCTAAGACAATCTCTCCCTTCGAGGCTTGTGCTCACATTGAGCTTCACATTTGCTATAGAGCAGAGCAGGATGAGCTTGCAACTAGGAAGTGCAAGCACAATGCTTCTTTCCACAAAACTAACTCATGGTCTACGCTGAGTCATGCTGGCATGTACTGAAAGCCCTGCCGTTACAAATGCTTTTCAGGTTGCTTTGACGCCTTATGAACGGAACTTTCTAAACTGGAAAAAAATCCTTTGGGATCACACTCCCGTTTCGCTGCTGACTTCCAGCCTTAGTACAAGCTGAGTCTAGCAAGTCCAAAGAGACACAATTAACCCAATGGGCCCTTCGCTGATTCACGTTTTTTTATACCCACTCTTCTGGGTATAGTGAACTGCCTAAAGGACGGACGCTGGAGGATGTCCAAGAGGCCTCTGCATCATCCGTACGCCTGTCGTTTTACAGCACGAAGTGTGCTTCTGTGGAATTTGGAACGCACGCTGACCCTCTCCTTGAGGAATTGCTAACCTCAGATAAGACGTGTTGGAAGGAAATAGAAACAGAGTGCTTTGTTCTGTTGAGCTTACCTAGGGCAAGGGCGACCACGTCCTTGGCGAGTTAGGGATTGTTGAACTGTGTTTCCGAAGCTGTTTGGAGGTCGGAAAATCAAACCGTCCCAAGGAAAAGTGCAGTGTGCTGCACCTTACTCTGCAAACACAGAGCGACTCTGAAAGGCCTGCTATGCTGGATTTTGCATACAGGGCCCAGAGAATCGTGGAGGTACAGAGTGTGCTGAAGCCGAAACGGTTGCTGACACGAGGTGGCAAGGAGAACGATAAAGCCTCTTCCCCATAAACTGACACAGAATAGCAATTTAGGGCTCACGGAACTGTTGCACTCCTTCACTTAGGGAAGCTAAGTCAAGCTCTTCCTCCGAGGCTATTGCTCACATTGAGCTTCACATTTGCTATAGAGCAGAGCAGGATGGGCTTGCAACTAGGAAGTGCAAGCACAATGCTTCTTTCCACAAAACTAACTCATGTTCTACGCTGAGTCATGCTGGCATGTACTGAAAGGCCTGCCGTTACAAATGCTTTTCAGGTTGCTTTGACGCCTTATGAACGGAGCTTTCAAAACTGGGAAAAAAGGCTTTGGGATCACACTCCTGTTTCCAGGTTGACTTCCAGCCTTAGTACAGGCTGAGTCTATAGTGACAATAGAGACACAATTAACCCACTGGGCCCTTCGCTGATTCACGTTTTTCTATACCCGCTATTCTGGGTATAGTGAACTGCCTAAAGGACGGTCGCTGGAGGATGTCCAAGAGGCCTCTGCATCATCCATACGCCTTTCTTTTACACCACGAACTGTGCTTCTGTGGAATTTGGAACGCACGCTGACCCTCTCCTTGAGGAATTGCTTACCTCACATAAGACGTGTTGGAAGGAAAGAGAAACAGAGTGCTTTGTTCTGTTGAGCTAACCTAGGGCAAGGGCGACCACGTCCTTGGCGAATTAGGGATTCTTGAACTGTGTTTCCGAAGCTGTTTGGAGGTCGGAAAATCAAACCGTCCCAAGGAAAAGTGCAGTGTGCTGCACCTTACTCTGCAAACACAGAGCGACTCTGAAAGGCCTGCGATGCTGGATTTTGCATACAGGGCCCAGAGAATCGTGGAGGTACACAGTGTGCTGAAGCCGAAACGGTTGCTGACACGAGGTGGCAAGGAGAACGATAAAGCCTCTTCCCCATAAACTGACACAGAACAGCAATTTAGGGCTCACGGAGCTGTTGCACTCCTTCACTTTGGCAAGCTAAGTCAAGCTCTTCCTCCGAGGCTTGTGCTCACATTGAGCTTCACATTTGCTATAGAGTAGAGCAGGATGAGCTTGCAACTAGGAAGTGCAAGCACAATGCTTCTTTCCACAAAACTAACTCATGGTCTACGCTGAGTCATGCTGGCATGTACTGAAAGGCATTCCGCTACAAATGCTTTTCAGGTTGCTTTGACGCCTTATGAACGGAGCTTTCAAAACTGGAAAAAAAGCCTTTGGGATCACACTCCTGTTTCCAGGTTGACTTCCAGCCTTAGTACAGGCTGAGTCTAGCGTGTCAAAAGAGACACAATTAACCCACTGGGCCCTTCGCTGATTCACGTTTTTCTATACCCGCTATTCTGGGTATAGTGAACTGCCTAAAGGACGGACGCTGGAGGATGTCCAAGAGGCCTCTGCATCATCCGTAGGCCTGTCGTTTTACACCACGAACTGTGCTTCTGTGGAATTTGGAAAGCACGCCGACCCTCTCCTTGAGGAATTGTTAACCTCACATAAGACGTGTTGGACGGAAAGAGAAACAGAGTGCTTATTTCTGTTGAGCTTACCTAGGGCAAGGGCGACCACGTCCTTGGTGAGTTAGGGATTCTTGAACTGTGTAACCGAAGCTGTTTGGAGGTCGGAAAATCAAACCGTCCCAAGGAAAAGTGCAGTGTGCTGCACCTTACTCTGCAAACACAGAGAGACTCTGAAAGGCCTGCGATGCTGGATTTTGCATACAGGGCCCAGAGCACAGAGGGGGTACATTGTGTTCTGAAACCGAAACGGTTGCTGACACGAGGTGGCAAGGAGAACGATAAAGCCGCTTCCCCATAAACTGACACAGAACAGCAATTTAGGGCTCACGGAGCTGTTGCACTCCTACCCTTAGGCAAGCTAAGTCAAGCTCTTCCTTCTAGGCTATTGCTCACATTGAGCTTCACGTTTGCTATAGAGCAGAGCAGGATGAGCTTGCAACTAGGAAGTGCAAGCACAATGCTTCTTTCCACAAAACTAACTCATGGTCTACGCTGAGTCATGCTGGCATGTACTGAAAGGCCTGCCGTTACAAATGCTTTTCAGGTTGCTTTGACACCTTATGAACGGAACTTTCAAAACTGGGAAAAAATCCTTTGGGATCACACTCCCGTTTCGCTGTTGACTTCCAGCCTTAGTACAAGCTGAGTCTAGCAAGTCCAAAGAGACCCAATTAACCCAATGGGCCCTTCGCTGATTCACGTTTTTCTATACCCGCTATTCTGGGTATAGTGAACTGCCTAAAGGACGGACGCTAGAGGATGTCCAAGAGGCCTCTGCATCATCCGTACGCCTGTCGATTTACACCACGAACTGTGGTTCTGTGGAATTTTGAACGCACGCTGACCCTCTCCTTGAGGAATTAATAACCTCACATGAGACGTGTTGGAAGGAAATAGAAATAGAGTGCTTTGTTCTGTTGAGCTTACCTAGGGCAAGGGCGACCAAGTCCTTGGCGAGTTAGGGATTCTTGAACAGTGTAACAGAAGCTGTTTGGAGGTTGGAAAATCAAACTGTCCCAAGGAAAAGTGCAGTGTGCTGCACCTTAGTCTGCAAACACAGAGCGACTCTGAAAGGCCTGCGATGCTGGATTTTGCATACAGGGCCCAGAGCATCGTGGGGTACAGAGTGTGCTGAAGCCGAAACGGTTGCTGACACGAGGTGGCAAGGAGAACGATAAAGCCTCTTCCCCATAAACTGACACAGAACAGCAATTTAGGGCTCACGGAGCTGTTGCACTCCTTAACTTAGGCAAGGCAAGTCCAGCTCTTCCTTCGAGGCTAGTGATCACATTGAGCTTCACATTTGCTATAGAGCAGAGCAGGATGAGCTTGCAACTACGAAGTGCAAGCACAATGCTTCTTTCCACAAAACAAACTCATGGTTTACGCTGAGTCATGCTGGCATATACTGAAAACCCTGCCGCTACAAATGCTTTTCAGGTTGCTTTGACGCCTTATGAACGGAGCTTTCAAAACTGGAAAGAACGCCTTTGGGATCACACTCCTGTTTCCAGGTTGAATTCCAGCCTTAGTACAAGCTGAGTCTAGCAAGTCCAGAGAGACACAATTAACCCAATAGGCCCTTCGCTGATTCACGTTTTTCTATACCCGCTCTTCTGGGTATAGCGAACTGCCTAAAGGACGGACGCTGGTGGATGCCCAAGAGGTCTCTGCATCATCATTACGCCTGTCGTTTTACACCACGAACTGTGCTTCTGTGGAATTTTGAACGCACGCTGACCCTCTCCTTGAGGAATTAATAACATCACATGAGACGTGTTGGAAGGAAATAGAAATAGAGTGCTTTGTTCTGTTTAGCTTACCTAGGGCAAGGGCGACCACGTCCTTGGCGAGTTAGGGATTCTTGAACTGTGTAACCGAAGCTGTTTGGAGGTCGGAAAATCAAACCGTCCCAAGGAAAAGTGCAGTGTGCTGCACCTTACTCTGCAAACACAGAGCGACTCGAAAGGCCTGCGATGCTGGATTTTGCATACAGGGCCCAGAGCATCGTGGGGGTACAGAGTGTGCTGAAGCCGAAACGGTTGCTGACACGAGGTGGCAAGGAGAACGATAAAGCCTCTTCCCCATAAACTGACACAGAACAGCAATTTAGGGCTCACGGATCTGTTGCAATCCTTCACTTAGGCAAGGCAAGTCCAGCTCTTCCTTCGAGGCTTGTGCTCACATTGAGCTTCACATTTGCTATAGAGCAGAGCAGGATTAGCTTGCAACTAGGTAGTGCAAGCACAATGCTTCTTTCCACAAAAATAACTCATGGTCTACGCTGAGTCATGCTGGCATGTACTGAAAGGCCTGCCGTTCAAAGGCTTTTCAGGTTGCTTTTTCGCCTTGTGAACGGAGCTTTCAAAACTGGGAAAAATGCCTTTGGGATAACACTCCCGTTTCGCTGTTGACTTCCAGCCTTAGTACAAGCTGAGTCTAGCAAGTCCAGAGAGACACAATTAACCCAATGGCCCTTCGCTGATTCACGTTTTTCTATACCCGCTATTCTGGGTATAGCGAACTGCCTAAAAGACGGACTGTGGAGGATGTCCAAGAGCCCTCTGCATCATCCGTACGCCTGTCGTTTTACACCACGAACTGTGCTTCTGTGGAATTACCTCACAAAGACGTGTTGGAAGGAAATAGAAAGAGAGTGCTTTGTTTTGTTGAGCTTACCTAGGGCAGGGGCGACCACGTCCTTGGCGAGTTAGGGATTCTTGAACTGTGTTTCCGAAGCTGTTTGGAGGTCGGAGAATCAAACCGTCCAAAGGAAAAGTGCAGTGTGCTGCACCTTACTCTGCAAACAAAGAGCGAGTCTGAAAGGCATCCGATTCTGGATTTTGCATACAGGGCCCAGAGCATCGTGGGGGTACAGAGTGTGCTGAACCCGAAACGGTTGCTGACACGAGGTGGCAAGGAGAACGATAAAGCCTCTTCCCCATAAACTGACACAGAACAGCAATTTAGGGCTCACGGAGCTGTTGCACTCCTTCACTTAGGCAAGGCAAGTCCAACTATTCCTTCGAGGCTTGTTCTCACATTGAGCTTCACATTTGCTATAGAGCAGAGCAGGATGAGCTTGCAACTAGGAAGTGCAAGCACAATGCTTCTTTCCACAAAACTAACTCATGGTCTACGCTGAGTCATGCTGGCATGTACTGAAAGCCCTGCCGTTACAAATGCTTTTCAGGTTGCTTTGACGCCTTATGAACGGAACTTTCAAAACTGGGAAAAAAGCATTTGGGATCACACTCCTGTTACCAGGTTGAATTCCAGCCTTAGTACAAGCTGAGTCTAGCAAGTGCAAAGAGACACAATTAACCCAATGGCCCTTCGCTGATTCACGTTTTTCTATCCCCGCTCTTCTGGGTATAGCGAACTGCCTATAAAACGGACGCTGGAGGATGTCCAAGAGGCCTCTGCATCATCAGTACGCCTGTCGTTTTACACCACGAACTGTGCTCCTGTGGAATTTGGAACACACGCTGACCCTCTCCTTGAGGAATTGCTTACCTCACATAAGACGTGTTGGAAGGAAAGAGAAACAGAGTGCTTTGTTTTGTTGAGCTTACCTAGGGCAGCGGCGACCACGTTCTTGGCGAGTTAGGGATTCTTGAGCTGTGTTTCCGAAGCTGTTTGGAGGTAGGAAAATCATCCCGTTTCGCTGTTGACTTCCAGCCTTAGTACAAGCTGAGTCTAGCAAGTCCAGAGAGACACAATTAACCCAATGGCCCTTCGCTGATTCACGTTTTTCTATCCCCGCTCTTCTGGGTATAGCCAACTGCCTATAGGGCGGACGCTGGAGGATGTCCAAGAGGCCTCTGCATCATCCGTACGCCTGTCGTTTTACACCACGAACTGTGCTTCTCTGGAATTTGGAACGCACGCTGACCCTCTCCTTGAGGAATTGCTTACCTCACATAAGACGTGTTGGAAGGAAAGAGAAACAGAGTGCTTTGTTTTGTTGAGCTTACCTAGGGCAGGGGCGACCACGTCCTTGGCGAGTTAGGGATTCTTGAACTGTGTTTCCGAAGCTGTTTGGAGGTAGGAAAATCAACCGTCCCAAGGAAAAGTGCAGTGTGCTGCACCTTACTCTGCAAACACAGAGCGACTCTGAAAGGCCTGCGATGCTGGATTTTGCATACAGGGCCCAGAGCACAGTAGGGGTACAGAGTGTTCTGAAACCGAAACGGTTGCTGACACGAGGTGGCAAGGAAAACGATAAAGCCTCTTCCCCATAAACTGACACAGAACAGAAATTTAGGGCTCACGGTGCTGTTGCACTCCTTCACTTTGGCAAGGCAAGTCAAACTCTTCCTTCGAGGCAAGTGCTCACATTGAGCTTCACATTTGCTATAGAGCAGAGCAGGATGAGCTTGCAACTAGGAAGTGCAAGCACAATGCTTCTTTCCACAAAACTAACTCATGGTCTACGCTGAGTCATGCTGGCATGTACTGAAAGGCCTGCCGTTACAAATGCTTTTCAGGTTGCTTTGATGCCTTATGAACGGAACTTTCAAAACTGGGAAAAAAGCCTTTGAGATCACACTCCCGTTTCGCTGTTGACTTCCAGCCTTAGTTCAAGCTGAGTCTAGCAAGTCCAAAGAGACACAATTAACCCAATGGGCCCTTCGCTGATTCACGTTTTCTATTCCCGATCTTCTGGGTATAGTGAACTGCCTAAAGGACGGACGCTAGAGGATGTCCAAGAGGCCTCTGCATCATCCTTACGCCTGTCGTTTTTCACCACGAACTGTGCTTCTGTGGAATTTTGAACGCACGCTGACCCTCTCCTTGAGGAATTAATAACCTCACATGAGACGTGTTGGAAGGAAATAGAAATAGAGTGCTTTGTTCTGTTGAGCTTACCTAGGGCAAGGGCGACCACGTCCTTGGCGAGTTAGGGATTCTTGAACTGTGTAACCGAAGCTGTTTGGAGGTCGGAAAATCAAACCGTCCCAAGGAAAAGTGCCGTGTGCTGCACCTTTCTGTGCAAATACAGAGCGACTCTGAAAGGCCTGCGATGCTGGATTTTGCATACAGGGCCCAGAGCACTGTGGGGGTACATTGTGTTCTGAAACCGAAACGGTTGCTGACACGAGGTGGCAAGGAGAACGATAAAGCCTCTTCCCCATAAACTGACACAGAACAGCAATTTAGGGCTCACGGAGCTGTTGCACTCCTTCACTTAGGCAAGGCAAGTCCAGCTCTTCCTTCGAGGCTTGTGCTCACATTGAGCTTCACATTTGCTATAGAGCAGAGCAGGATTAGCTTGCAACTAGGTATTGCAAGCACAATGCTTCTTTCCACAAAAATAACTCATGGTCTACGCTGAGTCATGCTGGCATGTACTGAAAGGCCTGCCGTTAAAATGCTTTTCAGGTTGCTTTTTCGCCTTGTGAACGGAGCTTTCAAAACTGGGAAAAAAGCCTTTGGGATAACACTCCCGTTTCGCTGTTGACTTCCAGCCTTAGTACAAGCTGAATCTAGCAAGTCCAGAGAGACACAATTAACCCAATGGCCCTTCGGTGATTCACGTTTTTCTATACCCGCTATTCTGGGTATAGCGTACTGCCTAAAGGACGGACGGTGGAGGATGTCCAAGAGGCCTCTGCATCTTCCGTACGCCTGTCGTTTTACACCACGAACTGTGCTTCTGTGGAATTACCTCACAAAGACGTGTTGGAAGGAAATAGAAAGAGAGTGCTTTGTTTTGTTGAGCTTACTTAGGGCAGGGGCGACCACGTCCTTGGCGAGTTAGGGATTCTTGAACTGTGTTTCCTAAGCTGTTTGGAGGTCGGAAAATCAAACCATCCCAAGGAAAAGTGCAGTGTGCTGCACCTTACTCTGCAAACACAGAGAGACTATGAAAGGCCTGCGATGGTGGATTTTGCATACAGGGCCCAGAGCACAGTGGGGGTACATTGTGTTCTGAAACCGAAACGGTTGCTGACACGAGGTGGCAAGGAGAACGATAAAGCCTCTTCCCCATAAACTGACACAGAACAGCAATTTAGGGCTCACGGAGCTGTTGCACTCCTTCACTTAGGCAAGGCAAGTCCAGCCCTTCCTTCGAGGCTAGTGATCACATTGAGCTTCACATTTGCTATAGAGCAGAGCAGGATGAGCTTGCAACTACGAAGTGCAAGCACAATGCTTCTTTCCAGAAAACTAACTCATGGTTTACGCTGAGTCATGCTGGCATATACTGAAAGCCCTGCCGCTACAAATGCTTTTCAGGTTGCTTTGATGCCTTATGAACGTTGCTTTCAAAGCTGGAAAGAACGCCTTTGGGATCACACTCCTGTTTCCAGGTTGACTTCCAGCCTTAGTACAGGCTGAGTCTAGCATGTCAAAAGAGACACAATTAACCCACTGGGCCCTTCGCTGATTCACGTTTTTCTATACCCGCTCTTCTGGGTATAGCGAACTGCCTAAAGGACGGACGCTGGTCGATGCCCAAGAGGTCTCTGCATCTTCCAAGCGCCTGTGGTTTTACACCCCGAACTGTGCTTCTGTGGAATTTGGAACGCACGCTGACCCTCTCCTTGAGGAATTGCTAAAATCACATAAGACGTGTTGGAAGGAAATAGAAACAGAGTGCTTTGTCCTGTTGAGCTTACCTAGGGCAAGGGCGACCACGTCCTTGGCGAGTTAGGGATTCTTGAACTGTGTTTCCGAAGCTGTTTGGAGGTCAGAAAATCAAACCGTCCCAAGGAAAAGTGCAGTGTGCTGCACCTTACTCTGCAAACACAGAGCGACTCTGAAAGGCCTGCGATGCGGGATTTTGCATACAGGGCCCAGAGCATCGTGGGGGTACAGAGTGTGCTGAAGCCGAAACGGTTGCTGACACGAGGTGGCAAGGAGAACGATAAAGCCTCTTCCCCATAAACTGACACAGAACAGCAATTTAGGGCTCACGGAGCTGTTGCACTCCTTCACTTAGGCAAAGCAAGTCCAGCTCTTCCTTCGAGGCTTGTGCTCACATTGAGCTTCACATTTGCTATAGAGCAGAGCAGGATGAGCTTGCAACTAGGTAGTGCAAGCACAATGCTTCTTTCCACAAAACTAACTCATGGTGTACGCTGAGTCATGCTGGCATGTACTGAAAGGCCTGCCGTTACAAATGCTTTTCAGGTTGCTTTTTCGCCTTGTGAATGGAGCTTTCAAAACTGGGAAAAAAGCCTTTGGGATAACACTCCCGTTTCGCTGTTGACGTCCAGCCTTAGTACAAGCTGAGTCTAGCAAGTCCAGAGAGACACAATTAACCCAATGGCCCTTCGCTGATTCACGTTTTTCTATACCCGCTATTCTGGGTATAGCGAACTGCCTATAGGACGGACGCTGGGGGATGTCCAAGAGGCCTCTGCATCATCCGTACGCCTGTCGTTTTACACCACGAACTGTGCTTCTGTGGAATTTGGAACGCACGCTGACCCTCTCCTTGAAGAATTGCTTATCTCACATAAGACGTGTTGGAAGGAAATAGAAACAGAGTGCTTTGTTTTGTTGAGCTTACCTAGGGCAGGGGCGACCACGTCCTTGGCGAGTTAGGGATTCTTGAACTGTGTTTCCGAAGCTGTTTGGAGGTCGGAAAATCAAACCGTCCCAAGGAAAAGTGCAGTGTGCTGCACCTTACTCTGCAAACACAGAGCGACTCGAAAGGCCTGCGATGCTGGATTTTGCATACAGGGCCCAGAGCATCGTGGGGGTACAGAGTGTGCTGAAGCCGAAACGGTTGCTGACACGAGGTGGCAAGGAGAACGATAAAGCCTCTTCCCCATAAACTGACACAGAACAGCAATTTAGGGCTCACGGAGCTGTTGCACTCCTTCACTTAGGCAAGGCAAGTCCAGCTCTTCCTTCGAGGCTTGTGCTCACATTGAGCTTCACATTTGCTATAGAGCAGAGCAGGATTAGCTTGCAACTAGGTAGTGCAAGCACAATGCTTCTTTCCACAAAAATAACTCATGGTCTATGCTGAGTCATGCTGGCATGTACTGAAAGGTCTGCCGTTACAAATGCTTTTCAGGTTGCTTTTTCGCCTTGTGAACGGAGCTTTCAAAACTGGGAAAAAAGCCTTTGGGATAACACTCCCGTTTCGCTGTTGACTTGCAGCCTTAGTACAAGCTGAGTCTAGCAAGTCCAGAGAGACACAATTAACCCAATGACCCTTCGCTGATTCACGTTTTTCTATACCCGCTATTCTGGGTATAGCGAACTGCCTAAAGGACGGACGGTGGAGGATGTCCAAGAGGCCTCTGCATCATCCGTACGCCTGTCGTTTTAAACCACGAACTGTGATTCTGTGGAATTACCTCACAAAGACGTGTTGGAAGGAAATAGAAAGAGAGTGCTTTGTTTTGTTGAGCTTACCTAGGGCAGGGGCGACCACGTCCTTGGCGAGTTAGGGATTCTTGAACTGTGTTTCTGAAGCTGTTTGGAGGTCGGAGAATCAAACCGTGCCAAGGAAAAGTGCAGTGTGCTGCACCTTACTCTGCAAACACAGAGCGAGTCTGAAAGGCATCCGATGCTGGATTTTGCATACAGGGCCCAGAGCATCGTGGGGGTACAGAGTGTGCTGAAGCCGAAACGGTTGCTGACACGAGGTGGCAAGGAGAACGATAAAGCCTCTTCCCCATAAACTGACACAGAACAGCAATTTAGGGCTCACGGAGCTGTTGCACTCCTTCACTTAGGCAAGGCAAGTCCAGCTATTCCTTCGAGGCTTGTTCTCACATTGAGCTTCACATTTGCTATAGAGCAGAGCAGGATGAGCTTGCAACTAGGAAGTGCAAGCACAATGCTTCTTTCCACAAAACTAACTCATGGTCTACGCTGAGTCATGCTGGCATGTACTGAAAGGCCTGCCGTTACAAATGCTTTTCAGGTTGCTTTGACGCCTTATGAACGGAACTTTCAAAACTGGGAAAAAAGCCTTTGGGATCACACTCCTGTTACCAGGTTGAATTCCAGCCTTAGTACAAGCTGAGTCTAGCGTGTCAAAAGAGACACAATTAACCCAATGGTCCCTTCGCTGATTCACGTTTTTCTATACCCGCTCTTCTGGGTATAGTGATCTGCCTAAAGGACGGACGCTAGAGGATGTCCAAGAGGCCTCTGCATCATCCTTACGCCTGTCGTTTTACACCACGAACTGTGCTTCTGTGGAATTTTGAACGCACGCTGACCCTCTCCTTGAGGAATTAATAACCTCACATGAGACGTGTTGGAAGGAAATAGAAATAGAGTGCTTTGTTCTGTTGAGCTTACCTGGGGCAAGGGCGACCACGTCCTTGGCGAGTTAGGGATTCTTGAACTCTGTAACCGAAGCTGTTTGGAGGTCGGAAAATCAAACCATCCCAAGGAAAAGTGCAGTGTGCTGCACCTTACTCTGCAAACACAGAGAGACTATGAAAGGCCTGCGATGGTGGATTTTGCATACAGGGCCCAGAGCACAGTGGGGGTACATTGTGTTCTGAAACCGAAACGGTTGCTGACACGAGGTGGCAAGGAGAACGATAAAACCTCTTCCCCATAAACTGTCACAGAACAGCAATTTAGGGCTCACGGAGCTGTTGCACTCCTTCACTTAGGCAAGGCAAGTCCAGCTCTTCCTTCGAGGCTAGTGATCACATTGAGCTTCACATTTGCTATAGAGCAGAGCAGGATGAGCTTGCAACTACGAAGTGCAAGCACAATGCTTCTTTCCAGAAAACTAACTCATGGTTTACGCTGAGTCATGCTGGCATATACTGAAAGCCCTGCCGCTACAAATGCTTTTCAGGTTGCTTTGATGCCTTATGAACGGAGCTTTCAAAGCTGGAAAGAACGCCTTTGGGATCACACTCCTGTTTCCAGGTTGACTTCCAGCCTTAGTACAGGCTGAGTCTAGCATGTCAAAAGAGACACAATTAACCCACTGGGCCCTTCGCTGATTCACGTTTTTCTATACCCGCTCTTCTGGGTATAGCGAACTGCCTAAAGGACGGACGCTGGTCGATGCCCAAGAGGTCTCTGCATCTTCCAAGCGCCTGTGGTTTTACACCCCGAACTGTGCTTCTGTGGAATTTGGAACGCACGCTGACCCTCTCCTTGAGGAATTGCTAAAATCACATAAGACGTGTTGGAAGGAAATAGAAACAGAGTGCTTTGTCCTGTTGAGCTTACCTAGGGCAAGGGCGACCACGTCCTTGGCGAGTTAGGGATTCTTGAACTGTGTTTCCGAAGCTGTTTGGAGGTCAGAAAATCAAACCGTCCCAAGGAAAAGTGCAGTGTGCTGCACCTTACTCTGCAAACACAGAGCGACTCTGAAAGGCCTGCGATGCGGGATTTTGCATACAGGGCCCAGAGCATCGTGGGGGTACAGAGTGTGCTGAAGCCGAAACGGTTGCTGACACGAGGTGGCAAGGAGAACGATAAAGCCTCTTCCCCATAAACTGACACAGAACAGCAATTTAGGGCTCACGGAGCTGTTGCACTCCTTCACTTAGGCAAAGCAAGTCCAGCTCTAACTTCGAGGCTTGTGCTCACATTGAGCTTCACATTTGCTATAGAGCAGAGCAGGATGAGCTTGCAACTAGGTAGTGCAAGCACAATGCTTCTTTCCACAAAACTAACTCATGGTGTACGCTGAGTCATGCTGGCATGTACTGAAAGGCCTGCCGTTACAAATGCTTTTCAGGTTGCTTTTTCGCCTTGTGAATGGAGCTTTCAAAACTGGGAAAAAAGCCTTTGGGATAACACTCCCGTTTCGCTGTTGACTTCCAGCCTTAGTACAAGCTGAGTCTAGCAAGTCCAGAGAGACACAATTAACCCAATGGCCCTTCGCTGATTCACGTTTTTCTATACCCGCTATTCTGGGTATAGCGAACTGCCTATAGGACGGACGCTGGGGGATATCCAAGAGGCCTCTGCATCATCCGTACGCCTGTCGTTTTACACCACGAACTGTGCTTCTGTGGAATTTGGAACGCACGCAGACCCTCTCCTTGAGGAATTGATTATCTCACATAAGACGTGCTGGAAGGAAATAGAAACAGAGTGCTTTGTTTTGTTGAGCTTACCTAGGGCAGGGGCGACCACGTCCTTGGCGAGTTAGGGATTCCTGAACTGTGTTTCCGAAGCTGTTTGGAGGTTGGAAAATGAACCGTCCCAAGGAAAAGTGCAGTGTGCTCCACCTTACTCTGCAAACAGAGAGCGACTCTGAAAGGCCTGCGATGCTGGATTTTGCATACAGGGCCCAGAGCACAGTAGGGGTACAGAGTGTTCTGAAACCGAAACGGTTGCTGACACGATGTGGCAAGGAGAACGATAGAGCCTCTTCCCCATAAACTGACACAGAACAGCAATTTAGGGCTCACGGAGCTGTTGCACTCCTTCACTTAGGCAAGGCAAGTCAAGCTATTCCTTCGAGCCTAGTGCTCACATTGAGCTTCACATTTGCTATAGAGCAGAGCAGGATGAGCTTGCAACTAGGACGTGCAAGCACAATGCTTCTTTCCACAAAACTAACTCATGGTCTACGCTGAGTCATGCTGGCATGTACTGAAAGGCCTGCCGTTACAAATGCTTTTCAGGTTGCTTTGACGCCTTATGAACGGAGCTTTCAAAACTGGGAAAAAAGCCTTTGGGATCACACTCCCGTTTCGCTGTTGACTTCTAGCCTTAGTACAAGCTGAGTCTAGCAAGTCCAAAGAGACACAATTAACCCAATGGGCCCTTCGCTGATTCACGTTTTTCTATACCCGCTCTTCTGGGTATAGTGAACTGCCTAAAGGACGGACGCTAGAGGATGTCCAAGAGGCCTCTGCATCATCCTTACGCCTGTCGTTTTACACCACGAACTGTGCTTCTGTGGAATTTTGAACGCACGCTGACCCTCTCCTTGAGGAATTAATAACCTCACATGAGACGTGTTGGAAGGAAATAGAAATAGAGTGCTTTGTTCTGTTGAGCTTACCTGGGGCAAGGGAGACCACGTCCTTGGCGAGTTAGGGATTCTTGAACTCTGTAACCGAAGCTGTTTGGAGGTCGGAAAATCAAACCATCCCAAGGAAAAGTGCAGTGTGCTGCACCTTACTCTGCAAACACAGAGAGACTATGAAAGGCCTGCGATGGTGGATTTTGCATACAGGGCCCAGAGCACAGTGGGGGTACATTGTGTTCTGAAACCGAAACGGTTGCTGACACGAGGTGGCAAGGAGAACGATAAAGCCTCTTCCCCATAAACTGACACAGAACAGCAATTTAGGGCTCACGGAGCTGTTGCACTCCTTCACTTAGGCAAGGCAAGTCCAGCTCTTCCTTCGAGGCTAGTGATCACATTGAGCTTCACATTTGCTATAGAGCAGAGCAGGATGAGCTTGCAACTACGAAGTGCAAGCACAATGCTTCTTTCCAGAAAACTAACTCATGGTTTACGCTGAGTCATGCTGGCATATACTGAAAGCCCTGCCGCTACAAATGCTTTTCAGGTTGCTTTGATGCCTTATGAACGGAGCTTTCAAAGCTGGAAAGAACGCCTTTGGGATCACACTCCTGTTTCCAGGTTGACTTCCAGCCTTAGTACAGGCTGAGTCTAGCATGTCAAAAGAGACACAATTAACCCACTGGGCCCTTCGCTGATTCACGTTTTTCTATACCCGCTCTTCTGGGTATAGCGAACTGCCTAAAGGACGGACGCTGGTCGATGCCCAAGAGGTCTCTGCATCTTCCAAGCGCCTGTGGTTTTACACCCCGAACTGTGCTTCTGTGGAATTTGGAACGCACGCTGACCCTCTCCTTGAGGAATTGCTAAAATCACATAAGACGTGTTGGAAGGAAATAGAAACAGAGTGCTTTGTCCTGTTGAGCTTACCTAGGGCAAGGGCGACCACGTCCTTGGCGAGTTAGGGATTCTTGAACTGTGTTTCCGAAGCTGTTTGGAGGTCAGAAAATCAAACCGTCCCAAGGAAAAGTGCAGTGTGCTGCACCTTACTCTGCAAACACAGAGCGACTCTGAAAGGCCTGCGATGCGGGATTTTGCATACAGGGCCCAGAGCATCGTGGGGGTACAGAGTGTGCTGAAGCCGAAACGGTTGCTGACACGAGGTGGCAAGGAGAACGATAAAGCCTCTTCCCCATAAACTGACACAGAACAGCAATTTAGGGCTCACGGAGCTGTTGCACTCCTTCACTTAGGCAAGGCAAGTCCAGCTCTAACTTCGAGGCTTGTGCTCACATTGAGCTTCACATTTGCTATAGAGCAGAGCAGGATGAGCTTGCAACTAGGTAGTGCAAGCACAATGCTTCTTTCCACAAAACTAACTCATGGTGTACGCTGAGTCATGCTGGCATGTACTGAAAGGCCTGCCGTTACAAATGCTTTTCAGGTTGCTTTTTCGCCTTGTGAATGGAGCTTTCAAAACTGGGAAAAAAGCCTTTGGGATAACACTCCCGTTTCGCTGTTGACTTCCAGCCTTAGTACAAGCTGAGTCTAGCAAGTCCAGAGAGACACAATTAACCCAATGGCCCTTCGCTGATTCACGTTTTTCTATACCCGCTATTCTGGGTATAGCGAACTGCCTATAGGACGGACGCTGGGGGATGTCCAAGAGGCCTCTGCATCATCCGTACGCCTGTCGTTTTACACCACGAACTGTGCTTCTGTGGAATTTGGAACGCACGCTGACCCTCTCCTTGAGGAATTGCTTATCTCACATAAGACGTGCTGGAAGGAAATAGAAACAGAGTGCTTTGTTTTGTTGAGCTTACCTAGGGCAGGGTCGACCACGTCCTTGGCGAGTTAGGGATTCTTGAACTGTGTTTCCGAAGCTGTTTGGAGGTTGGAAAATCAACCGTGCCAAGGAAAAGTGCAGTGTGCTCCACCTTACTCTGCAAACAGAGAGCGACTCTGAAAGGCCTGCGATGCTGGATTTTGCATACAGGGCCCAGAGCACAGTAGGGGTACAGAGTGTTCTGAAACCGAAACGGTTGCTGACACGAGGTGGCAAGGAGAACGATAAAGCCTCTTCCCCATAAACTGACACAGAACAGCAATTTAGGGCTCACGGAGCTGTTGCACTCCTTCACTTAGGCAAGGCAAGTCAAGCTATTCCTTCGAGCCTAGTGCTCACATTGAGCTTCACATTTGCTATAGAGCAGAGCAGGATGAGCTTGCAACTAGGACGTGCAAGCACAATGCTTCTTTCCACAAAACTAACTCATGGTCTACGCTGAGTCATGCTGGCATGTACTGAAAGCCCTGCCGTTACAAATGCTTTTCAGGTTGCTTTGACGCCTTATGAACGGAACTTTCAAAACTGGGAAAAAAGCCTTTGGGATCACACTCCCGTTTCGCTGTTGACTTCTAGCCTTAGTACAAGCTGAGTCTAGCAAGTCCAAAGAGACACAATTAACCCAATGGGCCCTTCGCTGATTCACGTTTTTCTATACCCGCTCTTCTGGGTATAGTGAACTGCCTAAAGGACGGACGCTGGAGGATGTCCAAGAGGCCTCTGCATCATCCTTACGCCTGTCGTTTTACACCACGAACTGTGCTTCTGTGGAATTTTGAACGCACGCTGACCCTCTCCTTGAGGAATTGCTTATCTCACATAAGACGTGTTGGAAGGAAATAGAAACAGAGTGCTTTGTTTTGTTGAGCTTACCTAGGGCAGGGGCGACCACGTCCTTGGCGAGTTAGGGATTCTAGAACTGTGTTTCCGAAGCTGTTTGTAGGTCGGAAAATCAAACCGTCCCAAGGAAAAGTGCAGTGTGCTGCACCTTACTCTGCAAACACAGAGCGACTCGAAAGGCCTGCGATGCTGGATTTTGCATACAGGGCCCAGAGCATCGTGGGGGTACAGAGTGTGCTGAAGCCGAAACGGTTGCTGACACGAGGTGGCAAGGAGAACGATAAAGCCTCTTCCCCATAAACTGACACAGAACAGCAATTTAGGGCTCACGGAGCTGTTGCACTCCTTCACTTAGGGAAGCTAAGTCAAGCTCTTCCTCCGAGGCTTGTGCTCACATTGAGCTTCACATTTGCTATAGCGCAGAGCAGGATGAGCTTGCAACTAGGAAGTGCAAGCACAATGCTTCTTTCCACAAAACTAACTCATGCTCTACGCTGAGTCATGCTGGCATGTACAGAAAGGCCTGCCGCTACAAATGCTTTTCAGGTTGCTTTGACGCCTTATGAACGGAGCTTTCAAAACTGGGAAAAAAGCCTTTGGGATAACACTCCCGTTTCGCTGTTGACTTGCAGCCTTAGTACAAGCTGAGTCTAGCAAGTCCAGAGAGACACAATTAACCCAATGACCCTTCGCTGATTCACGTTTTTCTATATCCGCTATTCTGGGTATAGCGAACTGCCTAAAGGACGGACGGTGGAGGATGTCCAAGAGGCCTCTGCATCATCCGTACGCCTGTCGTTTTACACCACGAACTGTGCTTCTGTGGAATTACCTCACAAAGACGTGTTGGAAGGAAATAGAAAGAGAGTGCTTTGTTTTGTTGAGCTTACCTAGGGCAGGGGCGACCACGTCCTTGGCGAGTTAGGGATTCTTGAACTGTGTTCCTGAAGCTGTTTGGAGGTCGGAGAATCAAACCGTCCCAAGGAAAAGTGCAGTGTGCTGCACCTTACTCTGCAAACACAGAGCGAGTCTGAAAGGCATCCGATGCTGGATTTTGCATACAGGGCCCAGAGCATCGTGGGGGTACAGAGTGTGCTGAAGCCGAAACGGTTGCTGACAAGAGGTGGCAAGGAGAACGATAAAGCCTCTTCACCATAAACTGACACAGAACAGCAATTTAGGGCTCACGGAGCTGTTGCACTCCTTCACTTAGGCAAGGCAAGTCCAGCTATTCCTTCGAGGCTTGTTCTCACATTGAGCTTCACATTTGCTATAGAGAGAGCAGGATGAGCTTGCAACTAGGAAGTGCAAGCAGAATGCTTCTTTCCACAAAACTAACTCATGGTCTACGCTGAGTCATGCTGGCATGTACTGAAAGGCCTGCCGCTACAAATGCTTTTCAGGTTGCTTTGACGCCTTATGAACGGAACTTTCAAAACTGGGAAAAAAGCCTTTGGGATCACACTCCTGTTACCAGGTTGAATTCCAGCCTTAGTACAAGCTGAGTCTAGCGTGTCAAAAGAGACACAATTAACCCAATGGGCCCTTCGCTGATTCACGTTTTTCTATACCCGCTCTTCTGGGTATAGTGAACTGCCTAAAGGACGGACGCTAGAGGATGTCCAAGAGGCCTCTGCATCATCCTTACGCCTGTCGTTTTACACCACGAACTGTGCTTCTGTGGAATTTTGAACGCACGCTGACCCTCTCCTTGAGGAATTAATAACCTCACATGAGACGTGTTGGAAGGAAATAGAAATAGAGTGCTTTGTTCTGTTGAGCTTACCTGGGGCAAGGGCGACCACGTCCTTGGCGAGTTAGGGATTCTTGAACTCTGTAACCGAAGCTGTTTGGAGGTCGGAAAATCAAACCATCCCAAGGAAAAGTGCAGTGTGCTGCACCTTACTCTGCAAACACAGAGAGACTCTGAAAGGCCTGCGATGGTGGATTTTGCATACAGGGCCCAGAGCACAGTGGGGGTACATTGTGTTCTGAAACCGAAACGGTTGCTGACACGAGGTGGCAAGGAGAACGATAAAGCCTCTTCCCCATAAACTGACACAGAACAGCAATTTAGGGCTCACGGAGCTGTTGCACTCCTTCACTTAGGCAAGGCAAGTCCAGCTCTTCCTTCGAGGCTAGTGATCACATTGAGCTTCACATTTGCTATAGAGCAGAGCAGGATGAGCTTGCAACTACGAAGTGCAAGCACAATGCTTCTTTCCAGAAAACTAACTCATGGTTTACGCTGAGTCATGCTGGCATATACTGAAAGCCCTGCCGCTACAAATGCTTTTCAGGTTGCTTTGATGCCTTATGAACGGAGCTTTCAAAGCTGGAAAGAACGCCTTTGGGATCACACTCCTGTTTCCAGGTTGACTTCCAGCCTTAGTACAGGCTGAGTCTAGCATGTCAAAAGAGACACAATTAACCCACTGGGCCCTTCGCTGATTCACGTTTTTCTATACCCGCTCGTCTGGGTATAGCGAACTCCCTAAAGGACGGACGCTGGTCGATGCCCAAGAGGTTTCTGCATATTCCAAGCGCCTGTGGTTTTACACCCCGAACTGTGCTTCTGTGGAATTTGGAACGCACGCTGTCCCTCTCCTTGAGGAATTGCTAAAATCACATAAGACGTGTTGGAAAGAAATAGAAACAGAGTGCTTTGTCCTGTTGAGCTTACCTAGGGCAAGGGCGACCACGTCCTTGGCGAGTTAGGGATTCTTGAACTGTGTTTCCGAAGCTGTTTGGAGGTCAGAAAATCAAACCGTCCCAAGGAAAAGTGCAGTGTGCTGCACCTTACTCTGCAAACACAGAGCGACTCTGAAAGGCCTGCGATGCGGGATTTTGCATACAGGGCCCAGAGCATCGTGGGGGTACAGAGTGTGCTGAAGCCGATACGGTTGCTGACACGAGGTGGCAAGGAGAACGATAAAGCCTCTTCCCCATAAACTGACACAGAACAGCAATTTAGGGCTCACGGAGCTGTTGCACTCCTTCACTTAGGCAAGGCAAGTCCAGCTCTAACTTCGAGGCTTGTGCTCACATTGAGCTTCACATTTGCTATAGAGCAGAGCAGGATGAGCTTGCAACTAGGTAGTGCAAGCACAATGCTTCTTTCCACAAAACTAACTCATGGTGTACGCTGAGTCATGCTGGCATGTACTGAAAGGCCTGCCGTTACAAATGCTTTTCAGGTTGCTTTTTCGCCTTGTGAATGGACCTTTCAAAACTGGGAAAAAAGCCTTTGGGATAACACTCCCGTTTCGCTGTTGACTTCCAGCCTTAGTACAAGCTGAGTCTAGCAAGTCCAGAGAGACACAATTAACCCAATGGCCCTTCGCTGATTCACGTTTTTCTATACCCGCTATTCTGGGTATAGCGAACTGCCTATAGGACGGACGCTGTGGGATGTCCAAGAGGCCTCTGCATCATCCGTACGCCTGTCGTTTTACACCACGAACTGTGCTTCTGTGGAATTTGGAACGCACGCTGACCCTCTCCTTGAGGAATTGCTTATCTCACATAAGACGTGTTGGAAGGAAATAGAAACAGAGTGCTTTGTTTTGTTGAGCTTACCTAGGGCAGGGACGACCACGTCCTTGGCGAGTTAGGGATTCTTGAACTGTGTTTCCGAAGCTGTTTGGAGGTTGGAAAATCAACCGTCCCAAGGAAAAGTGCAGTGTGCTCCACCTTACTCTGCAAACAGAGAGCGACTCTGAAAGGCCTGCGATGCTGGATTTTGTATACAGGGCCCAGAGCACAGTAGGGGTACAGAGTGTTCTGAAACCGAAACGGTTGCTGACACGAGGTGGCAAGGAGAACGATAAAGCCTCTTCCACATAAACTGACACAGAACAGCAATTTAGGGCTCACGGAGCTGTTGCAATCCTTCACTTAGGCAAGGCAAGTCAAGCTATTCCTTCGAGCCTAGTGCTCACATTGAGCTTCACATTTGCTATAGAGCAGAGCAGGATGAGCTTGCAACTAGGACGTGCAAGCACAATGCTTCTTTCCACAAAACTAACTCATGGTCTACGCTGAGTCATGCTGGCATGTACTGAAAGCCCTGCCTTTACAAATGCTTTTCAGGTTGCTTTGACGCCTTATGAACGGAACTTTCAAAACTGGGAAAAAAGCCTTTGGGATCACACTCCCGTTTCGCTGTTGACTTCCAGCCTTAGTACAAGCTGAGTCTAGCAAGTCCAAAGAGACACAATTAACCCAATGGGCCCTTCGCTGATTCACGTTTTTCTATACCCGCTCTTCTGGGTATAGTGAACTGCCTAAAGGACGGACGCTAGAGGATGTCCAAGAGGCCTCTGCATCATCCTTACGCCTGTCGTTTTACACCACGAACTGTGCTTCTGTGGAATTTTGAACGCACGCTGACCCTCTCCTTGAGGAATTAATAACCTCACATGAGACGTGTTGGAAGGAAATAGAAATAGAGTGCTTTGTTCTGTTGAGATTACCTAGGGCAAGGGCAACCACGTCCTTGGCGAGTTAGGGATTGTTGAACTGTGTAACCGAAGCTGTTTGGGGGTCGGAAAATCAAACCGTCCGAAGGAAAAGTGCAGTGTGCTGCACCTTACTCTGCAAAGACAGAGCGACTCTGAAAGGCCTGCAATGCTGGATTTTTCATACAGAGCCCAGAGCACAGTGGGGGTACATTGTGTTCTGAAACCGGAACGGTTGCTGACACGAGGTGGCAAGGAGAACGATAAAGCCTCTTCCCCATAAACTGACACAGAACAGCAATTTAGGGCTCACGAAGCTGTTGCACTCCTTCACTTAGGCAAGGCAATCCAGCTCTTCCTTCGAGGCTAGTGATCACATTGAGCTTCACATTTGCTATAGAGCAGAGCAGGATGAGCTTGCAACTAGGAAGTGCAAGCACAATGCTTCTTTCCTCAAAACTAACTCATGGTTTATGCTCAGTCATGCTGGCATATACTGAAAGCCCTGCCGCTACAAATGCTTTTCAGGTTGCTTTGACGCCTTATGAACGGAGCTTTCAAAACTGGAAAGAACGCCTTTGGGATCACACTTCTGTTTCCAGGTTGACTTCCAGCCTTAGTACAGGCTGAGTCTAGCATGTCAAAAGAGACCCAATTAACCCAATGGCCCTTCGCTGATTCACGTTTTTCTATACCCGCTATTCTGACTATAGCGAACTGCCTATAGAATGGACGCTGGAGGATGTCCAAGAGGCCTCTGCATCATCCGTACGCCTGTCGTTTTACACCACGAAGTGTGCTTCTGTGGAATTTGGAACGCACGCTGACCCTATCCTTGAGGAATTGCTTACCTCACATAAGACGTGTTGGAAGGAAATAGAAACAGAGTGCTTTGTTTTGTTGAGCTTACCTAGGGCAGGGGCGACCACGTCCTTGGCGAGTTAGGGATTCTTGAACTGTGTTTCCGAAGCTGTTGGGAGGTCGGAAAGTCAACCCTCCCAAGGAAAAGTGCAGTGTGCTGCACCTTACTCTGCAAACACAGAGCGACTCTGAAAGACCTGCGATGCTGGATTTTGCATACAGGGCCCAGAGCACAGTCGGGGTACAGAGTGTTCTAAAACCTAAACGGTTGCTGACACGAGGTGGCAATGAGAACGATAAAGCCTCTTCCCCATAAACTGACACAGAACAGCAATTTAGGGCTCACGGAGCTGTTGCACTCCTTCACTTAGGCAAGGCAAGTCAAGCTCTTCCTTCGAGGCTAGTGCTCACATTGGGCTTCACATTTGCTATAGAGCAGAGCAGGATGAGCTTGCAACTAGGAAGTGCAAGCACAATGCTTCTTTCCACAAAACTAACTCATGGTCTACGCTGAGTCATGCTGGCATGTACTGAAAGGCCTGCCGCTACAAATGCTTTTCAGGTTGCTTTGACGCCTTATGAACGGAACTTTCAAAACTGGGAAAAAAGCCTTTGGTATCACACTCCCGTTTCGCTGTTGACTTCCAGCCTTAGTACAAGCTGAGTCTAGCAAGTCCAAAGAGACACAATTAACCCACTGGGCCCTTCGCTGATTCACGTTTTTCTATACCCGCTATTCTGGGTATAGTGAACTGCCTAAAGGACGGACGCTAGAGGATGTCCAAGAGGCCTCTGCATCCTCCTTATGCTTGTCGTTTTACACCACGAACTGTGCTTCTGTGGAATTTTGAACGCACGCTGACCCTCTCCTTGAGTAATTAATAACCTCACATCAGACGTGTTTGAAGGAAATAGAAATAGAGTGCTTTGTTCTGTTGCGCTTACCTAGGGCAAGGGCGACCACGTCCTTGGCGAGTTAGGGATTCTTGAACTGTGTAACCGAAGCTGTTTGGAGGTCGGAAAATCAAACCGTCCCAAGGAAAAGTGCAGTGTGCTGCACCTTACTCTGCAAACACAGAGAGACTCTGAAAGGCCTGCGATGCTGGATTTTGCATACAGGGCCCAGAGCACAGTGGGGGTACATTGTGTTCTGAAACCGAAACGGTTGCTGACACGAGGTGGTAAGGAGAACGATAAAGCCTCTTCCACATAAACTGACACAGAACAGCAATTTAGGGCTCACGGAGCTGCTTCACTCCTTCACTTAGGCAAGGCAAGTCCAGCTCTTCCTTCGAGGCTAGTGATCACATTGAGCTTCACATTTGCTATAGAGCAGAGCAGGATGAGCTTGCAACTAGGAAGTGCAAGCACAATGCTTCTTTCCACAAAAGTAACTCATGGTTTACGCTGAGTCATGCTGGCATATACTGAAAGCCCTGCCGCTACAAATGCTTTTCAGGTTGCTTTGACGCCTTATGAACGGAGCTTTCAAAACTGGAAAGAACGCCTTTGGGATCACACTCCTGTTTCCAGGTTGACTTCCAGCCTTAGTACAGGCTGAGTCTAGCATGTCAAAAGAGACACAATTAACCCACTGGGCCCTCCGCTGATTCACGTTTTTCTATACCCGCTCTTCTGGGTATAGCGAAGTGCCTAAAGGACGGACGCTGGAGGATATCCAAGAGGTCTCTGCATCTTCCATACGCCTGTGGTTTTACACCACGAACTGTGCTTCTGTGGAATTTGGAACGCACGCTGACCCTCTCCTTGAGGAATTGCTAACATCACATAAGACGTGTTGGAAGGAAATAGAAACAGAGTGCTTTGTCCTGTTGAGCTTACCTAGGGCAAGGGCGACCACGTCCTTGGCGAGTTAGGGATTCTTGAACTGTGTTTCCGAAGCTGTTTTGAGGTCAGAAAATCAAACAGTCCCAAGGAAAAGTGCAGTGTGCTGCACCTTACTCTGCAAACACAGAGCGACTCTGAAAGGCCTGCGATGCTGGATTTTGCATACAGGGCCCAGAGCATCGTGGGGGTACAGAGTGTGCTGAAGCCGAAACGGTTGCTGACACGAGGTGGCAAGGAGAACGATAAAGCCTCTTCCCCATAAACTGACACAGAACGGCAATTTAGGGCTCACGGAGCTGTTGCACTCCTTCACTTAGGCAAGGCAAGTCCAGCTCTAACTTCGAGGCTTGTGCTCACATTGAGCTTCACATTTGCTATAGAGCAGAGCAGGATTAGCTTGCAACTAGGTAGTGCAAGCACAATGCTTCTTTCCACAAAACTAACTCATGGTCTACGCTGAGTCATGCTGGCATGTACTGAAAGGCCTGCCGTTACAAATGCTTTTCAGGTTGCTTTTTCGCCTTGTGAACGGAGCTTTCAAAACTGGGAAAAAAGCCTTTGGGATAACACTCCCGTTTCGCTGTTGACTTCCAGCCTTAGTACAAGCTGAGTCTAGCAAGTCCAGAGAGACACAATTAACCAAATGGCCCTTCGCTGATTCACGTTTTTCTATACCCGCTATTCTGGGTATAGCGAACTGCCTATAGGACGGACGCTGGAGGATGTCCAAGAGGCCTCTGCATCATCCGTACGCCTGTCATTTTACACCACGAATTGTGCTTCTGTGCAATTACCTCACATAAGACGTGTTGGAAGGAAATAGAAACAGAGTGCTTTGTTTTGTTGAGCTTACCTAGGGCAGGGGCGACCAAGTCCTTGGCGATTTAGGGATTCTTGAACTGTGTTTCCGAAGCTGTTTGGAGGTTGGAAAATCAACCGTCCCAAGGAAAAGTGCAGTGTGCTGCACCTTACTCTGCAAACAGAGAGCGACTCTGAAAGGCCTGCGATGCTGGATTTTGCATACAGGGCCCAGAGCATCGTGGGGGTACATTGTGTTCTGAAACCGAAACGGTTGCTGACACGAGGTGGAAAGGAGAACGATAAAGCCTCTTCCCCATAAACTGACACAGAACAGCAATTCAGGGCTCACGGAGTTGTTGCACTCCTTCACTTAGGCAAGGCAAGTCAAGCTCTTCCTTCGAGGCTAGTGCTCACATTGAGCTTCACATTTGCTATAGAGCAGAGCAGGATGAGCTTGCAACTAGCAAGAGCAAGCACAATGCTTCTTTCCACAAAACTAACTCATGGTCTACGCTGAGTCATGCTGGCATATACTGAAAGCCCTGCCGCTACAAATGCTTTTCAGGTTGCTTTGACGCCTTATGAACGGAGCTTTCAAAGCTGGAAAGAACGCCTTTGGGATCACACTCCTGTTTCCAGGTTGACTTCCAGCCTTAGTACAGGCTGAGTCTAGCATGTCAAAAGAGACACAATTAACCCACTGGGCCCTCCGCTGATTCACGTTTTTCTATACCCGCTCTTCTGGGTATAGCGAAGTGCCTAAAGGACGGACGCTGGAGGATATCCAAGAGGTCTCTGCATCTTCCGTACGCCTGTGGTTTTACACCACGAACTGTGCTTCTGTGGAATTTGGAACGCACGCTGACCCTCTCCTTGAGGAATTGCTAACATCACATAAGACGTGTTGGAAGGAAATAGAAACAGAGTGCTTTGTCCTGTTGAGCTTACCTAGGGCAAGGGCGACCACGTCCTTGGCGAGTTAGGGATTCTTGAACTGTGTTTCCGAAGCTGTTTTGAGGTCAGAAAATCAAACAGTCCCAAGGAAAAGTGCAGTGTGCTGCACCTTACTCTGCAAACACAGAGCGACTCTGAAAGGCCTGCGATGCTGGATTTTGCATACAGGGCCCAGAGCATCGTGGGGGTACAGAGTGTGCTGAAGCCGAAACGGTTGCTGACACGAGGTGGCAAGGAGAACGATAAAGCCTCTTCCCCATAAACTGACACAGAACGGCAATTTAGGGCTCACGGAGCTGTTGCACTCCTTCACTTAGGCAAGGCAAGTCCAGCTCTAACTTCGAGGCTTGTGCTCACATTGAGCTTCACATTTGCTATAGAGCAGAGCAGGATTAGCTTGCAACTAGGTAGTGCAAGCACAATGCTTCTTTCCACAAAACTAACTCATGGTCTACGCTGAGTCATGCTGGCATGTACTGAAAGGCCTGCCGTTACAAATGCTTTTCAGGTTGCTTTTTCGCCTTGTGAACGGAGCTTTCAAAACTGGGAAAAAAGCCTTTGGGATAACACTCCCGTTTCGCTGTTGACTTCCAGCCTTAGTACAAGCTGAGTCTAGCAAGTCCAAAGAGACACAATTAACCCACTGGGCCCTTCGCTGATTCACGTTTTTCTATACCCGCTATTCTGGGTATAGTGAACTGCCTAAAGGACGGACGCTAGAGGATGTCCAAGAGGCCTCTGCATCCTCCTTATGCTTGTCGTTTTACACCACGAACTGTGCTTCTGTGGAATTTTGAACGCACGCTGACCCTCTCCTTGAGTAATTAATAACCTCACATCAGACGTGTTTGAAGGAAATAGAAATAGAGTGCTTTGTTCTGTTGCGCTTACCTAGGGCAAGGGCGACCACGTCCTTGGCGAGTTAGGGATTCTTGAACTGTGTAACCGAAGCTGTTTGGAGGTCGGAAAATCAAACCGTCCCAAGGAAAAGTGCAGTGTGCTGCACCTTACTCTGCAAACACAGAGAGACTCTGAAAGGCCTGCGATGCTGGATTTTGCATACAGGACCCAGAGCACAGTGGGGGTACATTGTGTTCTGAAACCGAAACGGTTGCTGACACGAGGTGGTAAGGAGAACGATAAAGCCTCTTCCACATAAACTGACACAGAACAGCAATTTAGGGCTCACGGAGCTGCTTCACTCCTTCACTTAGGCAAGGCAAGTCCAGCTCTTCCTTCGAGGCTAGTGATCACATTGAGCTTCACATTTGCTATAGAGCAGAGCAGGATGAGCTTGCAACTAGGAAGTGCAAGCACAATGCTTCTTTCCACAAAAGTAACTCATGGTTTACGCTGAGTCATGCTGGCATATACTGAAAGCCCTGCCGCTACAAATGCTTTTCAGGTTGCTTTGACGCCTTATGAACGGAGCTTTCAAAACTGGAAAGAACGCCTTTGGGATCACACTCCTGTTTCCAGGTTGACTTCCAGCCTTAGTACAGGCTGAGTCTAGCATGTCAAAAGAGACACAATTAACCCACTGGGCCCTCCGCTGATTCACGTTTTTCTATACCCGCTCTTCTGGGTATAGCGAAGTGCCTAAAGGACGGACGCTGGAGGATATCCAAGAGGTCTCTGCATCTTCCATACGCCTGTGGTTTTACACCACGAACTGTGCTTCTGTGGAATTTGGAACGCACGCTGACCCTCTCCTTGAGGAATTGCTAACATCACATAAGACGTGTTGGAAGGAAATAGAAACAGAGTGCTTTGTCCTGTTGAGCTTACCTAGGGCAAGGGCGACCACGTCCTTGGCGAGTTAGGGATTCTTGAACTGTGTTTCCGAAGCTGTTTTGAGGTCAGAAAATCAAACAGTCCCAAGGAAAAGTGCAGTGTGCTGCACCTTACTCTGCAAACACAGAGCGACTCTGAAAGGCCTGCGATGCTGGATTTTGCATACAGGGCCCAGAGCATCGTGGGGGTACAGAGTGTGCTGAAGCCGAAACGGTTGCTGACACGAGGTGGCAAGGAGAACGATAAAGCCTCTTCCCCATAAACTGACACAGAACGGCAATTTAGGGCTCACGGAGCTGTTGCACTCCTTCACTTAGGCAAGGCAAGTCCAGCTCTAACTTCGAGGCTTGTGCTCACATTGAGCTTCACATTTGCTATAGAGCAGAGCAGGATTAGCTTGCAACTAGGTAGTGCAAGCACAATGCTTCTTTCCACAAAAATAACTCATGGTCTACGCTGAGTCATGCTGGCATGTACTGAAAGGCCTGCCGTTACAAATGCTTTTCAGGTTGCTTTTTCGCCTTGTGAACGGAGCTTTCAAAACTGGGAAAAAAGCCTTTGGGATAACACTCCCGTTTCGCTGTTGACTTCCAGCCTTACTACAAGCTGAGTCTAGCAAGTCCAGAGAGACACAATTAACCAAATGGCCCTTCGCTGATTCACGTTTTTCTATACCCGCTATTCTGGGTATAGCGAACTGCCTATAGGACGGACGCTGGAGGATGTCCAAGAGGCCTCTGCATCATCCGTACGCCTGTCATTTTACACCACGAATTGTGCTTCTGTGCAATTACCTCACATAAGACGTGTTGGAAGGAAATAGAAACAGAGTGCTTTGTTTTGTTGAGCTTACCTAGGGCAGGGGCGACCAAGTCCTTGGCGATTTAGGGATTCTTGAACTGTGTTTCCGAAGCTGTTTGGAGGTTGGAAAATCAACCGTCCCAAGGAAAAGTGCAGTGTGCTGCACCTTACTCTGCAAACAGAGAGCGACTCTGAAAGGCCTGCGATGCTGGATTTTGCATACAGGGCCCAGAGCATCGTGGGGGTACATTGTGTTCTGAAACCGAAACGGTTGCTGACACGAGGTGGAAAGGAGAACGATAAAGCCTCTTCCCCATAAACTGACACAGAACAGCAATTCAGGGCTCACGGAGTTGTTGCACTCCTTCACTTAGGCAAGGCAAGTCAAGCTCTTCCTTCGAGGCTAGTGCTCACATTGAGCTTCACATTTGCTATAGAGCAGAGCAGGATGAGCTTGCAACTAGCAAGAGCAAGCACAATGCTTCTTTCCACAAAACTAACTCATGGTCTACGCTGAGTCATGCTGGCATATACTGAAAGCCCTGCCGCTACAAATGCTTTTCAGGTTGCTTTGACGCCTTATGAACGGAGCTTTCAAAGCTGGAAAGAACGCCTTTGGGATCACACTCCTGTTTCCAGGTTGACTTCCAGCCTTAGTACAGGCTGAGTCTAGCATGTCAAAAGAGACACAATTAACCCACTGGGCCCTCCGCTGATTCACGTTTTTCTATACCCGCTCTTCTGGGTATAGCGAAGTGCCTAAAGGACGGACGCTGGAGGATATCCAAGAGGTCTCTGCATTTTCCGTACGCCTGTGGTTTTACACCACGAACTGTGCTTCTGTGGAATTTGGAACGCACGCTGACCCTCTCCTTGAGGAATTGCTAACATCACATAAGACGTGTTGGAAGGAAATAGAAACAGAGTGCTTTGTCCTGTTGAGCTTACCTAGGGCAAGGGCGACCACGTCCTTGGCGAGTTAGGGATTCTTGAACTGTGTTTCCGAAGCTGTTTTGAGGTCAGAAAATCAAACAGTCCCAAGGAAAAGTGCAGTGTGCTGCACCTTACTCTGCAAACACAGAGCGACTCTGAAAGGCCTGCGATGCTGGATTTTGCATACAGGGCCCAGAGCATCGTGGGGGTACAGAGTGTGCTGAAGCCGAAACGGTTGCTGACACGAGGTGGCAAGGAGAACGATAAAGCCTCTTCCCCATAAACTGACACAGAACGGCAATTTAGGGCTCACGGAGCTGTTGCACTCCTTCACTTAGGCAAGGCAAGTCCAGCTCTAACTTCGAGGCTTGTGCTCACATTGAGCTTCACATTTGCTATAGAGCAGAGCAGGATTAGCTTGCAACTAGGTAGTGCAAGCACAATGCTTCTTTCCACAAAACTAACTCATGGTCTACGCTGAGTCATGCTGGCATGTACTGAAAGGCCTGCCGTTACAAATGCTTTTCAGGTTGCTTTTTCGCCTTGTGAACGGAGCTTTCAAAACTGGGAAAAAAGCCTTTGGGATAACACTCCCGTTTCGCTGTTGACTTCCAGCCTTAGTACAAGCTGAGTCTAGCAAGTCCAGAGAGACACAATTAACCAAATGGCCCTTCGCTGATTCACGTTTTTCTATACCCGCTATTCTGGGTATAGCGAACTGCCTATAGGACGGACGCTGGAGGATGTCCAAGAGGCCTCTGCATCATCCGTACGCCTGTCATTTTACACCACGAATTGTGCTTCTGTGCAATTACCTCACATAAGACGTGTTGGAAGGAAATAGAAACAGAGTGCTTTGTTTTGTTGAGCTTACCTAGGGCAGGGGCGACCAAGTCCTTGGCGATTTAGGGATTCTTGAACTGTGTTTCCGAAGCTGTTTGGAGGTTGGAAAATCAACCGTCCCAAGGAAAAGTGCAGTGTGCTGCACCTTACTCTGCAAACAGAGAGCGACTCTGAAAGGCCTGCGATGCTGGATTTTGCATACAGGGCCCAGAGCATCGTGGGGGTACATTGTGTTCTGAAACCGAAACGGTTGCTGACACGAGGTGGCAAGGAGAACGATAAAGCCTCTTCCCCATAAACTGACACAGAACAGCATTTCAGGGCTCACGGAGTTGTTGCACTCCTTCACTTAGGCAAGGCAAGTCAAGCTCTTCCTTCGAGGCTAGTGCTTACATTGAGCTTCACATTTGCTATAGAGCAGAGCAGGATGAGCTTGCAACTAGCAAGAGCAAGCACAATGCTTCTTTCCACAAAACTAACTCATGGTCTACGCTGAGTCATGCTGGCATATACTGAAAGCCCTGCCGCTACAAATGCTTTTCAGGTTGCTTTGACGCCTTATGAACGGAACTTTCAAAACTGGGAAAAAAGCCTTTGGGATCACATTCCCGTTTTGCTGTTGACTTCCACCCTTAGTACAAGCTGAGTCTAGCAAGTCCAAAGAGACACAATTAACCCACTGGGCCCTTCGCTGATTCACGTTTTTCTATACCCGCTATTCTGGGTATAGTGAACTGCCTAAAGGACGGACGCTAGAGGATGTCCAAGAGGCCACTGCATCCTCCTTATGCTTGTCGTTTTACACCACGAACTGTGCTTCTGTGGAATTTTGAACGCACGCTGACCCTCTCCTTGAGTAATTAATAACCTTACATGAGACGTGTTTGAAGGAAATAGAAATAGAGTGCTTTGTTCTGTTGAGCTTACCTAGGGCAAGGGCGACCACGTCCTTGGAGAGTTAGGGATTCTTGAACTGTGTAACCGAAGCTGTTTGGAGGTCGGAAAATCAAACCGTCCCAAGGAAAAGTGCAGTGTGCTGCACCTTACTCTGCAAACACAGAGAGACTCTGAAAGGCCTGCGATGCTGGATTTTGCATACAGGGCCCAGAGCACAGTGGGGGTACATTGTGTTCTGAAACCGAAACGGTTGCTGACACGAGGTGGCAAGGAGACCGATAAAGCCTCTTCCACATAAACTGACACAGAACAGCAATTTAGGGCTCACGGAGCTGCTTCACTCCTTCACTTAGGCAAGGCAAGCCCAGCTCTAACTTCGAGGCTTGTGCTCACATTGAGCTTCACATTTGCTATAGAGCAGAGCAGGATTAGCTTGCAACTAGGTAGTGCAAGCACAATGCTTCTTTCCACAAAACTAACTCATGGTCTACGCTGAGTCATGCTGGCATGTACTGAAAGGCCTGCCGTTACAAATGCTTTTCAGGTTGCTTTTTCGCCTTGTGAACGGAGCTTTCAAAACTGGGAAAAAAGCCTTTGGGATAACACTCCCGTTTCGCTGTTGACTTCCAGCCTTAGTACAAGCTGAGTCTAGCAAGTCCAGAGAGACACAATTAACCAAATGGCCCTTCGCTGATTCACGTTTTTCTATACCCGCTATTCTGGGTATAGCGAACTGCCTATAGGACGGACGCTGGAGGATGTCCAAGAGGCCTCTGCATCATCCGTACGCCTGTCGTTTTACAGCACGAAGTGTGCTTCTGTGGAAATTTGAACGCACGCTGACCCTCTCCTTGAGGAATTACTTACCTCACATAAGACGTGTTGGAAGGAAAGAGAAACAGAGTGCTTTGTTCTGTTGAGCTTACCTAGGGCAAGGGCGACCACGTCCTTGGCGAGTTAGGGATTCTTGAACTGTGTTTCCGAAGCTGTTTGCAGGTCGGAAAATCAAACCGTCCCAAGGAAAAGTGCAGTGTGCTGCACCTTACTCTGCAAACACAGAGCGACTCTGAAAGGCCTGCGATGCTGGATTTTGCATACAGGGCCCAGAGCATCGTGGGGGTACATTGTGTTCTGAATCCGAAACGGTTGCTGACACGAGGTGGCAAGGAGAACGATAAAGCCTCTTCCACATAAACTGACACAGTACAGCAATTTAGGGCTCACGGAGCTGTTTCCCTCCTTCACTTAGGCAAGGCAAGTCCGGCTCTTCCTTCGAGGCTAGTGATCACAATGAACTTCACATTTGCTATAGAGCAGAGCAGGATGAGCTTGCATCTAGGAACTGCAAGCACAATGCTTCTTTCCAGAAAACTAACTCATGGTTTACGCTGAGTCATGCTGGCATATACTGAAAGCCCTGCCGCTACAAATGCTTTTCAGGTTGCTTTGACGCCTTATGAACGGAGCTTTCAAAACTGGAAAGAACGCCTTTGGGATCACACTCCTGTTTCCAGGTTGACTTCCAGCCTTAGTACAGGCTGAGTCTAGCATGTCAAAAGAGACAAAATTAACCCACTGGGCCCTTCGCTGATTCACGTTTTTCTATACCCGCTCTTCTGGGTATAGCGAACTGCCTAAAAGACGGACGATGGAGGATATCCAAGAGGCCTCTGCATCATCCGTACGCCTTTCTTTTTAGTCCACGAACTGTGCTTCTGTGGAATTTGGAACGCACGCTGACCCTCTCCTTGAGGAATTGCTAACCTCACATAAGACGTGTTGGAAGGAAATAGAAACAGAATGCTTTGTTCTGTTGAGCTTACATAGGGCAAGGGCCACCACGTCCTTGGTGAGTTAGGGATTCTTGAACTGTGTTTCCGAAGCTGTTTGGAGGTCGGAAAATCAAACCGTCCCTAGGAAAAATGCAGTGTGCTGCACCTTACTCTGCAAACACAGAGCGACTCTGAAAGGCCTGCGATGCTGGATTTTGCATAGAGGGACCAGAGCATCGTGGAGGTACAGAGTGTGCTGAAGCCGAAACGGTTGCTGACACGAGGTGGCAAGGAGGACGATAAAGCCTCTTCCCCATAAACTGACACAGAACAGCAATTTAGGGCTCACGGAGCTATGGCACTCCTTCACTTAGGGAAGGCAAGTCAATTTTTTCCTTCGAGGCTTGTGCTCACATTGAGCTTCACATTTGCTATAGAGCAGAGCAGGATGAGCCTGCAACTAGGAAGTGCAAGCACAATGCTTATTTCCACAAAACTAACTCATGGTCTACGCTGAGTCATGCTGGCATGTACTGAAAGGCCTGCCGTTACAAATGCTTTTCAGGTTGCTTTGACGCCTTATGAACGGAGCTTTCGAAAGTGGAAAAAAAGCCTTTGGGATCACACTCCCGTTTCGCTTTTGACTTCCAGCCTTAGTACACGCTGAGTCTAGCAAGTCCAAAGAGACACAATTAACCCAATGGGCCCTTCGCTGATTCACGTTTTTCTATACCCGCTATTCTGGGTATAGTGAACTGCCTAAAGGACGGACGCTGGAGGATGTCCAAGAGGCCTCTGCATCATCCGTACACCTGTCGTTTTACAGCACGAAGTGTGCTTCTGTGGAAATTAGAACGCACGCTGACCCTCTCCTTGAGGAATTACTTACCTCACATAAGACGTGTTGGAAGGAAAGAGAAACAGAGTGCTTTGTTCTGTTGAGCTTACCTAGGGCAAGGGCGACCACGTCCTTGGCGAGTTAGGGATTCTTGAACTGTGTTTCCGAAGCTGTTTGGAGGTCGGAAAATCAAACCGTCCCAAGGAAAAGTGCAGTGTGCTGCACCTTACTCTGCAAACACAGAGCGACTCTGAAAGGCCTGCGATGCTGGATTTTGCATACAGGGCCCAGAGAATCGTGGAGGTACAGAGTGTGCTGAAGCCGAAACGGTTGCTGACACGAGGTGGCAAGGAGGACGATAAAGCGTCTTCCCCATAAACTGTCACAGAACAGCAATTTAGGGCTCACGGAGCTATTGCACTCCTTCACTTAGGCAAGGTAAGTCAAGCTCTTCCTCCGAGGCTTGTGCTCACATCGAGCTTCACATTTGCTATAGAGCAGAGCAGGATGAGCTTGCAACTAGGAAGTGCAAGCACAATGCTTCTTTCCACAAAATTAACTCATGGTCTATGCTGAGTCATGCTGGCATGTACTGAAAGGCCTGCCCTTACAAATGCTTTTCAGTTTGCTTTGACGCCTTATGAACGGAACTTTCAAAACTGGGAAAAAAGCCTTTGGGATAACACTCCCGTTTCGCTGTTGACTTCCACCCTTAATACAAGCTGAGTCTAGCCAGTCCAAAGAGACACAATTAATCCAATGGGCCCTTCGCTGATTCACGTTTTTCTATACCCGCTATTCTGGGTATAGTGAACTGCCTAAAGGACGGACGCTAGAGGATGTCCAAGAGGCCTCTGCATCATCCGTAGGCCTGTCGTTTTACACCACGAACTGTGCTTCTGTGGAATTTGGAACGCACGCTGACCCTCTCCTTGAGGAATTGCTAACCTCACACAAGACGTGTTGGAAGGAAAGAGAAACAGAGTGCTTATTTCTGTTGAGCTTACCTAGGGCAAGGTCGACCACGTCCTTGGCGAGTTAGGGATTCTTGAACTGTGTTCCCGAAGCTGTTTGGAGGTCGGAGAATGAAACCGTCCCAGGGAAAAGTGCAGTGTGCTGCACCTTACTCTGCACACACAGAGCGACTCTGAAAGGCCTGCGATGCTGGATTTTGCATACAGGGCCCAGAGAATCGTGGAGGTACAGTGTGTGCTGAAGCCAAAATGGTTGCTGACACGAGGTGGCAAGGAGAACGATAAAGCCTCTTCCCTATCAACTGACACAGAACAGCAATTTAGGGCTCACGGAGCTGTTGCACTCCTTCACTTAGGGAAGGCAAGTCAATTTTTTCCTTCGAGGCTTGTGCTCACATTGAGCTTCACATTTGCTCTAGAGCAGAGCAGGATGAGCCTGCAACTAGGAAGTGCAAGCGCAATGCTTCTTTCCACAAAACAAACTCATGGTCTACGCTGAGTCATGCTGGCATGTACTGAAAGGCCTGCCGTTACAAATGCTTTTCAGGTTGCTTTGACGCCTTATGAACGGAGCTTTCGAAAGTGGAAAAAAAGCCTTTGGCATCACACTCCCGTTTCGCTGTTGACTTCCAGCCTTAGTACACGCTGAGTCTAGCAAGTCCAAAGAGACACAATTAACCCAATGGGCCCTTCGTTGATTCACGTTTTTCTATACCCGCTATTCTGGGTATAGTGAACTGCCTAAAGGACGGACGCTGGAGGATGTCCAAGAGGCCTCTGCATCATCCGTACGCCTGTCGTTTTACAGCACGAAGTGTGCTTCTGTGGAATTTGGAACGCACGCTGACCCTCTCCTTGAGGAATTACTTACCTCACATAAGACGTGTTGGAAGGAAAGAGAAACAGAGTGCTTTGTTCTGTTGAGCTTACCTAGGGCAAGGGCGACCACGTCCTTGGCGAGTTAGGGATTCTTGAACTGTGTTTCCGAAGCTGTTTGGAGGTCGGAAAATCAAACCGTCCCAAGGAAAAGTGCAGTGTGCTGCACCTTACTCTGCAAACACAGAGCGACTCTGAAAGGCCTGCGATGCTGGATTTTGCATACAGGGCCCAGAGAATCGTGGAGGTACAGAGTGTGCTGAAGCCGAAACGGTTGCTGACACGAGGTGACAAGGAGGAGGATAAAGCCTCTTCCCCATAAACTGTCACAGAAGAGGAATTTAGGGCTCACGGAGCTGTTGCACTCCTTCACTTAGGGAAGGCAAGTCAATTTTTTCCTTCGAGGCTTGTGCACACATTGAGCTTCACATTTGGAATAGAGCAGAGCAGGATGAGCTTGCAACTAGGAAGTGCAAGCACAATGCTTCTTTCCACAAAACTAACTCATGGTCTATGCTGAGTCATGCTGGCATGTACTGAAAGGCCTGCCGTTACAAATGATTTTCAGTTTGCTTTGACGCCTTATGAACGGAACTTTCAAAACTGGGAAAAAAGCCTTTGGGATCACACTCCCGTTTCGCTGTTGACTTCCACCCTTAGTACAAGCTGAGTCTAGCCTGTCCAAAGAGACAAAATTAATCCAATGGGTCCTTCGCTGATTCACGTTTTTCTATACCCGCTATTCTGGGTATAGTGAACTGCCTAAAGGACGGACGCTAGAGGATGTCCAAGAGGCCTCTGCATCATCCGTAGGCCTGTCGTTTTACACCACGAACTGTGCTTCTGTGGAATTTGGAACGCACGCTGACCCTCTCCTTGAGGAATTGCTAACCTCACATAAGACGTGTTGGAAGGAAAGAGAAACAGAGTGCTTATTTCTGTTGAGCTTACCTAGGGCAAGGTCGACCACGTCCTTGGCGAGTTAGGGATTCTTGAACTGTGTTCCCGAAGCTGTTTGGAGGTCGGAGATTGAAACCGTCCCAGGGAAAAGTGCAATGTGCTGCACCTTACTCTGCACACACACAGCGACTCTGAAAGGCCTGCGATGCTGGATTTTGCATACAGGGCCCAGAGAATCGTGGAGGTACGGTGAGTGCTGAAGCCAAAATGGTTGCTGACACGAGGTGGACAGGAGAACGATAAAGCCTCTTCCCTATCAACTGACACAGAACAGCAATTTAGGGCTCACGCAGCTGTTGCACTCCTTCACTTAGGGAAGGCAAGTCAATTATTTCCTTTGAGGCTTGTGCTCACATTGAGCTTCACATTTGCTATAGAGCAGAGCAGGATGAGCCTGCAACTAGGAAGTGCAAGCACAATGCTTCTTTCCTCAAAACTAACTCATGGTTTATGCTCAGTCATGCTGGCATATACTGAAAGCCCTGCCGCTACAAATGCTTTTCAGGTTGCTTTGACGCCTTATGAACGGAGCTTTCAAAACTGGAAAGAACGCCTTGGGGATCACACTTCTGTTTCCAGGTTGACTTCCAGCCTTAGTACAGGCTGAGTCTAGCATGTCAAAAGAGACCCAATTAACCCAATGGCCCTTCGCTGATTCACGTTTTTCTATACCCGCTATTCTGACTATAGCGAACTGCCTATAGGATGGACGCTGGAGGATGTCCAAGAGGCCTCTGCATCATCCGTACGCCTGTCGTTTTACACCACGAAGTGTGCTTCTGTGGAATTTGGAACGCACGCTGACCCTATCCTTGAGGAATTGCTTACCTCACATAAGACGTGTTGGAAGGAAATAGAAACAGAGTGCTTTGTTTTGTTGAGCTTACCTAGGGCAGGGGCGACCACGTCCTTGGCGAGTTAGGGATTCTTGAACTGTGTTTCCGAAGCTGTTGGGAGGTCGGAAAGTCAACCCTCCCAAGGAAAAGTGCAGTGTGCTGCACCTTACTCTGCAAACACAGAGCGACTCTGAAAGACCTGCGATGCTGGATTTTGCATACAGGGCCCAGAGCACAGTAGGGGTACAGAGTGTTCTAAAACCTAAACGGTTGCTGACACGAGGTGGCAATGAGAACGATAAAGCCTCTTCCCCATAAACTGACACAGAACAGCAATTTAGGGCTCACCGAGCTGTTGCACTCCTTCACTTAGGCAAGGCAAGTCAAGCTCTTCCTTCGAGGCTAGTGCTCACATTGGGCTTCACATTTGCTATAGAGCAGAGCAGGATGAGCTTGCAACTAGGAAGTGCAAGCACAATGCTTCTTTCCACAAAACTAACTCATGGTCTACGCTGAGTCATGCTGGCATGTACTGAAAGGCCTGCCGCTACAAATGCTTTTCAGGTTGCTTTGACGCCTTATGAACGGAACTTTCAAAACTGGGAAAAAAGCCTTTGGTATCACACTCCCGTTTCGCTGTTGACTTCCAGCCTTAGTACAAGCTGAGTCTAGCAAGTCCAAAGAGACACAATTAACCCACTGGGCCCTTCGCTGATTCACGTTTTTCTATACCCGCTATTCTGGGTATAGTGAACTGCCTAAAGGACGGACGCTAGAGGATGTCCAAGAGGCCTCTGCATCCTCCTTATGCTGGTCGTTTTACACCACGAACTGTGCTTCTGTGGAATTTTGAACGCACGCTGACCCTCTCCTTGAGTAATTAATAACCTCACATCAGACGTGTTTGAAGGAAATAGAAATAGAGTGCTTTGTTCTGTTGCGCTTACCTAGGGCAAGGGCGACCACGTCCTTGGCGAGTTAGGGATTCTTGAACTGTGTAACCGAAGCTGTTTGGAGGTCGGAAAATCAAACCGTCCCAAGGAAAAGTGCAGTGTGCTGCACCTTACTCTGCAAACACAGAGAGACTCTGAAAGGCCTGCGATGCTGGATTTTGCATACAGGGCCCAGAGCACAGTGGGGGTACATTGTGTTCTGAAACCGAAACGGTTGCTGACACGAGGTGGTAAGGAGAACGATAAAGCCTCTTCCACATAAACTGACACAGAACAGCAATTTAGGGCTTACGGAGCTGCTTCACTCCTTCACTTAGGCAAGGTAAGTCCAGCTCTTCCTTCGAGGCTAGTGATCACATTGAGCTTCACATTTGCTATAGAGCAGAGCAGGATGAGCTTGCAACTAGGAAGTGCAAGCACAATGCTTCTTTCCACAAAAGTAACTCATGGTTTACGCTGAGTCATGCTGGCATATACTGAAAGCCCTGCCGCTACAAATGCTATTCAGGTTGCTTTGACGCCTTATGAACGGAGCTTTCAAAACTGGAAAGAACGCCTTTGGGATCACACTCCTGTTTCCAGGTTGACTTCCAGCCTTAGTACAGGCTGAGTCTAGCATGTCAAAAGAGACACAATTAACCCACTGGGCCCTCCGCTGATTCACGTTTTTCTATACCCGCTCTTCTGGGTATAGCGAAGTGCCTAAAGGACGGACGCTGGAGGATATCCAAGAGGTCTCTGCATCTTCCGTACGCCTGTGGTTTTACACCACGAACTGTGCTTCTGTGGAATTTGGAACGCACGCTGACCCTCTCCTTGAGGAATTGCTAACATCACATAAGACGTGTTGGAAGGAAATAGAAACAGAGTGCTTTGTCCTGTTGAGCTTACCTAGGGCAAGGGCGACCACGTCCTTGGCGAGTTAGGGATTCTTGAACTGTGTTTCCGAAGCTGTTTTGAGGTCAGAAAATCAAACAGTCCCAAGGAAAAGTGCAGTGTGCTGCACCTTACTCTGCAAACACAGAGCGACTCTGAAAGGCCTGCGATGCTGGATTTTGCATACAGGGCCCAGAGCATCGTGGGGGTACAGAGTGTGCTGAAGCCGAAACGGTTGCTGACACGAGGTGGCAAGGAGAACGATAAAGCCTCTTCCCCATAAACTGACACAGAACAGCAATTTAGGGCTCACGGAGCTGTTGCACTCCTTCACTTAGGCAAGGCAAGTCCAGCTCTAACTTCGAGGCTTGTGCTCACATTGAGCTTCACATTTGCTATAGAGCAGAGCAGGATTAGCTTGCAACTAGGTAGTGCAAGCACAATGCTTCTTTCCACAAAACTAACTCATGGTCTACGCTGAGTCATGCTGGCATGTACTGAAAGGCCTGCCGTTACAAATGCTTTTCAGGTTGCTTTTTCGCCTTGTGAACGGAGCTTTCAAAACTGGGAAAAAAGCCTTTGGGATAACACTCCCGTTTCGCTGTTGACTTCCAGCCTTAGTACAAGCTGAGTCTAGCAAGTCCAGAGAGACACAATTAACCGAATGGCCCTTCGCTGATTCACGTTTTTCTATACCCGCTATTCTGGGTATAGCGAACTGCCTATAGGACGGACGCTGGAGGATGTCCAAGAGGCCTCTGCATCATCCGTACGCCTGTCATTTTACACCACGAATTGTGCTTCTGTGCAATTACCTCACATAAGACGTGTTGGAAGGAAATAGAAACAGAGTGCTTTGTTTTGTTGAGCTTACCTAGGGCAGGGGCGACCAAGTCCTTGGCGATTTAGGGATTCTTGAACTGTGTTTCCGAAGCTGTTTGGAGGTTGGAAAATCAACCGTCCCAAGGAAAAGTGCAGTGTGCTGCACCTTACTCTGCAAACAGAGAGCGACTCTGAAAGGCCTGCGATGCTGGATTTTGCATACAGGGCCCAGAGCATCGTGGGGGTACATTGTGTTCTGAAACCGAAACGGTTGCTGACACGAGGTGGCAAGGAGAACGATAAAGCCTCTTCCCCATAAACTGACACAGAACAGCAATTCAGGGCTCACGGAGTTGTTGCACTCCTTCACTTAGGCAAGGCAAGTCAAGCTCTTCCTTCGAGGCTAGTGCTCACATTGAGCTTCACATTTGCTATAGAGCAGAGCAGGATGAGCTTGCAACTAGCAAGAGCAAGCACAATGCTTCTTTCCACAAAACTAACTCATGGTCTACGCTGAGTCATGCTGGCATATACTGAAAGCCCTGCCGCTACAAATGCTTTTCAGGTTGCTTTGACGCCTTATGAACGGAACTTTCAAAACTGGGAAAAAAGCCTTTGGGATCACATTCCCGTTTTGCTGTTGACTTCCACCCTTAGTACAAGCTGAGTCTAGCAAGTCCAAAGAGACACAATTAACCCACTGGGCCCTTCGCTGATTCACGTTTTTCTATACCCGCTCTTCTGGGTATAGCGAACTGCCTAAAAGACGGACGCTGGAGGATGTCCAAGAGGCCTCTGCATCATCCGTACGCCTGTCGTTTTACAGCACGAAGTGTGCTTCTGTGGAAATTTGAACGCACGCTGACCCTCTCCTTGAGGAATTACTTACCTCACATAAGACGTGTTGGAAGGAAAGAGAAACAGAGTGCTTTGTTCTGTTGAGCTTACCTAGGGCAAGGGCGACCACGTCCTTGGCGAGTTAGGGATACTTGAACTGTGTTTCCGAAGCTGTTTGCAGGTCGGAAAATCAAACCGTCCCAAGGAAAAGTGCAGTGTGCTGCACCTTACTCTGCAAACACAGAGCGACTCTGAAAGGCCTGCGATGCTGGATTTTGCATACAGGGCCCAGAGCATTGTGGGGGTACATTGTGTTCTGAATCCGAAACGGTTGCTGACACGAGGTGGCAAGGAAAACGATAAAGCCTCTTCCACATAAACTGACACAGTACAGCAATTTAGGGCTCACGGAGCTGTTTCCCTCCTTCACTTAGGCAAGGCAAGTCCGGCTCTTCCTTCGAGGCTAGTGATCACATTGAACTTCACATTTGCTATAGAGCAGAGCAGGATGAGCTTGCATCTAGGAACTGCAAGCACAATGCTTCTTTCCAGAAAACTAACTCATGGTTTTCGCTGAGTCATGCTGGCATATACTGAAAGCCCTGCCGCTACAAATGCTTTTCAGGTTGCTTTGACGCCTTATGAACGGAGCTTTCAAAACTGGAAAGAACGCCTTTGGGATCACACTCCTGTTTCCAGGTTGACTTCCAGCCTTAGTACAGGCTGAGTCTAGCATGTCAAAAGAGACAAAATTAACCCACTGGGCCCTTCGCTGATTCACGTTTTTCTATACCCGCTCTTCTGGGTATAGCGAACTGCCTAAAAGACGGACGATGGAGGATATCCAAGAGGCCTCTGCATCATCCGTACGCCTTTCTTTTTAGTCCACGAACTGTGCTTCTGTGGAATTTGGAACGCACGCTGACCCTCTCCTTGAGGAATTGCTAACCTCACATAAGACGTGTTGGAAGGAAATAGAAACAGAATGCTTTGTTCTGATGAGCTTACCTAGGGCAAGGGCGACCACGTCCTTGGTGAGTTAGGGATTCTTGAACTGTGTTTCCGAAGCTGTTTGGAGGTCGGAAAATCAAACCGTCCCTAGGAAAAATGCAGTGTGCTGCACCTTAATCTGCAAACACAGAGCGACTCTGAAAGGCCTGCGATGCTGGATTTTGCATAGAGGGACCAGAGCATCGTGGAGGTACAGAGTGTGCTGAAGCCGAAACGGTTGCTGACACGAGGTGGCAAGGAGGACGATAAAGCCTCTTCCCCATAAACTGACACAGAACAGCAATTTAGGGCTCACGGAGATATGGCACTCCTTCACTTAGGGAAGGCAAGTCAATTTTTTCCTTCGAGGCTTGTGCTCACATTGAGCTTCACATTTGCTATAGAGCAGAGCAGGATGAGCCTGCAACTAGGAAGTGCAAGCACAATGCTTATTTCCACAAAACTAACTCATGGTCTACGCTGAGTCATGCTGGCATGTACTGAAAGGCCTGCCGTTACAAATGCTTTTCAGGTTGCTTTGACGCCTTATGAACGGAGCTTTCGAAAGTGGAAAAAAAGCCTTTGGGATCACACTCCCGTTTCGCTTTTGACTTCCAGCCTTAGTACACGCTGAGTCTAGCAAGTCCAAAGAGACACAATTAACCCAATGGGCCCTTCGCTGATTCACGTTTTTCTATACCCGCTATTCTGGGTATAGTGAACTGCCTAAAGGACGGACGCTGGAGGATGTCCAAGAGGCCTCTGCATCATCCGTACGCCTGTCGTTTTACAGCACGAAGTGTGCTTCTGTGGAAATTGGAACGCACGCTGACCCTCTCCTTGAGGAATTACTTACCTCACATAAGACGTGTTGGAAGGAAAGAGAAACAGAGTGCTTTGTTCTGTTGAGCTTACCTAGGGCAAGGGCGACCACGTCCTTGGCGAGTTAGGGATTCTTGAACTGTGTTTCCGAAGCTGTTTGGAGGTCGGAAAATCAAACCGTCCCAAGGAAAAGTGCAGTGTGCTGCACCTTACTCTGCAAACACAGAGTGACTCTGAAAGGCCTGCGATGCTGGATTTTGCATACAGGGCCCAGAGAATCGTGGAGGTACAGAGTGTGCTGAAGCCGAAACGGTTGCTGACACGAGGTGGCAAGGAGGACGATAAAGCGTCTTCCCCATAAACTGTCACAGAACAGCAATTTAGGGCTCACGGAGCTATTGCACTCCTTCACTTAGGCAAGGTAAGTCAAGCTCTTCCTCCGAGGCTTGTGCTCACATCGAGCTTCACATTTGCTATAGAGCAGAGCAGGATGAGCTTGCAACTAGGAAGTGCAAGCACAATGCTTCTTTCCACAAAACTAACTCATGGTCTATGCTGAGTCATGCTGGCATGTACTGAAAGGCCTGCCCTTACAAATGCTTTTCAGTTTGCTTTGACGCCTTATGAACGGAACTTTCAAAACTGTGAAAAAAGCCTTTGGGATAACACTCCCGTTTCGCTGTTGACTTCCACCCTTAATACAAGCTGAGTCTAGCCAGTCCAAAGAGACACAATTAATCTAATGGGCCCTTCGCTGATTCACGTTTTTCTATACCCGCTATTCTGGGTATAGTGAACTGCCTAAAGGACGGACGCTAGAGGATGTCCAAGAGGCCTCTGCATCATCCGTAGGCCTGTCGTTTTACACCACGATCTGTGCTTCTGTGGAATTTGGAACGCACGCTGACCCTCTCCTTGAGGATTTGCTAACCTCACACAAGACGTGTTGGAAGGAAAGAGAAACAGAGTGCTTATTTCTGTTGAGCTTACCTAGGGCAAGGTCGACCACGTCCTTGGCGAGTTAGGGATTCTTGAACTGTGTTCCCGAAGCTGTTTGGAGGTCGGAGAATGAAACCGTCCCAGGGAAAAGTGCCGTGTGCTGCACCTTACTCTGCACACACAGAGCGACTCTGAAAGGCCTGCGATGCTGGATTTTGCATACAGGGCCCAGAGAATCGTGGAGGTACAGTGTGTGCTGAAGCCAAAATGGTTGCTGACACGAGGTGGCAAGGAGAACGATAAAGCCTCTTCCCTATCAACTGACACAGAACAGCAATTTAGGGCTCACGGAGCTGTTGCACTCCTTCACTTAGGGAAGGCAAGTCAATTTTTTCCTTCGAGGCTTGTGCTCACATTGAGCTTCACATTTGCTATAGAGCAGAGCAGGATGAGCCTGCAACTAGGAAGTGCAAGCGCAATGCTTCTTTCCACAAAACAAACTCATGGTCTACGCTGAGTCATGCTGGCATGTACTGAAAGGCCTGCCGTTACAAATGCTTTTCAGGTTGCTTTGACGCCTTATGAACGGAGCTTTCGAAAGTGGAAAAAAAGCCTTTGGCATCACACTCCCGTTTCGCTGTTGACTTCCAGCCTTAGTACACGCTGAGTCTAGCAAGTCCAAAGAGACACAATTAACCCAATGGGCCCTTCGCTGATTCACGTTTTTCTATACCCGCTATTCTGGGTATAGTGAACTGCCTAAAGGACGGACGCTGTAGGATGTCCAAGAGGCCTCTGCATCATCCGTACGCCTGTCGTTTTACAGCACGAAGTGTGCTTCTGTGGAATTTGGAACGCACGCTGACCCTCTCCTTGAGGAATTACTTACCTCACATAAGACGTGTTGGAAGGAAAGAGAAACAGAGTGCTTTGTTCTGTTGAGCTTACCTAGGGCAAGGGCGACCACGTCCTTGGCGAGTTAGGGATTCTTGAACTGTGTTTCCGAAGCTGTTTGGAGGTCGGAAAATCAAACCGTCCCAAGGAAAAGTGCAGTGTGCTGCACCTTACTCTGCAAACACAAAGCGACTCTGAAAGGCCTGCGATGCTGGATTTTGCATACAGGGCCCAGAGAATCGTGGAGGTACAGAGTGTGCTGAAGCCGAAACGGTTGCTGACACGAGGTGGCAAGGAGGACGATAAAGCCTCTTTCCCATAAACTGTCACAGAACAGCAATTTAGGGCTCACGGAGCTGTTGCACTCCTTCACTTAGGGAAGGCAAGTCAATTTTTTCCTTCGAGGCTTGTGCACACATTGAGCTTCACATTTGCTATAGAGCAGAGCAGGATGAGCCTGCAACTAGGAAGTGCAAGCACAATTCTTCTTTCCACAAAACTAACTCATGGTCTACGCTGAGTCATGCTGGCATGTACTGAAAGGCCTGCTGTTACAAATGCTTTTCAGTTTGCTTTGACGCCTTATGAACGGAACTTTCAAAACTGGGAAAAAAGCCTTTGGGATCACACTCCCGTTTCGCTGTTGACTTCCACCCGTAGTACAAGCTGAGTCTAGCCAGTCCAAAGAGACACAATTAATCCAATGGGCCCTTCGCTGATTCACGTTTTTCTATACCCGCTATTCTGGGTATAGTGAACTGCCTAAAGGACGGACGCTAGAGGATGTCCAAGAGGCCTCTGCATCATCCGTAGTCCTGTCGTTTTACACCACGAACTGTGCTTCTGTGGAATTTTGAACGCACGCTGACCCTCTCCTTGAGGAATTGCTAACCTCACATAAGACGTTTTGGAAGGAAAGAGAAACAGAGTGCTTATTTCTGTTGAGCTTACCTAGGGCAAGGTCGACCACGTCCTTGGCGAGTTAGGGATTCTTGAACTGTGTTCCCGAAGCTGTTTGGAGGTCGGAGAATGAAACCGTCCCAGGGAAAAGTGCAGTGTGCTGCACCTTACTCTGCACACACAGAGCGACACTGAAAGGCCTGCGATGCTGGATTTTGCATACAGGGCCCAGAGAATCGTGGAGGTATAGTGTGTGCTGAAGCCAAAATGGTTGCTGACACGAGGTGGCAAGGAGAACGATAAAGCCTCTTCCCTATCAACTGACACAGAACAGCAATTTAGGGCTCACGGAGCTGTTGCACTCCTTCACTTAGGGAAGGCAAGTCAATTTTTTTTTTCGAGGCTTGTGCTCACATTGAGCTTCACATTTGCTATAGAGCAGAGCAGGATGAGCCTGCAACTAGGAAGTGCAAGCACAATGCTTCTTTCCACAAAAGTAACTCATGGTCTACGCTGAGTCATGCTGGCATGGACTGAAAGGCCTGCCGTTACAAATGCTTTTCAGGTTGCTTTGACGCCTTATGAACGGAGCTTTCGAAAGTGGAAAAAAAGCCTTTGGGATCACACTCCCGTTTCGCTGTTGACTTCCAGCCTTAGTACACGCTGAGTCTAGCAAGTCCAAAGAGACACAATTAACCCAATGGGCCCTTCGCTGATTCACGTTTTTCTATACCCGCTATTCTGGGTATAGTGAACTGCCTAAAGGACGGACGCTGGAGGATGTCCAAGAGGCCTCTGCATCATCCGTATCCCTGTCGTTTTACAGCACGACGTGTGCTTCTGTGGAATTTGGAACGCACGCTGACTCTCTCCTTGAGGAATTACTTACCTCACATAAGACGTGTTGGAAGGAAAGAGAGACAGAGTGCTTTGTTCTGTTGAGCTTACCTAGGGCAAGGGCGACCACGTCCTTGGCGAGTTAGGGATTCTTGAACTGTGTTTCCGAAGCTGTTTGGAGGTCGGAAAATCAAACCGTCCCAAGGAAAAGTGCAGTGTGCTGCACCTTACTCTGCAAACACAGAGCGACTCTGAAAGGCCTGCGATGCTGGATTTTGCATACAGGGCCCAGAGAATCGTGGAGGTACAGAGTGTGCTGAAGCCGAAACGGTTGCTGACACGAGGTGACAAGGAGGACGATAAAGCCTCTTCCCCATAAACTGTCACAGAACAGCAATTTAGGGCTCATGGAGCTGTTGCACTCCTTCACTTAGGCAAGCTAAGTCAAGCTCTTCCTCCGAGGCTTGTGCTCACATCGAGCTTCACATTTGCTATAGAGCAGAGCAGGATGAGCTTGCAACTAGGAAGTGCAAGCACAATGCTTCTTTCCACAAAACTAACTCATGGTCTATGCTGAGTCATGCTGGCATGTACTGAAAGGCCTGCCCTTACAAATGCTTTTCAGTTTGCTTTGACGCCTTATGAACGGAACTTTCAAAACTGTGAAAAAAGCCTTTGGGATAACACTCCCGTTTCGCTGTTGACTTCCACCCTTAATACAAGCTGAGTCTAGCCAGTCCAAAGAGACACAATTAATCCAATGGGCCCTTCGCTGATTCACGTTTTTCTATACCCGCTATTCTGGGTATAGTGAACTGCCTAAAGGACGGACGCTAGAGGATGTCCAAGAGGCCTCTGCATCATCCGTAGGCCTGTCGTTTTACACCACGAACTGTGCTTCTGTGGAATTTGGAACGCACGCTGACCCTCTCCTTGAGGAATTGCTAACCTCACACAAGACGTGTTGGAAGGAAAGAGAAACAGAGTGCTTATTTCTGTTGAGCTTACCTAGGGCAAGGTCGACCACGTCCTTGGCGAGTTAGGGATTCTTGAACTGTGTTCCCGAAGCTGTTTGGAGGTCGGAGAATGAAACCGTCCCAGGGAAAAGTGCAGTGTGCTGCACCTTACTCTGCACACACAGAGCGACACTGAAAGGCCTGCGATGCTGGATTTTGCATACAGGGCCCAGAGAATCGTGGAGGTATAGTGTGTGCTGAAGCCAAAATGGTTGCTGACACGAGGTGGCAAGGAGAACGATAAAGCCTCTTCCCTATCAACTGACACAGAACAGCAATTTAGGGCTCACGGAGCTGTTGCACTCCTTCACTTAGGGAAGGCAAGTCAATTTTTTTTTTCGAGGCTTGTGCTCACATTGAGCTTCACATTTGCTATAGAGCAGAGCAGGATGAGCCTGCAACTAGGAAGTGCAAGCACAATGCTTCTTTCCACAAAAGTAACTCATGGTCTACGCTGAGTCATGCTGGCATGGACTGAAAGGCCTGCCGTTACAAATGCTTTTCAGGTTGCTTTGACGCCTTATGAACGGAGCTTTCGAAAGTGGAAAAAAAGCCTTTGGGATCACACTCCCGTTTCGCTGTTGACTTCCAGCCTTAGTACACGCTGAGTCTAGCAAGTCCAAAGAGACACAATTAACCCAATGGGCCCTTCGCTGATTCACGTTTTTCTATACCCGCTATTCTGGGTATAGTGAACTGCCTAAAGGACGGACGCTGGAGGATGTCCAAGAGGCCTCTGCATCATCCGTATGCCTGTCGTTTTACAGCACGACGTGTGCTTCTGTGGAATTTGGAACGCACGCTGACTCTCTCCTTGAGGAATTACTTACCTCACATAAGACGTGTTGGAAGGAAAGAGAGACAGAGTGCTTTGTTCTGTTGAGCTTACCTAGGGCAAGGGCGACCACGTCCTTGGCGAGTTAGGGATTCTTGAACTGTGTTTCCGAAGCTGTTTGGAGGTCGGAAAATCAAACCGTCCCAAGGAAAAGTGCAGTGTGCTGCACCTTACTCTGCAAACACAGAGCGACTCTGAAAGGCCTGCGATGCTGGATTTTGCATACAGGGCCCAGAGAATCGTGGAGGTACAGAGTGTGCTGAAGCCGAAACGGTTGCTGACACGAGGTGACAAGGAGGACGATAAAGCCTCTTCCCCATAAACTGTCACAGAACAGCAATTTAGGGCTCATGGAGCTGTTGCACTCCTTCACTTAGGCAAGCTAAGTCAAGCTCTTCCTCCGAGGCTTGTGCTCACATCGAGCTTCACATTTGCTATAGAGCAGAGCAGGATGAGCTTGAAACTAGGAAGTGCAAGCACAATGCTTCTTTCCACAAAACTAACTCATGGTCTATGCTGAGTCATGCTGGCATGTACTGAAAGGCCTGCCGTTACAAATGCTTTTCAGTTTGCTTTGACGCCTTATGAACGGAACTTTGAAAACTGGGAAAAAAGCCTTTGGGATCACACTCCCGTTTCGCTGTTGACTCTCAGCCTTAGTACAAGTTGAGTCTAGCCTGTCGAAAGAGACACAATTAATCCAATGGGCCCTTCGCTGATTCACGTTTTTCTATACCCGCTCTTCTGGGTATAGTGAACTGCCTAAAGGACGGACGCTAGAGGATGTCCAAGAGGCCTCTGCATCATCCGTAGGCCTGTCGTTTTACACCACGAACTGTGCTTCTGTGGAATTTGGAACGCACGCTGACCTTCTCCTTGAGGAATTGCTAACCTCACATAAGACGTGTTGGAAGGAAAGAGAAACAGAGTGCTTATTTCTGTTGAGCTTACCTAGGGCAAGGTCGACCACGTCCTTGGCGAGTTAGGGATTCTTGAACTGTGTTCCCGAAGCTGTTTGGAGGTCGGAGAATGAAACCGTCCCAGGGAAAAGTGCAGTGTGCTGCACATTACTCTGCACACACAGAGCGACTCTGAAAGGCCTGTGATGCTGGATTTTGCATACAGGGCCCAGAGAATCGTGGAGGTACAGTGTGTGCTGAAGCCAAAATGGTTGCTGACACGAGGTGGCAAGGAGAACGATAAAGCCTCTTCCCTATAAACTGACACAGAACAGCAATTTAGGGCTCACGGAGCTGTTGCACTCCTTCACTTAAGCAAGGCAAGTCAATTTTTTCCGTCGAGGCTTGTGCTCACATTGAGCTTCACATTTGCTATAGAGCAGAGCAGGATGAGCCTGCAACTAGGAAGTGCAAGCACAATGGTTCTTTCCACAAAACTAACTCATGGTCTACGCTGAGTCATGCTGGCATGTACTGAAAGGCCTGCCTTTACAAATGCTTTTCAGGTTGCTTTGACGCCTTATGAACGGAGCTTTCGAAAGTGGAAAAAAAGTCTTTGGGATCACACTCCCGTTTCGCTGTTGACTTCCAGCCTTAGTACACGCTGAGTCTAGCAAGTCCAAAGAGACACAATTAACACAATGGGCCCTTCGCTGATTCACGTTTTTCTATACCCGCTATTCTGGGTATAGTGAACTGCCTAAAGGACGGACGCTGGAGGATGTCCAAGAGGCCTCTGCATCATCCGTACGCCTGTCGTTTTACAGCACGAAGTGTGCTTCTGTGGAATTTGGAACGCACGCTGACCCTCTCCTTGAGGAATTACTTACCTCACATAAGACGTGTTGGAAGGAAAGAGAAACAGAGTGCTTTGTTCTGTTGAGCTTACCTAGGGCAAGGGCGACCACGTCCTTGGCGAGTTAGGGATTCTTGAACTGTGTTTCCGAAGCTGTTTGGAGGTCGGAAAATCAAACCGTCCCAAGGAAAAGTGCAGTGTGCTGCACCTTACTCTGCAAACACAGAGCGACTCTGAAAGGCCTGCGATGCTGGATTTTGCATACAGGGCCCAGAGAATCGTGGAGGTACAGAGTGTGCTGAAGCCGAAACGGTTGCTGACACGAGGTGACAAGGAGGAGGATAAAGCCTCTTCCCCATAAACTGTCACAGAAGAGGAATTTAGGGCTCACGGAGCTGTTGCACTCCTTCACTTAGGGAAGGCAAGTCAATTTTTTCCTTCGAGGCTTGTGCACACATTGAGCTTCACATTTGGAATAGAGCAGAGCAGGATGAGCTTGCAACTAGGAAGTGCAAGCACAATGCTTCTTTCCACAAAACTAACTCATGGTCTATGCTGAGTCATGCTGGCATGTACTGAAAGGCCTGCCGTTACAAATGATTTTCAGTTTGCTTTGACGCCTTATGAACGGAACTTTCAAAACTGGGAAAAAAGCCTTTGGGATCACACTCCCGTTTCGCTGTTGACTTCCACCCTTAGTACAAGCTGAGTCTAGCCAGTCCAAAGAGACAAAATTAATCCAATGGGTCCTTCTCTGATTCACGTTTTTCTATACCCGCTATTCTGGGTATAGTGAACTGCCTAAAGGACGGACGCTAGAGGATGTCCAAGAGGCCTCTGCATCATCCGTAGGCCTGTCGTTTTATACCACGAACTGTGCTTCTGTGGAATTTGGAACGCACGCTGACCCTCTCCTTGAGGAATTGCTAAACTCACATAAGACGTGTTGGAAGGAAAGAGAAACAGAGTGCTTATTTCTGTTGAGCTTACCTAGGGCAAGGTCGACCACGTCCTTGGCGAGTTAGGGATTCTTGAACTGTGTTCCCGAAGCTGTTTGGAGGTCGGAGAATGAAACCGTCCCAGGGAAAAGTGCAGTGTGCTGCACCTTACTCTGCACACACACAGCGACTCTGAAAGGCCTGCGATGCTGGATTTTGCATACAGGGCCCAGAGAATCGTGGAGGTACGGTGAGTGCTGAAGCCAAAATGGTTGCTGACACGAGGTGGACAGGAGAACGATAAAGCCTCTTCCCTATCAACTGACACAGAACAGCAATTTAGGGCTCACGGAGCTGTTGCACTCCTTCACTTAGGGAAGGCAAGTCAATTATTTCCTTCGAGGCTTGTGCTCACATTGAGCTTCACATTTGCTATAGAGCAGAGCAGGATGAGCTTGCAACTAGGAAGTGCAAGCACAATGCTTCTTTCCACAAAACTAACTCATGGTCTACGCTGAGTCATGCTGGCATGTACTGAAAGGCTTGCCGTTACAAATGCTTTTCAGGTTGCTTTGACGCCTTATGAACGGAGCTTTCGAAAGTGGAAAAAAAGGCCTTTGGGATCACACTCCCGTTTCGCTGTTGACTTCCAGCCTTAGTACACGCTGAGTATAGCAAGTCCAAAGAGACACAATTAACCCAATGGGCCCTTCGCTGATTCACGTTTTTCTATACCCGTTATTCTGGGTATAGTGAACTGCCTAAAGGACGGACGCTGGAGGATGTCCAAGAGGCCTCTGCATCATCCGTACGCCTGTCGTTTTACAGCACGAAGTGTGCTTCTGTGGAATTTGGAACGCACGCTGACCCTCTCCTTGAGGAATTACTTACCTCACATAAGACGTGTTGGAAGGAAAGAGAAACAGAGTGCTTTGTTCTGTTGAGCTTACCTAGGGCAAGGGCGACCACGTCCTTGGAGAGTTAGGGATTCTTGAACTGTGTTTCCGAAGCTGTTTGGAGGTCGGAAAATCAAACCGTCCCAAGGAAAATTGCAGTGTGCTGCACCTTACTCTGCACACACAGAGCGACTCTGAAAGGCCTGCGATGCTGGATTTTGCATACAGGGCCCAGAGCATCGTGGAGGTACAGAGTGTGCTGAAGCCGAAACGTTTGCTGACACGAGGTAGCAAGGAGAACGATAAAGCCTCTTCTCCATAAACTGACACAGAACAGCAATTTAGGGCTCACGGAGCTGTTGCACTCCTTCACTTAGGGAAGCTAAGTCAAGCTCTTCCTCCGAGGCTTGTGCTCACATTGAGCTTCACATTTGCTATAGAGCAGAGCAGGATGAGCTTTCAACTAGGAAGTGCAAGCACAATGCTTCTTTCCACAAAACTAACTCATGGTCTACGCTGAGTCATGCTGGCATGTACAGAAAGGCCTGCCGTTACAAATGCTTTTCAGGTTGCTTTGCCGCCTTATGCACGGAGCTTTCAAAACTGGAAAAAAAGCCTTTGGGATCACACTCCTGTTTCCAGGTTGCCTTCCCGCCTTAGTACAGGCTGTGTCTAGCGTGTCAAAAGAGACACAATTAATCCAATGGGCCCTTCGCTGATTCACGTTTTTCTATACCCGCTCTTCTGGGTATAGTGAACTGCCTAAAGGACGGACGCTGGAGGATGTCCAAGAGGCCTCTGATTCATCATCCGTACGCCTTTCTTTTTACACCACGAACTGTGCTTCTGTGGAATTTGGAACGCACGCTGACCCTCTCCTTGAGGAATTGCTTACCTCACATAAGACGTGTTGGAAGGAAATAGAAACAGAATGCTTTGTTCTGTTGAGCTTACCTAGGGCAAGGGCGACCACGTCCTTGGCGAGTTAGGGATTCTTGAACTGTGTTTCCGAAGCTGTTTGGAGGTCGGAAAATCAAACCGTCCCAAGGAAAAGTGCAGTGTGCTGCCCCTTACTCTGCAAACACAGAGCGACTCTGAAAGGCCTGCGATGCTGGATTTTGCATACAGGGCCCAGAGCATCGTGGAGGTAGAGAGTGTGCTGAAGCCGAAACGGTTGCTGACACGAGGTGGCAAGGAGAACGATAAAGCCTCTTCCCCATAAACTGACACAGAACAGCAATTTAGGGCTCACGGATCGGTTGCACTCCTTCACTTAGGCAAGGCAAGCCCAGCTCTTCCTTCGAGGCTAGTGCTCTCATTCAGCTTCACATTTGCTATAGAGCAGAGCAGGATGAGCTTGCAACTAGGAAGTGCAAGCACAATGCTTCTTTCCACAAAACTAACTCATGGTCTACGCTGAGTCATGCTGGCATGTACTGAAAGGCCTGCCGTTACAAATGCTTTTCAGGTTGCTTTTTCGCCTTGTGAACGGAGCTTTCAAAACTGGAAAAAAAGCCTTTGGGATAACACTCCCGTTTCGCTGTTGACTTCCAACCTTAGTACAAGCTGAGTCTAGCAAGTCCAGAGAGACACAATTAACCCAATGGCCATTCGCTGATTCACGTTTTTCTATACACGCTATTCTGGGTATAGCGAACTGCCTATAGGACGGACGCTGGAGGATGTCCAAGAGGCCTCTGCATCATCCTTACGCCTGTCGTTTTAAACCACGAACTGTTCTTCTGTGGAATTTTGAACGCTCGCTGACCCTCTCCTTGAGGAATTAATAACCTCACATGAGACGTGTTGGAAGGAAATAGAAATAGAGTGCTTTGTTCTGTTGAGCTTACCTAGAGCAAGGGCGACCACGTCCTTTGCGAGTTAGGGATTCTTGAACTGTGTAACCGAAGCTGTTTGGAGGTCGGAAAATCAAACCGTCCCAAGGAAAAGTGCAGTGTGCTGCACCTTACTCTGCAAACACAGAGAGACTCTGAAAGGCCTGCGATGCTGGATTTTGCATACAGGGCCCAGAGCACAGTGGGGGTACATTGTGTTCTGAAACCGAAACGGTTGCTGACACGAGGTGGCAAGGAGAACGATAAAGCCTCTTCCCCATAAACTGACACAGAACAGCAATTTAGCGCTCACGGAGCAGTTGCAATCCTTCACTTAGGCAAGGCAAGTCCAGCTCTTCCTTCGAGGCTAGTTATCACATTGAGCTTCACATTTGATATAGAGCAGAGCAGGATGAGCTTGCAACTAGGAAGTGCAAGCACAATGCTTCTTTCCACAAAACTAACTCATGGTCTACGCTGAGTCATGCTGGCCGGTACTGAAAGGCCTGCCGCTACAAGTGCTTTTCAGGTTGCTTTGACGCCTTATGAACGGAACTTTCAAAACTGGAAAAAAAGCCTTTGGGATCACACTCCTGTTTCCAGGTTGATTTCCAGCCTTAGTACAGGCTGAGTCTAGCGTGTCAAAAGAGACACAATTAACCCACTGGGCCCTTCGCTGATTCACGTTTTTCTATACCCGCTATTCTGGGTATAGTGAACTGCCAAAGGACGGACCCTAGAGGATGTCCAAGAGGCCTCTGCATCATCCGTACCCCTGTCGTTTTACAGCACGAACTGTTCTTCTGTGGAATTTCGAACGCACGCTGACCCTCTCCTTGAGGAATTGCTTACCTCACATAAGACGTTTTGGAAGGAAATAGAAACAGAGTGCTTTGTTCTGTTGAGCTTACCTAGGGCAAGGGCGACCATGTCCTCTGCGAGTTATGGATTCTTGAACTGTGTTTCCGAAGCTGTTTGGAGGTCGGAAAATCAAACCGTCCCATGGAAAAGTGCAGTGTGCTGCCCCTTACTCTGCAAACACAGAGCGACTCTGAAAGGCCTGCGATGCTGCATTTTGCATACAGGGCCCAGAGCATCGTGGAGGTAGAGAGTGTGCTGAAGCCGAAATGGTTGCTGACACGAGGTGGCATGGAGAACGATAAAGCCTCTTCCCTATAAACTGACACAGAACAGCAATTTAGGGCTCACGGAGCTGTTGCACTCCTTCACTTAGGCAAGGCAAGCCCAGCTCTTCCTTCTAGGCTAGTGCTCTCATTCAGCTTCACATTTGCTATAGAGCAGAGCAGGATGAGCTTGCAACTAGGAAGTGCAAGCACAATGCTTCTTTCCACAAAACTAACTCATGGTCTACGCTGAGTCATGCTGGCATGTACTGAAAGGCCTGCCGTTACAAATGCTTTTCAGGTTGCTTTTTCGCCTTGTGAACGGAGCTTTCAAAACTGGAAAAAAAGCCTTCGGGATAACACTCCCGTTTCGCTGTTGACTTCCAACCTTAGTACAAGCTGAGTCTAGCAAGTCCAGAGAGACACAATTAACCCTCTGGGCCCTTCGCTGATTCACGTTTTTCTATACCCGCTCTTCTGGGTATAGCGAACTGCCTAAAGGACGGACGCTGGTGGATGCCCAAGAGGTCTCTGCATCTTCCGTACGCCTGTGGTTTTACACAACGAACTGTGCTTCTGTGGAATTTGGAACGCACGCTGACCCTCTCCTTGAGGAATTGCTAACATCACATAAGACGTATTGGAAGGAAATAGGAACAGAGTGCTTTGTCCTGTTGAGCTTACCTAGGGCAAGGGCGACCACGTCCTTGGCGAGTTAGGGATTCTAGAACTGTGTTTCCGAAGCTGTTTGCAGGTCAGAAAATCAAACCGTCCCAAGGAAAAGTGCAATGTGCTGCACCTTACTCTGCAAACACAGAGCGACTCTGAAAGGCCTGCGATGCTGGATATTGCATACAGGCCCCAGAGCATCGTGGGGGTACAGTGTGTGCTGAAGCCGAAACGGTTGCTGACACGAGGTGGCAAGGAGAACGATAAAGCCTCTTCCCCATAAACTGACACAGAACAGCAATTTAGGGCTCACGGAGCTGTTGCAACCCTTCACTTAGGCAAGGCAAGTCCAGCTCTTCCTTCGAGGCTTGTGCTCACATTGAGCTTCACATTTGCTATAGAGCAGAGCAGGATGAGCTTGCAACTAGGTAGTGCAAGCACAATGCTTCTTTCCACAAAACTAACTCATGGTCTACGCTGAGTCATGCTGGCATGTACTGAAAGGCCTGCCGTTACAAATGCTTTTCAGGTTGCTTTTTCGCCTTGTGAACGGAGCTTTCAAAACTGGGAAAAAAGCCTCTGGGATAACACTCCCGTTTCGCTGTTGATTCCAGCCTTAGTACAAGCTGAGTCTAGCAAGTCCAGAGAGACACAATTAACCCAATGGCCCTTCGCTGATTCACGTTTTTCTATACCCGCTATTCTGGGTATAGCGAACTGCCTATAGGACGGACGCTGGAGGATGTCCAAGAGGCCTCTCCATCATCCATACGCCTGTCGTTTTACACCACGAACTGTGCTTCTGTGGAATTTGGAACGCACGCTGACCCTCTCCTTGAGGAATTGCTTACCTCACATAAGACGTGTTGGAAGGAAATAGAAACAGCGTGCTTTGTTTTGTTGAGCTTACCTAGGGCGGGGGCGAACACGTCTTTGGCGAGTTAGGGATTCTTGAACTGTGTTTCTGAAGCAGTTTGGAGGTCGGAAAATCAACCGTCCCAAGGAAAAGTGCAGTGTGCTGCACCTTACTCTGCAAACAGAGAGCGACTCTGAAAGGCCTGCGATGCTGGATTTTGCACACAGGGCCCAGAGCACAGTAGGGGTACAGAGTGTTCTGAAACCGAAACGGTTGCTGACACGAGGTGGCAAGGAGAACGATAAGGCTCTTCCCCATTAACTGACACAGAACAGCAATTTAGGGCTCACGGAGCTGTTGCACTCCTTCACTTAGGCAAGGCAAGTCCAGCTCTTCCTTCTAGGCTACTGCTCACATTGAGCTTCACATTTGCTATAGAGCAGAGCAGGATGTGCTTGCAACTATGACGTGCAAGCACAATGCTTCTTTCCACAAAACTAACTCATGGTCTACGCTGAGTCATGCTGGCATGTACTGAAAGGCCTCGCGTTACAAATGCTTTTCAGGTTGCTTTGACGCCTTATGAACGGAACTTTCAAAACTGGGAAAAAAGCCTTTGGGATCACACTCCCGTTTCGCTGTTGACTTCCACCCTTAGTACAAGCTGAGTCTAGCAAGTCCAAAGAGACACAATTAACCCAATGGGCCCTTCGCTGATTCACGTTTTTCTATACCCGCTATTCTGGGTATAGTGAACTGCCTAAAGGACGGACGCTAGAGGATGTCCAAGAGGCCTCTGCATCATCCTTACGCCTGTCGTTTTACACCACGAACTGTGCTTCTGTGGAATTTTGAACGCATGCTGACCCTCTCCTTGAGGAATTAATAACCTCACATGAGACGTGTTGGAAGGAAATAGAAATAGAGTGCTTTGTTCTGTTGAGCTTACGTAGGGCAAGGGCGACCACGTCCTTGGCGAGTTAGGGATTCTTGAACTGTGTAACCGAAGCTGTTTGGAGGTCGGAAAATCAAACCGTCCCAAGGAAAAGTGCAGTGTGCTGCACCTTACTCTGCAAACACAGAGCGACTCTGAAAGTCCTGCGATGCTGGATTTTGCATACAGGGCCCAGAGCACAGTAGGGGTACAGAGTGTTCTGAAACCAAAACGGTTGCTGACACGAGGTGGCAAGGAGAACGGTAAAGCCTCTTCCCCATAAACTGACACAGAACAGCAATTTAGGGCTCACGGAGCTGTTGCACTCCTTCACTTAGGCAAGGCAATTCCAGCTCTTCCTTCGAGGCTTGTGCTCACATTGAGCTTCACATTTGCTATAGAGCAGAGCAGGATGAGCATGCAACTAGGAAGCGCAAGCACAATGCTTCTTTCCACAAAACTAACTCATGGTTTACGCTGAGTCATGCTGGCATATACTGAAAGCCCTGCCGCTACAAATGCTTTTCAGGTTGCTTTGACGCCTTATGAACGGAGCTTTCAAAACTGGGAAAAAAGACTTTGGGATCACATTCCCGTTTCGCTGTTGACTTCCAGCCTTAGTACAAGCTGAGTCTAGCAAGTCCAAAGAGACACAATTAACCCACTGGGCCCTTCGCTGATTCACGTTTTTCTATACCCGCTCTTCTGGGTATAGCAAACTGCCTAAAGGATGGACGCTGGTGAATGCCCAAGAGGTCTCTGCATCTTCCGTACGCCTGTGGTTTTACACCACGAACTGTGCTTCTGTGGAATTTGGAACGCACGCTGACCCTCTTCTTGAGGAATTGCTAACATCACATAAGACGTGTTGGAAGGAAATAGAAACAGAGTGCTTTGTCCTGTTGAGCTTACCTAGGGCAAGGGCGACCACGTCCTTGGCGAGTTAGGGATTCTTGAACTGTGTTTCCGAAGCTGTTTGGAGGTCAGAAAATCAAACCGTCCCAAGGAAAAGTGCAGTGTGCTGCACCTTACTCTGCAAACACAGAGCGACTCTGAAAGGCCTGCGATGCTGGATTTTGCATACAGGGCCCAGAGCATCGTGGGGGTACAGAGTGTGCTGAAGACGAAACGGTTGCTGACACGAGGTGGCAAGGAGAACGATAAAGCCTCTTCCCCATAAACTGACACAGAACAGCAATTTAGGGCTCACGGAGCTGTTGCACTCCTTCACTTAGGCAAGGCAAGTCCAGCTCTTCCTGCGAGGCTTGTGCTCACATTGAGCTTCACATTTGCTATAGAGCAGAGCAGGATTCACTTGCAACTAGGTAGTGCAAGCACAATGCTTCTTTCCACAAAACTACCTCTTGGTCTACGCTGAGTAATGCTGGAATGTACTGAAAGGCCTGCCGTTACAAATGCTTTTCAGGTTGCTTTTTCGCCTTGTGAACGGAGCTTTCAAAACTCGGAAAAAAGCCTTTGGGATAACAGTCCCGTTTCGCTGTTGACTTCCAGCCTTAGAACAAGCTGAGTCTAGCAAGTCCAGAGAGACACAATTAACCCAATGGCCCTTCGCTGATGCACGTTTTTCTATACCCGCTATTCTGGGTATAGTGAACTGCGTAAAGGACGGACGCTAGAGGATGTCCAAGAGGCCTCTGCATCATCCGTACGCCTGTCGTTTTACAGCACGAACTGTGCTTCTGTGGAATTTGGAACGCACGCTGACCCTCTCCTTGAGGAATTTCTAACCTCACATAAGACGTGTTGGAAGGAAATAGAAACAGAGTGCTTTGTTCTGTTGAGCTTACCTAGGGCAAGGGTGACCACGTCCTTGGCGAGTTAGGGATTCTTGAACTGTGTTTCCGAAGCTGTTTGGAGTTCAGAAAATGAAACCGTCCCAAGGAAAAGTGCAGTGTGCTGCACCTTACTCTGCAAACACAGAGCGAGTCTGAAAGGCATCCGATGCTGGATTTTGCATACAGGGCCCAGAGCATCGTGGGGGTACAGAGTGTGCTGAAGCCGAAACGGTTGCTGACACGAGGTGGCAAGGAGAACGATAAAGCCTCTTCCCCATAAACTGACACAGAACAGCAATTTAGGGCTCACGGAGCTGTTGCACTCCTTCACTTAGGCAAGGCAAGTCCAGCTATTCCTTGAGGCTTGTGCTCACATTGAGCTTCACATTTGCTATAGAGCAGAGCAGGATGAGCTTGCAACTAGGAAGTGCAAGCACAATGCTTCTTTCCACAAAACTAACTCATGGTCTACGCTGAGTCATGCTGGCATGTACTGAAAGGCCTGCCGTTACAAATGCTTTTCAGGTTTCTTTGACGCCTTATGATCGGAACTTTCAAAACTGGAAAAAAAGCCTTTGGGATCACACTCCTGTTACCAGGTTGAATTCTAGCCTTAGTACAAGCTGAGTCTAGCAAGTCCAAAGAGACACAATTAACCCAATGGGCCTTTCGCTGATTCACGTTTTTCTATACCCGCTATTCTGGGTATAGTGAACTGCGTGAAGGACGGACGCTAGAGGATGTCCAAGAGGCCTCTGCATCATCCTTACGCCTGTCGTTTTACACCACGAACTGTGCTTCTGTGGAATTTGAACGCACGCTGACCCTCTGCTTGAGGAATAAATAACCTCACATGAGACGTATTGGAAGGAAATAGAAATAGAGTGCTTTGTTCTGTTGAGCTTACCTAGGGCAAGGGCGACCACGTCCTTGGCGAGTTAGGGATTCTTGAACTGTGTAACCGAAGCTGTTTGGAGGTCGGAAAATCAAACCGTCCCAAGGAAAAGTGCAGTGTGCTGCACCTTACTCTGCAAACACAGAGCGACTCTGAAAGTCCTGCGATGCTGGATTTTGCATACAGGGCCCAGAGCATCGTGGGGGTACAGAGTGTGCTGAAGCCGCAACGGTTGCTTACACGAGGTGGCAAGGAGAACGATAAAGCCTCTTCCCCATAAACTGACACAGAACAGCAATTTAGGGATCACGGAGCTGTTGCACTCCTTCACTTAGGCAAGGCAAGTCCAGCTCTTCCTTCGAGGCTTGTGCTCACATTGAGCTTCACATTTGCTATAGAGCAGAGCAGGATTAGCTTGCAACTAGGTAGTGCAAGCACAATGCTTCTTTCCACAAAACTAACTCATGGTCTACGCTGAGTCATGCTGGCATGTACTGAAAGGCCTGCCGTTACAAATGCTTTTCAGGTAGCTTTTTCGCCTTGTGAACGGAGCTTTCAAAACTGGGAAAAAAGCCTTTGGGATAACACTCCCGTTTCGCTGTTGACTTCCAGCCTTAGTACAAGCTGAGTCTAGCAAGTCCAGAGAGACACAATTAACCCAATGGCCCTTCGCTGATTCACGTTTTTCTATACTCGCTATTCTGGGTATAGCGAACTGCCTATAGGACGGACGGTTGAGGATGTCCAAGAGGCCTCTGCATCATCCGTACGCCTGTCGTTTTACACCACGAACTGTGCTTCTGTGGAATTTGTAACGCACGCTGACGCTCTCCTTGAGTAATTGCTTACCTCACATAAGACGTGTTGGAAGGAAATAGAAACAGAGTGCTTTGTTTTGTTGAGCTTACCTAGGGCAGGGGCGACCACGTCCTTGGCGAGTTAGGGATTCTTGAAGTGTGTTTCCGAAGCTGTTTGGAGGTCGGAAAATCAAACCGTCCCAAGGAAAAGTGCAGTGTGCTGCACCTTACTCTGCAAACACAGAGCGACTCTGAAAGGCCTGCGATGCTGGATTTGGCATACAGGGCCCAGAGCACAGTGGGGGTACATTGTGTTCTGAAACCGAAACGGTTGCTGACACGAGGTGGAAAGGAGAACGATAAAGCCTCTTCCCCATAAACTGACACAGAACAGCAATTTAGGGCTCACGGAGCTGTTGTACTCCTTCACTTAGGCAAGGCAAGTCCAGCTCTTCCTTCGAGGCGAGTGATCACATTGAGCTTCACATTTGCTATAGAGCAGAGCAGGATGAGCTTGCAACTAGGAAGTGCAAGCACAATGCTTCTTTCCACAAAACTAACTCATGGTCTACGCTGAGTCATGCTGGCATATACTGAAAGCCCTGCCGCTACAAATGCTTTTCAGGTTCCTTTGACGCCTTATGAACGGAACTTTCAAAGCTGGAAAAAAAGACTTTGGGATCACATTCCCGTTTCGCTGTTGACTTCCAGCCTTAGTACAAGCTGAGTCTAGCAAGTCCAAAGAGACACAATTAACCCACTGGGCCCTTCGCTGATTCACGTTTTTCTATACCCGCTCTTCTGGGTATAGCAAACTGCCTAAAGGATGGACGCTGGTGAATGCCCAAGAGGTCTCTGCATCTTCCGTACGCCTGTGGTTTTACACCACGAACTGTGCTTCTGTGGAATTTGGAACGCACGCTGACCCTCTCCTTGAGGAATTGCTAACATCACATAAGACGTGTTGGAAGGAAATAGAAACAGAGTGCTTTGTCCTGTTGAGCTTACCTAGGGCAAGGGCGACCACGTCCTTGGCGAGTTAGGGATTCTTGAACTGTGTTTCCGAAGCTGTTTGGAGGTCAGAAAATCAAACCGTCCCAAGGAAAAGTGCAGTGTGCTGCACCTTACTCTGCAAACACAGAGCGACTCTGAAAGGCCTGCGATGCTGGATTTTGCATACAGGGCCCAGAGCATCGTGGGGGTACAGAGTGTGCTGAAGACGAAACGGTTGCTGACACGAGGTGGCAAGGAGAACGATAAAGCCTCTTCCCCATAAACTGACACAGAACAGCAATTTAGGGCTCACGGAGCTGTTGCACTCCTTCACTTAGGCAAGGCAAGTCCAGCTCTTCCTGCGAGGCTTGTGCTCACATTGAGCTTCACATTTGCTATAGAGCAGAGCAGGATTCACTTGCAACTAGGTAGTGCAAGCACAATGCTTCTTTCCACAAAACTACCTCTTGGTCTACGCTGAGTAATGCTGGCATGTACTGAAAGGCCTGCCGTTACAAATGCTTTTCAGGTTGCTTTTTCGCCTTGTGAACGGAGCTTTCAAAACTCGGAAAAAAGCCTTTGGGATAACAGTCCCGTTTCGCTGTTGACTTCCAGCCTTAGAACAAGCTGAGTCTAGCAAGTCCAGAGAGACACAATTAACCCAATGGCCCTTCGCTGATTCACGTTTTTCTATACCCGCTATTCTGGGTATAGTGAACTGCGTAAAGGACGGACGCTAGAGGATGTCCAAGAGGCCTCTGCATCATCCGTACGCCTGTCGTTTTACAGCACGAACTGTGCTTCTGTGGAATTTGGAACGCACGCTGACCCTCTCCTTGAGGAATTTCTAACCTCACATAAGACGTGTTGGAAGGAAATAGAAACAGAGTGCTTTGTTCTGTTGAGCTTACCTAGGGCAAGGGTGACCACGTCCTTGGCGAGTTAGGGATTCTTGAACTGTGTTTCCGAAGCTGTTTGGAGTTCAGAAAATGAAACCGTCCCAAGGAAAAGTGCAGTGTGCTGCACCTTACTCTGCAAACACAGAGCGAGTCTGAAAGGCATCCGATGCTGGATTTTGCATACAGGGCCCAGAGCATCGTGGGGGTACAGAGTGTGCTGAAGCCGAAACGGTTGCTGACACGAGGTGGCAAGGAGAACGATAAAGCCTCTTCCCCATAAACTGACACAGAACAGCAATTTAGGGCTCACGGAGCTGTTGCACTCCTTCACTTAGGCAAGGCAAGTCCAGCTATTCCTTGAGGCTTGTGCTCACATTGAGCTTCACATTTGCTATAGAGCAGAGCAGGATGAGCTTGCAACTAGGAAGTGCAAGCACAATGCTTCTTTCCACAAAACTAACTCATGGTCTACGCTGAGTCATGCTGGCATGTACTGAAAGGCCTGCCGTTACAAATGCTTTTCAGGTTTCTTTGACGCCTTATGATCGGAACTTTCAAAACTGGAAAAAAAGCCTTTGGGATCACACTCCTGTTACCAGGTTGAATTCTAGCCTTAGTACAAGCTGAGTCTAGCAAGTCCAAAGAGACACAATTAACCCAATGGGCCTTTCGCTGATTCACGTTTTTCTATACCCGCTATTCTGGGTATAGTGAACTGCGTGAAGGACGGACGCTAGAGGATGTCCAAGAGGCCTCTGCATCATCCTTACGCCTGTCGTTTTACACCACGAACTGTGCTTCTGTGGAATTTGAACGCACGCTGACCCTCTGCTTGAGGAATAAATAACCTCACATGAGACGTATTGGAAGGAAATAGAAATAGAGTGCTTTGTTCTGTTGAGCTTACCTAGGGCAAGGGCGACCACGTCCTTGGCGAGTTAGGGATTCTTGAACTGTGTAACCGAAGCTGTTTGGAGGTCGGAAAATCAAACCGTCCCAAGGAAAAGTGCAGTGTGCTGCACCTTACTCTGCAAACACAGAGCGACTCTGAAAGGCCTGCGATGCTGGATTTTGCATACAGGGCCCAGAGCATCGTGGGGGTACAGAGTGTGCTGAAGCCGCAACGGTTGCTTACACGAGGTGGCAAGGAGAACGATAAAGCCTCTTCCCCATAAACTGACACAGAACAGCAATTTAGGGATCACGGAGCTGTTGCACTCCTTCACTTAGGCAAGGCAAGTCCAGCTCTTCCTTCGAGGCTTGTGCTCACATTGAGCTTCACATTTGCTATAGAGCAGAGCAGGATTAGCTTGCAACTAGGTAGTGCAAGCACAATGCTTCTTTCCACAAAACTAACTCATGGTCTACGCTGAGTCATGCTGGCATGTACTGAAAGGCCTGCCGTTACAAATGCTTTTCAGGTAGCTTTTTCGCCTTGTGAACGGAGCTTTCAAAACTGGGAAAAAAGCCTTTGGGATAACACTCCCGTTTCGCTGTTGACTTCCAGCCTTAGTACAAGCTGAGTCTAGCAAGTCCAGAGAGACACAATTAACCCAATGGCCCTTCGCTGATTCACGTTTTTCTATACTCGCTATTCTGGGTATAGCGAACTGCCTATAGGACGGACGGTTGAGGATGTCCAAGAGGCCTCTGCATCATCCGTACGCCTGTCGTTTTACACCACGAACTGTGCTTCTGTGGAATTTGTAACGCACGCTGACGCTCTCCTTGAGTAATTGCTTACCTCACATAAGACGTGTTGGAAGGAAATAGAAACAGAGTGCTTTGTTTTGTTGAGCTTACCTAGGGCAGGGGCGACCACGTCCTTGGCGAGTTAGGGATTCTTGAAGTGTGTTTCCGAAGCTGTTTGGAGGTCGGAAAATCAAACCGTCCCAAGGAAAAGTGCAGTGTGCTGCACCTTACTCTGCAAACACAGAGCGACTCTGAAAGGCCTGCGATGCTGGATTTTGCATACAGGGCCCAGAGCACAGTGGGGGTACATTGTGTTCTGAAACCGAAACGGTTGCTGACACGAGGTGGAAAGGAGAACGATAAAGCCTCTTCCCCATAAACTGACACAGAACAGCAATTTAGGGCTCACGGAGCTGTTGTACTCCTTCACTTAGGCAAGGCAAGTCCAGCTCTTCCTTCGAGGCGAGTGATCACATTGAGCTTCACATTTGCTATAGAGCAGAGCAGGATGAGCTTGCAACTAGGAAGTGCAAGCACAATGCTTCTTTCCACAAAACTAACTCATGGTCTACGCTGAGTCATGCTGGCATATACTGAAAGCCCTGCCGCTACAAATGCTTTTCAGGTTCCTTTGACGCCTTATGAACGGAACTTTCAAAACTGGAAAGAACGCCTTTGGGATCACACTCCTGTTTCCAGGTTGACTTCCAGCCTTAGTACAGGCTGAGTCTAGCATGTCAAAAGAGACACAATTAACCCACTGGGCCCTTCGCTGATTCACGTTTTTCTATACCCGCTCTCCTGGGTATAGCGAACTGCCTAAAGGACGGACCCTGGTGGATGCCCAAGAGGTCTCTGCATCTTCCTTACGCCTGTGGTTTTACAGCACGAACTGTGCTTTTGTGGAATTTGGAACGCACGATGACCCTCTCCTTGAGGAATTGCTAACATCACATAAGACGTGTTGGAAGGAAATAGAAACAGAGTGCTTTGTCCTGTTGAGCTTACCTAGGGCAGGGGCGACCACGTCCTTGGCGAGTTAGGGATTCTTGAACTGTGTTTCCGAAGCTGTTTGGAGGTCAGAAAATCAAACCGTCCCAAGAAAAGTGCAGTGTTCTGCACCTTACTCTGCAAACACAGAGCAACTCTGAAAGGCCTGCGATGCTGGATTTTGCATACAGGGCCCAGAGCATCGTGGGGGTACAGAGTGTGCTGAAGCCGAAACGGTTGCTGACACGAGGTGGCAAGGAGAACGATAAAGCCTCTTCCCCATAAACTGACACAGAACAGCAATTTAGGGCTCACGGAGCTGTTGCACTCCTTCCGTTTGGCAAGGCAAGTCCAGCTCTTCCTTCGAGGCTTGTGCTCACATTGAGCTTCACATTTGCTATAGAGCAGAGCAGGATTAGCTTGCAACTAGGTAGTGCAAGCACAATGCTTCTTTCCACAAAATTAACTCATGGTCTACGCTGAGTCATGCTGGCATGTACTGAAAGGCCTGCCGTTACAAATGCATTTCAGGTTGCTTTTTCGCCTTGTGAACGGAGCTTTCAAAACTGGGAAAAAAGCCTTTGGGATAACACTCCCGTTTTGCTGTTGACTTCCAGACTTAGTACAAGCTGAGTCTAGCAAGTCCAAAGAGACACAATTAACCAAATGGGCCCTTCGCTGATACACGTTTTTCTATACCCGCTATTCAGGGTATAGTGAACTGCCTAAAGGACGGACGCTAGAGGATGTCCAAGAGGCCTCTGCATCATCCTTACGCCTGTCGTTTTACACCACGAACTGTGCTTCTGTGGAATTTTGAACGCACGCTGACCCTCTCCTTGAGGAATTACTTACCTCACATAAGACGTGTTGGAAGGAAATAGAAATAGAGTGCTTTGTTCTGTTGACCTTACCTAGGGCAAGGGCGACCACGTCCTTGGCGAGTTAGGGATTCTTGAACTGTGTTCCCGAAGCTGTTTGGAGGTCGGAAATTCAAACCGTTCCAAGGAAAAGTGCAGTGTGCTGCACCTTACTCTGCAAACACAGAGCGACTCTGAAAGGCCTGCGATGCTGGATTTTTCATACAGAGCCCAGAGCACAGTGGGGGTACATTGTGTTCTGAAACCGAAACGGTTGCTGACACGAGGTGGCAAGAAGAACGATAAAGCCTCTTCCCCATAAACTGACACAGAACAGCAATTTAGGGCTCACGGAGCTGTTGCACTCCTTCACTTAGGCAAGGCAAGTCCAGCTCTTCCTTCGAGGCTAGTGATCACATTGAGCTTCACATTTGCTATAGAGCAGAGCACGATGAGCTTGCAACTAGGAAGTGCAAGCACAATGCTTCTTTCCACAAAACTAACTCATGGTTTACTCTGAGTCATGCTGGCATATACTGAAAGCCCTGCCGCTACAAATGCTTTTCAGGTTGCTTTGACGCCTTATGAATGGAGCTTTCAAAACTGGGAAAAAAGCCTTTGGGATCACACTCCCGTTTCGCTGTTGACTTCCAGCCTTAGTACAAGCTGAGTCTAGCAAGTCCAAAGAGACACAATTAACCCAATGGGCCCTTCGCTGATTCACGTTTTTCTATACCCGCTCTTCTGGGTATAGCGAACTGCCTAAAGGACGGACGCTAGAGGATGTCCAAGAGGCCTCTGCATCATCCTTACGCCTGTCGTTTTACACCACGAACTGTGCTTCTGTGGAATTTTGAACGCACGCTGACCCTCTCCTTGAGGAATTAATAACCTCACATGAGACGTGTTGGAAGGAAATAGAAATAGAGTGCTTTGTTCTGTTGAGCTTACCTAGGGCAAGGGCGACCACGTCCTTGGCGAGTTAGGGATTCTTGAACTGTGTTTCCGAAGCTGTTTGGAGGTCGGAAAATCAAACCGTCCCAAGGAAAAGTGCAGTGTGCTGCACCTTACTCTGCAAACACAGAGCGACTCTGAAAGGCCTGCGATGCTGGATTTTGCATACAGGGCCCAGAGCCTCGTGGGGGTACAGAGTGTGCTGAAGCCGAAACGGTTGCTGACACGAGGTGGCAAGGAGAACGATAAAGCCTCTTCCCCATAAACTGACACAGAACAGCAATTTAGGGCTCACGGAGCTGTTGCACTCCTTCCCTTAGGCAAGGCAAGTCCAGCTCTTCCTTCGAGGCTTGTGCTCACATTGAGCTTCACATTTGATATAGAGCAGAGCAGGATGAGCTTGCAACTAGGTAGTGCAAGCACAATGCTTCTTTCCACAAAATTAACTCATGGTCTACGCTGAGTCATGCTGGCATGTACTGAAAGGCCTTCCGTTACAAATGCTTTTCAGGTTGCTTTGACGCCTTATGAACGGAACTTTCAAAACTGGGAAAAAAGCCTTTGGGATCACACTCCTGTTACCAGGTTGAATTCCAGCCTTAGTACAAGCTGAGTCTAGCAAGTCCAGAGAGACACAATTAACCCAATGGCCCTTCCCTCATTCACGTTTTTCTATACCCGCTCTTCTGTGTATAGTGAACTGCCTAAAGGACGGACGCTAGAGGATGTCCAAGAGGCCTCTGCATCATCCTTACGCCTGTCGTTTTACACCACGAACTGTGATTCTGTTGAATTTTGATCGCACGCTGACCCTCTCCTTGAGGAATTAATAACCTCACATGAGACGTGTTGGAAGGAAATAGAAATAGAGTGCTTTGTTCTGTTGAGCTTACCTTGGGCATGGGCGACCACGTCCTTGGCGAGTTAGGGATTCTTGAACTGTGTAACCGAAGCTGTTTGGAGGTCGGAAAATCAAACCGTCCCAAGGAAAAGTGCAGTGTGCTCACCTTACCTTGCAAACACAGAGAGACTCTGAAAGGCCTGCGATGCTGGATTTTGCATACAGGGCCCAGAGCACAGTGGGGGTACATTGTGTTCTGAAACCGAAACGGTTGCTGACACGAGGTAGCAAGGAGAACGATAAAGCCTCTTCCCCATAAACTGACACAGAACAGCAATTTAGGGCTCACGGAGCTGTTGGACTCCTTCCCTTAGGCAAGCTAAGTCAAGCTCTTCCTTCTAGGCTATTGCTCACATTGAGCTTCACATTTGCTATAGAGCAGAGCAGGATGAGCTTGCAACTAGGAAGTGCAAGCACAATGCTTCTTTCCACAAAACTAACTCATGGTCTACGCTGAGTCATGCTGGCATGTACTGAAACGCCTTCCGTTACAAATGCTTTTCAGGTTGCTTTGACACCTTATGAATGGAGCTTTCAAAACTGGGAAAAAAGCCTTTGGGATCACACTCCCGTTTCGCTGTTGACTTCCAGCCTTAGTACAAGCTGAGTCTAGCAAGTCCAAAGAGACACAATTAACCCAATGGGCCCTTCGCTGATTCACGTTTTTCTATACCCGCTCTTCTGGGTATAGCGAACTGCCTAAAGGACGGACGCTAGAGGATGTCCAAGAGGGTCTGCATCATCCTTACGCCTGTCGTTTTACACCACGAACTGTGCTTCTGTGGAATTTTGAACGCACGCTGACCCTCTCCTTGAGGAATTAATAACCTCACATGAGACGTGTTGGAAGGAAATAGAAATAGAGTGCTTTGTTCTGTTGAGCTTACCTAGGGCAAGGGCGACCACGTCCTTGGCGAGTTAGGGATTCTTGAACTGTGTTTCCGAAGCTGTTTGGAGGTCGGAAAATCAAACCGTCCCAAGGAAAAGTGCAGTGTGCTGCACCTTACTCTGCAAACACAGAGCGACTCGAAAAGCCTGCGATGCTGGATTTTGCATACAGGGCCCAGAGCATCGTGGGGGTACAGAGTGTGCTGAAACCGAAACGGTTGCTGACACGAGGTGGCAAGGGGAACGATAAAGCCTCTTCCCCATAAACTGACACAGAACAGCAATTTAGGGCTCACGGAGCTGTTGCACTCCTTCACTTAGGCAAGGCAAGTCCAGCTCTTCCTTCGAGGCTTGTGCTCACATTGAGCTTCACATTTGCTATAGAGCAGAGCAGGATTAGCTTGCAACTAGGTAGTGCAAGCACAATGCTTCTTTCCACAAAATTAACTCATGGTCTACGCTGAGTCATGCTGGCATGTACTGAAAGGCCTGCCGTTACAAATCCTTTTCAGGTTGCTTTTTCGCCTTGTGAACGGAGCTTTCAAAACTGGGAAAAAAGCCTTTGGGATAACACTCCCGTTTCACTGTTGACTTCCAGCCTTAGTACAAGCTGAGTCTAGCAAGTCCAGAGAGACACAATTAACCAAATGGGCCCTTCGCTGATTCACGTTTTTCTATACCCGCTCTTCTGGGTATAGCGAACTGCCTAAAGGACGGACGCTGGTGGATGCCCAAGAGGTCTCTGCATCTTCCGTACGCCTGTGGTTTTACACCACGAACTGTGCTTCTGTGGAATTTTGAACACACGCTGACCCTCTCCTTGAGGAATTAATAACCTCACATGAGACGTGTTGGAAGGAAATAGAAATAGAGTGCTTTGTTCTGTTTAGCTTACCTAGGGCAAGGGCGACCACGTCCTTGGCGAGTTAGGGATTCTTGAACTGTGTAACCGAAGCTGTTTGGAGGTCGGAAAATCAAACCGTCCCAAGGAAAAGTGCAGTGTGCTGCACCTTACTCTGCAAAGACAGAGCGACTCTGAAAGCCCTGCGATGCTGGATTTTTCATACAGAGCCCAGAGCACAGTGGGGGTACATTGTGTTCTGAAACCGAAACGGTTGCTGACACGAGGTGGCAAGAAGAACGATAAAGCCTCTTCCCCATAAACTGACACAGAACAGCCATTTAGGGCTCACGGAGCTGTTGCACTCCTTCACTTAGGCAAGGCAAGTCCAGCTCTTCCTTCGAGGCTAGTGATCACATTGAGCTTCACATTTGCTATAGAGCAGAGCAGGATGAGCTTGCAACTAGGAAGTGCAAGCACAATGCTTCTTTCCACAAAACTAACTCATGGTTTACGCTGAGTCATGCTGGCATATACTGAAACCCCTGCCGCTACAAATGCTTTTCAGGTTGCTTTGACGCCTTATGAACGGAGCTTTCAAAACTGGAAAGAACGCCTTTGGGATCACACTCCTGTTTCCAGGTTGACTTCCAGCCTTAGTACAGGCTGAGTCTAGCATGTCAAAAGAGACACAATTAACCCACTGGGCCCTTCGCTGATTCACGTTTTTCTATACCCGCTCTTCTGGGTATAGCGAACTGCCTAAAGGACGGACGCTGGTGGATGCCCAAGAGGTCTCTGCATCTTCCGTACGCCTGTGGTTTTACACCACGAACTGTGCTTCTGTGGAATTTGGAACGCACGCTGACCCTCTCCTTGAGGAATTGCTAACATCACATAAGACGTGTTGGAAGGAAATAGAAATAGAGTGCTTTGTTCTGTTTAGCTTACCTAGGGCAAGGGCGACCACGTCCTTGGCGAGTTAGGGATTCTTGAACTGTGTAACCGAAGCTGTTTGGAGGTCGGAAAATCAAACCGTCCCAAGGAAAAGTGCAGTGTGCTGCACCTTACTCTGCAAAGACAGAGCGACTCTGAAAGCCCTGCGATGCTGGATTTTTCATACAGAGCCCAGAGCACAGTGGGGGTACATTGTGTTCTGAAACCGAAACGGTTGCTGACACGAGGTGGCAAGAAGAACGATAAAGCCTCTTCCCCATAAACTGACACAGAACAGCCATTTAGGGCTCACGGAGCTGTTGCACTCCTTCACTTAGGCAAGGCAAGTCCAGCTCTTCCTTCGAGGCTAGTGATCACATTGAGCTTCACATTTGCTATAGAGCAGAGCAGGATGAGCTTGCAACTAGGAAGTGCAAGCACAATGCTTCTTTCCACAAAACTAACTCATGGTTTACGCTGAGTCATGCTGGCATATACTGAAAGCCCTGCCGCTACAAATGCTTTTCAGGTTGCTTTGACGCCTTATGAACGGAGCTTTCAAAACTGGAAAGAACGCCTTTGGGATCACACTCCTGTTTCCAGGTTGACTTCCAGCCTTAGTACAGGCTGAGTCTAGCAAGTCCAAAGAGACACAATTAACCAAATGGGCCCTTCGCTGATTCACGTTTTTCTATACCCGCTATTCAGGGTATAGTGAACTGCCTAAAGGACGGACGCTAGAGGATGTCCAAGAGGCCTCTGCATCATCCTTACCCCTGTCGTTTTACACCACGAACTGTGCTTCTGTGGAATTTTGAACGCACGCTGACCCTCTCCTTGAGGAATTAATAACCTCACATGAGACGTGTTGGAAGGAAATAGAAATAGAGTGCTTTGTTCTGTTGAGCTTACCTAGGGCAAGGGCGACCACGTCCTTGGCGAGTTAGGGATTCTTGAACTGTGTAACCGAAGCTGTTTGGAGGTCGGAAAATCAAACCGTCCCAAGGAAAAGTGCAGTGTGCTGCACCTTACTCTGCAAAGACAGAGCGAATCTGAAAGGCCTGCGATGCTGGATTTTTCATACAGAGCCCAGAGCACAGTGGGGGTACATTGTGTTCTGAAACCGAAACGGTTGCTGACACGAGGTGGCAAGGAGAACGATAAAGCCTCTTCCCCATAAACTGACACAGAACAGCAATTTAGGGCTCACGGAGCTGTTGCACTCCTTCACTTAGGCAAGGCAAGTCCAGCTCTTCCTTCGAGGCTAGTGATCACATTGAGCTTCACATTTGCTATAGAGCAGAGCAGGATGAGCTTGCAACTAGGTAGTGCAAGCACAATGCTTCTTTCCACAAAACTAACTCATGGTTTATGCTCAGTCATGCTGGCATATACTGAAAGCCCTGCCGCTACAAATGCTTTTCAGGTTGCTTTGACGCCTTATGAACGGAGCTTTCAAAACTGGAAAGAACGCCTTTGGGATCACAATCCTGTTTCCAGGTTGACTTCCAGCCTTAGTAAAGGCTGAGTCTAGCATGTCAAAAGAGACACAATTAACCCAATTGTCCTTCGCTGATTCACGTTTTTCTATAACCGCTATTCTGGGTATAGCGAACTGCCTATAGGACGGACGCTGGAGGATGTCCAAGAGGCCTCTGCATCATCCGTACGCCTGTCGTTTTACACCACGAACTGTCCTTCTGTGGAATTTGGAACGCACGCTGACCCTCTCCTTGAGGAATTGCTTACCTCACATAAGACGTGTTGGAAGGAAATAGAAACAGAGTGCTTTGTTTTGTTGAGCTTACCTAGGGCAGGGGCGACCACGTCCTTGGCGAGTTAGGGATTCTTGAACTGTGTTTCCGAAGCTGTTTGGAGGTCAGAAAATCAAACCGACCCAAGGAAAAGTGCAGTGTGCTGCACCTTACTCTGCAAACACAGAGCGACTCTGAAAGGCCTGCGATGCTGGATTTTGCATACAGGGCCCAGAGCACAGTGGGGGTACAGAGTGTGCTGAAGCCGAAACGGTTGCTGACACGAGGTGGCAAGGAGAATGATAAAGCCTCTTCCCCATAAACTGACACAGAACAGCAATTTAGGGCTCACGGAGCTGTTGCACTCCTTCACTTAGGCAAGGCAAGTCCAGCTCTTCCTTCGAGGCTTGTGCTCACATTGAGCTTCACATTTGCTATAGAGCAGAGCAGGATTAGCTTGCAACTAGGTAGTGCAAGCACAATGCTTCTTTCCACAAAACAAACTCATGGTCTACGCTGAGTCATGCTGGCATGTACTGAAAGGCCTGCCGTTACAAATGCTTTTCAGGTAGCTTTTTCGCCTTGTGAACGGAGCTTTCAAAACTGGGAAAAAAGCCTTTGGGATAACACTCCCGTTTCGCTGTTGACTTCCAGCCTTAGTACAAGCTGAGTCTAGCAAGTCCAGAGAGACAAAATTAACCCAATGGCCCTTCGCTGATTCACGTTTTTCTATACCCGCTATTCTGGGTATAGCGAACTGCCTAAAGGACGGACGCTAGAGGATGTCCAAGAGGCCTCTGCATCATCCTTACGCCTGTCGTTTTACACCACGAACTGTGATTCTGTTGAATTTTGATCGCACGCTGACCCTCTCCTTGAGGAATTAATAACCTCATATGAGACGTGTTGGAAGGAAATAGAAATAGAGTGCTTTGTTCTGTTGAGCTTACCTTGGGCATGGGCGACCACGTCCTTGGCGAGTTAGGGATTCTTGAACTGTGTAACCGAAGCTGTTTGGAGGTCGGAAAATCAAACCGTCCCAAGGAAAAGTGCAGTGTGCTCACCTTACCTTGCAAACACAGAGAGACTCTGAAAGGCCTGCGATGCTGGATTTTGCATACAGGGCCCAGAGCACAGTGGGGGTACATTGTGTTCTGAAACCGAAACGGTTGCTGACACGAGGTAGCAAGGAGAACGATAAAGCCTCTTCCCCATAAACTGACACAGAACAGCAATTTAGGGCTCACGGAGCTGTTGGACTCCTTCCCTTAGGCAAGCTAAGTCAAGCTCTTCCTTCTAGGCTATTGCTCACATTGAGCTTCACATTTGCTATAGAGCAGAGCAGGATGAGCTTGCAACTAGGAAGTGCAAGCACAATGCTTCTTTCCACAAAACTAACACATGGTCTACGCTGAGTCATGCTGGCATGTACTGAAACGCCTTCCGTTACAAATGCTTTTCAGGTTGCTTTGACCCCTTATGAATGGAGCTTTCAAAACTGGGAAAAAAGCCTTTGGGATCACACTCCCGTTTCGCTGTTGACTTCCAGCCTTAGTACAAGCTGAGTCTAGCAAGTCCAAAGAGACACAATTAACCCAATGGCCCTTCGCTCATTCACGTTTTTCTATACCCGCTATTCTGGGTATAGTGAACTGCCTAAAGGACGGACGCTAGAGGATGTCCAAGAGGCCACTGCATCATACTTACGCCTGTCGTTTTACACCACGAACTGTGCTTCTTTGGAATTTGGAATGCACGCTGACCCTCTCCTTGAGGAATTGCTTACCTCACATAAGACGTGTTGGAAGGAAATAGAAATAGAGTGCTTTGTTCTGTTGAGCTTACCTAGGGCAAGGGCGACCACGTCCTTGGCGAGTTAGGGATTCTTGAACTGTGTAACCGAAGCTGTTTGGAGGTCGGAAAATCAAACCGTCCCAAGGAAAAGTGCAGTGTGCTGCACCTTACTCTACAAACACAGAGAGACTCTGAAAGGCCTGCGATCCTGGATTTTGCATACAGGGCCCAGAGCACAGTAGTGGTACAGAGTGTTCTGAAACCGAAACGGTTGCTGACACGAGGTGGCAAGGAGAACGATAAAGCCTCTTCCCCATAAACTGACACAGAACAGCAATTTAGGGTTCACGGAGCTGTTGTACTCCTTCACTTAGGCAAGGCAAGTCCAGCTCTTCCTTCTAGGCTAGTGATCACATTGAGCTTCACATTTGCTATAGAGCAGAGCAGGATGAGCTTGCAACTAGGAAGTGCAAGCACAATGCTTCTTTCCACAAAACTAACTCATGGTTTACGCTGAGTCATGCTGGCATATACTGAAAGCCCTGCCGCTACAAATGCTTTTCAGGTTGCTTTGACGCCTTATGAACGGAGCTTTCAAAACTGGAAAGAACGCCTTTGGGATCACACTCCTGTTTCCAGGTTGACTTCCAGCCTTAGTACAGGCTGAGTCTAGCAAGTCCAAAGAGACACAATTAACCAAATGGGCCCTTCGCTGATTCACGTTTTTCTATACCCGCTATTCAGGGTATAGTGAACTGCCTAAAGGACGGACGCTAGAGGATGTCCAAGAAGCCTCTGCATCATGCTTACGCCTGTCGTTTTACACCACGAACTGTGCTTCTGTGGAATTTTGAACGCACGCTGACCCTCTCCTTGAGGAATTAATAACCTCACATGAGACGTGTTGGAAGGAAATAGAAATAGAGTGCTTTGTTCTGTTGAGCTTACCTAGGGCACGGGCGACCACGTCCTTGGCGAGTTAGGGATTCTTGAACTGTGTTTCCGAAGCTGTTTGGAGGTCAGAAAATCAAACCGTCCCAAGGAAAAGTGCAGTGTGCTGCACCTTACTCTGCAAACACAGAGCGACTCTGAAAGGCCTGCGATGCTGGATTTTGCATACAGGGCCCAGAGCCTCGTGGGGGTACAGAGTGTGCTGAAGCCGAAACGGTTGCTGACACGAGGTGGCAAGGAGAACGATAAAGCCTCTTCCCCATAAACTGACACAGAACAGCAATTTAGGGCTCACGGAGCTGTTGCACTCCTTCACTTAGGCAAGGCAAGTCCAGCTCTTCCTTCGAGGCTTGTGCTCACATTGAGCTTCACATATGCTATAGAGCAGAGCAGGATGAGCTTGCAACTAGGTAGTGCAAGCACAATGCTTCTTTCCACAAAATTAACTCATGGTCTACGCTGAGTCATGCTGGCATGTACTGAAAGGCCTGCCGTTACAAATGCTTTTCAGGTTGCTTTGACGCCTTATGAACGGAACTTTCAAAACTGGGAAAAAAGCTTTTGGGATCACACTCCTGTTACCAGGTTGAATTCCAGCCTTAGTACAAGCTGAGTCTAGCAAGTCCAGAGAGACACAATTAACCCAATGGCCCTTCGCTCATTCACGTTTTTCTATACCCGCTATTCTGGGTATAGTGAACTGCCTAAAGGACGGACGCTAGAGGATGTCCAAGAGGCCACTGCATCATACTTACGCCTGTCGTTTTACACCACGAACTGTGCTTCTTTGGAATTTGGAATGCACGCTGACCCTCTCCTTGAGGAATTGCTTACCTCACATAAGACGTGTTGGAAGGAAATAGAAATAGAGTGCTTTGTTCTGTTGAGCTTACCTAGGGCAAGGGCGACCACGTCCTTGGCGAGTTAGGGATTCTTGAACTGTGTAACCGAAGCTGTTTGGAGGTCGGAAAATCAAACCGTCCCAAGGAAAAGTGCAGTGTGCTGCACCTTACTCTACAAACACAGAGAGACTCTGAAAGGCCTGCGATGCTGGATTTTGCATACAGGGCCCAGAGCACAGTGGGGGTACATTGTGTTCTGAAACCGAAACGATTGCTGACACGAGGTGGCAAGGAGAACGATAAAGCCTCTTCCCCATAAACTGACACAGAACAGCAATTTAGGGCGCACGGAGCTGTTGTACTCCTTCACTTAGGCAAGGCAAGTCTAGCTCTTCCTTCGAAGCTAGTGATCACATTGAGCTTCACATTTGCTATAGAGCAGAGCAGGATGAGCTTGCAACTAGGAAGTGCAAGCACAATGCTTCTTTCCACAAAACTAACTCATGGTTTACGCTGAGTCATGCTGGCATATACTGAAAGCCCTGCCGCTACAAATGCTTTTCAGGTTGCTTTGACGCCTTATGAACGGAGCTTTCAAAACTGGAAAGAACGCCTTTGGGATCACACTCCTGTTTCCAGGTTGACTTCCAGCCTTAGTACAGGCTGAGTCTAGCAAGTCCAAAGAGACACAATTAACCCAATGGGCCCTTCGCTGATTCACGTTTTTCTATACCCGCTCTTCTGGGTATAGTGAACTGCCTAAAGGACGGACGCTAGAGGATGTCCAAGAGGCCTCTGCATCATCCTTACGCCTGTCGTTTTACACCACGAACTGTGATTCTGTGGAATTTTGATCGCACGCTGACCCTCTCCTTGAGGAATTAATAACCTCACATGAGACGTGTTTGAAGGAAATAGAAATAGAGTGCTTTGTTCTGTTGAGCTTACCTAGGGCAAGGGCGACCACGTCCTTGGCGAGTTAGGGATTCTTGAACTGTGTAACCGAAGCTGTTTGGAGGTCGGAAAATCAAACCGTCCCAAGGAAAAGTGCAGTGTGCTGCACCTTACCTTGCAAACACAGAGAGACTCTGAAAGGCCTGCGATGCTGGATTTTGCATACAGGGCCCAGAGCCTCGTGGGGGTACAGAGTGTTCTGAAACCGAAACGGTTGCTGACACGAGGTAGCAAGGAGAACGATAAAGCCTCTTCCCCATAAACTGACACAGAACAGCAATTTAGGGCTCACGGAGCTGTTGCACTCCTTCCCTTAGGCAAGCTAAGTCAAGCTCTTCCTTCTAGGCTATTGCTCACATTGAGCTTCACATTTTCTATAGAGCAGAGCAGGATGAGCTTGCAACTAGGAAGTGCAAGCACAATGCTTCTTTCCAAAAAACTAACTCATGGTCTACGCTGAGTCATGCTGGCATGTACTGAAAGGCATGCCGTTACAAATGCTTTTCAGGTTGCTTTGACGCCTTATGAACGGAGCTTTCAAAATTGGGAAAAAAGCCTTTGGGATCACACTCCCGTTTCGCTGTTGACTTCCAGCCTTAGTACAAGCTCAGTCTAGCAAGTCCAGAGAGACACAATTAACCCAATGGCCCTTCGCTCATTCACGTTTTTCTCTACCCGCTATTCTGGGTATAGTGAACTGCCTAAAGGACGGACGCTAGAGGATGTCCAAGAGGCCACTGCATCATACTTACGCCTGTCGTTTTACACCACGAACTGTGCTTCTTTGGAATTTGGAATGCACGCTGACCCTCTCCTTGAGGAATTGCTTACCTCACATAAGACGTGTTGGAAGGAAATAGAAATAGAGTGCTTTGTTCTGTTGAGCTTACCTAGGGCAAGGGCGACCACGTCCTTGGCGAGTTAGGGATTCTTGAACTGTGTAACCGAAGCTGTTTGGAGGTCGGAAAATCAAACCGTCCCAAGGAAAAGTGCAGTGTGCTGCACCTTACTCTACAAACACAGAGAGACTCTGAAAGGCCTGCGATGCTGGATTTTGCATACAGGGCCCAGAGCACAGTGGGGGTACATTGTGTTCTGAAACCGAAACGGTTGCTGACACGAGGTGGCAAGGAGAACGATAAAGCCTCTTCCCCATAAACTGACACAGAACAGCAATTTAGGGCTCACGGAGCTGTTGTACTCCTTCACTTAGGCAAGGCAAGTCCAGCTCTTCCTTCGAGGCTAGTGATCACATTGAGCTTCACATTTGCTATAGAGCAGAGCAGGATGAGCTTGCAACTAGGAAGTGCAAGCACAATGCTTCTTTCCACAAAACTAACTCATGGTTTACGCTGAGTCATGCTGGCATATACTGAAAGCCCTGCCGCTACAAATGCTTTTCAGGTTGCTTTGACGCCTTATGAACGGAGCTTTCAAAACTGGAAAGAACGCCTTTGGGATCACACTCCTGTTTCCAGGTTGACTTCCAGCCTTAGTACAGGCTGAGTCTAGCATGTCAAAAGAGACACAATTAACCCACTGGGCCCTTCGCTGATTCACGTTTTTCTATACCCGCTCTTCTGGGTATAGCGAACTGCCTAAAGGACGGACGCTGGAGGATATCCAAGAGGTTTCTGCAACTTCCGTACACCTGTGGTTTTATACCACGAACTGTGCTTCTGTGGAATTTGGAACGCACGCTGACCCTCTCCTTGAGGAATTGCTTACCTCACATGAGACGTGTTGGAAGGAAATAGAAACAGAGTGCTTTGTCCTGTTGAGCTTACCTAGGGCAAGGGCGACCACGTCCTTGGCGAGTTAGGGATTCTTGAACTGTGTTTCCCAAGCTGTTTGGAGGTCAGAAAATCAAACCGTCCCAAGGAAAAGTGCAGTGTGCTGCACCTTACTCTGCAAACACCGAGCGACTCTGAAAGGCCTGCGATGCTGGATTTTGCATACAGGGCCCAGAGCCTCGTGGGGTACAGTGTGTGCTGAAGCCGAAACGGTTGCTGACACGAGGTGGCAAGGAGAACGATAAAGCCTCTTCCCCATAAACTGACACAGAACAGCAATTTAGGGCTCACGGAGCTGTTGCACTCCTTCCCTTAGGCAAGGCAAGTCCAGCTCTTCCTTCGAGGCTTGTGCTCACATTGAGCTTCACATTTGCTATAGAGCAGAGCAGGATGAGCTTGCAACTAGGTAGTGCAAGCACAATGCTTCTTTCCACAAAATTAACTCATGGTCTACGCTGAGTCATGCTGGCATGTACTGAAAGGCCTTCCGTAACAAATGCTTTTCAGGTTGCTTTGATGCCTTATGAACGGAACTTTCAAAACTGGGAAAAAAGCCTTTGGGATCA